>NC_142263.1:0-600000 GCF_052056855.1 Sturnus vulgaris | reverse complement strand
TGTTTTGCAGATCCGGAAGCGCCACTCGAGCGGCAGCGCGGCCGAAGATCGCTTTGCTGCCTCTGCGCGGGAGTACGTGGAGTCCCTGCACCAGAACTCCCGCACTCACCTCCTCTACGGCAAGAACAACGTGCTGGTGCAGCCCGTGAGTGTGTGCGGCTCGGGGCTGCGGCTGCAGGAGCCTGGGCTGTGCTGGGGGTCCAGCTCACACCTGCCCAGGGCTCGCTGTGTTCTGTTCCCAGTCAGCACAGCTGAGCCTCCTGCTCGGCTCTCCTGGCCTGGGTACATTTGGCACGAGACAAATGCTTGCATTGCCTGACCACTGTCAATGAGCAGTGGGCCTGTAGGCAGGAACAAACATCCTGGACTGTATTTCATAAACCAGCTGACTGTGGCGTGGTTTTTCCCCTTTCCAGTATCACTGTTGTGTGTCAGTACTTTTGCTGTTAGGGTTTCCCTCAGCCCTTCCCAGATACTGCAGCTTTAAAGCCTGCATGGCATAGAAAGACTGGAACATATATTTTATGCAGATATTTTGTGCACTTGAGTCACCTGGGTTGTCTGTTTGTTGTCTCTGTGAACAGAAGGATGACTTGGAGGCAATCCCTGGGTATCTCTCCCTCCATCAATCAGCAGATAGTTTGACATTAAAATGGACTCCAAACCAGCTGATGAATGGAACCCTTGGAGATTCAGAACTGGAGAAAAGGTACTCATTGCATTCAGGAAAAATGGGAAGCACTGTGTAACCTGCTGGGGGAGCACCAGGAAAGAGGAAGGGGAGGGGAAGAGGGAAGCTGAGGTTGTACAAACCTGGTACCAGAATATCCAGTGTGGAGAAACTAGTTTCCTCTGCCATTTACTTGAGTAATAATTTACTTTAATTGACCAAAATTAATAAGCAGTTATTAACTTAGCAGAATCTTTCTGTTAGGTGCTTGGAACTGCAAGCATTCCTGAATATAGAAAAAACAATGTTTCCTTCACTTTCCTTCCCTTTTAGTGTTTACTGGGACTATGCATTGATTGTGCCACTGAGCCAGATTGTCTGCATCCACTGCCATCAGCAACGTAAGCATAACCCTTAAGCATGTATTCCTTAAACATACACAAACAGGAGAGCCTTGAATGATTGCTTTTCCTCCCTCAGTGCTGGGAACACCTCTGACTAGTTCTGGCCATGTGGGAGTGAGTGTTAAAATCTCCAGTCCCACGTGATAGAGGATAACAACTGTATGAGGCTTTCATAGTTTGTTGTATCTCGAGTTTCTTTAGGACTAAAGGGCTGATGTCATCCTTACATCACACTGTGCCTTCCAAAGGTTTATTTATCTACTTAGAGATGGTCCCAAATAAAATTTTCTTAGAAGGGAAGAGCAGAAAACTGAGGCTGTGATGTAACAGTGTGGACTCCCCTTGTCCTCCTTGCAGCAGAAAGCAGATGGACATTAGTGCTGGTGAGTCAGGATGGGACCCAGAGGCCTCCACTGCACTTCCCCCAAGGAGGGCACCTCCTCGCCTTCCTGTCCTGCCTGGAGAATGGGCTCCTGCCCCGGGGCCAGCTGGAGCCCCCACTGTGGTCCCAGCAAGGCAAGGTACTGCTGCTTCTGGTGAGCTCTGGGTATCTCTGCTCCACAGGGTCTGGGCACTGACTTCAGCTGCTTTATGGTAAAGTAGGATGCAAAATAAACTCCATTTAGTCCAGTTGGCTTCTTATACAGTGGTCTATAAAAATTGTTCATACCTTCATTGCCCCATTGAGCAGTGAGCAGAAATCTACTGTTGCATCAAGATACAAACCCACACAACACAAGTGAGACTCAGATGGACTGGGCAGAGCTGCTGGGGTGCCCAGCTCCCAGAGATTACAAGAAAAGGCTGCTTTAGAGAGCACAGAAAAGTATTATTAACTACAAAACCACCAGCTGTGTATGACCCCACTGTTTTCTCCCTCACCTCTTCCCAACATTGAAAGATTAATTATTGGAGATTTAAGATGCCAGAGGTCTGCAGTACTTTGTTGTACTCTGTTAGTCACTCATAGCTCAATGGATGGAATTATTATTATTTTCTCTAGGGCAAGGTGTTTCCAAAGCTTCGAAAACGGAACAGCAACAAATCAGTGGATCTGGAGGAGATGCCAGCTGAGGACACATCCACAGACTATGTCTTCAGAATTATTTATCCTGGACACAAGCATGATAACAGTAAGTGTCTCTGTTCAGCTTTGTTTGAAAAAAAACCACAGACAAAAACCAAATCAGGCATCTGAGAAAATCTTGAAGTAATATTCTGGGAAGTACCTACAGGTGACAAGCCACGTTTTTGTAAGGGGGTAAAAAAACCCAAACCTGTAATAAATTTCACTGAGAGATAATTGGGATCAACAGGTACATCTTAAGTTTCCTTAATGCAGTGAGACTTGTTATCTTAGTGGAAATGGAGTTGAGGTGGGGAATCTTACATTTACTCTGTGTTTTACAGAGGCAGTTTTCAAAATACTCCCCTGGGCTTGCAAACTGAGACTGAAACAAAAAAGATTGCTTGACTAGCCAAGAGCAGTTTTGCTCCTGAAGTGAGGATATTTTTACTGGCCACAATGCTTGCTCATAATGTTGTTATTAGGAAAAAAAAACCCAACCAGAAACTCTTAAAAGTACCCCAAGAACTCTCTGGGCTAAGTTTTCCTGGCTTGGAAGCACAAACTTAACAATGGATAAATAAAGGCCCTTCCAAGGAAACTAAATGAATTCCCAAGCACCAAACCACCTCATGTCATCAGTGAATACAAATTCCTTACATGCAAGAAGGCATTTGAGCTAGTTCTCAAGCAGCATGATCAGTTTTATTCCCCTTGGCAAAGAAGCAAGAATTTCCTGGGAAGATCAGACCCTGAAGTTTGCAGGAGATTTGGAGTTACTGCTCATACTGGGACTTAGTGCAGCTGAGGAAGCAGGAGCCTCCTCTGCAGCCTCCTGAGGCACAGTGCCTGCTGGGCTGTGTCAGGGCTCCTGGGCTGGCACAGGTAAGTCCATGCACACACCTTGGCCTGGTGCAGGGGCTGCAGAGCCCAGGGACTCGTGGGGCAGGAGCTGTGCCAGGCAGGAACTCTGCCTGTCTGCAGAGGCACACACAGCTGGGAGCGAGGGTTTGCTGTCCAGATGCAGCTGGCACAGGTTTCAGAGAAGGGGCCACAGCATTGCTAAGGGCACGGTGAAGGACAGGAGCTAGCTGGAGCCTAGAATTCCCGTGGAGCTTTGCTCAAAAGCATACTCAGCTGCTGCAGGCTGGCACTGGGATCTTTCTCCCTTGCCGTGGTGTGCCATGTGCACTCTCACAGCCTGTGCACACTCCAAGGCTGGCCTGAGTTTGGTGGAGCATGCTTTGTTTCTGTGAAAACAGTTTTCACACCCATTTACAAGAGCAGTCCCCTCGAGCAGAGGGCAGGATTCAGGTCCTTTGTCTTTGCTGACCATGTCCTTTTGAGCTTTCCCACAGCACTGAGTTCTTTCTTCTTATGCTCCTCTTTCACTATTTTCTTTGAGCAGTAACTATTAACTACCACCACTTAGCTGCCAGCCGCTCTACCTCTGTTGACGATGATGAGGAGGAGGAAGATAAGCTCCACGCAATGCTATCAATGATCTGCTCTCGGAACCTCACAGCTCCTAATAGGATGAAAGGTTTTTATCCTCCTCCCCCTGTGTCCCAGAGCTCTCTTGCAGCTCCTTCCACTGATGCATACAACAGTGTTGGCATTATTACAGGGAAAGACATTTCACTCCCACCATGAGATCTGGAGATGGAGGGGGCTGTGCACAGAGGCCGGGGATGGCTCACAGCCTGTGGGGAGTGGGAACAGCATCTTCCCCCTCCCTCCATGTGTGTGCTGCTGAGCAGCAAAGCTCCTCTCCTGTGGGGCTTCCTGCCCCTCCTTCACAAAGGCTGGATACTAGAGCAGGTTCTCAGGAGAGAAGGAGGCAGTGTGAGAGCTTTGTGATGTCTCAGATGAGGTAGCAGAGTGTGCAGAGAAGGCTGTGTGGAGATGCAATGCCTGTCTGGGGTTGGTGCTTTCATTCCACTTGCATCCGTAGGCTGGGGGTGCTGGGTGCTCCAGCCCCCTCTACTAATTTGTCACCTATTTCTTCATATTATTTAAGTTGGTATTCTCAAGATGTGTGTGCATTTGGCATCCAGTAGTTTAGCTCTGAATTCTGAGAAGTCTTTGCTTTCTCTTATACCCTGGACTTATGGGACTGACTGCAAGAGACAATAATTGCCCTGCATCTCTGTACAATGCCAGAGCTCTGGGTTAGACAGGGTATGAACAGGTGTTCAAGGAGAGCCTCAGTTCTTCTAGGCTGCCCACACACTTATCCCAAAGGAGCAGCCCCTGGAAATTGATAAAGCCCAGCCCAGGTTAATAAAGAGTTCTTGGAAGGCATGGACGGAAAGAAGTTCCAAAAATAGTGTTCCCCTTGAAAAAAGACACTGTTTTAGGAAGTTTCAGTGTGTCCTAACTGATTGTGTCTGGATATGGGCAAAAAGGGGAAGGAGAACATTTAACTGCCACGTCCACAATTTAGTCTTTAGTCAGTTGATGGAACATGGAAGTTATCCCACTAGAATGGCTGCCAGGTGTCTGCTTTTGGTTATTTAATCTTGAAGGGGATGATAGAGGTAGGGATGTGTCTGGGAATAGCCTGGCTGGGCTGCTGTCTCTCCAGCAGCCCCATCCCATAATGACAACACTGTTGTAGCAGGTTTGCCAGCCATCTGCTTTGACATTTTGCAACATGCTCGACTTTTGCATGTAGCTGAAGTTACAGATAACACCACTACAATTAAATAAAAGATGCTGTTCACTCTAATTCTTCACTAATTCTGGTACCTTTCATCTGAATCTTTAGGTTCTGTGGGGTTCTTTCCTTGTTTCTCTAAAAAAACAGAATAAAAAATTAAAACTGAAAAACCCAATTTTCCTGTCTACAGAGGGGAGGCAAAAACTAATGATCTAAAAATGTTTATCCAGTGGTTTTTATTTGAACCCAATAAGAAGCTGCAATAAAGACTGGGTCGTTCAGCTCCTTCCTGAAGAATTAAGGTGAAGAGCATTTTTGCATCACACTTTGTTTTGTGAAGTAAACACACATGACTGCTTCCGCATGAGCCTGTGCTTTTCCTGTTAACAAATGGGTTACTCCATTCCTCCCTCACCTCTGCCCACTTTCTAATAGGCACTCCTAAAATGCTTTGTGCTACCTTGATTTAAAATGCATGAGATGGTTTGGAATTGCCCCCCCCACCACTCAACAAATACCTGTTTTAAAAGCACGGCCCAGGGGACTGGATTTTGTTTGTAATTGTTAATTTAGTGGCATACTTTATGACATACATTATTATATTTGCCTTAATTTTAATCATGGGTGAGCTGAAAGGCCAGTTATTTATTATAAACCAAAACCCCCACGAGTTCAAATGCCAGCTGGGAAGGCTGAAGAATTGAAGCCAGACTTTCTGAAGGGAGCTGCTGATTTTTTTATTTGCCTTTCTGAGGCTGTTTAAAAAGGCAAATAGATTTGGTGGAGCAGGTATAACTCAGGAAGCTGCATGGTACAGTTGGATCACATACTCCTGTAGAGAGTATCCTTTTCTAAATATAGTGTGGACATTAGCAGGACTGGGACTGTCCCTCTGTGCAGTATTTTAGGATCTGAGAGGGAAAGAAGCATCCTCTGAAAGCAACTGACTCAGTTTGCTTAATTTCTTCCATGCTCCAGCTTTCACTGTGGCTGGACCAGCAGCTCCATGGCTGATTCCAGGAACTGCAAAATGAAATTCTGAGGCCTGAATTAAATACAAGGTTGGGCTAGATGATCTCTTCTGGCCATAAATAACATTTCCATAGTATTGCACAAGAAGCAGTTGAGTTGTTACTGCAGCACCCTTTTCTCTGTTCTCTTGAAACATGAACTGGGATGTGCATGGGCAAGAGAGGGGCAAATGGTGAAGGGGTTTGGCTTCCTGGGAAGGGACCCTGCACAGCATGCTGCAGGCCCAGAGCAGGGGCTCTGAGGATGCTGCTCTCCTGTTTCTGGAGCCGAGGCTCAGAGCCTGTTGGGAAGTGAAGCATGAACCATCAGGACACACAGGAGGAGGAGGGGAGAGGAGGGAAAAGGCTGATGTCCTTCTGTCTTGTTTGGTTTTTCCACAGACACCAGTGAGATGATAGAGATGCAAGGCTTTGGGGCAAACGTGCTGTCGTGGCAGCTGGAGCACTGCAGCCAGGGCTCCTCCTGTATCTCCTGCTCCATGGGCAGCTCTCCCTACGACATTCCCAGCTGCTGCAGCTGCATCCACGACCGGTGAGCAGGCTGTGCACAGAGCTTACCTGGGGACTGTGTGCATGCCACACGTAAAAACAGGAAGGTTTGAGTGGTTGCAGCACTCAAGACAAAGAGTAAAGATTTTCAAGTAACAATTTTCAGGTGGTTTCTAACATAAAAAGATGAAGTTAGGCAGCAAGAAATTTAGTCTGTTAAACTATGCTCGGGTCACATTTTGAAAGAAAAATTGCATCTAGTTTGTTTGTCTAGTGTAAAATACTTCAGCTCTAGTAATGCTATCTTTACAAGTTATTAACAATTGAATGAAGGGCAACAGTTTAATTTCACACAGACCTCTACAGTGCACCTGCAGCAATTGTGGCTGTGTGTGCCAAGGGAAATCTGTCTGGGGACAGAATGTTGGTAGGGGAAGTGCTTTAATAAGTGGAGTTTAATAAGTGGAGTTTGTTGTTACTGTGTCCTTTAACTAAACAAATCTGGTGTAGAGAAAAAATTACTGTGTGTAGAACACGGGGATGAGCATGAAATTCCTGGTGCTCTCTGTCCTCACCACCTGCTCTTGTCCTGTTGATGCCTCTCCACAGAACTCCACTAAAGATGTTGTGTGAAAGCATGAAGAGGCAGATCATTTCCAGAGCCTTTTATGGATGTAAGTGAAGCTTCTTATGTCTGGCCCACGTGGTATCCATATGCTCATCTAAACAACATGGGATGTTTGGCTTAGAAAGCAGTCTGACCCTAAACTCAGGGCAGTAGGGTGGATGTAAGTGCAGTGCCAGTGTGTCAGTGTTGGTGAGTTTTGCAGCTGGCAGTGGGAGGGGTGATGACAGTGAAGACAGAATGTGCAGGGTAGTGGGTGTTGCTGCTCTGTGTCTGTTTAACCTTTGGCTCTGCTGTAACTGCTCATTCTCACACGGTGCACTGAGCTCAGAGCAGGCAGGGCTGTACCTGGGGCAGCCAGGTGCCCAGAGCAGGGCTGTGGCTGTCCCTGGAGCTCCCAGGTATCCTGGGCAGGGCTGTGGCTGTCCCTGGTGCCCAGAGCAGAGCTGTGGCTGTCCCTGGAGCTCCCAGGTGCCCTGGGCAGGGCTGTGGCTGTCCCAGGTGCCCTGAGCTGTCGCTGTCGCTGTCCCCGCAGGGCTGGCTCACTGCCGTCACCTGTCCACGGTGCGCACGCACCTCTCGGCGCTGGTGAACCACAGCATCGTGCCCCAGGACAGACCCGCCAGCGCCGCCGCCGGCCTCACCAAGGAGGTCTGGAGCAAGTACCAGAAGGACAGGAAGGTCAGTGCCACGTCCCCTCTGTGCTGTGCTGGGCAGGGAATCACCTGCAGTGGGACCAAGGAATACCAGAGGGGTTGGACCACTGGAGGGTCACTCCTCAGCTCCTGAGGGTCGGTTCTTACAGTCTTTGCTTCTCTGATCATGGCAAAGATATAAACTAGTATCAAAGCAACTGATCTATTCAAATTTAGATTATTTTCATGGAAGGCATGGCAGCCTATATGAGACTGGATTTCAGCTAAGGCGCTAAAGGCTTCAGTCAAGCTACAGAATTTATTTAGTGTCCTGCATGTATTTCACTGCCTCTGTACTTACTGTGAAGTGTCTCTGAGTGTGCCTGAGTTAAATACAGATGTATTGCCTTCAACACCTCTTTCTCCTGGCCACTGTAGAACTACAAGGAACTGGAATTACTAAGAAGAGTTTACTATGGTGGGGTCCAGCATGAGATTCGGAAGGAAGTGTGGCCATTCTTGTTAGGTCACTACAAATTTGGCATGGCCAAGAAGGAGATGGACCAGGTAAGCCACAGCTTCTGTGGAATCTCAGTTACATTTGCAGAGAAGGTTTTGTTTTCTGAATAGCAACTGGGTATTATTCCCAAGGGAAGGACATTACTGAAGACATGAGTAACACATGCTAGCAGAGGGATTTTGATACCACGTTTTAATGTCAGAATGTCACTAAATGAGAGTTTTTCCTTTCTTGAAGTCAGGGAACCTGCATTCAGCTCTGCCTATGGCATGCACGTGCCCTGAGCACACCCTGTGTCCACAAATTTGTCACTTATAAAATGGGGAGACATTGACATTGACATTGACATGGGAATTTTACTCACCCCTCTCTTATATGGTGTATTAGCTGAATTAACTTCAGACTGCTCCTTGAAATAATTCCCTTTTCTCCATGGTACTGCTTCTGCATGCATGGACTTCTGCTGGAGCTGGGAAGAGCCCAGAGGGACTCTCTGGAGTTACTGTGTGGTGGTAAAACATTGCTTTTCTGTGGCATCACCCAAAGATTGGCTGAACTGGATGGAACAGTAATGAGGTTTGGCCTGGAATATAAATAATACATTAATTTGCTTTTCAGTTAGTGTTATTACCAGGGAGGTAGCACTCATGCAGTAGCTGATTCTGTTCTGGATTAAATTGATAAGGAGTGGTTTATATATCAAAACATTTGGCATTTGCTAACTCCCAATTACTTTACATGCCAAGGAGTAATTTATGTCCCTGTGAGCACCTGCAGAGCAGAAGGGCAGCCTGACCTCCAGCCTTGCCATGGACAAATCAGTGTCTTGCAAATGGGGCACTTTAAAAGCAGCTCCCTTTTTACTAAACATTGCTGTGGCAATTTGAGTTGTTTTCCTCCCAGTAATCTTTAAAAGCCAGTTCTGAACACAGATGGAGAAACAGAGCCCTTCAAACTGTTCAAACTGGGTCACAGTCCAGATTCTCCCCCCTGAATCCAGTCATCTTAGTAGGTGTTTATTACAGATTTTCTGGCTGTAGTGTGTACATCAGGAATGTTCTACTGAGCACTGTTCCATTCTTTTTTTTAATCTCAGATTTTCAAGAAACCCATCACAGCAGGATATTGGAGGTTTCTTGCATAGATTGCATTTTGCTCTCTCTGATCTCCACAGGTGTATGAGCTATCAGATTTATGATCCATGTGTAGAAATAAAAGGTATGTCTGGAAATGAAGAAAAGGACCCAGATGCTTAGTTTTTAGAGTGGGAGATGTGAAGCCATCTCTCATGGATGCTAGCCCCGTCTCCAAAGGGCACGTGCATTTGTACAGCTGAAACATAGGGGATTTGGCAAGGAGAGATAAATACTGGAGTCTGTGTGATAGGAGTGACAGTAAATTCCTACAGAGATGTTACAAGATAGGAAGGATCTGATCTGCAGAACACAGGCTCCTACAGAAGATTTTTCTCCCCGAGTTTGTACCCTGCTAACCCAGGGGTGCTCTGAGCTTACCTGGAATTGTAATGAGCTACTCAACACCAGTAGTAAACAAGAGTAATAACTGACTCCTGAAAGGAATGGCTTGTTGGAGACTGAAGCTCACACGGAATGTAGGAGTCTGTTAAATGAGTGACATGAAAACAATTGTAACACCTGCACGTACAGAACTCGTTGTGTCCTTAACTGAAGTCACTGCAGGTGATTTATCACCTTTGCCTTCTGATGGTGTTTTTTCACTCCCAGATGTGGCTGTCCTCCAGCCCTCCACTACTGTTGTATTTTATGATTTATGACTGCAGCTCAGCCAGCCGAGCACGGAGCCTGGAGCCAGCTCACAATTGTGGCTTCTCTTCAGCTCCTGACAAATGACAGAGTGGTAAAATTGCTACACGTCCCTTAACAGCTCAAGGGGGTTTCTGTGGCTGTCCTTCAAAAGAGAAAGCCACCAGTGACAAAGACCTTTATTTATTCCAGTGGTGCCCAGTGCAGATGGATTTGGCCGTGCACAGTGCAGCCACAGGACAGGGCTGTGGGAGCTGGGATTCCAGAGTTTCTCCCAGGATCTGACTGTGCAGGCTGGTGTCTGTAAACCTGTGACCTGGAATTCTTCACAAGGGCTATGTTAGAGCTCGAACAGAGGAGTTGGAAGGAGATGGGATGGAATTAGGGATGATGCAGGCAGAGGCAGCACTTGCTCTGTAGATTGCATCTGATTTCTGTGTGAGGTTTCACGTGACATCTTTTGTTCCATCCTGGCTCACACCACAGTGCTGCTGATAGTGTATACACCTGCTTATATGGATCCTTTCTGGTGCCTACAGTGTTATTAATTCCCTGCATATTCCCTGAATACCCCTCACCTGACTACTCCTCTCCAGTCACAGGGATGTGCTGCTGCAGCAAGAGGGCCTTGGCACCCTTTGGGCACCTGCCTTAACCTCTCCCTCCTGTGTCCTCCCAGCGTCAGTGCCTCCTGGCCAGCAGGGCAGTGTGTCAGGATGTCTCTGTCTGCAGGTGGATGCAGACATTGCTCTGAGGTACCAGAAGGTGATGGCTGAGTGGAAAGCCTGCGAGGTCATTGTGAAGCAGCGAGAGAAGGAGTCACACTCAGCCACGCTGGCCAAGTTTTCATCGGGCAGCAGCATTGACAGCCACGTCCAGAGGCTCATCCACAGGGACTCCACCATCAGCAATGATGTAGGTACTCCCTTCCCACCCAGCATCTGGAGTGGGCAGTGCTCAGCATTTGCAGAGGTGCAGCCCACGGAGGTTAGCACAGCTCCTGAATGCTGGGCAGACACTGGAGCTGTCTCCAGTGTTAGAGTGAAGAGCAGGTCTGAATTTTGCACAGCCTACAGCTGTTCTTAAGCAGGACAAGCCTAAGGGCTCTCAGGTTCACCTACAAAGGCAGATCCCCTGTCAGCAGAGGAACAGCTCTCCAGATCTTTCCTTCTAGGTCCTTCAGTCAGACCCAGCACAGATGATCACTGCTGCTGAAGTGTGTGTTTGTTTTGCATGTCACAGGTGTTTATATCTGTGGATGAAACAGACTCCGTGGAGCAGGACCCCAAGGGGCAGGAGGACCCCACGCTGACAGCAGCACCAGCCCCTGCAGCTGTGGAGTTTGACTCGCCTGACTCGGGGCTGCCATCCTCCAGGAACTACTCGGTGACCTCGGGCATCCTGTCCAGCATCGACGACGGCCAGAGCGGCTCCTTCGAGGAGGAAGGCAGCACTGAGGAGGGCAGGACTGAGCCGGGCACAGCCTGTGTGCAGAGGGCCAAGGCAGGGCTGCTGCAGGCCCAGGACTCTGTGTCAGAGGAGCAGCTGTGTGCCCAGGATTATTTAGTGGATGTCGCCTCTGTCTGTGCTGCCTCCTACACAGTAGGTCACAGCTGAAGTGCCATCCCCTCTGCACAGCATCACTGCTTTCTTAGCAAACCCTGCTGCTTCTTCAGACAGCATTTAATGACAGAGTCCCAAACTAGAACTACAGCTGGTGGGATGGTAACTCGGGAGTTTTGCAGCCAAATATTTTCATCTGGATTGTGAGCTAGATTGGAAATGCTACAGCAAGAAAAATTTGAGTGTGTTTTTTAAGTAGGAGGGCAAGACAATCAGTATGGTACATTTCTATCAGTTAGAACTTTCCAGAGCCTGGGGGTGTGGACAACATACTGCATGTAAGATTCTGTTGTTACTTAAGCTAAAATCTCCATCTAGTGAAACTGAACCACAACCTAAACCTACATTCAAGATGCCACCACCTCTGTTGCTCTTGCTGTCACACAGCAACGTAGTTTTTGCTTCTCTCTGCTGAAGTTATTTAGCTGGAAATTGCCATTTGGAAATAGGACAGGTTTGGCACATTTCCCAGTGAAAACAAATGTGTTTTACCTGGCATTTTTGACAGTAATTGAGTATTTCAATGCCCTCATCTGCTCAGAGTACAATTGTACTGTTTCTGGTTTGGTGATTCTCAGAGCAAATCTGCAGAGTCCTGGGAATGCTGTAAGCTTAGCAGATCTAACTGAAACTTCTCTGTTCTAGATAGAGTTATTGGACACTGTTGCCTTAAATTTGCACAGAATTGATAAAGATGTCCAGAGATGTGACAGGAATTACTGGTATTTTACTGCTGAGAACCTGGAGAAGCTCCGAAATGTCATGTGCAGGTAATGAGCTTGTAAACCCAACCACTTTCACATTTCTGTCACAATCCATAAGCTAATCTATAAACTATAATAATATGCAAATAACAGTCAACAAGAATTCTCAGTAATTAATTTAAATGGGTCCAAGTTTGGAATGCAGATTTGGGAAGATTTCTCAAGTGACAGACCCTATTTTAGAGAAGTGTTCTCTGAATGTACTCTGAGGTTTGGGCTTCTCCTGATCAGGTGATACCTCCATGCTCAGAGGGCCACTTTATCCAGGCAGCAAACAGTAAAGGGCTGTGAAATACTCTGGGAAGTGTCAGAGGGTTCTGAGACTCACACCTTCAGCAGCTGCTTAGGATTTGATCTCACAAATGGAATCAGCCTTCAATACAAGGATTTCTTCTTTCCACAGCTATGTCTGGGAGCACCTAGAAGTTGGTTATGTCCAAGGCATGTGTGACCTCCTGGCTCCTTTGATGGTTATTCTTGACAATGGTAGGAAGGGTTTTCCTTTGGGACATGCTGATATCCTTAGTGAGGTCTTTCCTTAGAAATGTATTTTCAGAAGTTGTCTGCATTAACCAGAGCTGGGTCACCAGCAAAATCAAACCTGCAGCTCCTATTTGTGTTTTCTCCACCTGTGGCTGTTGAAATGGATAACATTAGTGTTTTGGGGCTGCCCTGTCACTCACTGACTTCCAGATTAAATTTTACCAAAGTGAGTAAAATTACTGTATTCTGGCAGTTGCTGAAAAGTCAACTGCAGGCTGGATTCTTTAAAACATAACTGGTAAAAATGGTCCAGAGTCAGGAACCAACCTCTCTTTCACCTAAATCCTGGGATTCAGAGAACGGCAAAGGGGAAGACCCTGTTTTTTCCCAAGCCCTGCAGTTCCATTATTTTGGCTCAAGAAGTCCCAGAATTGCCAGCACTGAGTGTCTGCCTTGTCCCTGCAGATCAGCTGGCCTACAGCTGCTTCAGCCACCTGATGAAGAGGATGAGCCAGAACTTCCCCAATGGAGGTGCCATGGACACACACTTTGCCAACATGAGGTCCCTCATCCAGGTGAGTCTGCTTTTAGGGCATCTGAAGGAAGACAAGGCTGTGCCAGAGGCTCAGGACTCACCTGATGCCACAGGGAAGGGTCAGAGCTCCAAGTGTGGGGTTCAGAGCTGGGCACCCAGGTCACAGCACTGGCACCCACAGCTAAGGGCTGTTCTGTGCTGAGCAGGAGGAGCAGAGTGGGACCAGCACCTCTGCCCTTGGCTGCTTCCAGGCCACATCCTCACAGCTGCTATTTTCCATTCTAGATTCTGGACTCAGAACTTTTTGAATTGATGCACCAGAATGGAGATTACACTCATTTTTACTTCTGCTATCGCTGGTTCCTGCTTGACTTTAAAAGAGGTAATAATGTTGTGTGTCTGTAGTTTAGAGCTGTGTCGAATGTAACAGCTCTGTGTTTTGGTGTGAGTGTGAGGATGAAGTGGCAGCTGGGGTCACTGCAGAGTTTGTAGCCAGGAAAGGTAATGCAGCTCTGAGATGAAACAGCACTGGAATGAGTCCAGGCTTAGAAAGGGGAGTTGCAAATTCCTGATGATGTCATTGAAGCCACATTCCTGCCCAGTGCAGATGCCTGTTTGCTCAAGAAGGTGATCCCAGTCCTCTGTAAGCCCTGATACCTCCTGTCTCATGGCTCTGATAACAAAGAGCAGCTCAGCAGCAGCTCAGGGGCTGAGTTCTTGGAGTGGGATGCCCTGTATTGTGTGGGAGCACCCCTGGACCCCAGGATCCTTGCACAAGCACACTCCAGCAGAGTTGGTGCTGACAGCAAAGCTGAGATACACCTGGACACATGTTGGGGCCTGCAGAACACCTGGGCCTCCTGTGCTGCTCTCACTGGTCACTGTGGTTCAGGGACCTTCCTGGGCTTGGCTCTGCACCACCCCACCTCCAGGCTGTGCTGATTGTTCCTGAAGCCACTTTGGTGCCTTAAGTGCACAAGTGACAGGAGCTGGGGAGAGGAAAGGGAGGAGGCATCAGGGTCTGGTCATGGCTGAGTGAGGGCTGTAGACATTGGTGAGGGAGGAGGGACGTGGTCAGTTGAATAATCAGATGCTCTTGTAATGTTTATTCCCATTCAGAATTGTTGTACGAGGATGTATTTACAGTGTGGGAAGTTATTTGGGCAGCAAAGCACATCTCTTCAGAACATTTTGTCCTTTTCATTGCCTTAGCACTTGTGGAAGTTTATCGAGAGATTATCCGTGATAACAACATGGACTTCACTGATATCATCAAGTTTTTTAATGGTAAGAGCCATTTTGATAAAAAGTAATGAGACTTTGCTCCTTCTCCCTTCCTGAGACTGTGTGCTGCAGTTCTTGTGACAAACCCCTGCTCATTTTAAGCTCTGAGTCTCAGTGCTGGGTCCTGCAGTACAAGGGATTCATCCACTTCTGTATTTAATTCTGAAATGCTCTGGGATTGCTGCTTGTTACAGTAATTAACTAATGCTAATGCTACAGGAATATCAGTGGCAGGGCAGACAGGTGGTGCTGACAGTTCAGATGTTTGTCTGTGTCTCTTAGAAATGGCTGAGCACCACGATGCTGCAGAGATCCTGAGGATAGCCAGAGACCTTGTCTACAAAGTGCAGACACTGATTGAGAACAAGTGACCATGGACTGGCTGTCCTGGGGCCTCGCTGGGAGCCACTGGATGGAGCATTCCTTGCACTGTAATTCCAAATGGTGTTTTAATTGCATCTTCCATGTAATGTAATAAATATTGAGGAGATGGTAACAGACTTTTAAAACCCAAACTTTCCCTTCACCAGATGAGGTTGGTGTTTGATAGTCCTTGTTACACTCACTTTGTATTTCTAGACAAAATCTTTTTGCATTCTCTATTTCCCTCTCTAGAAGACATCTGTCTACATCTTTGTGATGTTGAAAGGGGGGATTTGACAAACTGCAACATTTCTATTTTGACTTACTGCACCTGTAAAGCCTGGATGCACCTTGTGTGCTCTGCCAGAAGCTGCTGTGGAGGCGAGGCTGGGCCCACTGTGGCAGGCACTGGCTGGGTCCTGGGAGGAGCAGGGTCCTGGGCTCAGTCTTTGCCTTGAACACGGAAGAGAATGTGTCTGAGCTCATATTGCCAAAACATTTGGGTTTGTATTTAGCAGTGATTAAAGCTGATAAGGCTCCTGGCTGGGAGAATGGCCTTAACCTAAATGCCACAGTTCATGGGAGCAGTGATGAGCCCACGAGCTGAAACACCAGTTTGGCCTTGGCTGAGTGGCTCACACTGCTCAGCCTTCATGGCCCACACAGCCCTGCCTTCGTTTTGCTGTGCAAACTGACCCTGTGCCCACTCCCAGCTGCCAGGCCCTGCTCTGTGCTGCTCAGGTGAGCAGGTTCAGCCCCCAGACAGGACCGTGCTGCCTGTGCTGAGCAGAGCCATGGGCTCACATCCATGGAGAGCAGATGGCAGTGCCCAGCCTCCTCCAGATCCCTCCCTGCCCTGCAGAGCTTGCAGGGGGGTCTCCCTGTGTCTCACAGACACAAACCAGGCACTGGTCTCTGTGAGCAGGATCAGCCCTGCCAGGTGAAGGAGCTGCAGTTGCTGGGGGGCTCTGAGTTGCTGCTGGGGTGTGGAGCCCTCCGTGTGCCCCAGGGCTGTCTGTGCCCCGTGCCCAGGGAGTGGCAGGAGCTGGTGGGGAACTGGGCTCCCACCAGGACTGCTGGGCTCCTCTGCACTGCACGGGCTACAACTCTTACCTGTGCTCTACTTGCTTTCCCCAGGTGTGTTTTGCTGTGAAAGTGCATCTCTGGGTCAGCCAGAGGGAGAGAGGGAGGGAGGAGGTTCTTGCTCATGGAGTCAGCTGCAGATTCCATGGATGCTTAGGAGCCCTGCTCCTGGCACAGAATGTCCTGCAGCCCCTGGCCCAGCCTGGACAGGTCCGAGCTCATCCCCAGTCCCAGCAGTGCCCAACCTCCACAACCCCCACGGCTGCTCTGCAGTCCCTAAAGTGCTCCAGGTGTGTCTGTCTGTTCACCTGAAAACTGAAAAAGTATTTTTTAAAAGAATGAGAAGAGTGAGAAAAACCTCCAACTCCCAGAGCCCGGGGAGTGATGGATGTACAGATAATACTGCACTATTTTCCTTTGGTATGTTGGGAATGTTCTGTACAGCTGTTTCACACAAACCCAATCTGTGAACTTTGCTGTATTTGTTAGAACATTCTGTCTGATTGGATTTTATCAATGTTGTGTATTATTTATTTTTGTTGGGAGCAGACTATTCTCTTTATTGCTCAATTATTTATGTTTAAATGTAACTTATGAATAAATACTTATTGTCAAGGCATCCTGTGGAGCAATTTGGGAGCGATTTCTCTCCCCCCAAGGTGATTCCAGAATGGATCAGGGATGAGGCTGTCTGGGAGGACAGGGTGAGATGTAATTAATGTTTCTCTGATGAGCTGCAGAGGCTGTAGTGCTAAAGGCAATAAATAGGTCACCATTAAATAGACTCCTGAGGTCCCTTAAATGACTTTAAGGGCAGCTTTCATGTACCCACTGGCTGAGCCTGAGCCAGCCCAGCCCAGGAACAGAAAAAGGCTTATGACAAGTGTTAAAAAGTAAGAATTTCATCCTGAAATTTTAGGCCTGATTGTGCTGCAGCTGCATTAAATTCAGCTGAGCTGCTGGTCTTCCAGGAGAGATCCTCCTCCATCACTCCCAGCCCTTGTTCAGACCCCATAAACTCCTCCAGCTACATCTTTGCAGCAGGGCTGGTCCTTCCTCAGCCTCACCTGCCTGCTACGGGCAGTTTCTGCAGCTGTGTTCCAGGTTTTTAAGCTAAATAGGTCTGCCTGGAGATGAGTCACTGAGGAGTTATGGAACATCTCCCCGTTCCACCAAAAAAAGGCCCAACAAAGGCTTCTGTGTGCTGGGGTGGGTGCAGGCATCCCTCAGCCACTGCAGTGCTAATCAGGCATTTATCAACAGGGATCAGCCCTTCCTGAAGTGCCTCCAAAGACACATTGGCCTAAACAAACTTCCAGTGTCCTTGTGTCCTCTGCCTTCACCTGTCTGCATGGTGGGACTGGGGCACCACAATGGGGTTACAGCTGGCTCTGGTCCCTCTGTCCTTCCCACACATCCCCCACCACTCTCAGTAATTTTTAACGCAGTTATTTACACCAGTGGTGTTCCCCCCAGCCCCACCCTGCTCCCACCACCACCGTGGGGTTTGACTTGCCCAGTGCTGGATGATCCTCGTCCATCACGTCCAGTGCTGGAGACAGGGAGCAGAACCTGGGACTCAGCACCTGCAGGACAGAGAGCAGCTCCATGTGAGGCAGGGCTGGGCCCTGTACAGCCCCAGCCCAGGGCACAGGAAGGAATCCCAGGGCAGGAGGGCTGGAGAGTCCAGCAGGAGGGTCCCGGGCACGAGGCTGCTCTGCTGGGCCCCCCTGCCCTGCAGCAGGGCTGGGCTGGGCTCCTCAGCAGGAGAAGGGCACAGGACAGGGCACCCTTTCCCAAGTTCTCACAGATTCCTGACGCTGCCAAGGCTTTGCTTTTCCCTGCTGGGTCCAGACACGGCCTGGGCTGGGGGAGCTCCAGCCCCGGGGATCCGTGACACGACCTGGAGCGGCTCCGGAGGGAGGAAGGCACTGCTCTTGGAACTGGGGAATCACAAACAAAGTGAGGGATCTGCATGCAGAGCACAGGGAAGCAAATGCAGAAATCTGCTTCTGATTTCAGTGCATGTTTATTTCAGTTTTATATTTATTTCAGGCAAGTGCTTATTACATGGATATCATTCATGTTGGATACCTAAATTCTGGAGCATGAAGAGCCAGTATTGTACAGCTGAATAGTAAAAATACAATATGTACAAAATTAGTTGCTTTTTCACATAGCAGATGTATCCAAACACATAAAAATCTTTACAGTCTAGTTTGTCAATATTCAGTATTTCAGTAAATTGGTAACACAGTGACACGTCCTCACTGTAAACACAGACTGCACCTGCCCAGGTGAGCGCGACGTGTGAGGTGCAGGGGAGGGACGGGGGCTCCGGGCCAGCGATGGCAGCGACTGGGCTCAGTCAGCAGCTCCAGTGACACATTCCTAACGCGGGGAGCACGGCGAGACCAGATCAATAAATAAACGCTTTAGGCTGGAGGGAGGGAGGTGAATGCAGTGACAGAGCAGGGGGTCCCCGCTCCCACCACGGCTCCTCACCCAGCGATGCCCGGGCCGGGGCCCGACCAGAAGCCAATAAACCACCGGGTGGGCGCAGTCAGTCCCTGGTCTCTCGCTCTGCCAAGCCCCAGCACACTTTTGGCTCAGGTTGTTAAGGCGTATCCGTAAGGCATTGGCAGCAGCGCGGGCAGTGGCCGGAGCGCTCCCGATGGCCAGCACGGGCCAGCACCGCGGCCAGCGCGGGGCCAGTGCCGGCCACAGCCACAGAACCTCGGCGAGAACCTGCCTGCCAGCCAGGGAAAATCTCACAGCAGGGACAGGCGGGGAGTTTGGGGCAGCTCCCTGGCGAGCAGCGCTCCCTCCCACTCCAATTCCTACTCACAGCACAAGGAATGGGGTGACCCAATGGCCTCATCCAGAACCAGAGCAGAACCAGCCCTGCCCTCCTGGTGAGCACCACGACATCCCACAGCCCAGCCCCACCGAATCCCAGCACAGAACAGCCCTGTCCCCACACCGACAGTGCAGGGACAGAGGCCAGTGGGGCCTCCCTTCACTGCTCAGCAGCCCCAGGCAAGGACGGAGCCAGCCTGGCAACAGCCAAACACAACCTCTGCCAAGACTGCACCCACCCAGTGCTGGGCTCGGGCTGGTATTTAATAGTTCAAGTTTGGATTATCAAGTTCTGTATAACAGGGACAGACAGAAGCCATGACTGATTCTATCCACAGCCTATTTTCCTTTACACTAAACATCCACTTCTAACAACTGATGTTTCACTCGAGGAGGAAATAACCTAACGATAGTGTTATAATCCATTTTAATCTGTCCCAAATGATAACAAAGGATAAAAACCAGGCCATAAGCATAAGGGTTTTCCTCTCCTCACCCCCATAGCTTTTAGAATCAAAGTAAGACTGGAATGAACAACTGTTCAGAAAAAAGCATGCCAGGTCTCAGAGGAGCCTCACCTGTGAGTGCTCAGAGCTGCCCAGCTCCACAGCAGCTCCACGAGCTCTCTGCAGCAGCCACGGATCTAACTAAGCCAACTGAGCAAGTGCCTGAACACCGAGACAGGCTGAGCCAAAGTCCTGCTCAGGTAAGCAGAGGTCAACTGGTTCATCTGGCCAAGGCTGCTCACCCCACTGGGGACACTGGATACCCATCACAGAAAGCAAAGGGGCCAAACAAGCACTGACCATGGCATCGCATGGGGCAAAGGACACCTTCCCCTGCCCCTGGCACACAGGAGGGCTCCAGAGCCCCCATACCCACCCAACCTGGAACAGTTCTCACTTTCTTTTTTTCTTTAAATGCAAAAAACACTCTCAGGATGCAAACCAGTCCAAAGAGACACAGGTTACATACAAAAACCAGACACAAGAAGCCTTGCATTGCATGTCTACAGGAATCTACCAGGCGTGCGCACAGACAACCACACCGACACCGACACAGCAGCGACACCTCACCTCCACCTAAACCACCCAAAGGCATTTTTTTTGTTTCTTTTGTTACAGAAGGCCACTTTGAAATAAAACAAAGGAAAAAAAGACAAGCAGCCCAAGAGCAGGGGCAGCAGCTGGCTCAGTGGGATGACAAACACTCCGGACACGCCGTGGGCACAGAGAGCAGAGCCCTCTGCAAAGGGCCAGCCCCCGTGTCCAGCTCTGCTCAAGAAACCAAAACCCAGCTGTGCCAATGACCAGGGTGACACTGGAGCCCTTCTGGCCTTCAACACCCAGCACTCAGCCCCAGCACGGACAGACAGATGGACACACACACACACACACACGTGCAGAAAAACCCCAGAGCAGCAGTTTGGCTCCAGCCCTTATTTCCCCATGTGAAATGTGGGGCAGCAGCTGCCCCCACTGTGCCCCCAGGGACACTCGACCTGCTGCCTCTCGGGTCCCACGCAAGCAAACTGCAGAGAACATGGGAAATCAGATCACTTTCCTTCCTAAGATAAACTACACAGATCTGGCTGATTTTCACTGGTGAGGTCAGGAATACATTCCTGTATCTAAAGTGTCAGCGTTAAGAGCTCTTTTCAGGATGATTTTAGAGCAGCGGTTTGGGTTCTTTGCCCTCTGCCTGCCCGTCCCTGGCAGTGGCTTTGGCAGGCTCAGCCCAGCGTGGCTCCCCCAGGCACTGCAACCATGCCAGGGCTCTGTGCCCAAACATCTGCCCAGCTGCAAACACCCCTGGCCCTGCTGGCTGAGCTCTAAGCACAGGCCCAGCTCCTGAGCAGGGTTTGGCTGTGGGCAGCAGCACATGGGCTGCAAGGGCACCTGCCCTCGGCAGAACCATCTCCACTGACCAACAGGCTCCGAGCCAGGGGTGACAGGACAGAAAACCCTCTCAAACTACTCAGAGAAACCCCATTTTCTATTGTTTCTGTGGCATGGTTACCAACAACCAGTATTATTCAACAACAGAAGAGATTTCTTGTAAACTTCATATTTATTGAGTTTTTGGGGAACAAATTAGATGTTATGAATCCCCAATACACATATATTCATATATAGCTTTCTCCATAGGGAAAACATATATCAAAGGAGGACAGACATTCCTAAAGTGCCCCTTGTCATACAGTACTGAACGGGATTTCTAAGAGCATCAGTGTAAATCCAAAGTTTCTGAGCAGGAATAACAGAGGTGGAAAAGGAAGGGCTGTGGCTGCTCTTCTTCCCACAGAACAGAGAGGAGTTCACTGACTTCAAAAAACAAAAAGAAAAATCCCAAAGAAATGTTTCTGGTAGCCCTGAAAAAGGCAGATGAGAACAGGGGTACACACAGCATCTGGAGCAGCTCCTGGGCCGCCCAAGGGAGATGTTCCTAATGGGGAGGCCAACACCCATGACGGGGATCAGACAGACAGCATGGCACAACTCCAAGGGGAAAGAAAAACTGGCCAAGATACAGGACTGGGCAAGGCAGGGCTCTAAACTCTCTATGGCTTTTAGAGCTCTTTGCTCTAAACCATAAAGGAGTAAAGATGAGGTCAGCAGCACCCCTGTCCATACAGCACAGGCCATTCAACAACCCAGCAGAGAGCTCATCTCCCTGGGGCTCAGCCAAATCTCCTGCACTAAGCCCATTCTCCACCTGCCTCCTTCTCCTTCCATGAGGAGAATTTGTTACTCTGTGAGTTGGAACAGTAAAAAAAGGCAGAAACAGACGTCCTCCCCCTCCTGCTGCTGCTGCTTCTGCAAAGCCACACTCCCTCCTGAGCAGGGAGCTGACCTCTTGCACATACTCAGCACTGAGGAGTTTCGGATGAGGAAAAACTGAACCAATACCCAACCAAGCTCTCAAATATTGGCACACCACAGCCTCCTCAGGAAAGCAGCTGCAGGAACAAAGGACAACCAAGTCCTGCAATTCTGTGAATCCCCCAGTTGTTAATGGTGTACTGGAATGAGAACAAAAAGTCTGCTTAAATGGGGTTCTAGGAAAAGAAATCCTTCAAGGTTTGTCCATTCTGCAGAAGCTGTGCTGGCAGCACAGCCAAAAGCTTCCTGAACTCAAGGATGCATGAAAGAAGAATAAAACAAGTGGTAACTGGGGCTTTATAAACAGACTTCATCCAATGCCCAGTGACACCTGCTCAGAAGGCACAATCACCCCTGACCTCTGCAGTCATTTCTCCTGCCTCCAGACCAGTTTTAACTGGGGACAGTATGGAACAGGCAGATGTTCTCAATTACACCCTGACACTGCTCCCACCAGTCCTCAACAGGCTGGAGCTGCCAGAGTATGGATGCTCTTTTCCTGCAGGAGACCTCGGCCCCACCCTGGAGGCAGCCAGGCACTGGTGAGGTGCTCAGCCACCCCCTCTCCTCTCCCAAAACTCCAGGGCAGATGTGAGACCACCCTCCCATCCTGCCCTAGAGCAGCTGCAGCATTTTGCCTGCAGTAAGGACTGTGGAATACTTGCTCTAAAAAGAGAGGAAGACAGAATGGAGATCATTCACAGCAGTAGCTACACACACAGTGCAAGGACCAGAACATTCAGTGAGCAGCCAACACGTCCCAGGCAGCCTCCTGGGCAGGCTGGCAGGTACCAGCAGAGCCAAACTGCATCCTCCTCTCCTGGCTCTCTGGGATTTGCCACTGACCTCACACAGGTCTGCCCCAGCCACCGGGAAGGGGGAACAGGAGGGTCCTGAGGGGTGAGGGTTCTTTGGTGCACGTCTCACTGTCACACACGAGCTCTCACACTGAACTCCTGCAGCAAACCCTTATCCTGCAGAAGGACAGACTGCTTCCCTGTCAGAACTGCCTGTGCTCTGGAAGGGAACCACATCCCCTTTATCCCCTTCCAAAGCCACTGGCTCCCACACCAAAGCGTGGTCAGGACAGAACAAACTAGCAAACATTAAGCATGCAGCAAATCTACCTCATTTCTCTTGGTCTTCTCGCCCCAGGTTCCATTCACCAGGCCACAGAAACGCCCTGCAAGCTGCCAGCACAAAGTGTTTGCCTCTGCCAAACAACAAACCCGAGAAACCTGGGGGGGCTTGGACCGGCAGGGGGGCCCTGACCGAGGCCATGCCATGCACAGAGATCTGCAAAACCAATTATTGCATCAGCAAACCAAGCCAGACAAAATACAAATTCCCCCAAAAACATCCAAACAAAGCACTGTCAATCATTAAAACAACAAAAAACAGTATTTTTTTGACATAGCTATAAAAATCAAGTAATTTATAAAATGGCAACAAATCAAGTCTGGTTGTGTATTCTTTTTCCTTTTATTAGACAGGACAGAGAATTTCCTTAAAATGCCATAACAAGTCACAGTGATTTTAGATGGTTTTTGAAATGTAATAATACCTTTAACATGGTTTGACTCGTGGTTTGTTGTTGGGGTTTTTGTTTTTTTGTCACTGTACTCTGGTCCACCAAACCATCTATCTTATAGTTTCTTGTTTAGAGAGAACACTCTGTCTTCTTCCTCCAAAAATGAATTTTGTCTCATAATCCTGCAAAATAATCAACCTTACAAAAGGCCTTCAAATGTTATATTTATATATATATGTATATACATATATATACACACACATACACACATATATATAAATATAGACTTCTATGATTTTTTTTCCCATTCTATGCAATGTCTCAATAAAGAGATCAGCAATTTTTATTCTACAAAGAAGCAACACATAAGAGGGCAAAATTAAAAGTCTTAAGAACATCATATCCATAGTTCACTCATTACACGTAAAAGGAAAAAAAATCACCATGAAGAACTGTCTCTGAAGTTTCTGGGATGAGCAGCTCCGGGCAGAGCGGCCCCGGCGCGGGGCAGGGGCAGCCGGGACAGCCCGGCCTGGCCCAGCCGAGCCCAGCTTAGCTCAGCCTGACCCAGCCGAGCCCAGCTTAGCTCAGCCTGATTCAGCTGAGCCCAGCCTGACCCAGCCTGGCCCAGCCTGGCCCAGCCGAGCCCAGCCCAGCCCAGGCCGGCCCCTCCGGGCATCGCTGCGCTCCCTGCGCGGCCGGGCGCGGTTGGAATGTATGGAGTTTCCTTAGGAAAGGTTCCCAGGCAGGACGTGGCCGCCGGCCGTGCCCCCTAGGCCAGTTTGAGCGTGCTGACCGGGAACGAGGGCATGGTCACCATAGTCACGGGGTTCAGCACCGTCTGGCCCACGAGCTGCGGGTGATGCACCACCTGCGCGCCCACGGCCGGCTTGGCCATGACGGGCTGGCCCAGCCCCGCCGAGCCGTTCACCTGCTGGTGCGAGATGGTGTGAGCGATGTGGCTCACCACGGGCTGGCTCACGGCCACGGGCTGCGGGTACAGCGGCAGCTGCGGGCCCAGGTGGGCCATGTGGTTGATGGCGGCCGGGTGCACAGTGATGTGGCCGATGGGCTGAGCAGCGGTGCTGAGTTGCACGGGGCTGGACGTGGAAGGTGCAATGTGAGCGATGTGCTTGGTCTGAGGAGCCTGGATGACGTGGTTGACAGTCTGGATGACGGAGGCGTGGGTGGTGGCCGTGTGGGCGATAACAGTCGATTGCACGGTGGAGGCCGCCACGATGTGAGTCTGTGCGGGGACGATGGCCTGCGGCGGCACCAGGGCTTGTGTCTGCAGGGAGGGCTGGGCGTGGGGCTTCTGCTGGATGGACACGTGTGGGGGCAGGACCGTGGGCAGGGGGGCAGCAGCACTGGGGGGGACGGCTTTCAGCAGCTCTGGGTGCTGGCGCTGCGTGAGTTTTGGTAATGAGTTCACTGGCCTGTCATCTTCCATATCTTCATCCATGTTGTCTTCACCCTCTGGAAAACACGAAAGGGAGAAACTCCCATAATAAAACAAGCCGAGCACGAACTGGACCGACGAGCCTCCCTAAAAGGCAGCATCAGCAGGAGAGACGTGCAGGAGACATCAGTGGCTGGTGGCACCATGGCACAGCCTGGCACAGCCCTCTTCTCCCTGCCTGTGGGCCAAGGACCCAGAGCCAGCCAGGTGTGACAGCTCAAAGACCCAGCTAGAGCAGGGTGCTCCCAACACACTGAGAGGCCTCACTGGGCAGGCAATGGGAGCACCATGAGCAGAAGCTGACAGAAAGCTGACAGCATGGGCTGACAGAAAGCACCTGGCTGAGCTGGCTGAGCTGAAGTGGGTTCCTTCTGGGAAGAGGGCTTCCTTTCCTGGCCAGTCGTTCCACCAATTGGCACCACTACTGCTCCCAGAGCAGGAAGGAAGTAGCCATGGAGAAACATGGCAGCAAGTCTCTCATCTGGTTCTGGAAAATGGACTCTTGTCCAATCCAGGAAATAAGGAAGCAAAACAGGAACATACTAGCCCTGAGATGAGGAAGACAAGCTCAGTACCCTGCACTGCCTCTTCTAGGCCAGCCATGCAGCAAAGAATAAAAATCTCAGAAGATACAGAAGCAGCAGGAACGCCAGGGAAGACACCTCCCCTCCACAAGCTCTGGGTAGCAGCAGCTGGATGTGGTGCCTTTCAGCAGAGGGAATAGCTGGCACCTCTAAGGACAGAGCACAGCTGCTCCCAACTTCCACCAGACTACACGTGCAGCCTGCTGCCACGATGAGAGGTGATGAGCCTGAACAAACTCAGGTTTTCTTGGCCGCCTGGCCAAGAGCAAATGCTGACTTGAAGAAGTGCTGTGAATGGTTATGCACTGCTACAGCCTCCGTGTCTCTGGAAAGCTCTACATGCACACACTGCCTACTCTCCCTGCTGCAGAGCCCTGGTGTGGAGAGAAGCATGCAGTCTCCTATCTCACAGAACCTTCTCACTGGAACTGAACTGGAATCAGATATCCATTAGTGTCATTCCATCTTCACTGTGAATCCTCCTCGTGCAATGTCAAGGCTCATTAAGAGGTTCAAATGCTCTGGTGATCCTCCCTGTACCAAATCCTTCTTCTGTATGTGCTGAACACCCTCCCACATCCACACAAATGCACCAGGATGCCCACTTCTAACGAGCAGGTCTGCAGAGCTGTGCAAGAACAAAGCTAAGTTTGGAAAGCAGGGATTTATCTCCTCAAAGAGGCTGGATGTGCAAACCTGTACTTTGTATCTACCTGACACTGATGCACAAGACTCAGTTTAATTCATGTGAGCAGCAGTGTGTTGTTAACATCATCAATCATTACAAACACTCCAAAACCTTTTACTTTATTCTGAATCCAAAGAAACCCTTGACTGCTCAATGAAGATCCCCACCACCCCAAGGTAACTGTCAATGGCCTTCCGTGATGATTATGAAAAAAGAGAACAATTATGGGTACCTGATGCTGTCGAGGTAGATGCCTGGTCATCCTCTGGCTGAACTGTCTGTCGGATAATCCTGTCAATCTCCAGGACATCCATCCACTGGCTCAGCTCGTTCTTCAGCTCTGCCAGCCGCTGCTGCGTTGCGATCTTCTCTCTCGCCAGCCGCTCCATCTCGTGCTCGTATTCTTTCTCCTTCCTCTTTAAAGTCTAAAGTCAGAGAAAAGAAACAGAGATATAATGAGAAAAAAAGACAAGAATAATCTACACTAGTCTGGTCACTCCCATGTCCACAGCTCATTATTTTATATTGCCAGTTATGCTGGTGTAAAATGTGGTCAGCTGTATTTACACCTGCCAAATTCAGGCAGAAGGGGAAGGACAAGAGCTGGCACATAAAGTACTGCTCCAGTTGAAGGCTCTCTGCTTTCTGAGGGAAAACTGATAAGCCCCCAAAACGGAAATGTTTAGAAGGAAAGAAAAAGCCTAAGTACTGATGAGCTTCTGTGCAACACACACAACATCAAGAGCTCCTGACGCAGAGGAGATGGTGGATGGTGGAACCCCTGCACCACGGGGAAATCCTGAGGTCCAACAGCAAGGAAGGTGTATCTGCCCCCTCCTGCTAATGCCCCCTTGGCACTGACAATCACCACATCCATTGGTAAGGTCAGGGGAGCTGCTGCATCAGTCAGCACAATACAGAGAAACGTCCTACACTGCCCAGCACTACTGCTGGGAAATACAAACCACAGCTGAGAGGGATCAACCATTCCAAGGCCTGCTCTGTGAGTTTTTAAGCCAGTGCAGCACTGCACAGCCACAGACCTGGTCCCTCAGCCCAGGGCCACACTTACTATATATGCATAAAAGAGACAAAATTAGGTGAAATCCTACTGTAAAGCCACATACAGACTCTCCATTTTCTGAAGTTAATTTTCACCACTGGGAATTTAAATCCCACATACACTTCTGAAAATACCAGCCACATGGAGCCCACACGGGTGCTCCTATTGCCTCACTGCTGGCAAGCACTGAGCTCAAAAGCAAACCCCACACCTGGCAGAGGACCATGGTCTTCTTAACACATCTCTTTATTTCTGTCTCAGGTTCCCCAGGATGAGTACAAATCACAGCCTGACCTCACTAGTTCTGCTGGTGTTGTAGCTCAGGTTTGCTGGGAGGGACCTTAAAGCCTGCTCAGCCAGCCTTTAATGCAGCCTAAGGGAACACAGATTAGGGCAGCTCCTGCTGCTACCTTTGTCCTGGTAATAACAATAAAGGAAGTATTCTTAAAAGCACCAAACTATGTGTGTTAGCAGGGCACAACCACTGCAGGTATGTCAATGGAAACAGTTCCTCTCCCTCCAGATCAGCTAAAAGCTCCTCAAAACAGAGAGTTTCCAGGCAAAGGGGTCAGTTCTTTCTCTCCTGTTGCTTTTCAAGCCAAACCAGGCAGCAGAGAGGCCAACACCACAACCCCACAGTTCTGCCCTGGGCAAGCCCAGCAGACCTGCAGCCCACGGGGACAGCCAGCAAGGGAGGATGGGGACTCCTGGAATCCTGGCTCTGCACCAGCCCTGACCTGTAGCCCAGAGATTCCCACCTGGCTGAGGCCCAAATCCACAGACTAGTTTTAAAGTCTCTTTCCTATCGAGTGCAGCCAAAGCATTTTGCCTGACCCAGGAGAGTCATGTACTCTGATCCCCTTGCATGGGGGCATGGGTGAGACACGGAGCAATGGAGAGGAAGGTGAGGGTGAGGAGGAAGGTGCTCCTGGACCGGGTTTAGACATTCAAGACTTGCACATGACTTGTCTCAGTGTCCTCCCCTCACTAGGTCATCGGCAAAGAGGCAAGCAGAAGGAAGGCTGAGGCTAAACTGCTGTGCAAACATGAGCTGAGCCCCTCTGCAGCATCTCCCCAGAGCTGCTCTCCACGCAGGGCAGGGAAGGACAGAGCAGGAGCAGCTCTCCAGGAGGAGCAGCAGAAATCCCCGCAGCGGGCACAGCACACGCATATTCAAACAGATTTGGCTTCATTCCCTGCCGTGAGAGGAGACTCCCAGCACTGGGGGAAAGCAAGCACTACTACCAACTATGAGCAGGGCAGCTGGTAATTAGTTACAAACTTTTAATTACTGGGAAGGCAGGCAAACCCTCAGCAAGTACCGGGAGGAGTCTCCCAGCCAAGGGAGCCAGGAGTTCACTATGTCACTCTGCAGGCACTCCACAGGCTTTGGGACGTGGCACTGGTCCAAGCCCAGCCCCACGGGCTCTGCCTCCCTCAGTGCCAGCACTCCCAGCCCTTGACTGGCTGCCAGCTCCCGGCAGGGTCTGCACCTCCTCCAGGGCTGGGCGCTCTCCAAGGGGAGCTGCTGGGGAGGCTGGAGCAGCAGATGGGCTGGAGGCACCAATAATCTTTCAAAACCTATTCTGGGATGCAATTCACTGCAGCTCACTTGGTAAAGACGATCTCCAGGCTGAGCTGCTCTGGCCTCATGAACTGGGTGGGATTAACCGGAGCCCTTCTCCTCTGAGCACTGCCCCACTCCCTGCAGGTACACCTGGGTGCAGGCACTGGGAGAGTGCCCTGCGCTGGGAGCAAGATCAGCCCTGGCCCAGTGCAGAAAGGAGCACTCGTGGAGGGACAGGGAGCAGGGACCCTCCTGCCCCTGTTCCTGTCACCAGGGTGGGCAGGAGCAGCACATCTCCCCACGTGCCCTCTGACCTGGCACTGGCACCCCGGGGCACGCAGCTCTCTGGCTGCCACCTCCCAACAGATTATTTTCTGCAAATCATCCTGCCCACATCGTGTGCCAGGATTTCCCGTCAGTCAACAGAAAATCCACAGTGACAGCCAACCCTGAGTCATTGGAACTTCGGTCACTGACCTGCCCCCGCACATCAAAACCTTTAGAACTCGCTGATCCCCAGGATGCCTTTCTAAAGCAGGAGCTGCTGTCTGCACTATCACTGAGCCCAGCCCATCCCACTCTGCTCTGCGGAGGCACCGGGCTCCAGCACAGACCCTCCTTCTTACGTCTGTGTCTCCATCACTGTAGCGTTTCCTTTTTTCCTGTTAAGCAATTGGGAACCCTGGTTGCCCAGGCAACTGTTACACTGCAGTCTGAGGAACCCACAGAACCTACGACTTTAGATCTCTCTTATGTTTTGCACTTAAAAATATTCCACATGAGCATCACTTAAAGGAGTAGACCCTGGTCCTGCCAAGGGGGAAACTGAGCTAACACCCCCCAAAAAAATTAATGGATTTCCTCATACTCTTGTGAATACATCTATGGCTTTTGATGCTTGGGAAGTTTTGCAAATCAACTGCTGTCTGGTGAAAGCAGATGATGTTCCACCCTGAACACTCTCGGTTGTGCTGAGTTGAAGCTGAGTGAGCCTTTGCAGCAGAGCAAGGGCCCGACCCTCCCCTGCCAGGCACCACTGCACGGGCACAGCAGGGGCTGCTCCACGGGCAGGTGGAAGCAGTGACAAGGGCAGTGATGAGTCCCTTCATCTTTTATTTAAACAGCAGCAGCCAAATTAAAATCCACATGTGGGTTTGCTTTTGCTCCCCTAGAGTCTCTGATTGTCCTCCTGTACCTGTCAGCTCCTTGGCAGCCTTTATCCACCTGGGTTATTGAAGCGAGACCAGACAACTGCAGTGACAGCAAAGGCCTGACACAATTCCAGAGGTAACTCTTCCCCACTTTGTGCCCACTACCCAGGCTGTTTAGGAGCCACTATTTGGTCCCTGTATGAATTTCCTTGTCATTATTTGGTAAACAAACCATTGCAGATGTGCAAAACCAGCACACCATACACCAACTCCTGCTCTCCTTGTGCAGCAACAGTCATTTGTCACTGCAAAGAATTTTCCATTTTATAGCTATCTGTAATTAAACTGCTCACTCTCGTGTCAAGACTGAAATAATGTCCCCAGTGCCTTCCCTGTGCCTGCCTCAGGAATGCTGCTGGTCCTGTGGCTGGCATTAGTGAAGTTTAAAAGGCCTTATTACACAGCTCCCCTCATAAACATTTTATTAGCAGTTTAAAAAACACTTTCAATTATGAGCTTTTCCAAAGCATATTTCAGCTCTTTTCTTCTCTTACATGGCATTTGCTGATTGAAAATACCTCATCAATGAGCAATCAGGAGAGTGATTTGCAATTTCGAGCCAGATTCTTTAACTCTCTGCTCTGGGGACCAGAGCTGATGCAGAGCTGGGGGTTCCTGAGCTGCCACTGACCTGCAGCACCTGCAGCACAGACCAGAGCAGCTGGGCAGGCTTTTACTGCTGCACACAGCTTTGATTCCTGTGTAACAGAAAAATCCCCACGTCCTAAGAATTCTTCTTGTCGGGATTGCCATGGTGCATTAGATTCACAGCAGGAGCAAGAATCTACCAGCTTGACTCCAAAAATGTTCCAACCAGGACCAGAGGATTGCTGGTGAACAAGCTGTCCCCACAGAGCCCCAAATGGAACCCAAACAGCCCCAGGACTGGCCCGGGCACCACATTCACCTGTAGGATTTGGGGATTTGCCATCACTTCTATCAGTTCTGGGCACTCCTACTTGGAATGGTGCAAAGGTTCTGTGTTGCTCAGCTGGTTAGTGCAGAGCTCAGCACCCACACCAAGCTCACCCCGAGCCCACCCTGCTGTGATGGAGCAGAGCCTGCAGGGGTGGGAAGGTGAGGAGCCAGTCCTGCCAGCACCAGGCAGTGTCCCCAAGGTCTGCCTGCACCCACCAAGGTGGCAGCACCCAGCAGCCCTGCCCTGCCCCGCTGATGCTGCAGCCCTGCTGTCGGCACGGAGCAGCCGTGTGTGAACCCGGCTGGTTGCCACGGGAACCAAAGCCATGGTTTCCATGGCAACTGCTTCATTCTGCGGGCTCTGGAGATGCGATCCCGCAGCGATGCCGGATGTGCTGGCCTGGTACCACCGACAGCAAAACATACAATACAAAATACAGGTGGGGCACCGAAATGCAGGTGGGGCACGATGGCACCGCCACAGCCCGAGCTGCAGCCACCACTGCCACCACTCTGACTGCAGCAGAGCCACAGCAGCCTCTGCTCACACAGGGCCACAGCCTCGCTTCCCCAGACACAGGCTGGACCCACAGCAGCCTGGCCCAAAGCCCTCGGGCACTGCCAGACCGTGCTCAGCACCAGCAGAACGGGGCGAGGGTCCCACCACGACAGTCCCAGGGGATGGGGAGAGGGGAGCGCCTGTGTGCAAATGCGGGGAGGGGCAGGACAAGGGCTGCAGACTGCCAGTGCTCAGCCTCCCAAACTCAACCTTCACACCAGGACCAAAACCAGAGCCTGTCCCTCGCTGCCCATGAGTGTGACCCCTGCACCAAGAGCCAGGCCATGGGTGTCTGCCAGCAGCCTCTGACCCAGCTGTGCCACCAGGACAGCAGCCAAGGAGTGCTCTGTGTCCCAGGAGGTGACCTCAGGAGCACAGGGACTGAGGGAAGGAGCATGGCCTCCCTGCACAGCCTGCACCCAATTTTTGGCAGGTCCCAGCAGGGTGAGCACCACCCACCACTGCTCACCCTGGCTGCAAGGTAAGGGATGAACTTCTAGACAAAAAATACTTCCTAGAATAGGAAATCTGCCTGGAGCAGAGCAATCACAGAAAATGAGAACATGCATTGGTATTTACATTTATCACTTCACACTGATAACTGCACTTCAGGCTCCTGATAAAAAAGACATCAGGCCATAATCTGTGATCAAAACCAGGGCTGGAACGTGGCTGTTTGCACTGACCTGTCAGAGTCGGCCTCCTGAAGCACCACACTCTGGACAAAGTACAAACAGTCACTGGGGCAGAGGGGAGGAACGATTCCAATCAGGAAGACAAAAAATAAATTCGGAAAAAATAAACAACGAACAAAGAAACAAAAACAACCACCAAAACAAAAAAGGTATCAACCAGCTGGAACCCACAGTTCAACAAAGCAGAGAAAAGCAAAGCCCATTCCCAGGCCCCGTGCTGGCTGCCACCAGGTAAGCAGATCTGGTTTAATTCCTTGATATGACTCCCAAGGACACAAGAAATTAAATTTTAAAATAACTGAAGTATGACTTGCAATCACTTGATGTTAAATTTGGTCATGCCTTTTGCTTTTTGTATTTTTATTTTTTAACCAGTCTCTGTTGTTCAGGAAACAAATGAGACATTTCTAATGATTCCATTGGGTTCCAGATGCCCCAAAGACCCTGAAATACCGTGGTGTGTTTGTTACTTAGAAAATTATCCCAAACGAATTAAAATAAGGAAAGTAAAACTTGAGAATTTTTAACTTCAAATTTAATTCTGCAGCACTTAAATTTTTAGAAAATGGGAATGAAAAAAAATTGTGGGAAATATGCTTTTGAGATTAAGTGTCATCATTTTCTGCAAACAGAAATGAAGTATGCTGGATCTCAAGAAGGGATTTTTTATTATTATTATTATTATTATTAACAACACGACTCCTGGATGCAGGACCCCAAAGCTCTTCCCAAGCCTTTGTGATGATGCATGGAAGCAGCTCCAGAGGCAATGGGCAGGTTTATGCCTTGGAGCCACAGGCAGAGCTGTCTGCCAGGGATGAGATTTCTGATTATCCCTACAGCCACTTGCTGCAGTGCTTTCCTTGCAGGCATCTCTGAGCAGCTGCTGCAGGAGCCAAGGGAGAGTTCTGGATGGGTGCAGCCCTCCCTGTGCTCCCATTCCTTCACTTTGGCAGCCGGCACAAGGCACAGGTAAGCTGCACACCTGAAGGGACCCTGTCCAGGCAGCAGGGAAGTGAGGACATGTCCCAAACGCAGTCGTGGCAGGTGATGGCAGTCCCAGGAGCCCAGGGCTCTGACAGAACCAGGCCCCCACAGCAGGTCCCAGGTCCTGGTGACTCAGAGGATGGTGCCATCCTCCCACTGCACCTCTCCTTTCTGTTTCCCCATCCATGTAAGGAGGTCAGTGCCAGTTACTCACACCCCAGCAGCTCCACCCACGGCCCACGGAGCAGATCTGGGTCAGCCGAGGATTTCTCTCCATCCATCTCCCTCAGTGTCACGGTGGCAGTGGGAGGACACAAAACTCAGCTGTTCAACACAGACTGACTGCAGCACCTGTGTGAGGCCACGAGGCAGAGCTGTGCCCAGCTGCAAACATCTGTGTGTGCTGCAGGGGCTGGGTCTGCACTGCTGCAGGCACAGAGCCACGGTGTCACCGTGCCTGGCACCCCACGGCCACTGCTGCTCACCCAGCCGGGCCCACGGGCTTGGTTCTGGTTTTTGTTTGGGGCTTTTGCTGTGTTTTAAAGGCAGGTGACTTCTGCAATGTCACACATAAAACAGAGCCCATGCAAGCTGTAATTATCACTACTCTCATTAGGGCCCATGCCCTGTCTCCCCTCCCATGCCAGCTCTGACAGGTGGCAACCAGAACAAGCAACAGCCCCCAAACACAGCAGATACCACAGCAGCATTCCCAAACCCTGGGTGCAATCCATTTACAGCCTGGTTTGGTTTTTTGGTTTTTACAACCCTCAGTGCTTCTTCAAACTACTACTTAAATGCCAGTAGTGGAACAGGTGGGGATTCTCTGACAATTACAAACACACTGACAGATTTACAATTCCATTTACCATTTCCAAACTCTCATGTACAAGTAATGAGTGAGATACTTCCAAAAAAAATCACCATCCCTCTTGGCAATGGTTAAGAAACAGCCTCCCATCACTAAACAAGGTCCAAATGCTGGACATTTTTAATCACTATTATGTGACATGTTTTGTGGCCAATCCTGCAAATAAAAGTGCCCTGATGGCTCCCTGGATGAGCCACCTTGCAAACAGGTCCTGCTGCAGCTGGAGGAACAGCAGGGAATTAAACACTGGTTTTCTGAAGGTCTTATTTCTCATCACTTTCTGAAATCTACAGATGACACCACGGTGCATGACCGTAGCCTATGGCTGCTGGAGGCTTTCATTACTGGCACTGAGATTCAGGCTAATTAGACAAGATACAATCAGTGGATCAGGTCAGGTAAACAACACGAAGCAGCACAGCTTGGCACCTGAGTGCTGCTCACATGAGGGAGGCAAGGCAGGCACTGATGGACCTGACTCTTACCAGACAAGTTTTGCAGAAGATGAGCATATTCACCTCATAGCTGGCACAGAATAAAAAATAACAGTTACAGCCATCCTCGTCAGGGTGGGGAACTGAACAGGATTCAGCAGCACAGTTTGGTTTATGCATTTTGATCAATAATCCAGTGACAACAGTGCCTGAATGTAAATGAGTTCTGGTCTTTAACACAACCATTGTCAGACTGTGGGTTTGTGCCTGCAGTCCAGCACTCCCTGCACCAGGATCTGGAATGGCTACAGGGCCCTCTGCACCCATCAACACCCAAATCCCAAACCAAGCACTGCTATGGGACCCAAAAATCCACTGGTCTTGTTCTCATCCTCTGCACACAGACAGGGATGAATGATAGTGCTCGGCACCAATGAAGTGACCAATAATAAAATAAACAAAAGACAAAGAGATGCTATGAATCTTAAAAGGAAAATTTAACCAATGTAAAACCAGTATCTGGTCTGTTCATATGTCAAGATCAGCTTAAAAACAGCTTCACAAAGGATTTTTACATGCACTATTCAGGCATCCTTGGATAATACTTTGGATTCATTCTACCCTGAAGGGAGTCAAATCCATTGATTATTATTGGCATAAATTGGAAACTATATAATTCTTAGATGCACAGCTGTTACTTCAGGCAGTTTGAGAAGCCAAGGGAGATAAGGTGAGGATAAACAACTTAAACATCATAAATGACTGGTGAGCATAGGTAAGTCATAAAGAAATTTCACCCTTCTTGGCCCTTCCCAAGGTAACACTGACAAACTGGCCATACTATAAATCCTCAGTTCAGTACACCTAGGTTTTGTCTCTAACACCACAAGCAGGGCTGCCAGAGGATGTTTGTGAATTAGCAAGAAAAATCTACTTCACAAACAGAGCCAGAACTGCTCTGCAGGACCACGGCCCATGTGCCACCACAGCAGCCCCCAGTGCCTCTGCCAGACCCGAGCAGCACATGCAGGGCTGGGATCACAGCAGTGCCTTCCTTCCACACCTTCCAAACACTTCTGCTCTTTGCCTTTTGCATGCCCTGGGAAGCTCAGCTGCATCTCCGATTTTGAAAGCACATTGTTATTTAGTCAGCGTTTCAATTGTACTGGGGAAACTGGCCAACAAGCAGGACCTGCAGCACAACCCAAGACTGACGGGTTGGGCTGGGCTGTGTGCCAGCTGTCCCAGGGTCACCTGGTGAGCAAATCACCTGGATGTCATCTGACACTAAATGTACAATACAAAACACCCCCGAAATTGGAGGGTGTTCAGGTGCCACAGTGACAGGCACAGTCTGAGAACACAGAGTAGCAGTCCTGCTTCAGGGCTTCAGTCAGCCTGCAAAGATGATTCCAATTCCTAGGGGGAAGGAATCCTTCAGAGAGACTGAAAGCCAGCCCAGCTGCACGGGCTGTGAGCCATGTCTGACACGGGCCATGCTCCCCACTGCCCCTTCCTGGCATGGGCAGAGCCAGAGGGGCTCTGGGGGACAGTCCTGTCCCCTGCATGGGGACACTGCTCTGCAGGGAGGACAGTCCTGTCCCCTGCCTGGGGACACTGCTCTGCATCAAGCCAGGGACAGGGGCTCTGCTCTCCCACAGCAAACAGCATTTTATTCTCACTCTGTTTTGTTCCACATTACTCCATGCATCTTACAAACTTCCTGGAGGTCTCCAGCGTTTTCACTCAGGTTCTGCAGGCAGGGAAGAACAAGAGCCGAGGTGCTCCGTGTGACAAATGGCCTTGGCTGGAGGTGTGTGCAGGGTCTGGACGCACTGGGACATCCTCCTCAGCTGAGAGCCACAGCACAACAGCCCACACTGCCTCAAGCTGAATCACCAGCTAAAGGGATTATTAACTTCCAGCTGCGCTGGGCCCCATTTCCTTTGTGCAACAGCGTGCTTAATTGCAAATTCTAATTTACTGTTGGAGAGCACAAGCCCAGGTCCAAGGATAAATTAAAATGACAGCTCTATGAGAAGTTCGGAATTTAACTTTCTAACTTATCTGATTTGATGCAGACACAAATATTTAAATCCAGCCAAGGAAACAAACAGGCTGTTTCTAAGAAGTTCCAGCTGAGCAAGGGGGAAGGAAGGGTTTTGTAGGAAGAGAGGCTGCAACAATCAATGCACTGTCACAGTGCCTGCAGGAGCAGAACGGCTGCTGTGCAGAGCTTTGGCCAGCCCTGTGCTCCTCCCCTGCCAGGCTCATCGGGGGTTGAGTTTTTTGGCTTTTTATTTTTTTTCCTTTAGTAAAACACTACTTTGCTATCCTGAGAGTAAGAGCTTTTACTTTTAAATCTCTTTTGTACAATTGCCCTGTTCTCTTTTCGAGGGAAACACGCAGAGCCTGGCACATGATCATGACCATACCCACACTGACAGATGTTAATTTTCTTGAAACAGATCAAACCTAAATTCAAACTGCAGTAAAAAAAAAATTTTAAGAAGATTTTTGTTTCTGAATGCCGAAATTACAAATCAGATTTCTAACAATCTGGGCTTTTCTCAGGCAAATACACAGTGCTCAAGTTTTCAGCACAACTGAATCCTGTGGCTGAGTCACAGACCCACGGCTTTGGCGCTCGGGATACTCGGGGTAGTCCCTGAGCAGCTGCCAGGGAGGATGAGGAGGAGCAGGCGATGAGGAGGATACACCACGTCACAGCCGTGCCCGTGGGCAGCGAGCCAGCCCTGGGCCAGTGCCAGCCCACAGCCAGCCAGGCCTTGTGCTCGCCATGTGCTCCCCGCACACGTGGGGGGACACTGCTACAGCCCGAGGTCACCGTGACCTTCCCTGCCACGCCACGGCAGTGCCCGGCTGCAGGCTGGCTGACAGAGCTGCTCTGACTGAGGGACAGACAGGACAGACTGACAGCTACGGACAGACGGGACAGACGGACAGCCACGGACAGACAGGACAACTATGGACAGACAGGACAACTATGGACAGACAGGACAGACGGACAGCCATGGACAGCCACGGAGAGCCGACTGACCAAGCTGCTGTGACTGATGGCCAGCCAGGGACAGCCGTGGCCAGCCGGTCCTGGACTGACCAAGGCACAGCCAGTCCTGGCCCAGGACTGCACAGCCCAGAGCGGCCATCAGGGAGGATCCCCCACTACAACAGCAGGCTGCCAACATCCAAAGAAAGGCTCCAATCCTCTCTAACGCCCATCACACTTCCATACAACCACACCTCCAAAAACACGGTTTTGAGCAACACAGAGAGTGGCTGGGTACAATCAGAATTTGCCCTGACCAAAGGCTCTCTATTTGCACTATCAATGCAGCAAATCTTCCAGTTTTCAGATGAATTTTAATTGCATTACATACTACTGATTTCACATTCACAGGGGACATCTACAGCAATTTCTTCTGTGCTACCATTAACCATTTTCACAAACATTTAACAAGCAAACTAACACTTATTTCCCTCCAGCTACAAACACAACTGATTTTTACCTGTGCTTTCTCCCAGATTCAGTCCTGGTGGTGCTCCATCCACCTACAGCTTCATGCTGCAAACTCAGGTACCAGGCTTTCCTTGCCTCCAAGCAAATAACTTATACTCACAAGTCCATCTCATCAAAATTTTGAGACATACCGTATCTTTAGAGAAATCTGTCTTTTGGTTAAGCAAACAGAAAACCTCCCCAAACCGTACACATAAAATCCACCTGAGCCTAAAAGGAGCAACTGAAGGTCACTCAGCCTGGATCTCTCAGACCACCTGAGCTACCTGCTCCCTGCCACCACCACTGCTGGTAAGGATGATTTGTGGTTAACACGGAACCTCCAGAAGGGGAGTTTCTCTCCCCTTTTCCTCTGCACTCCAAAGCCAGCTGTGGTCCCTGCACAGCCCCAGCCCCACGAGCATTGCACATACCTGGATGTATCTCAAGGCACTCCTGAGGACGCTGAGGTTTGAGGTCTTCTTGTCATCTACGTTGGGGATGTTGCGCTTTAATGTCTCAAAGCACTCTTTCAAATGTGCACGTCTAAAGAAAGCACAGGTGGGCTGTCAGCTGCCAGGAGAACACACCAGAAACCAATTCCAGCAGAGGGAGAGCTTAACTGGGGCCTTAATCCAGCAAAGCACCTACACCTGTGCATAGCAGCCCCCAGCACAGAGACTGTGCTTGGGTTCTATCCCAGCTTTGTTAGGAACACTGGGCAGCCTTAAATAAAATACCTCATCTCACTGTGCTGGTGCTTTCACTATCACCATACTTCCAATTTAGCTAGTCAGGATTTTAACAGTCTTGGGTCAGAAACTGATGTTTATTCTGTATTCACACTGTATACTGACCCTTGATTTGGGGTATTTTACTCCTTTTAAAGCAAAAGAGAGTCACGCTGTTATGCACTGATATTGCTTTGCAGGATCAGGGTGGTTAGAGTGCAATGGTGCAGTTAAACAGAACATATTGGGAGGTAAGAAATGCAGAATTGAGCCATAAGAAAGCCAAGCAATACTGCAAGATTCAATAAAGTCAATAAGAATTTAATTCAAGTTATCTGTTTAAAAACAAGCAAACAAACAAAAAACCCGCCAAAGCCAAGAAAATATTAACAGACAATAGGCCAAAAAAAAGGAGGGGAATTACAATTAAAAAACCCAAACCCCTGTCTTTCTACGCACCTGTTCTTCTCCAATTTATTATGTACTTCCCTGGTCCCAACCCTGTAACCCAAACAGAACAAAGATCAGTTCAGTGTCAGGTTGAAAACTCCTGCCTAACACCTGTGCTTGCTGCAGTGTCTGTATGGCAACATGCAAAAGCAGCAGAGGTGTTCAGATACCACTGGTTTAACATTAAGTACATAAATATTTCTGCCTATGCTGTTTCAAGATAAACTCCATGCTTTACATGTGCCTCAAATGAACTAAGCACTGTGCACATATGCACAGGAGATACAAACAGGTGTAATGTGTGTGTATATATGCGGACATGGCTACAACCAACAGCAGGGAAAGACACAAAGTATGGATTTTAAATATTTGTACAGACCCAGAGAGCTCAGATTCTGACCTGGCTCTGATCTAGGCCTGCACTCCAGTGGGACAAGGTTGGTGCAGTTTCACGTTCAGGAGTATGGGACTGGGCAGACACTTCCAACTGCTTTGGGTTTTTACTGTGCATGAAACAACACAGCTCAGGCTAAACATGGAATAAAGCAATACAGGAATTCTCCAGTCACTCCTCAAGGAAAAACCAGAGCAAGTTCTTGGTTTTTGGGTTTGAATCCACCCACTCTCTGAATCAGAGGAATATTTTTAGGAAAAGCCAAACAAATACATGTTATCTCAGTTTTTCAGCTACAGCAGTGATAAGGTACATGAGCAGATGTGGAGATTTCAAGTATCTTTCATGCACTGTGCAAAGTAATTATTTGCCTTTGACTGAAAATACAGAACATTGGGGTAATCATATTTAATAAATTGTCACAAATATTTGACAGCATTTTCCCATGAAACATTTACAGGCTGAAAAAGACATCTTTTCTGTGCTTGTGGAGCAATGCTGGGGGGACACAGTGGTGATGCTGTGCTCCACACTGGCACCACAGCCCCTCTTCCCATGGGCAAAGCTCAGCCTGACACAGCCCAGCAGTTTGGGGGTGCTCTTGCAGCCACCCCACTGCCCACAGCCCGGGCACACAAACCTGTGCAGCTTGCCCTGGTACCCCCGTGCCAGCAGAAACCTCCTGCACAGCTCCCTGAACCCACACCACGTCAGTGACGGGGTCTGATGACTAGTGCACAGACTGACAGACCCTTCCTGCAGCAGACAGGCTCTGAAGATCCCAATCTTCTTAGAGGCATTACACTGGCATTTTACTGAAGCCTTTATCTTCACAAACTCCTATCTGCATTCCTTTCACTGTTTCTTTCTATGCATTTTGGGACTGCTACATCCCAATGGACGCTATGAACCTTTTCTCTGTCCACTATACATCTCCTCCAGCCCCCATGGGATTCACACACCACCTCCAACACCACTGCCAAAAGACATCCCCCTGCTGTGGCAGCCAGGAGAACAGTCAGAGGGCCAGGCAGCACAGCCAGGAGGGAAGACTGAACAGATCCAGGTCACTTATGCTGCAGGAAAACCGAGGGGCCAAAGGAAACAGGTAAAACTGCTGCGAAGAAGGGAATGGTTTGCTCTCCCAGTCCACAAGCAGTAATACCAGACTCCCTGTTGGGATACTGTGGTCTGGAAACAACCACCTACAGAGAAGGCAGTCTTCACCAGCCAAAGTCCTTAAGAACGAGCCAGACAAACACTAACCTGGAGCAACATCAGAGCCACAAGTCCTGTCAGAGGGTGAGGGCAGACTAAATAGCCTTCAGCCCCTTCCAGCTGCAAGATTCTGAGCATGCAGGAGGCCCTTAGCACTTACAGCACTGAGAAACTGGAACTGTCCTCAGAATAACATCTCCCAGATCCCATTCCAGTTTTCAAGAAAGCTCCCACAAGCAGCAGTGCACTTTGATTTCCCTGACCAGTACAAGCAGAGATCTTTTGCCAAACATAGCACGAGATACCACTTGAGATCAGACAGGCAGGGCTGGGACTTGCTTCCTAACACAGTTCTGGTCTGGAAAAAAATCCTTATACAGAATCTCAGTGTGGAGTGAGAGAAGAAAACAAAAACCCGTCAAGCTAAAAAAAACCCTGCTCTCCGCAATTCAAAGCCATTAAACATCCACAGGTGTGGGTATTTCTGATCTGACAACGCTCTGCACAAGCAGGAGCTGCTGCAGAGAGGTGCCGGACACGCACACAGAGCACTCACCCTCCAATTCTCTTCTTGAGCTCGATGGGTTTCATGTCGTCAGCCGGCGCGAGTTTGAGCGCGCCGAGCGGCGCGGGCGCTGCCGGGTGCTGCAGGGGCTGGATGGGCTGCGGCACCACATGGTGCTGCGAGATGGCCAGCACGGGCGCCGGGTAGTGCTGCAGCTGCTTGGGGCTGCCCGACGGCGGGCTCGCGGCCTTCCCGTCCGGCAGCTGCGGGCCCGGCGGCCGCTGGATCACCGGGGCCACCGAGGGCGCTTCCTTGGGCACACCGGGAGTGCTTACGAGGGGCGGGGGGCGCTGCCCGAGCGGCGGCGACAGCGCGGCCTGGGCCGCTTGCTGCGGGGAGCTGGTGACAACCGGGATGGGAATGACGGAGATGGGAGCTGCCAGCGGCGGGGCTGGCAGGGGCACGGGGCCCGGCGGGGAGATGGGCACCAGCAGGTCGCTCCGGGGCTCCTCGGGGGATAGGGCGCTGCCGGCCCGGGGCACGCTGGCCTTGCCCGCCTTCTTCTGCTCCTGCTCCCTCTCCACGCAGAGCTTCTCATGCTTCTCATTCTCCTCTGAAAGAGAAACACCCACGGTGAGCACCGGCACTTGCCTGGGCACAGCCTACAACCAGCACAGGGCAGGATAAAATACGCCTAAGTATATATACCTATTAATACATATATATAAATACCTATTTTTTTTATACCATCCTGTATAGGGGTTTTACACAATCCTGAGTAAATCCCAGCTCGATGGACACTGCACTGATATAAATACATCAGGGCACCTCTTTACTGCTGTGGATTTTAATCAAGATCTTAAATTTGGCTTTGATGTGTGTATGTCCCTATATGTTTTTAGAACACCAGACAAAGTAAATGAAATCTGTGTGGCCCGACTAGCAAAATAAACCTCATCGAACGCAATCCAGGGCTCTGGCTTTAATTGCGTGAACATGGCACAAACAGAATTTATTTATACAAGTCCTGTGGCGCCAGTGGCCCTGGCATCTAGACACTGCACAGCCTTAATCAAATATCTGCAAACCCACCATCCGTGAGGCTCAGCAGATCCCACTCCTGACAACCTCTGAGGAGCTGCAACAAAAAGTGGTGCAGCAACCTCTTCACAGCAATATACAAATATTTGGAAGATAAAACCTTATTTCATCAAGGGAGGGATTAGGGGAAGGATGCAAACAGTTGGGTGTTCTGTCTTATATAGTCACCAATATCAGGAAGTTCAGGGGAAGCTCTAAGAAACTTCCCAACAAAGCCTCTCCCAGGAGAAGCCTGGGCTCGACTGAAACACTGAAGTCAGAATGTGCATTTAGGAAATTAAAGAGAAGAGCATGTATACTGCCACCTGGAATTGCCAGGTTATGTTCAACCCCCCAGTGATCTTCAAGAGTGCAGAAACTACAGAGAGCAACAAAGAGAACAAAACTCTTATTCCCGATTCTGAATGCCCTTTGGCACATGTGACCGTACAGCAGCACCGACCCAGATTCAGCCGACACCATTTCCTGAAGTTCAGCTGCAGCACCAGCCCAAACACAGCCCAGCCTCCGTCAGGAGCACACGAGCCAGGTAAAGCAGCCAACAAAGTCAACACTAACACTGTCCTGAACCCACACCTGGAGAAACCAGGCTCTGCACTGAGCTCTAGCACTGGGGCTGCAGCCCAGCCTCTGAGCCTGCAGCACTCACAAAAGCACCACATGCAATTCTGCCATCAGGAAGGATTTCACATCCATACCACGGCTCTTCCCAGGGCTGCCCAAGACTCAAACCCAAAGTTTTCATTCAACTTCTGCAGCACAAGTAGGGGGTGAATGAGCAAAAGATCTGACTCCAAAACAGGAGGGAGGTTACTTAAGCAGCAGCTGAGCCCTAAAGGTGCATTTCTCTGTATTTTCTCAAAATATTTCAGGGTATTATCAACAGTTCCTTAAAGAAAGAAGTGAAGCGGCACAGGATGGCAAAAGCCCCAGCAGGAATCCCCTGATGCAAACACAAATCTTAGCTACCGACAATTTTGGAGTGGTTCAGCTGAACGGCGTTAATAACTAATAAAAAAAACCCCTTTGTCTGCAGATCTTTTGCTCCACTTTGCTGCTGGTTCGCAGCCAGGGCCAATGCAATGTCCCTGGCACAGGGTGCATGAGGAAACCCAGCCCCGAGGAGCTGCTGACTCACGGTGCTCGCAGGGCAGCTGAGCGGGACTGAGAGCAGGGAGCAACCAAGGAGCCGGGTCTGGTGAGCACAGCCCGACCTGCCCGGGCTGCTGCAGGTGACAGGGCCACTGCAGAGCAGAGCAGCCAGCCAGGACAGCCGAGATCTGCACGGCTCACAGCGAGCAGCAGCTGGTGCGCAACTCCTACAAGCAGCAACACTCATGGGGAAGGGAAGAACAGGGAAGCAAGGTTAAAGCAGGCATTACTGATCACAAGTATTTATGTAAATGTCTCTGGAAGCAGGTGCAGCCCTCGGGCTGCTGACAACCTTCCAGCAAGGCCTTTGGTGTTGCTCCCTTGAGCTAAAGAGTTTATTTCAAGGATCTTTCTTTAGCCAAAATCTAACACTGAAGAGCCACTGTCCTCTTGGGTCTGACTTACCCACGGCAGGAAGGAGCCATGCTCCCAAAGCCAGCAAAGGGCTGGAGGGCCCTGAGCCACCTCTTTGGACAGAAACCCTTCCCCCGGTGCTGAAGATCTGTCTCCTGCTCGCTTTGCATTCACACCGTGCACACAAAGCCTTTGAAGAAAGCCCCCTCCAGCTCTGTGTTTTCCCATATGAAGGAAGTTCACCCACGTTTGGTCACAGGCACAGTTCAAGGATGGGTGATGAGCATGCAGTGTGCTCAGACACATGCAACGCTCGTTCCTTCCCTTGTGGCACACTCGGCACAGGAACTCCTGCAAGCCCATACACAGAAAGCAACTGAGGCTCAGGGCATCCCCTTGAATGAGAGGACAGCTGAATCCAAAGGTGCACCTCAAAATTATGTGTAATTTCCACCCATTCTTCATGCTCTCATCAAGGGGACTGAGGACAGAACAAACCATGGGAGTGAACCAGTCCTGAGAACCCTCAGGGGGTCTGAACCAAGCAGGAGGGATCCTGGAATCCCACCCTGCCCACACCACTCTGCTTGCCAGCAGGTTCACATGGTGAGAGCAGCACCTCAGGCTCCTGGTCATGCCACCCAGGCAGTGACAGCAACACCAGCAGCCATGGGACAGAACAGCAAATCCTGCCCTGGGAGGACACACAAACAGGGTCAGCACCCCTGACCAGTGGCCTGGTGCTATTTTAGGGCCTCGACGGTCCAGCAGTACACAGTACCAGGCACTCTTTGTTACCTAATAATCTGCTGCGTTTAAATATATCTCATTGCTCTAGCCTGCCCTGGAAATGCCACCCATCTGTCACAGCAGTGCTGCCCGTGCCAGCCAGGGAGCAGCAGGCAGAGCCACTCGTGCCCTCGGGCCAGCAGCAGCCAGGGCATGGCCCAGGGCTCCCGAACCGTGCTGCAGGAGCAGCCTCAAGGGATGGCAGTGCCCTTGGAATGCTCCTGCTTTGCACTAGGGACACCATCAGTACAGAGAGTTTTTTGAAGGTGTGTGCCTTTGCATAGCCAAGCATCCTAACTGTGTGTGTGCTCAATGGAGAACATCTCTAACTCACGAACAGAGGCAGTTCTGTGGTGTCATTTTTTGAATGGTCTGAAGGGTTTCTCTGAATCATTCAAGGCTTCTAGGAGCTTTTCCTGCATGCCTTGAACTGCTCCAGCCCTGGGTGTCACTCACACTGGATATGCAGCAGGAGGGACTGCAGGCTCCCACCAGGAAAGAGCCAGGTACAGAAGAGTCTCCAGGTATTTGCTACTCCCAAGGCTGCCCTGGAGGAGGACACTCATGCCAAGAGGAAGGGCAGGCTGGAGCCTGGAGGTTGGTTTCTGTTTCTGCAGGTCCCTGGCTCTACAGGGGAGAACCAGGAAGGGGGAGATAAGAACAGTCAGCAGAACTGGAGCCCAGCAAAGCTCAGCATCAGCCAAGCAAGCTCTGAGTCACAGCAAATGGTGCTGACACCAGAGGCTGCAGCACACAGCCACAGGCACTTCCAGGCCCAGAACAGGCTTGCAGGACCCTTTGAAATCGGGACCCTTTCTTCACTCCCTCTGAATTTTGGTTGACAACAGCACAAACCCCACTTTTCTCTCCCACAGTTTGGTGTCCACCCCTTGGCACTGTCGCTCCTTCACCAGTAACACAGCAGACCCAAGACATGGCACTGCTTCCCAAAGGCCTCTGAGCCCCTGGCCATGCCCTCAGTGTGGAGCTGGCTGCCAGGCCCCTGGGCCACTCGCCCTGCTGCTCTCAGAGCTGTGCTCAGGCTGCAGCCTCACACAAACGCTCCCATGGCCTCTCCTCACACACACTGCGCCTTACCAGCACCTCGAAGACCAACTAAACAACTAAACTGTGTTTTGGGAGCACACTGTTCACAAAGGAACCTGAAATGCTTCACAATTACAACTCAGAAGTTCACGACACACTCCAGAGGAGCAGGAGCTAAGCCAGCCTACCTGGGGTCGATTTCAGGGGTTCAGAGACCCCTACCTGACACTCTCCCTGCTGAGTGACCTTGCTGCATTGTCACTGCTGTCACACCATCTGCACACTGGTCACCATTCACTGCTAACAACTACAATACTCAGATCTCCACTTTCTCAGCCACAGGATGATGACACCTTTATGTGATGTCTCTAAAGGCAAAGGAAAATCAGCCTTCATGTGAACTATTCCTCCTTAGCACCAACCAGTACAGACCATTAGTGAAACCAGCGACCGTGGTATGCAAACCTGAAATCAATTAAGAGAAATGACAAGGTGATCCTCTTGCCTGATAAAATCGAGGGAGCACACACTTTATTAGTACTTTATGGAGATACATGGTTTACAAGGAAGCATTTACTTTCAACAAAACCATCTCAGCTTCTGGAACACAGCAGGGAAACACCCTCAAGAAAACTTGAAGTAGTTCATCTCCCAAGCCCCAAAGAGGAATCAACAATACCTAAATAAATACCTGGCAGACATTTCTAAAAACAGCTTCTCCAGTCTCTACAGATAATCTACATTGTGCTTTAATAAGCTATTCCAGTGCTTAAATGAAACCCTGCATCAGCTCCAGAGTAATTTTAACTGCATTTTAGTTATAACTCTTTGTGGACAGAAGAAAGAAAGAAATAAAGGGTGAGGATTTAGCAGCACTAGAAAGCAAAAGAAAACAGATCAAGACTGCTAAAAAAATAAAACCATCATGGAGAACCTCATGTGTACAGAAAGCCCAAGACCATCATGTCACCAGGATGCTGAGCATGCCACTGTCACTGCTGCAGCACTGCAGCTTGGCAGGCTGGAGGGATGGACAATCCTGCTGTACCTTCCTGTGGCATTTGGGATCATGTGCAGGAAAGCACTGGCTCTGACAGGCTATGGGCACCAACAGCACATGCTGACTCTGCTCCACCATCCAAGGAGCTTCACCTGGGCAGCCGAGGAGGTGAGCTGTCCTGCACAAAACAGGCCTGTGCTTTTCCATCAGGCATCAGCGTTTTTAAGAGATAGTAATGCACTCTGATAAAAAGCATGTATTTCTGTCAGCTGAACAGCTCCTGTGTCACAGTTCAGAGCAAAAAGTGGCACTGCTGACAGGCAGGACCCAAGCCACCTGCTCCCACACACGAGGACACCGCTGTCCCTGCTTGTGGCCCAGGCACAGAGGCACACACTGCAGAAACAGTGAACCATGACGTGCCTTAAATGCACAAGCTGGAAAAGAACAGTAAACATGAATTGACTTAATAAACACTATTATAAACAGACCATGTATCCTTAAAACAGACCAAAAAGCCCACAGAGGTGCCCGCAGAAGAAACTCTGAGACCCCATTTCATCCATTGCTGGCAAATGTTCTGCATGCTGCTTTGAGTCATGTGTTACACAGGCAGCAAACACAGTGCTCATGTGTTACACAGGGAGCACTGTGTGTGTGTTACACAGGCAGCAAACACAGTGCTCATGTGTTACACAGGGAGCACTGTGTGTGTGTTACACAGGCAGCAAACACAGTGCTCATGTGTTACACAGGGAGCACTGTGTGTGTGTTACACAGGCAGCAAACACAGTGCTCATGTGTTACACAGGGAGCACTGTGTGTCACACTGCCAGCACACTGTGTGTGTGTGTCACACGGCCAGCACACTGTGTGTGTCACACTGCCAGCACAGTGTGTGTGTTTTACTGCAAACAAACACACTGCTCGTGTGTTGTACGGCCAGCAAAGGAGCACAGACAGGTGAAATGAGTTCAGTGAGTCATGGCAAAACTGGATCTGGCAGATAACAGCCAGCCTGGCTGTTAGGTAAGCATGTTTGCTCCAGGTAACATTCCTCGATCCTGTGATGAGAACAAGGGCTCAATGCTGCACCTTCAACCCAGGGCTGTGCCAGGGGTTGTTTCCACAGGCTGCTCACTCCAGACAGCTTTCTGCTCAAGGAAATGAATGGAAATGTGCAGATCACCCCTTAGAACCCCATATTCATACTTGAGAGATAGAGAAGAATCAAGGGTATGTGCCCAACAAAACTGGGAGTCACCACCATCATCTGAACTGGCTGCACCAGTTATCATCACAAAGTCGAACTGTCACAATAAGCACGGCACTCTGGCACTGCTGTCCTCAGAACTGCAGTGTACCTGGAAGCCCCTGGAAATGGATAAACTCGCAGTGTGTGTTGGGAGAATCCCAGGTGGGTGTGCTGCCTGCAGCAGCCAGCGAGGCCAAGGCCACACAGCCCCGGGGATGCTGGGGACCTGTGTGTGCACCCTGGGGAGACAGAAGCCCCACAAGGTTTCTGGAGATGCATCCCAACATTACACTGATGAGATCTGTTGAAAGACAACACTGAGACCCCTCACTGAGCACAGCACTGAGCCACTGCCCGACCACGGACGCTGGGTCTGAGCAGGTTCTCATCCTCACCCACTGGCACAAGGAAGGTGGCAGCCCAGCCAAAGGAAACCTTCCTGGCCACCACACACCATTATCACTTCCAGGCAATTAAGGCTGCCCAAATGGCAGGTAGGTGAGATGGAAAAGCCCAGAACTGTGCTTGCTGCGGGGTCACTGCCTGTGCTGGCACCACTCAGGAAAGAAATGGTGTGAATGAACTGTGCAGCATCCAGAGAGCAGCAAACACACGCTGGACAGTTCACAGATGAGTATCTGTGGGAAAAACCCTAAGAAAACAAGTATCAGTTACTTGCAATTATAAAGAAATTTATTTTTCTTAGATCATGAAGCATTCTTGGATTAACCTAAATTCAAAGAAATCAACACCCTCTAATCCAAGTCAAATGTCTCTGGAGCTTGCACATAACAGACAGGAAAAGGAGCCCAGGCTGTGGGTTTGTGCCCATGTAAATGAGTGTTTATATGCCTGGGAGGCACATGCTTACAGCAAGAGGGTTACAACAGCAGGCACCGCTGTCAGCTGCAGACCCAGCAGCCTTTAGACGAGTTCAGTGTATATTTTTTAATGCTGTTTCCAAAATGGATTCATTTTCAGGCCATACTGGACGCCTGGAGCTCCACAGTGTAACTGGGGATATAACACAGACCATAACACTTCAGAACACAAGATTTCAAGGGAAAGGGGAGGAAGAAGGCAAGGCAAGGAAGCCAACGCAATCCTACTGTTCTTACTCATTACTCCCCAGCCTTTCCCAGCTGTTCCTGCTTGTGCCCTCCCCTGACATCTTCCTGCCACCCAAAGGTCACTGCGGGGCTCCTCCCCCCCGTGCCACAGTTTTCCTGGTGCTCAGACTTCCCTGAAGTGGCCACGTTTGCACTGACGCTGCTGGTCCTGCAGCCAGCCCAGCCCTCAGGTGTCCGTGCAGGTGACTGTGTCCCCCAGCAGCACGCAGAGCCCACGGCTTTGTCTAACACCACATCCCCGCACATCCCTGCGAGCTGAGAAACCTGCAGGATGTCTTTGCTGTGTTACCCTGCCCATACACCCTGCTCAGCAGCAGCTTCTGCCTCTCAGGTAGTCCAGCACCACAGGCAGGTCCCTCCTGCTCCTCTGTGACCCAGGCAAGCCACAGCTCGTCGGACCCGCTCACAGGATGCTCCCAGAGCACGGGGCAGTGGAGGTTATCCCCCAGCAGCAGGAGAAGAGCCCAGCAGCCCGCAGAGGTGGAGCCCCGGTGTTTCACTGCTGTACCCTGAGCACAGCCGCCACCTGTGAGCCCGGAGCCGGTATCAGCACCGGGCTGGCAGTGCCAAGGGGACTGTCACGGCTTGGGAAGCAGCACCGGAGCTGTGACCCACCCAGACCGCAGAAGAGGCGGCCCCTGCCGTCTCCAATGCCTAGGGAGCGCTCGGGGCTCGGGAATCCTCGCGGCCTTGCGCGGCCCCGCATCACCGCATCCCCCGTCTGCTGCGTGACTCATCACCGACACAATGGGCGGCGGCACAAAGCGCCGCTCCCGCCGCTCCGCCCGAGTCCCCGCACCGGGGCCGCAGCGGGAGCGGGGCCGGCGCCGCTGTCCGGCAGCCCCGCGAGGGCGGCTGCCCCGCCGCGCCCGGCGCTGCCGCTCCAGCGTGCCCCGAGGCACGGATCGCCGCTCGCCGAAGGCCGGGGCGGCCGAGCGGGCAGAGCGGCGCGGGGGCCGCGGGCGGGGGGCGGCTGGGCGGGGGCGGCACCGCGGGGTTCCCCGGCCCCTCCCGGCGCCCCGGGCGGGCCCCGCAGCCCCCGGAGGGGCCGCGCGGGGCGGGCCCGCGCGCACGTGGTGGCGGGCGGGGCCGAGCGAGTGACGCGCCAGGCCCCGCCCTCCCGCCGGCCGGGGACACGCAGCGCGCGGGGCGGGGGCGGCGGCGCCCCCGGCGGGAGCGGGGCCCGGCCGGGGCAGCCCCGCCCGCACGGAGCCCCCGCCGCGCCGTCCCCGAGTTGCCCCCCCACTCCCCGACACTGCCCCGCCCGTGCCGAGCCTCCCCGGGCCGGATCCCGCCGGCAGCGCAAAGCCCGCGCCGGTTCCCCGGCAGCGCTCCCCGGTGCCAGTGCCCGTGTCGCCCCGGCCGGCCGCGGCTGTCAGGCGCGGCCCCGCGAGGCGCGGGCGGGCGGTCACTCACCACGTGCGGTCTGCTGCTGCTGCGCCTGCCACTCCAGGAACCGCGCCGCCTCCAGCAGCGTCTCGATGCTCATGGCGCGGGCCCGGCCACCGCCGCCGCCGCTGCCGCCCGGAGCGCGGGCCCGCCCCGCCCGCGCCGCCCCGGGCTCGCCCCGCCGGCCGCAGCGCTGGCGACAAGATGGCGGGTGGCAACAGAAACACAACAGGCGGGCGCTGGCGCGGCCCCGCTACTACGCGGCGGGCGGCGCCAAGACGCGGACTGGAGCGCGGGGCGCCGCCCGGACGGGACGGGATGCTCGGGGCTGCGGCGGGCGGCCCGTGCCGGGGACGCGCGGACACGGCCCCGCAGCTCCGCCGGTCGCGCGGGGCGGGCGCGGCTCGGACCGGCCCCGGGGCGGCCGCTGAGGCGCTAGACGTAGCGGCGGCCGGTCCGGTCCGGCGGCGGCGCGATCCGGGCGCCGCGTTTTGCGGGCGGCGCTCCCCCCGCAGTGCGCTCGCGGCCCGGGGCGCGCTGTCAGCGCGCGCGGGCCAATGGGCGCGCAGCACAACACGCGTGCTGCCCTCCACATGGGCGCCCCGCGCCGCCGCGCGCCTTAAAGGGGCCGCGCCCGCCGCGCCCCGCGCACGTGCGGGCCCGCCGCCCCCGGCCCGGCTCCCCCGCGCCGCCCCGACACAACCGCGCCCGGCCCCGCTCCGCCCCCGCGGGGCTCCCGCGCTGTGTCCCATCCCTGCGGACCCTTCCCGAACCGCCCCGCTCGCAGGCTGCGGGTGGCTGAGGGCTCACGGAAAGGAAAAGCCGAGCCCTTTCTGTGGATAAAAGCACGGAAAAGAGGGAACCCGTGTGAAAGGGTCAGCACACGCAGTGCCTGCTCGCCGGGAACCCTCACACTGCGGCTTGTCAAGTTACCTATCGTGAACAGCGCCTTCCTTTACACGGCCCCTTTGTCAGTAGCTCGCAAAACTAAATTGAACTTCAATTATCCACAAGTAAATTTTCCATTCTAAGTATTTACCTCTGACTGACTTCTGGTTTTTAGCTGGGAAAAGATACTGTAGTAAAGGGAAAATAAACTGTTTAGAAAAACCAGTGCTTCTCATGGAAGGAATGAGATTTTTTTAAAAAAACCAGGTTTTCATGCGAGAATTTTCATTATACTTACAAACATTAAGGAATTTACAAACCAAAAGATACTCTGAGGAATGGCCACTGAAGGGGGCAAGCCCAAACCCTTGTGAGATGGGCTGTACTGGTTTGTGGAGCTTGGGGCTGACTCTAAAGGTGCTTCTGTTTGCCACTGCCCGTGCTGGGCGCTCAGGGCGATGTCTGGTCCTCGCCCAGCCTGTGACTGGTGGCCTCATGCACTGCACGTCCATCTGCTCCTCCTCTGCAAATGTAAGGAGTCATTTCCTCCTGGGCTTTGCCGTGAACTCATCCCTGTGTTATCAGAATTCCTCACAGCAGTAATGACGGTAGTGTCTTCACACATGAGCAGAAGAGATAGATAAAATACAGATGTAGATCAAGCCTGGCCAGAAGAACTCACCTGGGGTACCTTTGGGCAGGTGTAGCTCATGGAGGGACAAGCTCCTTTCTCATGGGACTTTTCAGCTGCTTTCCCATCATCTCTGCAAACCGCCTCCCCAGCTCCTCCCAGCTCCCGCAATGAATGGAGGAGTTTTCCCACCAGGAATGCCTTCCATCAGCCAGCCCAGCTCCCCAGAGCAGGCTGTGTGCTGAGCTCAGCCTGTGTGACACAGCGGGAGCGCTGCTGCAAGTCACACAATGCACGTGGCCTCAGGGAGCTCAGCAAGAGCTCCTCCAGGGCTGACTGAATCTGACATTTCCCGAGTTCCTCCTCCCTTTGCAGCCTGGCTGTACTCGGGTATTTTGCATGCGTTGTGTGTGACTGTCAGATTCCATAGCCGGGCTTTCTGATGCCAGCAGAGGAGCTGAGGGTGGCCCAGCACCCTGCAAACACAGCTGGAGAGCAGCAGCGAGCCCCGCTGGGACACCCACGGCTGGGGCTGGCTGTGCTGTGCTGTGCACGCTGCAGGACTGTCACTCTGCAGGGCTCAGACTGGTCAGCTGGCACTTCAAAAAGCTGGACACCCTGACAACAATGTGCCTTGGACTTCTGTCAGAGGGGAGCACGCAGCTGGGACAAGCACCTTGCAGTCCGAGCTGCTGGTGTGGGCTGCAGTGTTGCAGACCAGATCTGCCTTTGCAAAGTGCAGTGGCTGCAGGTTCCATCCCCAACCAGCTCCCTGTGATCCTACAAACCGCTAGGGTTCACAGTGCTCTTCTACACGGACTCGGTTTGAAGAAGGAATTGCTATTCTGCCATCAAACCTGCTGTACAAACTGCACCTCCTACCCCAGGCTCTGCCTGCAGTGCTGCAGCCCAGCCCAGAGACCTGCAAGGGCCGCACACTCTGCGGTTTTCGTGGGTGAGAGAAAAAATCCCAAACAAGACAACAGAAATGAGTCATTAGAGGAGGTTATGGAGCATGCAAGAGGCAGTGCTCTGACTGGCAGAGGGTGCTTGATTGAACACAGCTTTTGAAAGAAACATTTTCAGGTGCCATACAATAGTTTAGTCCTGTGCTGGGTTAATGCTTTAGCAGGAGGCAAAACACTCCTGCCTGCTCACATCTTTTGCAACACTAATCTCCAAGGAGAGTTGTTTGTTTTGAAACCTTGAGCTCTGTGGGCTCTTGACTGCTAAGCTGGCTCCTAGCTTTGGCAGCTCACAGTAGAAATCAGCGTCATTAAACATTCATATCGGAGCGATGTTTCCTGATTAAATTTATTTGTTGCAAGTTTTTGGACCTGGCTGATGGAGCAGCTTGGGTACACATCCAGAATCCATCAGCTGTATATTCATCTGCCTCTGGAGGGCTTTATGGAAGGGTTTTCGCTGAATCATTTGACTCTGTTACTGGGGACAAACCAGAATACCTAGATTATCTGGGTTGACTTTGTGAACACTTTAGGGACAGTGTTTAAAACATTTGCATATGGGTTAGAAATGCCAAGAGGTGCAGTTTCTACACCATTATGCTCCACTCTTGGGAAGAGCAGGCCCTGGGCTACCTGCACAGCCCAGACACACACCTCAGGGCAGCCAGAGGCAGAGGGGCTTGGTCTGCAGTCAGAGCTGTCCTTCCCGTCAGGCTGCCCAGCCTCGGGGACTCTGCTTGGGGTTAGACTGCTCCTCCTCACCTGGGCTACTCCTGACAAGAGCCCATGGGCAGGAATCTCTTCCCAGGAAGAGAAGGCTCCTGTGGCTCCTGAGCAGGTGGCACTGCTGGAGCTGCCACACCCAGTCCTGCACTAGGGGGACAGGGGCCTCTTCAGTTTCCACCTGTGGTTTTAAAACTTTCAGTCCAATCCTTTGACTGATGTTTTTTTTCATCTTCTGTAAATATATAACCTTTGGTCTCCTTATAAGCATGTACAGTTTCCAAGGCAAGCCTTTTTACCTGTTTTGAGGGATTGCCCAGGGCATTTTATATTCTTATCTGTGTATTATTTCCTGTTTAGTCATTCCTTTAGATCGCATTGGATGATACTCAGATGGCACAGATATTGATCTCTACCATGTTGTGGCTGTAGTTGAGCCTGAAGGAAATCACTCCGAAACATTCCAAGTGGTGAATTTGGATAATGCCTTAATCATAAAGCTTGGCTGTTGTAAATACCTTTCTTTGTTTTGAGAGTTATTGACAGCATTATATAAAGTTTGAATGGGCTTAGATTTATTTAGATAAAATGATGATGATATTCATATATAGATAGTGCAGGAAAAAGCAGCAGTGTTTATGGAGCTCATCATCTTCCCTTTTATCCACCCTTCTCCCCCTGACAAAAAAGACAAGATTTGAAAGGAGATGAAAAATTTCCATTTGAGGATGACATTGTCTTACAATGGCACAAGGCTCACCTAATACCCTACATATATCCTCTACTAGGGGTGTGATGGATGTTAAAAAAACACACTTCAGCTGTGCAGATGTGGAAGAATAACTGCAATAATGCTGGAGATCTGACAGTCTCCTTCCTGCTCTTCTGCTTGTTTCCTTTCTGCTGTGCAGCAAACAGCTTCTCTGTGCTCAAGCATCCTCAGGATTTCTGCATCCCATGACTGGCAGTGAGTTTAGCTTTCTGGCAGTATTCATCTCTGTGACTTTTCCCCCAGCTCAGAAATGACTCTCATTAATTCCCTGACTTTTCTGAGGTCACAGAACCCCTGTGAGCCAGGGCATCATCCCCAGTGCTGGTGGCTGTGCCGGGTCTGAGCTCTGTTTGCAGCCTGGGTTGAAAACTCTCAGCATCCATCTGCCCCAGCTGGGCTCCACATCCCAGCTTCCAGCACAAGGGAATTCTGCTCTTCCCTCACTCTGAATAAGCAACTTTTGAGCTCAGGCATCTGAATAATCTGTCTGGAGTCACTGGAATGTGTGACTGCCTAAAGTTTTATCTCCTGGTTAAATACTTCGTTGCTCAGAGCCTAAATTACAACCGAACATGAATTATTAAATGAGTGTTAATTCACCCTTTTCAGGCTTCACACCAAATAAGAAATCCCCCCAACTGTGCTCACATGAAAGCAGGAGTTTATCTCAATATTTTCATTTTGAAATTCAAGCACTGAAAGCAGAAAAACCCACAAGGGTGAAAATAATTAGTGCTGTTTCTTACTGAACCATTCTGACTTTCTCTGTAATTCTTTTATTTAGAGTTTTAATGATGAATAAAATCTTATTGTAAATGTTTAATCATGGAGAGTGGTTAAGCAGGACACGTGTGATGAACAGGTCTTACTCAGATCTGCTGAAATGGCTGAAAACTCTCCTGACACCCAACCTGGGGCAGCGCTGACACAGGACTCACTCCCCAGGTTCCTCCTGGTTTTACCCAGTAATCCCTGTACTGGGTCTCGAGTTCCCCGTCCAGGAACTTCAGCACAACATACGGACAGTTTTTATTATACCAATAATACATAATTTGAAATATTTCTGCTCTAACAGCACACGCTGCTGCAGATGAGCTCAGGGGAGGACCCAAACCCTTGTTGGCTCCCGGGGCTCACACCTGGGCTGGCTTTTCCTGCTGTGCTGCTGCATCCCGTGGTCTTCACCTGTGCGATGGGAGCAGGGCCAGGTGTGGAGACACGGGGCAGAATCAGCCGTGCAGGTCTCTGGGCAAGTAAGAACCCGACCTGGTGTGGTTGGAAACTGTGCAGCAGGCATGGGCTGCACTCAGCTGCAGAACGTGCTGCTGAGGAGCAGGGGGAGGGAAAGGTCCATCCAAAGTCCATAGGTGCATGCTGAGGTCTCCCAGGTCTGGAGCAATGGCTGATGGAGTCACGAACACCGAGCAAATCACCACAGTCTGCTGCAAATATGGTGTGTGACTAAAATACCTGCTTGGAATGAGAGAATTCAACCCACAAAATACACAGAAAAACAATTCTTCTCCCCTGAGAACTGGAATGGCCTCTGCGTGGCTTGCAGTCACCTTTTGACTGCATTAAAAGCCGTGCTAAGTGATGCACCCTGGAGAAGACAGCTGCCGAGCGATCTTGACCCGACCGAGTTCTTCTGTGTAAATGAACCGCAGCGATAGCGCTGGGTGTGCTGAGACCCCCGGGACAGGGCTGAGACCCCCGGGGACAGAGCTGAGACCCCCGAGACAGGGCTGAGACCCCCGGGACAGAGCTGAGATCCCCGGGACAGAGCTGAGATCCCCGGGGACAGCGCTGACAGCCCCGGGGAGCGCTGGGCCCCCGTTCCCCCGCCGGTGTCCGGGGCTGCCGCTCGCCGGCACCGAGCCCGGGACCGCCCGGCACTCCCGGCAGCCGCCGGCAGAGGGAGCCCCGCGCAGCCGCATCCCGCAGCGATCCCGCTCCAGCCCCGGCTCCGATCCCGGCTCCGATCCCGGTTCCGATCCCGCTCCAGTCCCGGCTCCGATCCCGGCTCCGATCCCGCTCCAGCCCCGGCTCCGATCCCGGTTCCGATCCCGCTCCAGCCCCGGCTCCGATCCCGCTCCAGCCCCGGCTCCGATCCCGGCTCCGATCCCGCTCCAGCCCCGGCTCCGATCCGGCTCCAGCCCCGGCTCCCATCCCGGTTCCGATCCGGCTCCAGCCCCGGCTCCCATCCCGGCTCCGATCCCGCTCCAGCCCCGGCTCCCATCCCGCAGCGGTCCCGCACCAGTTCTCGAGTTGAGGCAGCAGCTGATGGAGCGGTGTGTGCAGGGGAGATTATTGCAGGACAGGTTATTGCTGCCGAGTAGCTGCATTGGGATTTGTCTGGAGCAGCGCCTGGCAGCCGTCAGGCCGCTCTCCTGGGAGCCTGCGACCTCCGAGGGACGCAGGAACTGGGCTTCAGAAAACAGGAGGAAAAAGATTTCCTGCTCCCTGCAAGTTCATTTAAATTGAGGACTCAGTAAAAGGACACTTAATAGACGTTTCTTGCCTTTGATGGCTTAACCAAAGCTGGCCCAGTGCAAGGGGAAAATGCACGTTTCGCTCTGTTTGCTGCAGTCAGTAAAGATGAGGAATATTAAAAATAAAATGAAGTTGTTAGAAAAATTACAAACCTGTCATCACTGACTGAATATGGCTTAAACCCACACAGGAGTGTATTAAGCTCTTCAGAGACAGTCTCTGCACAAGGACAGTACAAACACCAGCTAAATTCTGTGCCAATATCCACTTTTATTTTTAAATGTATTCTACAATATACATGTGAAAAATAGAAGTGCTTGAATGGCACAAGCCAATTCAATTTGATAAAAGGTCTGAAAAAGGGTTTTATTTAGATTTTTGATGAGCAGCTTCATGGTTCATAAAAAGACAATTTTCCTTTTGCTGTTTCTGTGTACTCATGCTTGTATCAAACAATTGGATATTGTAATATATGGCCATGTTAAAATGGAATGATAGCAAAAGCACGTTTTAAGGAACAGTAGCTCTAAAAATCATGCTTTGTGCTTGCAGTGGAGTAACACTCCTGGACACTTTAAAATAAAACCTCAGTAACAAAATGATGTTAGAAATGACCTGCGATTTTTAAAAGCAGGTACTAAAAAGTAAGAGTTGATAGTTTGGCTGTATCCTACCACAGTCATCTGTGTCTCTCTGGGAAGGGCCAGGGCCAGCACAGCCACAGTCTGGTTTAGGAGGCAACGTGCACATAAATTATTCAGCACTCTCAAATCTAAAAATCAATGCTGTATGCTGCATAATCCAGCTTAATGTAACAGCCAGAAAACCAATTTATGAGCAGTTTTAGAATAGGTTTTCCCACAAAACCTCAAGGCTGCGATAGCAGCAGGGAAGAAGAGGCTCTGCCCCTCCATGTCACACACAGGTACCCACGTGCCATTCTGCAGGTGACAGCAGAGAGCTGCTGCATCCTGACCTCCCCTCGCAGGGGAATTACCAAGGAGCTCTATGTCAAACGGTGACAAAGCCTTTCACAGTGCTCTCAGTCCCTGGAGCAGCACTACTGCTGCAGCTGGAGCCTCACACACCTCGGAGTCATTCAGGGGCTGCTCCTCCACGACCCACAGACGTCACAAACAAACAGACACCAACAGTAAATTCATTTACATTCCCTCCAGCACCACACACACACACACTATCAGGCCTTCAATAATTAATACTCCAGCTTATGATGTACCTTTCACCCCAGGATCTCGAAGCACTCTGTACTCTGTGGGGATAGATTTTCATTTTGCAGGAGTAAATAGGGTAGAGAAAGATTAACTGATTGACCAAGGTCATGCTGCGTTAACGTTTTATTTCTGCTCTAGCCTTTAACTGGATAGCTGCTGTGACCTTGGAAAGCTGGAAGAAAACTGCATTTTAAAGCTAACAATGTAAGGATAATCTCCCCTAAAGTGTACCATATGTTTGTGATTAGACAAAAGAAAAAGCATCAGAAGAATTGTTGGTTGTGCAAGTGTTTGCAGTGTTCTCTAGGGTATAATAGCTGGGAATTTCAGTGGAGCCTGAGAGAGTGGATGCAAACCTCCCCTCCATTTCAAGGAAAAATGGTTGCTCAGCATCCCTGAGCTCTGCTGGAAAATCAAGCTTGGTTATCCAGGAAAGTTTCTGAGTTAGAAAAGCTGAGGTAAGGAGGTGCTCAGGAGCCAGCCTGTTCTGCTCTGCCTGGCTCCGTGCTCTGCTCATGCGTCCACTGCTCCCACTGAGCTGTGTCCTTGCCAGCTCTGGTTCCCCCTACAAGAACTAACCTCAGCAACATCTCCTTTGGCCTCTCTGGTACTTCCATCCCATCAGCACTCACAGGCTCACCGAGGGTGTGAGCTCTGGGCTGCCTCATGGCCCTGGCACATGCTGGCAGCCACCACGCTGCCCTCCTGCACAGCTCTGTGCTGCCACCAGCACCGCCCTGACTGCCCCAGGGCTCCAGCTGAGCTGTCGTCCTCTTGTAATGCAGATAAACTTAACTCATTGCCAATGTATTATCAAGGGGATGAGGATGTTGTCACATTTGACCGTCTTTTCTTGTGGCTCTAAATTGATGCTGTGAAGTCACACCAGTCACAAACCCTGACCAGAAGCCCTCAGACAAGATCCCTGGGCTGCAGGAAAGGAGCCACTTGACTTGGCACAGAGAGAAAACAATCCTTTTTCTTCACGGCTCCCCCAGAAGTGAGTCAGTAGGCCTGACGAACAGAAAACACAAGTTGCCATAGAAACTCGCATGCCTTCCACCAGGCGGAGAAACAAATGTAGGCCAATATTTCTGCTTAGCTGGCTCCTGCTCGGGTGCTCCTGCCCGTGCAGCCCAGGGCTCCATCAGCAACTTGCAGTTATTTTGTCCCCACCGGTGCCAGACCCTTTCCCCAGCACCTTGGGGTGCACACACAGGGACAGGGACACCCCAGCTGCTGAGCCAGCTCCAGGCTGTGTTTGGGGGAGCCCAGATGAGGAGCCCACTGAGCACAGCAGCAATGGGAAGAGCCCTGGCACAGCAGCCCAAGCCCACCCCAAGCAGCATCTTCCCTGGCCTTCTGCTGTAAGCCTGGCAGAGAGGGCTGGAGGAAGAGTGGCTTTGCAATGGAATGTTTGTGCTGGATTATTCCAGCCACTTTTGATTGAAATAAACTCCTGTTTCTTGTCTGTAAAAGGGTGACTCTCAGGGGGGTCAAAGGCAGGCAGGTCACCCGTGTGTGCAGAGCCCTCTGGGCTGCTCGAAGAGCAGTGCTTCTGTGACATGTGCAGTCTCTACTGAACCAGCCTTTGCTTTATTGTGCTCCCTGATCACATGCTACTCTTGGGCTTCACTTTTCATTGTACCACAGGGCAAGTTGCTTTCCTTTCTTTCCTTGCTTCTTTGCCTTTTGATTACATTTTTTTTGTAGATTGCCCAGTGGCCTCCTGGATATTCAGTGGGCTGTTATGTGGTAACCAGACCGTGAGTAAAACCAATCTAACAAAAAGAAGAAAGTCCACTTTCACCCTATTTTTACTGCAATTTTTTTGTGACTCACTTCTAAGAAAAAAAAACCTCTAAACACAATAGAACTTTGAAACTGTGTTTGGGTACAGGCTCGTGGAAGCCCAGAACCCAGCTTTGCCCACTGGGTAGAATCCTCTGCCAGGTTCTTGGAGCCCAGGATAACACAGCCATGAGACAGCAGACAGCTGGGCCCATGCCAGCCCTGTGCCCTGTGCCAAGCACTGGTTCCATCGGGGCACTTAAAGGAATCTGACCAAAATGATGGAGAAAGCCTTTTCCTCCAAGTAGAGCAAATAACCCAGACATCAGTATATTTGTCAGTTCAGCTCAATGGTCTCCAGAAAATGTACAATCAGGTTTAATAAGTTAATAATTTAAAAGAGCTGCCTGTGGTTAATGAACGGGCTCAGGATCTTGACAGCTGGAGAGACAGGTGGTGGGTGGTAACACCTCTTTGTGAAAGGGTCTTTGGTTGGAGGGCAGAAGGGAGTATCTCAGTTTGTATGTGATCTATGTCATTTGGGCAGTGTTGTGACTGTTGGGTTTAATATAATTTCAAGTCTTTCCAGGTAAAGAGAGTTTAATGCAATTATCTACTGATTGTGAATGAAGACATACCCATAACACCCGAACTTCTGCAATACATTTACTTTAAGACATCTTAGCAGGAAAAGGTTTCTTTTTGCTGTAAAATATTGAGTGAAAGAAAAATGAAGAACGAATGGAACTGTTTTACTCTTTTAAAAATGGCAAAAGAGGGTGGCCCAGCCGTACTTCTCCTCATGCCAGCAGCCCCTCAGAGCTGCCAGGGCTTCTGCAGAGCTCCAGAGGGCGTGAGGAACCTGCGTCCAGGCTGACACCTGCCTTTATTCCTACGTCTGCTGTGGCCTTGGGAAAGGGACTCCACACCCTTCTCTGTTCACTCTGACACCACTTGTTTGAGGCTGTTTGGTTTTTTCTACCTTGGAAGCCTGTTTTCCATGACAAGATCTGCCTGTTTCAGTGGTGACACTAATGTCCCCCCTGGTTTTTAATAGTTACTGCAACATAGCTAGCTAATAATCACTGGGTTTATTTTAGATAGCTGCTTGGGGAGAGCGAGAGTCAGTAAAACTTCTTTTACGGCTAAAAATCACTTCATGGGTTTATCGAAAGTAGAGCAAAATTCAAGAGAAACTTTGCAATGTTTTCACAAGGGAAGCGAGGGTCTAATTCTGTGGCTGCCACTGCTGGATTCAGTATGTGGGGCACTTCCCACTGGGAAGGAATGAGTAAGGTAGTGTAGAGTTAAAAAAATAAAAGTCCTAAACTTACTAGAAAATGAGAACTCGAGACTATGCTAAATGTCAACAATAATTTCTAGAAGGTCAAAAATCTGCTTCCCACTATGGCCCAAGAAAAAAGAAGTTTAAGGTAAGAAGTGAGCATCCTTTCTCCATCCCGATCTCTCTGCTTACAGCAATGTATTACTTCTCACTGAAATAATCTATGAAGTTCAAAGATTTATGTTTGACTAGAAGATTTCCGTTTTTGTAAGAGCATATGTAGAAAGTACCAGTATTCACACACTGGATTTGTGCCTACATTGAAAGGAACAGTCTAAGAGAACCACAGAAGACATTTTCTGTTCAGGAATAAGTAGCAGGTCACCAACTTCTCAGTATGTTGAATTGACATGTTTCTCTCCATACTGAAGACCAGAGCACCCTTGTGCAGAGCTTTACATGTTGAAAGGAAGGGAGTTAATTGCTGAGCGATCAAAGATTTCTGCCTGGTAATTTACAATCATTCCAGGGCAGGATTCCTGTGGAGAGGAAAAGCATGCATCAGTAGGATGCTAAATGATGAAAGGCTCCTATGGAGGCAGTTATACATTCACCCAAATCTCCTGTAAAAATGCAGCAACCTCCTAAGAATTATAAATCTGCTTTTCTGCAGAGGAGCCCCACGGTCAGCACTGTACATCCTTTGTACCACAAAAATGGAGAATAACAAAGACTTCTCCCTCAATGTCACCAGGGGCTGTGCTCAGAGGGATCTGCTCACGGTGTCACTGTCACCAGGGGCTGTGCTCAGAGCCACCCGTGCTCACGGTGTCACCCCGAGCAGCCCTGGGCTCTCTCTGAACACTGCCACAGCCCCTGCCAGGTGCGAGCCCAGGGCTGGCACTCCTCCAGGTTGCCCACACTGACACCTGCCCGTGCTCGGAGCCCCGAGCATCCCAAGCCCGGCTTTTCCTGCCCCGCCTCCCTGCCAGGCTCTGCTCTCGATTCCCACACCATGCTGGAAGCAGATGTCTCGTCTGGTGCACGTCTGCTGGATTTAACTGTCCGTGTTCTGTGTACCAAATTGTCTTTACAATATTAAGAATAGAAAGGAAATTTTTATACTACTGCTGTGCTAGTGATTTCAACTGGTTTTAATAACCCTTGATAAATTTTTCTCCTGCTTTCTCCCAATTTGAAAGCTCAATTAATTTTGAGCTACAGCTCTTGTCTATCATTTCAACCACATGTGGCAGAGTGAGAACTCATGCGAGATAATGGTTAATTTTTGGTATCTTCTGCTGCCTAATGACAGGTGTGCTGTCCTGAATAATTAGCTTTCAAAAAGGGATCCCCTTAACCCTTCTCTAAAACTGGGTAGTGATCTCGGTTTTACTTCATTAAGCTCTTGACAGCTCAATGTACTCACATCTGTTACTGTTTGGTAGTTTGATTCCAAGAACACAAATCGCTTCAAGAACTGGCAACAAATTCATTCAGGCTCATGATGCAGATCAAAATCCATCTGTTTACTAATCAAAAGCCATATTTTAATCGTAGTACAGCAGTGGTGTCAGCAATATCCCAACTTAGACCTTCTATCTGCCCTAAACATGATAGGTAGAACTCTTCCTGTAAGCTGAATTTATTTGAATTGGATGTTTAAATGCGTCATGGAGTGTGATATTTCAGCCCTTGCCTACAGGATTTGATCAATCTGCTTGCCCTGAACAATGTTATCTGACATTTTGTACCTACAGGCTGAACCTGAAAGTCTGACATCAGTCACTTCTGATATGATTCTAAATTAGAACAGGAGAGGAAAACAACGTGATGAATCAAATTTTAACTTGAGTTTCCAATTATTTGTTTTATGGACTAAAATCCTGTGCCATGATACAGCTAATGTCTATGAAAGTGCACCTGTGCTCAGGTGTTTAGAAAGGACTAACTGAGGAACTGCAGCTTCATCATTCCCAAGACTTGCAGAACAGCCCATGCCACACCTGGCCAAAACCCCCAACACGACATCACCACAGCCTCAGCTGTGCCTTGGGCTGGGCCAAGGAGCTGCTGCCTTGGAGCCTCCTGAGGGGCAGAGCAGGGAAGAACAGTCCTGCTGAATGGACATGGGTGTGGGAGCAGCTCCTGCACAAACTCGGCCCTCCTGGGACCAGCAGGGCTGTCAGCTCTGCCCTCCATGGGAACTGAACACAGATCAACCTCTGAGGGCTTTGGTGAGCAAATATGTCCATTGAGCTCTTGCAGGTTGTGGTGCTGGCTGCAGTTCTGCTAAAGCCACTCTGGGTGCAATGAATTACAGCAGTGAAGCCATCAGTGATTTCCCGACCCAGTGAAAATCCAAGAAGTTTTGATGCTAATTATAAATTTCACCCATTATTTTCTCTACTATATGGTAAGTCAGTGAGATCCCAGTTTATTCCTACCTGGAAAGAAATGCCTAAGGGATTTTACAAGCTGGTTAACCCATGACCACTACATTAAGGCTCCAAAACAAATGTAGCCCATTTGCTCAGGGATGACAGATTAATAAATTGTTTCACCTCATTATCCCTGTAATTCCTGATGGCATTGCTTGGAGGAAGTCTGGCAAATGACATCTGCCAAAGGTCAGAGCTCCTTTTTCAAAAACAAGATTATGAACCTTAATACAAACATAAATGATTCAGTGGATTTATGAAAAGGCAGTAGAAGTCCTGGGTCAGGTTCAAACCATCCTTAGCAGTGTGAGAACAGAGCCCAAGCTGTGTGTGGAGGGGAGGCTGAAGCAGGTGTGAGCACGTTCCTGACTCCTCTCACACCACAGTGCCTGTCCTGGCCCTGGCCCTGTCCCTGGCCATGCAGGTGCTGCTCCTGAGCTGCCCCAGAGCCACAACAACAACAGGCTGGCTCCCAAGTCCTTCCTCTGGCTGGAACATCAATTCCAAATATTAGAGAGGATGAACAGGAGCTTAGATAGAGTTCTGCAATTCCAAAGCCATGAATCAGGATGAGGACTCTCCTGAGCCAAGCTTTAAAGTAGTGCCTCATTTTAAGCTTCTTCTGTGCTTTGCAATAACCTTCAAGACTGCAGGGTCAGATTTGCAAGTTTCTGTCAACAACTGCAAAAATGAATAGACTATTTAAAGTAACAAAACTCATGCCGGCAGGAGTGAAGGAAAAGGTGAATATCATGAAAGCTGTGATGAAATTATGAGACCTGGAAGCTATGAAATACAACTTTTAATATACAAAGATAAGACCAGCTACAAACATGCAGAGGTTTACATACTGATTAGTCTTGGCAGGGAAGCTCACAAAGCCAGAAGGAAATAGGAAGAAAAATAATTCCTCTTGACGGTGACAGTCGTGCTTTTTCTATGTAAACATGTGTAAACTTAGTGAATAATGTGTAGACTAGAGCCAGCTAGAGAAAACTACATCACTAAGCAAAAATACTCCTTCTAGGAATTGCTTCTACATCTGTGGAAATAGGTGAAGATCTGCTAAACTGTAGAGGGGAGAGTTTGAAAAGGATTGTGAAGAGAGCTGAGAGCCACAGTGTGAACAGAGCAGTGCAGCCACATCCTGAGCAGCACTTGGGCTTTCAGGGCAGTGTTATGCATGGAACTACAAAAGCTTTTTGCTTTCTGAGGAGGAAATAAAAATCATACAAACACACAAGTCAAGACTGTCTCATATGCCAAACCTGACCAGGAGCACAAAATAATCTTAAACCAGCCAAGAACAGTGTGTGAGGAATTCCCCTTATCAAGGCAAACCTCATTGGTGAAGTGGGGCAGAGGTCTAGGATGCTCTGACTGGTATAAAAAAGAAACGTGAAAAAGGAGAGTTTAGATAAAAAAATCACTGAAAAGTCCCTCTAAGGATATAAACCAAAGCTGTTCCTTGTCATGCACACCCTGAGATCTGTGAACTCAGAGCTCTGCTGTCCCACCGTGCCCCAGCAGAGCTCAGATGCAGGGGATCTGTCCTGGCTGTGTTGGCAGCATGGCTTGTGCATGGAGCTGCCAGGGGGACTGTGGCAGCTATTACCCACTTATAGCCTGGTTTACTACTACAGAATGGATGAAGTAGACAAAAAATTAAAAGTTCCTGTGAATAAAGATGCCAAGCAGAAACAAACATGCGTTTTTGTTTGGCAGCAAACAGCAAACACTCTGTCACTAAAGCACCTGGCATTTAAAATGTTGATGTTTGTATCTTTCTCTCTGAATATTTTAAGCAGTAAGAACTGTTCTGGATAAAGGATTATAGTAGGGAAGGAACTATAACCATCAAACTCAGCCATGTTAGAGATCAATTCATAATGTCACTTCACTGAAAAATTACTTGTATTTCACCTCTCTTTCTCCAGAGGTCTTTAATTCTCCCTCTGCAAAGGAATGTTATTTTTGCTGTTCAATTACATTTCAACCATTCAATCAGACTCAGCTCTATAGAAACGTATGGATCCTTGTTTCAGATTCCCTTGCTCAGCTTTTACTTCATGAAGAGAAGAGCTGTGTGCCAAGGTCACAACTGATTAATCTTGACCCGTGAACCTTGAAGAATAAAGTCTTACTATAAATGTATTACTCTACATAGTAAAAGCAAATGTACTCTGTATCCATGACAAATAATGAACTCATTTTTTCTGGCTTTACCCTTTAGTTGCCAATTAAGCACTTAAATACAAGATCTGTTAATTCTTTTGATAAATGATGTGCCCACAAAAAGAGTGAAATCCTTTGGCCTTGGAGCAGGTGTGAGGAAGGTGTTTTCTCATCAGGTATTTTAGGAATGGATGCTTTGCCAATCTTATGGATGCTTGGGAAGGAGCTGCCACAGCCACACTGCACCCCTGTGACATGAACAGTATTTACAAGTCTATGTGTTTAAAGCATTCAGCGATATTGTGGCAATATTTCTGTATTACTGGTACTATGAATATTTTAACATATATTTCTGGTATATTTGTTAGAAATTGGGGCATAAGACAGAGGCAAGTGGAACTATTTTAAAAGAAAAATGTTTGCTAAATGGATACTGTTATGCAAATTCAATTATACAGTAAATAAAAACAAATAAATAAAAGCAAAATGTTGAGAGGAAAACCAACAAAAAAGACAACATCTACATTCAGGTCAGTCTTTCAAAGCACATTTCTCATTGTGTGTGCAGTTCACTGGCAGGCTCTTAGAAGAAAATGAGGTATAGTGCAGAACAGGCCTCAGAGCACAGGCACTTTTATGTTAATCAGGAAACAGCAAAATCAAAACAAATTTACCAAGCCCTTCTTGTTACTGCAAGCAGGCCATGTCCAGTTGTGACAATGAAATTAGCTGTGCCCAATGGACGCTGTGGAATCATTTCCACAGTACATTAGGGCAGGCTCACATGGGTGTTTGCAGCAGGTGACTCCGTATTGCTCACAGATCTGGGGCCCCATGCGAGCAAGAACATGATAAATCTATTTTTATCTTTAATCATTCATTTGGAAGCACTGACAGGCACATTAGGGACTCCTGTCTAAAATTAGTTCTGTTCATGCTGGAAGCAACCATTTATTCTACCAAGCTATTTGTACGCTTAATATCAGAAGACTTCTGGGAGCTGTTCCTGGTTTTGTGTGAGTTTTCTCTGAAACACCCGAGTTTGTTCCTGGAACGTGGCATTGCTGTTGTAATTACCATCCTGAAGCTCTATGAATTGTATGTCATTAAGATCTCTGTTAACTGTCAGACCACGAACACAACACAAATGTCTGTGTGGAAGCTGAGCAGTAAGCAGGAAGATGGCTGCAGTTTGCCATCAGGAGGGGTGCAAACCAAAGAGAAATGGATGATCCTCCCCCTGCGACATGCCCAGGGGTCTGACTGTGCAATGGTGACTCCAGGGGCTGCCTTTGGGACCCAGGCCAGTAACAAACAACATCTCAGTAATAAACAAACATTCTCATCTGCATTCACATACTCTGATCAGATGCTTTAAGGGCACAGAGAAATCCCAGCCCTGTTTATGACACTTCATTACCAGTTCTAGTCACCTCTTCTGTTTTTGGGTTTGTTTTTTTTTCTTCTAAAGGCTTTGGAGGGCTCAGGAGCACATGAAACAATATTCCACATCTTAGAAGAGGGCTGCTGCTGCAGCCTTGCTTGTTCCCCCGTGCCCAGGCAGCTCTCAGAACTCAGCCATCAGCTTTGCTCATGCCCGAAGTGCCCACAGACTCAGTGAGACTTGTTTACAGAAATAAAAGCAAGTTTTTAAACCGAGTCAATCTATGCCTAAAGCCACCACCACCCCAGCAGAACTCACAACAATCCCTCCTTATACACTCTGCAGCTCTTCCCAAAAGAACAAGTGGGAGGGTGGAATGGGTTTGGCTGTCACACAAGTCTTGAGGATGGCATGTTCCATATCCACTCTGAAGTCCGTGGGGTCTGACCGATCCCTTCGGCCGCTCCATTCGCAGCGATTGTTCCCGTGGTTGGTCGCTCAGCCACTGGATGTCACTGTTAGTCTGAGCACATAAACGCAAACGGCATTTGTTTGGCATTAGAAAATGTTTAGAGATATGAAATGATGTCTTTAAACATGATCGGGATGAAACCGAGTGCACTGCAGAGGGATCATCTCTTTATATGCTGAAAGCATTTCTCACAAGTTGGTAGTGTAAGAAGTGCCTGGTTTAACAAGGGTTCTTTTCTCTCTTTTGGTGACTCATTTACGAAGCTGATAGCAAGTCGCGTGTTCTCGGTTCCACTCAGTGCTGGCAGTGCGTGCGGTGATCGCGGGCAGGAGCGGCGCGCAGAGCCCGGCTCCTGGCCGCGGACTCCCGGGATGAGCAGCCCATGGTGGCCCGGCTCCTTGTCTCCCTCACATGGACAGACCGGCAAAGCCTTCCCGAGTCTGCCTCAAGCACAGAGACACCTTGAGAGCTTCATTTCCAAGCCTATTCTCTCTGTTTAAATTGTCCGGAGTCCCAGTGACACAAAACATTCAAAACAGGAGCTGATACCCTCTTGAGTTAGGAGAGGAGAAAGGGAAACTTTTATTATTTTTCTCCTAAACTCTTCAAGTATCAAATAACAAAGTACCAAAAGTTAAGATAATCTCATGTTCTGCTCTGTAGGGTTAAAGCCAGAAGAGACATTTCTCCTAAAGGTTAGAAAAGATGCTCGGCCAAGTGACTGTAGGGTGTGAGCACAACCTGCCAGAATGAGCATAGCATGAGGGAACAAATACAAGGTAATGGAGAATCCATCCTTGGAGAAGGCAAAGAGTGTAAAACGGAAAATCCAGGAAATAATAGTAATGCAAGCATTAATGATGATCAACAATCCAGCTCTAGGCTCAGTGCTCCCCGTGTGCAGGAAAGCCCCAGCAGGCAGGAAATCCCTGAGAGCAGCTCCGAGCAGTCGGTGCCACCTCTGCCATGACACAGCTGTGAGCCACGTCTGCCTGCACCTGCCACTCACTGACAGAGCAACAGGCCTCCTTCAAAGAAAAGTATTCCAAGAAAAGTCATTTGAAGCAATTTTACAAAAAAGGATGACTGATTTGTTCTACAATTATTTTAAATAATTATTTAAAATAATTGCTCTGAACCAATACTGTAATTTTGACACAGATATAATCACTGTAAATTACATTAAGAGCTTGTCTACAGACAAATTGCATTGCTCTGGTTATAATGAGATTGTTGAAGCTCAGCAAATCCCCAAATCTAGATATGGCTGAAATCACAGAAAGGGAAGGGAAAGAAGTATACCAAACTCCTCAACCTTTTTGGGCTTACATTGACACAGCTTTTTCAGTCAAAAGAACTCCTAACTAACCAAAAAGACTGAACTGGAAAAGAAGGAAGTGATACACCATCCTGAAACATGGAACTATGATGGCAGCAATGCTGAAATTTTCATACATTTAAATTTGAACAGATCTAGAAGTCCTAGCTACTGAAGTTAATGGTGAAATTCCCCCTTACTTAAATGGAATAGCAGAGCTCAGAGCAGTAAGTACCTGTACCAGGTTCTGCCTCCAAAGCTGAAAACAGAAATGAGAAGTGACCTAAATATTCAAAAATTACCTAGTAACTGTTAGTGAGTCTATTTTTGAGTGGGTATCTGCAAACTCCTCAAAGAAACTTGATCACCAGAGATGAAGCTTTAACACGCAGCACCTTTTAATGGATTTCAGTTTGAGGCACATCGAATCACTAATCACTTCAGTGAAAAATTGGGTCAGAGTTAGCCCCATCTTCCCCAAAGTGCTACAAAAGTACATTTAAGTATATATATATTTATATATAATTTTGTATTCTGGTTGGAAGAGATGGCAAAGTATAGTGCTGAAATCCTTTTAGATGATATTCACTAAGGGACAGCAATAAAAACACCATCCACAGGGCCTTTTTTGCTAAGTCCTCTTTCAGCCCTGTTCTCAATAGATAATAAAATCTGTATTTATTAGTGAGTCCAAAACCCCTCTACAATTCCTAATGCACGAGGCAGAGACAATGCTATTTTGTACCTGTTAATTAGCAGGTGCAACATGAAGTAAGCAAATGCATTGATATGTTATATATGGCTGCACAGACCTGTAAATAAGAAGACTGGGATAAATAAAGGTGTATTATTTTCCACTGATATTTCCAAATTGCTTCACTGTGTCCTACCACAAGTCCATATTTGCAGGTGTAAGCCAAGGACAGTTAGTGGACAGCCCCTTGGTCAGTGCAGCTGCGTGGGCAGTGCTGGCCACGGGGCCCAGGCTGGCTGGGAGCACGAGCTGTGCTCCTGTGCTGCCTTAGGGCTCCATTTTCACATGCTGTTCATCACTAATGCCTAAAGGTGACACGCTCACTAAACAGGCCTGCTGCAAACAATACCAGATAAGGCATAAAAGACATATTGGATTAGCCAGTCCACATCTCCAAATGCCACAGAAATGAATGCCAAACGCTGTGGGGTTTGTCACTTGCAGCATGCAGCAGCCTTTCCATTATGCATTGCCTGATCCTTTGCCAGATTTCTTCAGGAAAACCAAGTGCTAGGATGAATGGGAAGAGCTTGTCTGGAGGTCACACTGTGGGAGCTGGGAAGGAGGAGACTGCTGTTCCATTCCTCACTTGCCCTAATGCCCTACCTGGCCCTCCCTTCCTTGTTCTACCCAGCTATCACATAGTGAAGCTTCCTGCCCATGCAAACCTCACATCTAATAATGATATCACTGTTACTATATTTAGTAACTAATTTTAATGCTATAAGTAAATTCAGGACCCCAAAATTGATTAGTATTTCCCAGATGATAAGAGCTATTAAAATTATGAGGATTCTTGCCATTCCAGGACTGCTGCAGAAATCATTTGGTGCCAACAAGGCATTCTGCAGTGGAGGAGAACTGCTACAAATAACTGCTGTTACAAATAATAGAGTCCTAATTCCCAGTGCAAATATGTTGGTAACAGCTCTACAGACAGTTGGGCTGGGAGAACACTGAAGCAAACCCAACCAGATGAGTTTAATTTTCCTTTTGTTTGGAATTACTCTTTACAGTGCCGCTACACAAGTCCACGTGTTGGCTTTGAGCTGCCAGCTCCTCAGGGCAAGGTTTAAATTAAGTACTCTTCTGCTTTTTTCTTTCTTTTTTCAAATCAGGAAACTATTTATATTCATTTCAAGCTTTGTAATCTGCTCCAGCCTACTGTTCAAAAATAACAAACAAAAGAATACCCAAAGCTAAATGTTGACTCTATATCCCCTTTTACCAGCCTCCTATTTAATCAGCCTTGTGGCATATTGGAAAACAGAGCATTTAGTTCCACTTCATTATTACAGGGGTAAAAAAAAAATCTTACAGTCAGGCTTAAAGCATTCAAATACCTGAAGCCATATCCTAATCTGCACAGCATATGGGTGTAAAACAGACAGGCAATTTTTGTTTCCTTGGGGCAACACTGTTCATGGTGTCTGGCAGGGGCTCTCTGTGTTTCATCAGCTCCTTCTGAGCACACTGCCAGGCATGTCTGTCAGGTAATGGGTATGTGGGTGTCAAGGAGGGCAACAGAGGGACTGGAGCAAGGAAAGTTGAAATTAGAAATACACAGAGCTTGACATCTAGTGTACACCGAAACTAGCATGAATCTAGCAGTGCTGTAGTGAAAGCCACCTGCAGTCAAAGCAAAGAGTTTTACCCTTCAGATGTCTTGCAAAATCCTCCCTACTGCCTGTACAAGGGCCTGCCCACAGCACAATTTGGGATCACTGGAGAAGAGAGGGCCAGGAGAGAGAGGTTATTTTAACCTGGAGAAGACACTCATCCTCTTGTGGCAAAAATCCCCACAAAACTCTGTGGTGTCACAAACATTTAGGAACAGGATTCCATAAACCCTGGGATGGCAGCTGACTTGATGGCAGCTCAGTTCTAGATGGTCATTGCAATTGTCTGGTCCTTCAGCAGGTTCTCAACTGGCATCTGACACGTAAGGTCATTGATAAACAAGCCCCATATTACATTAATGACAAAGTGATAATATCTTTGAACTCATTTGGGTTTCGTTCTTCCATGTGTTGTTCTCCAACATTCTCATAAAAAACCAAAAACAAATGTAAATACTGTAAAGCCTGATGATGCTGGTAAAAAAGTCAATAGAAACCGAAAAATTAATTGAAATGGAAAAACATTATCTGGGGAAGGCCCTATCTAGAACTTTCAGTTTTCAGATATTTGGAGCTGACCATTAATTTCTCTGTCTTTTCTCTCTGAGCACTGCTTTCATCAATATGACTACATTAGTTCCTGCCCTTAGAAAGTGACTTGAAAACACCCTTCTGCTGGTCCAAAATGATGGAGGCATTCTAAAAGCAATTGTTTTAGGCTATAAGAAAGAGGCACAGAGTCATCATTTCTTTGTATTTCACATTTAAGGTCAAAACAAGACAATGAAGAATTTCTGAACCTAGCGACCAATCAAAAGCTTCTTGCTTTAAGTTGTTTTTCAAAATGAATCATTTTCAGGGACTAAAATTGCTCAGCGGGTTCATTGTGTAGTGGCCAGAGGTGACAGATATGCTCGGGCTGCTGGTGCACACCGTGGGGCTCCTCCGTGGGCGGCGGCGAGCAGGGTCAGTGGGGGATTGCCGTGCCCGCCACTGGGCACCTGTCCCAGCACCCATAACCAAACCCTTGGTCTCATCCCGCCTCTTCTCCTTAAGCTCCCTTGGGAGGCTCTGCCTCCCTTCCGTGCGTGGCTGGTGAGCCATGGAGGGGGCAGGTGATGCCGGACAGGGCGGTCTGGGGTGGGATGCTGAGGTTGCCAAGTCGCCTCGATGGCCGAGGTTGCCAAGTCGCCTCTCTCGGCAGCCCTGTGTGCGCAGGGCACAGAGGGGCTCGCCGGCTGCAGGGCAGCTACACAACGAGAGCCTGATTGAAAACACAGACACGTAAGCACGGCAGAAACCCCACCTCCGTGGGATGGCCTGCGAGGGATCCAACGGGCGGAAATGGCTCAGGCACACTCCTCCCAGCGTCACCGGGACTGTGGCAGCTGCGGCGGAGAGGGGGAGGAGGGCGGATGATGCAAGGAGCTCCATCGGGCTCGGCGCTGGCCGGAGCGCGGCGTTCCGGGACCGCCCGGAGCCCGGCTGCGCTGGGACCGGACCGCGGGGCCTGGCTGGGTGTGCTGGGTGTGCTGGGTGTTCTGGGTGTGCTGTGTCTTCTGGGTGTTCTGAGTGTGCTGGGTGTTCTGTGTGTGCTGTGTGCTCTGGGTGTGCTGTGTGCTCTGGGTGTGCTGTGTGCTCTGGGTGTTCTGTGTGTTCTGGGTGTGCTGTGTGTGCTGTGTGTGCTGTGTGTTCTGGGTGTTCTGGGTGTGCTGTGTGTGTTGTGTGTGCTGTGTGTGCTGTGTGTTCTGGGTGTTCTGGGTGTGCTGTGTGTGCTGTGTGTGCTGTGTGTGCTGTGTGTTCTGGGTGTTCTGTGTGTGCTGTGTGTGCTGTGTGTGCTGTGTGTGGTGTTCTGGGTGTTCTGGGTGTGCTGGCACTGCACAGCCTGTGGGGACTGACCATCGGCATTTGCTGCTGCCCGTGCCTCCCACCCTACACACAGAGTTTAGCCAGCAGCTGTGAGATTTACTCCACCACCACCGGCTCTTAGTCACTTCTCTTCAGAGCTCATTACAAAGAGTAATTAAATGGTTGTAACATCCCCAGTCTTAACCCTATTTAGTAGATAAAGTGGATAATTGAGCACTGTTAGCTCCATTTTGCCATGGAAACTAGTGAGAGAGGCTAACACAAGGTCACAGGGCCACTCTGAGTCAACTCAGGATCACAGTATATCAGTTACTGTCCCCTTCATATAAAAATGCTGGGATATTTCGTCGGCTTTAAGGAGTTATGGATCAAAACTGTTATTCCTGCCTCATCACTGAGAAATCTAACACAGAGAAGTATTACATGACTTAACAAATAGAGTATTTGAGAACTTGAAACAAGTACTGGTCTGTTGAATTCCATCTGCCAAAGGAGACGTCACCCTCTCCTTTAAACAGTCTGCTTGATGCAGCTAATTGTCTCATGCATATCCTTGCACTCATATATAGCAAATCAGTGAGATGTGACTGATCTGGTACCTGGCCAGTGAGTTTTAGATGTCATTATTTGCAGCTGCCCAGGTAGAACACGAGGCCGTGCCATGGTTGTGTCAGTTTTATCACGTGTGTAACTGCAGCACAGCTCGGAGATGCTGGCCAGGCCTCTCCTCTCCCCTGAGAGCACCTTCCCCGTGCTGACCGTGAGTCATGGGGCTGAACCTCTGCATCCTGCAGGCTATAAATAGCTCCATTCCTATAAACTATTATCTCACTTTCAGCCAGTCCATTTGCCTCATTCTGAAATGTTTATCTTGCCATAACTGCCAGTCTAAAGGTGGAATGCTATTTTCAGCCTATGAAAAGCTTAGAGATAAATTTTAAAATACTCCCCTTTCTTTAATTTTTTTAATACCCTAGTACTTATGCAAGATACTACAAGAGGAAGACCTCTATGTATTCACAACATATGAATAAAACTGACAAATTTTCTCTACTTACGTGTCACAACCTGGTTTCTAGGGAGTAGACAAGACTTCAAAAATTTTTGGCTTTGCTCCTATGGCACAGCAGTAAGGCTTGAGAAGAGACCACGTGCACTGCCTCCAGAGAGCCACTGTTGTGGACAATGACAATCCCAACAAACAGGATCATTTGAACAACAACCTCACTGGGCCATTCCATCTCCCCAAATCCTGCCTGTCTTTCTAAGCCCATTATATCCACATAATCACAATAAACTTTGAATTTTATACTTCCATTTAAAGCTATGGAAAATTTGTGACAGATGTCAGAGTAGGAAAAGCAGACCCATCAAATAATGTGTAAATAATAAAGAGCATCTTGCATTACCCACTGAGGTGAAAAAACCTTTAAAGGGCAATTGCCTTTACTGAATGTTGAATCAGTGTGAAAAGCAGAATTTGAAAACTGTTCTTATTTCTAAAATTCTTGATAAGAACTAAGTGGAATGTTATTTCTTGTCAAGTAATTCAGGTATAATCAGGCATGTTCCACCTGTGCCACAATCCCAGTACCAGACACGGGCTAACATTCCCTAAACGGGATCAGTACTCCAGTGCAGTGTGGAAGTTAAATGACCTGGGTATCTCCTCCTGGTGTGGACAGACCACTGCTCACAGCACAGCTCTGCTCTGAGCCATGGAGAAAGTGCTGGAAAAGAATAACACTGAGACATCCAGAAGATTTAGACAGCTTTACTGCTTAAAAACCGTCCCCAAACCAACCAACCAAAACTACTCAAAGCAAAGTCTCGAGAAGCCCAAGTTTTCTAGAGAAATGGGAAGCAGCTGGAGCTGCCCATGGCCCAGACTGGTGGTGTGGTGATGCTCCCTGTCCCCGTGGCAGAGCTGCCCTCTTGCCTGCCTCCCAGCCAGTGTCACTGTTAATTGGATGCTGAGGGATGGACCTGGCCACCTGGCACCCTGTCTGGCTCCCAGCTCATGATCAACTCACTTGGCAGGCTGAGTGGGGACCTGGCCACCTGGCTAATGTGGGGGCTACAATCTGCTGAGCCCATCACTGCCCTGCTCAGACACTCTGTGACTGTCAATACCAACAGCAACTTCTCTCTTTTGCTGTGCTCACCTCTCCCATCACAACTGCTGTGCTCACAGCCAAGCACCCAACTCACGACACCCTCCTCTCCTTCCCTCTGTCTGCCACGATGGATGAACACAGAATCCTGCCTTAATTGGTAAATGGGAATAAAATGAGCTACTTGCCTTCTCTCCAATTTCTTTGAATTATTCCAAGTTCCCTACCCCCACTCCATCCTGTCTTGCTTCTCACCATCATTCTCAACACTCCAGATTAAAATGTGCATTAGCTGTTTTGTTGCACAACAACTTTCTGAATGGTGCAGTTTGTTGAGTACTTTTCTCATTAGTAAAAATACTGATAAATTAAGAATAACATCAAAACAATGAACTGGACAAAAATTGCTGTGAAATCAGATTCATGCCTGAAGGCAAGATTCTCCACTTGCCTTGCACCCTGTTCTATTATTAGCACTTGCAAAATCGTAGTGAGAAAGGCCACAAGTTTGATTTTATTTTTTTACATTAATTTTGCATATATGTAAATTACTCCACAAGAAGCAAGACAATTGAAAATGAAGAATGAAGTGTACAAAAAGAAATCAGTACAAATGTAGAGTGCTGTTGGTGTCACTCAGTGAAACAACCCAAACTCCATGAAAATTAATTTTACTACAAGGTCTTAAAGGACTTACTACAAGTCCTCACATTTTCCTCTCCATTTCCAGTGTACCATAAGGAGGTCCCACAGTGGTTTTAGTCTGGTCTGGGGATACAGTAAGTAGCTAATGTCAAGCTCTTACATCCATTACAAACGATCTAAAAAGAATGTACTTCACTAATCAAATCTTTGCACAGAAATGTGACCCCTGCGTGGAGCTGGGCTGTATTCATTGGTGCTACTTCCTTCTTTAAACCAAAGATTCATTTGTACCTTGAAGGACCTGCTCCAAGTGAATTCAGGGGGGGCTTTCCATAAGCTTATAGAAGGACGAAGAGGCATTTTAGATATTAAGGCAAGCATGAATGCTAACCTAATCAAGTTGCTGTCTTTACATTATTTTTAACCTTTTTTCACCTGGACAACTGATTTTCCTGCATCCATGCTAGAGAAGATTTCAAGAAACTCTTACTGCTTTTTAGGGAGCCCTTACCAGCATGAGCATCATCTCTGACTACCCCTGAGCAGCCTTTACTGTCCTTTACCTGGTGAGCCCAAATTACTGACAATCTTCACACAAATTTATGGGTGAGTCAGGAGCACTTATGCCAAATCACAACCACCACCAGCCACTGAAGGAACTTTCCTGCCCTCCTGAAGCCTCCTCCCATAGAGCAGCATCACTCCCCTCTGCAGTCACCACTGCAGTTGTCTCTCAGGTCACTCCAATGCTCCCTTGGGACACGGTGACAAAAGGCAATGCCATGCACCTGGCTCTTAGTGCACCTGCTGACCTCTCTGCATTTCCAGCACCTTCCATCTGGACTATGGAGCCCTCACTGTTCAAGGCTGACACTAGAAAGATTCCTGCTTGCTTATTTGACCCCACTTCTCCATTCTGGCTTTACAGCCACGCTTAGCTCCGCTTTGCTCCCCGTTATGTCTCAGAGCTCACATAAACACTGGATAGCTAATATTAAAAAAAAACCCAAAGAGTCATTTTCGTTGATTTTCAGTTTCAGTTGGACTACAAGAGGCTCCCTTGTGCTCTCTGACACTGTATCCAAGCTTGAATCACCAAGCTATTAGGTAACAGCTCACTGGCACAGGCTCCTGCCTGCCTGTTCAGGGGCTCTGCTCTCTCTGAGCTCAGTGCTTTCCATTTTCTGACTGGTGATGCATCCCCCAGCAAGGACCCACATTATTTGTAAATCTTCAGTGGGTAATGGGCTGCTGAACATGTACGATTGCCATTTCCAAGCGTGACATTTAGCACTGCTGGTGTTTTATTTTCCCCATCTTAGGTGTCAGTAGAACACTTGTTGCTGTTTGCTAACAGGCTTTGAAGACTTCCAGTTGGGGACAAGGCTGATGGAAGTTGTGGGGCAAGGGATTTATTGTAAAACCTCAGCATCTGGCATTATCTCAGGAGAGTATGTGCCCTCTCCCTGTTACAGCAGACCCCGCTGACACTGATCCCAACTGGAGCCGAGTGCTTGTAAGCAACTCAGTTTTACTGTCCTGTAAAACACTGTTTTTCCTTAACCAGAATAGCTCTGTGCACCCAAATTAATACAGTTTTGTAAATAATGACAGATAATACTATCAAAGTCTGTTCCTAGAACATAGGGATTAACTCACCTCATTAAAATGTACACATTATGCATAGCAGGACTACTTGACGACTACTATTTTAGCCAGCCCAAAGATACTGTGTTCTGTGAGAACTAAAATGATCCCTAGCTGTCCTTTACTTCCCCGTATTCAGATTTAATAATCTTTTTTTAGATTACTACATAATATCATAGCACTGAGCACTTGAAAAAACCTAAAATAGACTACATTAGCTTAAAATTCTAGGTAGTAAAGAAACTCGAGAGGAGAGAAACATAATTAACTTGGAGCATGGAAAGATTCTCTTGTGGGAAAACCACCCTGAATTAAAAAAGGTGGTTTGTACAAAGTACCTAATGGTGAACCCAGAACCTGGCAGGTTACATACTCTGAAGGCCGATCTCTCAGGCTGAAGGTGAAAATGCTTTTGTTTTATTTTCCTTGGAGAATTTGTTTTTAGCCATTTGAAACTTACTTGATTTCTTGGTTATTAAAATGCAATCACCACCTTTTTCAGAGTTTGGTCTTTTTCTGTCAAGAAAATGAAAATAAAAGCTGTGTTGCTGACATTGCCTACAGCTATCTCTCTGCATTCAAAGAATGCTTCTCAAAGCTCTGCTGGCAAACAGAGCACCCTGAAAATAAAAGGTGAAGGTCTCCTGAGCAGGCAGACAAAGTAAGAGATGGAGTTTTCCCCAAATGAGTCCATTTTTATTCCTCATAACTTACTTTTCCTTTTCAATACACAACAGTAACTCTTAGCCTAATTTCTTCCTGCTTCTGCAACAGAAGCTCTGTGATCTCTGGGAACTGCACACAAGTGCTCCAGAACCGAGCTCCTCCCCTGGCACTCACCAGCACTGGACATGCCTGTTCCTACAGATGTGCAGGTGGCACAAAGGCAAATTTTTCAGAGCTGTCTGTTGAGGTATTACAGCTGAAAATTTTACAGTCCAGACTCCCATAGTAGTTATTACCGTCTTGCCATAATTTAATTGCTTCCTAACAGCCTTACCTAACTCCATTATTCTGGCACATTGTCAATCAGTTGCCCTTCCCAACACTGTCTGGTTTGGTTTTGTTTTTGTTGGTTTTTTTTTAATTATGGTTACATTGGCAACTTAGAAAACAAAGGGTATTTCTTTCAGCTGTTATGTACCATCAGGCTGATTAATTCTAAGTCCTTAGAAAAAAGAATCCTAGGAAATATTGCTACGGGAAAAAACAACTTTGCAAACTCAAGCTCCTTATTTAGGCAGTTCTCAGTTTTTAAAGACAGGTCAGCATCCCTGGCTGCATTACATCCTCCTCCATGAGTCCTTAAAAGAGGAAAATTGATTGGTTGGTAGGTTTTTGAAAAATCACAGACTAGCTCTGCAAATACAACATATCAGAGGACTGTACATATCAGATGTGTTAGAGTTCATATCAAAGAATCTGCTTTATCAGTATGTCAAAAATGTTACGAGATACTTTGTATTGTCTTGTGCCGTAAAATGACAAAATTGTTCTAATCCAATCTCTCCTTCTCAGACGCTGCTTAATAATGAAGAAGATGCCATAGGAGATAAAGCAGTGAATACAGATAATGCAATGAAGCCTGAAAATGGGGACAGAGAAAACTCTCCAGGCCAAATGGAAATCTACTGGGACTCTGTAAATGAAGCAAAGAGGAGTTCTTTCCAACGTTTTTAAGAATTAGTAAATCATTCTCAATTAGAAATCTTCTTCAATTCCAAATACAGATTGTCATTATTTATTAACACCATTTCTAACCAAGGATAAAAATAAGATGGATTAAAATAAGAACAAACTGAACTTCACAACCACAATTTTTATAATTCAAGTGTGACATCTTGTTCCTGGTTCGAGTTGTGGATCACTCCTGGCTAAGTAAAAGGGAATACTGGTATTAAATGTAGGGTGAATACTGTGAAGATCATGTCCTGTCATCTTCAGAGCCCACTCTGCCCCATGTCTCTCCCAGTCATAGAAAATTTATTGAACTATGAAACTATTCATTAAAACGTTCTATTACATAACTCCAATCTCCTTACAGTGCAGCTCTAATGGCCACCAGTGGAAGTCTTGCCTGCAAACTCTTTTATGTCATGGTTGGATGCTGATTTTTTACCTTGAGGTAAAGTTCTATTCCCGTTTTCATAGAGAGCTCTTAAAACCACAGAACTCAGTCTTTTATCAATTTTTTAGGTAATACACATTAGTTTGATGAAATTTGTTTAGAAATTCCTATTTGGAATGAATACAGAAAATCCAGTGGAGAGTCAGGGACAATTGATCCTTTCTGAAGAAATTTTAATTAAGTGTATTTTTAACCTGGTAAAAAATGTCACATCCAAAAATGTATCTTTTTCTAATTATATGTATAAACATAATAAGGTCGCTGAGGGCACTAAATGATGCTTAGAATAAATAACAGAAGTACACCAAATGTCTGAGAGAGCTCTTCAGCCAGCAGACTCTGGAGACATACCCACTGTTCTCTGTAAACACTGCAGACCAGTAGGATGATTAATTCCATCACAGTCACCAAGAGCTTCACCACTGGTTTGCAAAAAAGATTTTTTCCAATACTTGATAATATTACTTTTATGGTGACATTTACTGAAGCACAAATATAAACAGACCTCATAACCATGAATGAATAATACTGGCATTGGAAATATTTTAACAAGTATTCAAGAGATGTGAAATGATTTGCTCCAAAGTAGAGAAGTTCCTGAGAGGACAAAGGACAGGACATCACAGTGTATCAGTGTTAAGAATTTGTAACTTTTCCAAAAATGGACAGATATTCCTTCTTCCTCCCCTTTCCCTCCCTCTTGGGACTGACTGCAGCAGTGTTCCTGTTCGTGCATGGCTGAAGGAACCCTTTCACTGCCTCTGTGCTTTGGAGTTGCTGCACTCCCCTGGGCAGCAGCTGCAGCCCCCAGAGCCAAGAGAGCTCTGTCCCACACCGTGTCTGTGTCTTTGCTGACTGACAAAGGTTTTTTATCTCAGGATTTTTCTTCCATTTACAATTTTCAGTACACTTACTAGAAAACACCTACTGCAACAGGTGATGTCTCTAAGTTGTCTTCTTTCAGAACCATTTAAGATAATATTCATTCAGCTGCTCTCCAGAGGGAAGCCAGTGGTAAAAAGGCAAACGAAGGTTCCTGTTTCCTGGTGCCATGAGGAGCAGCCCTGCAGTGTTTCATCATCAGCCAGCACCACACTGAATCACAGCATCACTAACATGTGTAATTGCTTGCAGAAAGGTTCAGTTTAAGAATGTGTCAAACATATAATTTGATCAGGGCGTGTGAATATCCATGCATGGTTGTTGGTGGTGCATTCTTACAGCCCTGAATCACACAGCACTTGAGCCACCTACCTCCTCCTTGTAGGGAAGCTGCAATATTCTGTCCTGTTGGAAAGAAACCTGGGCTAGCTTTTTAGAAGTTGATGGGGTTCTCAGCACACATCTATTTCAACCTTTCAGCCCTCTAGTTAGACCAGTAACATTCACGATGTTGCTGAGAAAAAAGAGTTTCTAATCTAATAGACAATTTTCATTTTCTGGTAATAACAAATATTCTAAAATATAAAAAACTAAAGCATTGGTATGGTGTTTACATTTCTGAACAGGAAAGGAATTTGGATTTGCTGTAAAATGTTGCTGTTTTTAATGGGAGATTTACTTTCAGTTTATTAAAGCAGGTGCAGGTTTGTCAGCTAACAGACCGTACTTTAGGAAAAGACCATTCATTTTGCTGTAAGAAGAAGTATTTCTGCTCAGAATTATATCGTTGTTTAGAAGACATGTAAGATTAAAAGTCATCTCCCGGTAGGTACTGACCAGGCTCCCTGCATACCTCAGCCTGTAGTTGCACATCTCCGGTGCAGCATCTGCACAACTTCGGCAGCAAAGTGCATCCCCCGCAGCTCCTCGGGCCGGGAGGGCCCCGCCCCGCCGCACCTGCGGACAGGACAGAGGTGTGACACCGCCACAGACACGACATGAGTGCAGGCAGGGGCACAGCCCCAGCTGCAGCCCTTGCCTGACCTTTCCCATCTCCTACATCTATCAAGGAATCACATAGTGGATAACATCTGTCTCAGACATTCACGGATTGACTAAATAAAGATAATTTGTCCCATAAAGTTGTGTTTGGAATGCTGCAGCACCTACGGAGCAGAGGCCACACTTCCCCGATGTTTTACAGTATCTTGAACAACAGGTCTGTGCTGTAAAAGCAGAATTTAAAGAGCAAGTTTGGGTGGACAAGGATGCTGAGGTACAGCAAGGCTTGTGCTGGAATCCATGAAACTGCTGAATTGCAGCTGTGCAGCACATCTGGGAGAGCCAGGAGCGATGTATCCAATCCCGAATACCTTTGCAGCAGTTTTCTACACAAATCAGGTACTAATACACAAATGATCCTGGTTAGCTATGAGAGCCTATGATGACCCAACCTGCATGTTCAGCTGCAGCACTGGTATGAGAACTATGTGCAGCTTCTGCAGGCAAAAGTGCATGCCCCAATTAGATTAAAAGGTGGATGCTTTATTATCTCTGCACTACTTTACCATCCTTTTAACTGGAATGTGCATGTCACTGGCCTTCACTGTAACCTAGAAAAACATTTTGAAGAAATAATCCACTAAAAATATTGAGTAAAAGTTTTTAGGTAAGCATACTTATCCTTGAATAATATAATCTCATAAATTTTAAAATTCTGGGAACAGAAAACAACTTGTTTAACAACAAATACCTGCAATTAATACTCCTATGTTAAAAACTTTACTAAGGTTATTATAGGCAACACTTACTTTCACAGTCTCAGAGAGAAAGGATATTTTTAACATCCCACTGGCTGTATGGGGACAGAGAAGGTGAATGTGAGGCCAAGCAGACACCAATTACAACCTCACAAAACCACAGAGGAACCAGCAGATAAGCCGGGACTAGCAAGGGAGCCAGGCCCATGGCTGCACCTCCAGGGTGAGCAGTCAGCTTTGGATAAGGGCTGTCAGGGGACACCAGTGCAGACAGAACTGATAAGGGGCTGAAATGCTACTTGTACCTGGACTTTCATCCTTTGGCTCTAGGAGAAGAACGAACAGGTGAGTTTAGAGAAGGAACCATGTAAAAGCAGTATCATTGGAATAGTGCTGGGCTATCAAAGACTTTTAATTTTAATTACTGAATACAGAAACACATCATCATCAACAGCTGCATAAACTCTTTATCAGCTCTGTGTGATCATCAGTCCAGGTGAGATGCAGAATGGAATAAAAACAGGCATGGCCACTTTTAGCAGTAAAACAGGAACACTTGCTGAAAATTTAATTTTCTTTTCCTTCATACTAAATTAGAAAAGGGGCTCACTTCAGTGAAAAACTTTACTGCAACAAGGGAAGACTTTGCACAGGGCCAAGGCTCCCCATACAAGAACCTGAGAGACAGGATTTGTTTATCTTCTTTTCAATGCTATTGAGAATGTCATGCAGAGTGGGACACACTTACAGAATACCTCTTCCTTATGGTTATAATGTAGAGGAAAGGCCACATGAGTACTGAGAGTGGAATTTCTAAAAGTTTTCCACCTCTAAAAACAATAAAGTGAAAAATTTGCAGTTCTAGAGTCTTGCTTGAGCCACAGAGAAATCATTATTCACTAGTGAAGAAAAAGAAGAAAAAATGCTCATTTCTTGTGATTTATCCCAGTGACAGGGTTAATGACACAGGTAGACATGCCCATTGACTCATTAAATTGAATTGCAAGACACAGCTAGAAGTTAATTTCCTTTGGTATGTGCTTAGGCACCTTGTAATGACAGTATTTGTGTCACTGGAATTCAGTCCCGACCTAAAACTGCACTGATCTTTCAGCTCAAATCTGTGGAGGCATTTTCATGCAACTCTTTCTCTTCCAGAGCTCTGTGCTGGAACAGCTCACATCTTTTGTAGGTCAGGCACCACCACGGACGTGAGATGTGTACAGGAGCTGGTGCAGTGGTACAGTCACTGCAGGTGCTTTGCTACACAAACACGTACACGTGTAGAATATTAATGACAACTTTCATTCAGAGGCAACATATGAATTATCAATGAATCCAGTTTCCGTGTTTAGCAGGAAGTGTGTGGCAAGGGCTGATGGAACGTTTGGAATCATAATCCTGGCTGTAGTAGCTAGTGCTGTGTGTGCCACCCCAGACGGCAAAAACTCCCCTGAAGAAGCCTGGCTCACACTGCAGCAGAGCTGTGCAAGCTGCAAACACCACCTTCAGCAATATTCTGAGGGGAAAAACTGAAGCTGACATCAGAAGGAGCTGTGCAATTCGGATCTGCCTGTCCCCACTGAGGCACAGGGTCCGTGTTTGCTATTATCAAGGTACGTGGTGGCAATAAAGGAAATGATCAAAAAAAATGGGCTCTGAGACTCCTCATGGTTCAGGTGTGCTGGCAGCTGGGACTTCTTTTCCATTCTAGTATCAAGCACTGGTTACAGGGAAGGACAGGTGTAAAAGGAGAATAAAATACTAGTGTCCTAAAAATCTCTGGAAAATTCATTAATCCCTGCGAACCAGATTTAATTTTTTGGGTAGATGCTAATTATCACTTGAATCCGCACCCCAAAATACTTGAAATATTAGAATTTTGAGGCTGTCAAAGCAGTTTTACCTGCTTTGCAAGTAGATGTAAATAAAGCCAAGGCAATTTGGGCAATCATTTTAAAGTCTTCCCCTAAATTTCAGTCCCCTGTGTTTCTTATGTTGTCTATGAAATAACTCTGAGGAGTGCCTGTGTGGTGCACAGGGTATGCACAGCCCTGTCTTGTCTATTCCTGTACAAAATAAATACGAGCAAGCAAGGTCCAAGGCCCAGCACAGGGCAAGACTGACACCAGCACCCTCAGGTGCCCTGGGTACAAACACAGAGATCCATTACATAACTCCTACATTAGTAATCTTCACTGCTACTTGCAGGAGTAACAGATAAGACTGTACAGCTTTTGATTACGAAATTTTCAGTGTCCCTCCAAGTTTCTTTCTGTTTTTGCTGTCTAGATAGTTTTCCACATGGAATTATCTCTTCCCTCGGGTCAGCATTTCAGAGAGCTGTGTGGCCCCACTCTCGCGGCATTGCTGCCAGTGCTGGAGGTGGCTGTGGCCACTGTACGTGGGGCTGCAGCAGGTTCCCTGCCAGCACAGCTCAGGGCTGTGCCCTGCTGTGCTGGCAGAGCTGCTTGGCTCTGTTGGTCACACAGGAGCTGGCACAGGCAGTGCCAAGGCTCTGCTGTGCCACCTCTTGTGAGGGCATGGGTTAAAGCACCGGTGGTCTGTGCCTCAGTTTACCATCACGAGCTACCATTTCGAGATACTAAACAAAGGACATATTGAGATTTAACTGAATGGAGTTTGTAGATTATGGGAACATTCAGTTTCCAGTGTGAAGTGCGAGCGTTGCTATACTGACCCTGTGGGATATGCACAGCGGAGACCCCAGAGAACTCCCCTGACACAAAAGATCGGAACGTTCCTCTCAACTCTGGTGACTCCAGATCTGCGGGACAAGGTCACTCACTAAAACAAAGCTGTCCCAGGAAGGGATTCCTGGGAAGGGACACTCGGAATGCACTACAGCGCCCGGTGCCTGCGGGAGGCCGGGGGCGATGTGGTGTACACGCGGTGTCTCGTCTTCCCGGTGCCACTGCTGCCGTGCTCGACCTCCGTGGCCCGTGCCCGGTACCCGCGGTGTGTCCCCGGTACGCGTCCGGTACTCGCGGTTCTCCCGCTGTCCCCGGGCCGCCCCCTCAGGCGCGCGGCCGCGCAGTGCACGCCGGGAGGCGCGCGCGGCACGCCGGGACACGCACCCGCGCCTCGGCCGCCCAAGATGGCGGCGGGCGGCCGTCCCCGCCCCCGGCCGCGCATGCGCAGCGCCGCGGCGGCCGCGCCGCTCCCGCCCTCCCTCCCGGCGGCCGCGGCGCCTCTGACAGCGCGGAGCGAGCGGAGCGTCCCCGAGCGCCGGGACCGCGCACCGGGACCCCCGCACCGGGACTGCGACCCCGTACCGGGACCCTGACCCCTCACCGGGACGCCGCGCCGGTGAGTGGGACAGGCGGATGGTGCCGGCCCCGCGTAGCACAGCGAGGCGGCGGCGCTGGCGGGGCTCGGTAAGGCCGGGGCCCGCCGCCCCCCCTGGCCAGCGGCTTGTCCCGGTCCGGGGCCCGAGCGGCCGCCGCTTTGCTCTCCGCTCTCCCCCTCCTCTCCCGCTCCCCGCCCTCGCCCCGCTTCCCCCCCCCCTCTCTCCTCGCTCTCAAAATGGCGGCCGCGCCCGTTGGTGAGGAGGGACCGGGCGGGGCGGGGGGCGGCGGGGGGGCCGGCCCGGTGTCCTCCCCCCGGCTCGGTGTGGGGGGGCTCTGGGGGCCGAGGCGCGGTTCCCCCGCTCCTCGCGGCCCCCGGCCCCGCGCCCGCGGTGACTCTGCAGGAAAACAGGGCCCGGCGGGAGCGGCGGGGCGGGCGCGGAGCCGCCGCCGGGCCCGTGTGCCCCCCCCGCGGGCCGCGCCGCTCCGTCCGTGACTTAGCAAATACAGGGAGGAGGCGATGGGCCAGGGTAAATCCGATAAAATAGCCTTCAGGGACGGTGGGCCCGGTGTGTGCGCGGAGGGGACCCCGAGCATCCCTGCCCGGTTCCTGCCGGGGGTTCTCCCTGTCACCCTCTCACCGGGCAGGGCCGGGCGTCGGCGATGGCCCGAATCGCCAGCGCGGCCGAGGCAGCAAAAACAAGACGAGAATTAATAATCCAGGGAAAGGAGTAGGTGTTGTTTCAGAATTTGTCTCGCATCCCCAGTTTTCCTGCAGTGCTCAGCAGGGCAGCAGCGATAGGAGGTGGCTCAGACCTTCAGAACCAGCTGCAGTAAAACGGGGGAGGGAGGTCTAATCTCTCCTTCTGGGGGTCATATCAGTGCCTGGATGGCTGCAGGTGCACAAGCTTGCCGTGAAAACCTTATAACATTGCTAAAATCCTGTATTAATTGCTACTCCCGAGGTTTTGTTTCGGCAGGAGGTTATACGCAGGCAGGGCTTTTGATGGAAGTTGGGGGGTGGGAGTGGTGCCTCCCTTGAAAAGTTTGGGGTTTGTTCTGTTCTGTGGGCGTGAGATTTTTTTTTTTTTAAATTTTATTTTTTCTTTAAGGTGGATGCAGTTAAGCTTGACCTTTAATACCAATAATAATGTGACACCTTCCCTTTCTTTGCCATGGTATCACTCGAACCATTCCCTCGCCGATAGTGCTGCAGCAGTGGGCTTGGTTGGTGCAGGTCAAGTCCTTTCATAATGAATTGCCTACTAGGGATGGGGGAAGGTTAATCTAAGCCATATTAAAAATCTTTAATATACACCATTTTAATATAATTAAATGTTTGGGTGTATTGACCTGGCTAAATTATGTATTTTTGTGGTGATTATTTTAAGTGTATGTTCCTAGGACAGTATTGTTCATGGCATTAGGAGGTGGTGGTTAAAGAACCTCTGTTCAGTGATGATCATTTTGTAAATGATTGTGCAGCATTTGGCTGGTTTTCGGGAGAGGGAGGGTCTGCTGTCAGAATGTTATTTGCCCTTAGAGTCATTTTGTTAAATAGGAAAATTACGTTGGGGAGCTAAACAAAGAAAATATTTCTAAACTGTAAGATGCATTGGAAATATCCGTCTTGTTCTCGGGCATCTCGTTTTTGTGTGTTTCTGTTGCTGTTCCCATGTTTGTGGATGCTGTGAGCAGCCATTGAGCAGGGAAGAGACTGGGTGGAGTAAGGAGGCAAAGCTGCGAAATGGCTCGATTACCCTTTCAGAGCTTTTTTTTCCTCCCTTTGCCGGGGTGGAGGAATACTAATTGCCGTAACAATGAAGTCTCTTCTTTAGGGAAGAATCTAATGGTGCAGGAAGCTTCGGAAATGAAACAAATCTCACATTCTGTTCTGAGGCTGATTTTTCTGCAGGGTGGATTTTGATTTGTCTGGCAGTGAGAAGTGACCAGTCACTGTTGCAAAGCCGGATTTTTTTTGTCTGATAACCGCTTCAATTTATCCACTTGATATGCACTTGTTGAATTGATTTTATTTACACTTTAGATAAGAATTGCAATTTCTGCGCGGGTGTTTTACACACAAGATTTTCTGGAATCTAGAGAAGCCTCTGTATTATGGCTTCATGCTGTTATTTGTTCATGGAACTTCTTGGTTAGAGCGGATTATGGGTGGGCACACAGAAAAAGACAATCCCTGGTTTCTCTGGTGACCACAGTGCAGTGACTGCTGTCAGTGAACAGACTGGATTGCATTGCCCTTCGTCATGTGCCAAGTTCTTGTAAAATGACATCTCGGGGTTTTGGAAGCCCATTTGAGCACTGTAGCTCTGGAAGAGCATTGCTGTCCCCTTGGGTACTACTGCTTAAAGTTGTGTAGGAAAGGCGTTTGAACAAAGGATTTGGAGAATACAATAGGGATTGGAGGAAACACCTAGGAAGGGCTGCCTGTGGAAGTGCTCTCCTGTTCCACATGTGCCTCATGGCATTCCCACCTGATTTCAGTGCTGATTGGAGCAAGTACAGCATTGAACACGGATGGTTCTGAAGCAGGCTGAGTTTTGCTTTTTCATGGGGGTTTCAGTTCTGGAGTGCAGTTTGTGGTAGGAGATGGGCACACAAGAAGGAGGCTGTGTTTCTCTTAATGTGCCCAAAATTAAAATAAGGGACGGTGGTTTCTGCATTATTTCTACTTCATTCACTTGCAGTAGATGTTCCAGGATTCAGTGGCTGCATGAGCTAAATACCTGAGTCTAATGCATATCCAGGCTGAGGCAAATGAAGAACCCAGGAAAACATTTGCCATCTTAGCAGCTTTGGTTGATTTTTGCCCTTGAAATGATGGCAGTCACTTTTTGTACAGGAGTAACTTGTTCATTTGGGTTCTGCAGAAGCAAAAGGCATCAACAGTTCCTTTCTGGCTGCACGTGGGCTCCGTCTGGCCTGTTCTGCTGACTCCTGTGCCTGTCCTGGCTCCTGTGCTCCTCCCAGCCTGGGAGCTCAGCTTGTGTCTTTGCTCTCAACTTGCTGTCTATCCAACTTGCTATGGATGGGACAACTCCAGAATCAACATCTGCTGACTGCCTGGTCCTGCACTCCAACCTTGTCTTCCATGAAGAACTCCACAGCCAGTGTCCATCATTAATTATAATGTAATTGTAATACATTATGCTTCTTGTTGGAGTATTCTGGGCAAACAATAGCTGGACCCCTCTGTCTCAGGGTAGCTCAGGTATAGACTGCATATGTTTGTAAGTTTTTTTGCAACCCTTTGTAGCTGTCCTGTATTCCTGACCTAGAGGAGTTGGAATTACCATAGTAGGAAGGAGAGTGACATTGGAATATTTTGGTTTAGGTGAGCTCTCTTCTGCTTTGGTGAACTTCAGGCCCATTTTCTAAACTAAAGGCAGAGACTGGGAGAGCAGCTGAAGCATCCATGAAGTGGACACTGAAGTACTTGTCAGGCTGAAAATAAGAACTATGTAGGCCCAAATTCAGGAAACCAAGAGGACAATAGAAATCCATAATTATTATTAATAAGTAATGATTTCAGATTTCCTATAGAGTGCAGGGGAGTTTCCAGCCTCTACCATGTGATTTGTGAAGGCAACTGGAGATCTTTCCCAAGGATCAGAGCCATGTGTGCTGACAGAATGGTGCTGGGACTCTCCTGTGAGGTTTGTTGCAGAGGAGTTGTTAAGTTATGCACTGTCCATACTTGCAGATCTGTCAGTGACGTTACAACTGGCTCCTCTTTCTCCCTTTTATAAGAGCTTAAGTATCATTGGCAGGACAACCCGACTACTAAAAATGTATTGCCCTGGTGAAGCCTTGCCTGGGTTCAGGGGCTTTCTCAAGAGCTACTTTATTACCTGACACAAGGGAAACGGGGCTCCTAATGTGGCTTTTGGGGGTTTTATTCATGGATGGTGTGGCTTTGTCTTTTGATCTGCCTGACAAAGTACACTCTGCTTTAAGTTTTTAAAAGTGGCATTTACACTAAGATACAATCCTGCCCTGTTTAAAATGAATTTTCAAGTACATAAAGCTGTTTCCTCAGGATTCTTGCTCTGAATGCTGTCCATGCTGGGAAGTGTGAATGGCTGTGCTCTGAGGGCAGGATTGTGCCATCACTGTGGGGCAGAGGTGTGGTGGTCCCTCAGCATAATGGTGGGGTCCTGAGCCTAGGTTGGGTTAAATGTCTGCTGTTCATGTATTACAGTTATTTTAGAACAAAACTTTTCTTCATTCCTACCATATTCTAAGATCTGCTGATGAACAGTACATATTAAAAGCATTGGTGAGAACCAGGATTTTCTCTGAACAGAATTCCAGTCTTACTCTGGAGATGCCAGCTGCTGTGGGTTAGCCCAACAGATGTGTATTGATAACCTGTATCTTATCTCAGTTGTTTAAAAGAAGGGCTTTTCCTCTCAGCTGGGGCAGGACCTGCATGAGGCAATGTTTGTCTCATTCATAATGTTTAAAAGCTTATTATGTTTTTTTTTTTTAACCTTCTGCTCTCCCCTTAAGGGCGTGACTTAGGCTCTCTTGTTTTTAGTTCACTGTGTTGGAAGTCACCTATCATTTCACTTCCTCTGGCATGTACTGTCAGGAACTTTCAAACAGAATGTTACTTACAAAGTAAGTGTATTCTGAGCTCCATTTCCTTGGGACTGTAAGCATCCAGTCCTTTCAAAACTAATGCTATGCACAGCACTGTCACACTGACCAATACCAAGAGCACTGATGCATGTGTAACTATGTAAAAAAGTCAACATTATTAATTCAAAGTACCTGCTAGTTAATACATTTGGAATTATTTTAGCCATTTCCTTCTTACTGGTACTGCTTCTGAGTGAGCTCTGCAGCTTGGCTTGACTGTTTGTGGACTTTGGATAAGGACTGTGATTAAGTAAATGTAATAAATATATCTTCGTGGTTGGGATTCTGTTGATTCTGGAAAACTTACCTGACATATTTTACTAGTAAGTACTTGCTGCAGCCTTGAGAAGGTGTTTGCAGAGATGGGACCATCGCTGGTTGAGGTTTGTAGGTGGTGCAGCAGCAGTGTCTGTCCTGTAATTTCCTTGAATCCGTTGTTAAGTAGGTCCCTGCTGAGGGAGTTGGTCGAAGGCTGTTCAGAGGCACCTTTTGTTCTGGGGCTGGCTGGTGACTCAGCTGTCACACCTCTTGTGAGGTAGGTGACAGGCTCTGTGGCTTGTGCTGTACTGGTTTGCATCTGGGATAGCACGGGGGCATTCATGGCTGAGATTATTTATACCTTGCCTCTTGTATCCATGTTAATTGTTCACGTTGTGCTCCACAAACCTTAAGTTCTTTTGGTTTAATTAGACAGGCAAGTGTTCCCCCTCCCAGCTCCCCCCCGAGATTGCCTCTGCCTTGTTTTTCTGCTTAATGCTAAAGCAAAGGTGTTAAGTTTATCCTTCTTTAAGACTAGAGGAAAATCAGCTGGAAGCATCTAGGCTGTTTGCTGCAGATAAATGACAGTTTCTTCCAGAAAGAAACAACACTGGCAGCTTGTCTTGTGCTGAATTCACCTGCTTTTTGGGGTGAAGAAAGAGATTGGGTAAACAATTTGGTTTGTTTAAATGCTCATACCTTTGCAATCTATTAAGAGGATGATGTCATTAATGAGTGTCTGTATGTATTTTAAACAGATGGTGTCTGTTAAACCAGTAATGCTAGAAGTTTCTGCTTCTCTCACCTTCAGCTCTGTTTTAGAGGCAGGAGTGTAGTAGGTGAAGGTGGGTGATGATAAAGATGAGACACCTTCTACCAGAACCCTGATTTCATTATTTTTGTAGTAGTGTCATGAAGGATTGAACGCTGTTCTCTGTAATAGAGTAAGATGTTATAGATGACAGTTATGATGAGCTTTTTGTTTTGGTTTTTGCCTTCCCCTCTGGGCAAGTGAGACTATCTTTGGTCAACAAGCTTTGAAAATGGCTAAAGGACCAACAATACTCTCATGATTGAAGAGTGGAAGTTCTGTCTAAGTTCTTGTTTGGATTTCTGTGTGGTTTGCATCTTCCCTTGTTTCTCAGGTATTAGCATAAGTGTTCCTTTAAGTTCCCTTCTGGATATTTTTCTATATAAATTTAATCAATTAATGGTCGTTTTTGTTAATATCACATTTCCAGTGTAACAGGCAGTTTTATGATTGAATGATTTAAATTTGGATATGGTCCTGTGACCTCTTTTACAGTCATAAATCTGTTACTTAATTTTTCAAGCCAGAGAAGTATGGGAGGAAGAACTGTTCAAATCCAGTGCGTGCCTGCTGACAGACATATCTCAGTGCAGTGCTCTTCTTCTGGTGGTCTGGAGTTGCTATGCCAAAATGTGTATGTGTTGTTTGACCTAGCAGTCCTGACACTGGAGAGTGCCCTGCTGTGAGTAAGTGTTGAGTAGCAGTGTGTAACGTGGAGTGTGGGGCACTGCCCCTGTCCCAGCACCCTGAGCAGCACTGTGGGGAGGGCCATGGCAAAAACCTGTTACAGCTTTATTTGCTGCTGCAGCCTGCATTCCTCCTGTTATTGCTAGCTAAATTTACCTGCATTTTCACACAGAATTGAACAGGCAGGTTAGAAGAAGGATGTTTTCCCTTGTTTTCCACCAAAGCCTACACACAGACCTCAGGCTGGAGCTCTGACCTGGAGGAAGCTCAAAGGCTCTTCAATGAGATGATGTGACAGTGCTCAAGATGTTTCTCCTGAGAATTACTTGTATCATGCTTCTATCAGAATTGCAAAACTGAAGTGATACATGGAGAAAAAATGTCAAGATTGAATTAATTTTAAGTCATGTTTAAAAAAAAATACTTTCCAAGCAAATGTGGTCCAGATTCTTCAAAGTAATGGAGTGTTGGTGCCTGGGAAGATAACGAGGCCAGAAATGTATTTTGTTGTTTTACAGTCCTAAAGGTGGGTAGTGACTGCCAGTGATGTGTTCAAAACTTAGCTTGAAATATTATGGGAAAGCAGCCGGGCATAGGAGTTGATTTCAGAATGCACAGGTGTTCCTTTAGGCAGCCTGCTGCATGGAGCAGCCAGCTTGCTCCTGCTTTATAGCATCCTGATGACATTCCTTAGCTTTACTTTTCAGATGTAATTGCAACCTGCATTCCAAGTCTTTGGAACATAGGCACTATATCTGATCTGCTACAGATTGCCTTCTAGTTCCCCATGGGTTTGGTGTTGAATTATTTTCAGAACTAAACTACTGTATCAGGTTTTTAGCAAAAGCTGTAAAAGTAGGTGAAATGGGGAAGAAAACAGGCATATTTTTTTTCACTTTTTTATGTTAAAAGTATATTTCCTTTGATAAACCTGTAACTGAACTGGAAGGGAAAATGTTTTTTTGTGAATTATTACAAACACTGCACAGAATGCTGTACTTTGTGGATACTACATTGATGTATCAAGCAAAGTGTTGACCTACGGGCATTTTGAGACTTCCCTTAATTGCAGAATAACAGGCTTACTAAACATATGAATTAAAAATAAGGCTCAGAGTTGTAATTCAGGTCAGATTTGCTTCTTGTTTTGTTTTTCCAAAATCAGATAGCTGTTGGAGCTCACTTTGTGGTAATCCCTCAGCCAGCTTTACTGATGTAGGCTGAAAAGTGGAAAAAAGATTAACCCAGCTCATAAATGAGTAGCTTTCTCATATTCTCCCACTCATCCCTGCTGGCTTAGCAGGTGATGGATTCCAACATTTTCGAGGATAAAGTCTGTTTGCTGCACTAAGAGCAGCTGCATGGCTGTGCCTGGGTGATTTCTGCTGTGGATGAGCTTTCCTGCACTAACAGGGGTCAAGATGGAGGCAGGAGAGGAAAACTGGATTATTATACTTGTTACTGTTTTTCTTTCCTATCAACAGATAGAGACATATCTAGGAACCCTTTTCAGGTCACAGTAGTTATGCCCAGGAACCATGGATATTACTTCACTTCTGTGGAATCTGATTTTGAGTACATTTGTGGAAAGAATTGTTCTATTTTGTGGCTTGAGTTTGATAAAGCCGCTTTTTGCTTTGAAAACAAAATCAGACCCAATAACTTAATTTTATTTTAAACTAATTTTTTTCTTATATACTTGGTAGAATTGAGCAACATAATCCAGAGGTGTAAGAGAACAATTCGCGGGGTCTAGTTCTTTCATAAGGACTGTAGCTCTAATTGCCTGGGAATACTCACAAATAACTGCTTTAAGTTCTCTTGTTAATGTTATGAAACAGGATACACTGTTGAAGAACCTTGCAAGGACCTCCTGTGCCAGCCGTGTAGCAAGAGACAATGCAACAAGAGTTTCTCCTTCATTAATGCACAAATGAATCCTTTCAGTTTCAAAGAAATGTGGAATTTAATTCTGATTGTATCAATTCAGTTACTCTTTTTGGTGGCCTTTGGTTTTCGTAAGTGACTGGCCTTTCACTGAGATTGTAAAATTAGCTGAAGAGAGGGTGCTAACTGAAGTAGGATTTTGGGTATGCTAACAATTCAGAAGTAAACTCCAGCACTTTTCTTTGAGGTAAAAAAACCTTTTAAGAATGGTAGAATGTGTTAGAGAAACCACTTGAAAGTTGGTAGCATGTAGCTGGACACTCCAAAGTGTTTTAAGTTTTATATGGGTTATTGGCATTTAAAATGATAAATTAAGATTTAAATTTGAACCTAAATGTGAGTGATGGAAAACTCTTAACTGATTTCAGAGTGTGAGCCCAGTTTTGTGTTCCTGATGCTGGTGATGGCTCATGTGCCTTTTCAACATCCAGATGCTTTGTAGTAGGTGTGCCTGATCTGGCAGTCTGAGAAAGTGGCTTCCAATTTTATTTCCTTCAATAAACGTGCTTGTAGAATATCATTAAATACGTTGTCATAATAATACTTACTTTAGTTAACTCAGCTACAATACTGTATTAGAATTCTGCAAAAAAAGGCAAGAATGTGCAATTCCTAAAGCACAGCAGAGCTGAGCTAAAGCTTTGGTGAGCTTTCAGAGCTCTGCTGGTCTGTTCTGTATCTGCTGATACTTGAGCTCTGTAATTGGTGCCATGTATCTCTGCTGATTTTTAATATCATGAGCTACAGTTACATGTTTAGTGTACAAAGCTTGTGTTTTTGTGGGGAAGGCTGATTTATGGAGCCTAAGCAACAGTCATAAAAACTGCAGAAATTGAACTGATTTACTGTTGGGTTGCTGGAGGAGCCATGGACGTGTACTGGGGATCTGCACTCCCAGATCAGGCTGCTGGACAGCAGCAGCAGAGTGAGCCTGGGTGGTGCTGCTGTATGGAGCAGTTCACTGCTGCTGCCAGGGTCGTGAGCCAAGGAATGAAGCTGAAGCTGATTTTTGGTTTTCTTGCACCTCACTGTGGTAGCAGAGCAGGGCCAGTGACAGGCACTGGCACAGCTCCTGGGAGAGGGGAGCTCACTGTGGGTGAGATGGGTCACAGCTCAACTGGGAGTGACTCCTGTGACTTTTCCTGAGCAGCAGAAATGGGCACTGTTAGTCAGTCGAGCCATTTTAGGGGTTTGCTTCTGGAGTTGGTCCATCCAGTATACTCTGCTAAACAAAATCATAATGAACTCTTAAGAAATGTACAGACTAGATTTGATTTTTTTTTGTGTGTGTATGGAATGGGCACTTTTAGGAATTTTAATTCCAGTAATTTTGCTCTTGCTTGATGCTGGTTCTGGTAAATGAACAAGTATTTTTGTCAGGTTGAGACTAAAATGCCGATTAATTAATTTGATTCCATAATCTGTTTCTCGGTTTTATTTGGATAATACTGATAGAAAATATTTAAGTGTCTCCTCAAGCAAGTATGAACACAGTCATAGAAATACCTACAAGCCAAGGTGTATCATTTTTTGGCATGACATACAATGAGCTGAGGGAATCTCTTGCCTGAAAGTGATTATTTTTTCCTTCCCTCATTGCTGTGACTGAGCGTGTAGCTATTGTGCCTGGATGCCTCCTGCAGAGCTGTCAGCTAACAAATGGAGCTGAGCTAGTTTCATTTTGCTGTTGGTGCATTTATGACTCATTTGCAGGTCTCTCAGTAAGTTATTGTGAAGTTTTCCAGTAATCTAGGAAGCACTTGAAGCACACCGATAGCCATCAGTGGAAGAGCCGGGTGTTTGAAGGCAGGAAGCAGCAGCAGTCTGCTGAATGCTCTTAGTCAGCCCGAGGGTGTTCCTGTCCGGGCCAGGTCGGTGTGCCCGGTGCCAGCGTGGCGTGGGGCTGGCTGGGTGCCATGCTCCGTGCCCAGGGGCTGTGTGCTCCGCAGGTGGCAGTGGCTGGGTACAGCCAGGGGGGCTGGCAGAGCCAGGGGCAGTGAGTGTCCTCAGTGTGGTGAACCTCAGGAATCTCTGAAACCCACTTGGGGAAGAAAGGGGGCGATGGTCAGGCATGAAGAGACAGAGTTCCATTTATTTATTTATTTGTTTATTTATTTATTTTCAAATGAGAAGGCCAGAAGAACCTCCACTGTGCTATTTTCACCTTCCCTTGCAGGAGAGGATTCTTCTGCTTTTCAGGTATTTCTGCTCGGTTTGTTGCTTTTCATCAATAATTCTCTGTGTTTTAGAGGCTTGTGCAGGGAAAAATTCTGGCCTGTGATGATGGTTGGCTGTCTCTTTTTAAATTAATTTCTTTTTAAAGATGATGCTTTAGTATGCTACTCTGTAGTCCTGCAGCTAGAAGGATTGGAGTGGGTCTGCTGTTCTCACTGCTCTGACGTTTCTGCCAGTCCTAAGTCCAAAAGCTGTTCTGTAGCTGAACGGAGAGGTGGGCAGGTGGGATGAGGTGCAGTTGCTTGCTGAGGATCTGCTGCCGTTAGTGGGGCTGAGGAGTATGTTTTGTGTAGGCAAGGAATGGTTTTATTGTTCTAGAAAGCTCTGCAGGTCCTGTGCTGCCAGGAGGAGTGAGAGGTGCCCATTGCATGTGCTAGCGACAGGCGTGCTGCCAGCTCCAGTTTGACAAGGCTTGCAAGGACACCTGATAGTGCTGAGAGCACCTGTAGCCCTCTGTTACTGTCCTGATGCAGAGGTTTGCCACTTGGTGCTTTTGTATGTGCAGACTGTTGATAGGGAACCAGATAGGTTTTAAGTTAGAAAACTACAACTTGGAGGAGTGTGAGTATTAAAAAAAGGCACATCCTGGTTCACACTTAATTAGTAGCTGTTACTCCGATGGGTGGCTAAGTTCATTGTGCTTTTTCCTGTATTTAATAGTGGACAAAGTAAAATTCTTGTGCAAAGACACCTTTTCTTTCAAAAGATCTATCTCTGTCTTGACCCTGCCTTGGGATGCTGATACAAAGCGCCCAGTTTCAGGCAGGGTGTAATGAGCAGGTGGCCGTTCTTTGTGGGTTGTTTCTGTTCCCCAGGGGTCCCGCAGAGCCCCAGCTGCCTCTCATGGCTGAGCTGTTTGAGGGTAGCACGATGGTGGCTGGTAGGTGATGGAGGAGGACTGGTTAGTCTTGCTTTGCTGAAGCCTGCATGTCACAAAGTCTGCTGCAGCTGGAAAAAAGGTGGTGCACTTAGTGGTCCTGGTGTGTAATTAATGGTGGTCCTTTTGGGCTTTTTGGGTTTGGACACTTTAGCTTGAGTGAATTGTTTGTGTATGGGGTTTTTGTTTGTTTGCCGTGGGCTTTGTTTGTTTTGCCTTTGTTTGTTCTGGTTTTGTCCTAGAAGTACTTTGCCTTCTCTTCAGGTGTCTTCATAGTTAAAAGTCAGGAATTGTGGGCAGAGTGCTTGGAACAGACTCTGGAGGAGCGAGATGCTGTAGATCGGTTGGCTGGTGGCTTTGGCTCAGCTGGAATTTGCTAATAGCTTTGCCTTGTAGCTGTTGGAATTTATCTAGTACTAGCATCTGTTTCTCACTAACAATTCAGAGTTAGATTGTGGATCAGCCCAGGTGTTGGGAAGTGGATATACGATATGGAGAAGTTTGGGGTGACTTTACATTTGACAGGGAAAAAGCATTTCTAAATAGGTGATATGTCAAAGATGGCTTTACAAACGCAGTTACTGTTATTTTTAGACAAAGTGCTATAATTGCATCTCCCACAACAAAATTGATGCGATATTGGGATTTTTACTGCAGTCAGTGCGCTGGCACTGGATTTGTAGGCATTTACTGTGTAGAGGCGGTTCATAATACAAACCGCACCTTCAGGATTTTCCCCCGGCAGTCCTGGAGCAGATTTTGGAGGTTTTTGTGTCTGCGGCCGGGCTGCCCCGCCGGTCCCGGTCCCGGTCCCGGTCCCGTTCCGCTGCCCCGCCGTGCCCGGCCCGGCTCACACCGCGTGTCCCGCGGCGCGCCCTCTGCAGGCGGCTCTCGGCACTGCAGGACCTTGGCTCTGATGGTAATTAACTACATCGCCGTTAATTTGCGTGTGGTGCTCTGCTCTGTACTCAGCACCGCGCATCTCTTGGAACACAGTTGTCTCTTTACCTGGCACGAATTAGGTATGGGACAAGAGGGAGTGAAATACTTGCTTCTCTTCTCTGAAAGGATGCTGTTTGTTTTTAGCTGAATTGTTTCTGGAATAACTATTGGGGAAGAGATTAGGCTAACTGAATGAGGCATTGCCTGTTCAGAGTGTTCCTGTCCTAACTGGCTTGTAGGGGAGTATGACGGTGTGCAGCATTTAATGTGGAAGATCCACCAGCAGGATGAAACAAGCAACTTGCAGCTTAAGCTCATTTTGGAGCTGACAGCAGGGCCTAGATAGGTTTAGAAAGAAGCCTCTGATCCCATGTGATGAATAAGTAGCCATTAATGATACAAGCTTAATATTTTCCTTACTTTTTTCATAGCAGGCTCTTGTTTAAAGGAGGCTCCTTACTGAAATTGTTATTGAGCTGTGATACTGAAGTGAGTGTAGCTGTGTGTCTAGGGAGGGGCAGTGGGAGCAGTTCTCAGGCAGTCGGTAAGAAGTTTACAAACCCACCTGCTGTCTCTGAGCCTCTGTGTGTTGCTTCAGTTTATCTGGGTGCTGAAGGCTGTTGGTCAGTCAGACTGGCTGAGCAGCCCGAGTGAATGATGAGTTGTGTGCAGGACCTGCCAGGTGTGCAGGAAGTGCCATTTCAGCACTTCCATGGTCGTGGTGCTCACGCGGTCCCTGCAGTGCAGAAAGCAAAGGCGGTGCTGCCTACGTGGGATTGGTGATGTCACTGTGGCAGAGGTTAAAGCTGCACTGAGAATGCTGCAGTTCCTGTTTGTGAATCAAAGGACACCAACGAGAGTGTGTTTTGGAAAAGCACAACTCCACTATCTCAGCGTCAGGTTTCAGCCGTGTCCTGTACTGGTTGCCATTGCCAGAGGTGCTGTGACCGAGCCCAAATGCAGTAATGGGCCTGTGGCAGCTCTTCCCGTGGTAATGGCGCCACTCTGATAAGACTGGACAACTGTTTAAAAATTTAAATGTGCCCTAAATGTGAGTGAGATGAAATATTAACTCTAGGTAAACTGCATTAACACGTGACTGAAAAGAAAACAAGTATTGTCTTAGTCCGAGGTTCTTTGGAACTCCCTCAGCTGGTGGTACTGGAGTGGGAAAAGTCATTTGTGTGCTACAGTTGTGTGGCACTGCAGCTGCAACGGCCCCGTGCTGGGGTAGAGCCCAAGTCTTTAAAGATGATGTTTGGGTAAATCTAAGAAAGCTGCCTGAGGAATGCTTGTACAAGGAAACAAATGATGTCTCTTTCTCCTCCTTGTAGATGGATTGAATCTTCTGTGTTGAATGCCTCTGGATTTCCTATTGGATTTCACATCTGGGGAAATACTTGTGATTTAAGCCACTGTGGCAGACTGAATTGTGGATCCTGGGTTCCCAAGACTTTAGCTCTTGAGGAGAAGCCACTGCTCGATCACGTTAACCTGACATCTCAGCCACGATGGTGCTGTCACAAAGGCAACGAGATGAACTGTAAGGGATCATTGTTTTTGTGTTGCGTTTTCATTAGACTTCAATTATTAGCATTTGTTTCCAAATAGATTTTGGAGTGTCTCTGTTCACATGCTCTTTAAGTACTGTGTATTGTGGTCTGCATCTCTCTACTCTTTATTTTTGATAGAACTGCTGGTATTTGAAACTAGAATTGGGAAATGATGAAAATATAATTTCAAAATTACTCAGGGCATAAAGAGTGGATTCTTCAATTTGCAGTAAGCACATTGCAATATAAGCTGCAATTTGTGACTTCTACATTCATCTTGAATAAATTCTGGAAATATCTTGCTAGTCTATTTTGGAACGTAGACCAGGATCTGATCAGAATGTGCTGTGTGGTGGGACAATCTCTGACTCCTTGAATTGTATTTGCAATGTTGTTTTGTAGAAATCGAGCGATAGCAGATTACCTCCGTTCCAATGGCTACGAGGAGGCATATTCGGTTTTTAAAAAGGAAGCTGAATTAGATGTGGTGAGTTCAAACAAGATTCTTCATCTATATTTTAATTGAGAAGTCTGTCCGTTTTATGGCATTTGCATCTGTTTTGAACCTGTGTCTGTTACCTACGTGTTAGCTCAGGCAGTTTCAGAACTGGGGGTGATGAACTCACACAGCTTATTGCCTTGCCAGAAAAGGGAAAAATAATCATTGGGTGAGTTGACCATTTCTGAGCAAATGGTTTTATAACTAGATTTGAAATGGTCTGAGACTGCAACTTTGGAGACTGACTTGACTGGGAATCTTTGAGAAACAGGAAGGCAAAACTGGATTACTTTTGTCCTCTGCTTTGTCATACAGAGCCGATGTTGGAAGATTTTTCTGGGATTTGAGTTGGGTCAGGGGTTAGGGCATTGCCTGAGTCTGTTGCACGCCTCTTGGGTAAGGGTGTAGTAGGAGGGCAGGCTGAAACAGAGAAGTTCATCATCCAATAAAGCCAGGTTGGATGGGGCTTGCAGCAGCCTGGTCTAGTGGAAGGTTCCCCCCTGGCAGGGGGGTGGAACAAAAGGAGATCGAGGTCCCTTCCAACTCAGACCAGTCTGTGATTCTGTGATTGTGTGACCAGCTCTGGTGAGCAGCTCTGTTTGCTTAGACTCTACAGATGCCAATGACTCAGACCAGTCATTTCTTGCAACTTCATTCTGTTGATTTGCCTTTGTCATGGATGATTTGGTATAATCTTTAACTTTGCCACCTCTTAGCATAGGAAGTGTGCATTTCATATGGCTACAGCTGGATTGGGTAGTAAACTTCTGTGTGCTGGATAAATCCTCGGGATAAATCCTTGGCTTTTCCTTATCACATATCTTGCATTGTTCTTTTTCCAAAATGCTTGAAGTTTGACTTAATTTTTCCAATTTGCTACTTGTATTAAATAACTAAGTAGAAATGACAAATTGAAATACCATACTTATAATTGAAAATCCTACTATCATTTCCCTATCTGCCTTATCTATCGACCTAATTTAGTCTCCTCTTCCCAAAGCTTAGGAAAGCTATCTAAATAGGTTAGATGGTCCTGAGGGAAAGAGAAAATGCAGTTGCTAAAAGTTTCATGACTTTATGCAAGAAAATCTGAATTGGAGTGGACTATACTAAAATGGAAAAAAAAGGTAAAGGCTGAAATTACTTGAGTAAATTAGAAGGATTGATGTGTAGCTCTACAAAGAGAGATTTAATTTTTGTATGGATTATTCATGCAGATAACTCCAGCTTTTACAAGTGCCCCCTATAGCAGTAGATTACCATCTGTCTCTGACCAAGGTAGCCAGTCCTCAGAGCTTTTATCTTCCGTGGAGTAAGCCTTGGCATGGTTATTTTCTGATGTCTCTTACCTGCATCTCATTTAGGATTATTGCAGCATGAGACTGTAATTTTGTAATGGAAAGCAAGTGCAGCATTTAGTTACTTCTGTGTCTCTGATGTTTGTTTCTCTGTGTTGCCTTTTTTCCTCTTTAAATGCTTTTTCTCAGAATGAAGAGTTAGATAAGAAGTATGCTGGACTTCTGGAAAAAAAATGGACATCTGTTATAAGATTACAAAAGAAGGTAAGTAGAGATGTGGTGGATGTCCAGGTATAAAAGCACAGAAAGCATTCAGCACTGAACATGCATGTGCAGTCCTGAAGCTGGAGAGGCAGGAGGTGCCTGAGGCAGCAGTTGTGAGCAGGAGATGGAATCTCTGTGTGCAGAGGGTCAGGCTGGGCTAGAATGGAGGAGAAATCAGTGCTGCCTGTTGTCTTTGGCCATGGCCCTGGAGGGAAGGAGCCATTAGCTCCAGTGCATTCCAGTGGGGGATTGTGCTGCAAGTGCAGACTACAAAACTCTTTTTAGTCATGCTTCAATGGCTCAAGAGTGTATTAAAAGCAAAAAAACCCTAAAATCAGTGTGTTAACAATGAAGTCTATCCCTTGTGCAGGTTAATACAGTGAGGGTTTATTAGCCCTCCAGTGCTTCTGTTGTTGGTTAATGTGTGTGCTGGCTCCAGCAGGACACAGAATTCCTGCAGCAGCAGCATTCATTTTTGTTAGCACAACCTTCTTTGCTAGTTTGGCACAATAGTAATTCAGATGTATTTGTACAGTGTGTGAGTAAAGGGGATTTTGTAGAACTTCTTTTTCCTGTGAAAATACTCGGGAATTTGAAAAGAATAAATGATTAATGATTAAATTATTAAGAATTAACTATAAATTATTAAAGAATAAACTATAAGTGATTCATTTAGGTTTGATTTTTAAAACCAGTGCAGCTGAATGTTGGTAATCAGTTTTGGTCCATGCAATCTTTGCTTTACTGTGAGTTGTTATTTAGATTACTAATGCAAGAAGGTGAATTAGATCTTGTATAAAACTGGAAATGAAGGGTCTCTTTAAAATTCATACACTTAGGTAATGGAACTAGAATCGAAGCTGAATGAAGCTAAGGAAGAATTTACATCAGGTGGACCTCTTGGTCAGAAACGAGACCCTAAGGAGTGGATTCCTCGTCCTCCAGAGAAGTATGCATTGAGTGGGCACAGGAGTCCTGTCACTCGAGTCATTTTCCATCCTGTTTTCAGTGTTATGGTCTCTGCTTCAGAGGATGCCACAATAAAGGTATGTGTGTGCTCCAGACAGCTGGCTGTGGAATAGGTGACATCAGTACAGTGAAACTTGTTCTTCTGTTTGGTTTATAGTGCTTAAAGTTAGCTGAAAAGCAGTTTTCAGAATGCACGAATTCAGTTAATTTATAAGTAACAAAACCACATAAAAAGAAATTTATTTTTCTCTACTGTTAATCTTTTTAGGGTGTCTGTCTGTTGCTTGATTAATTATTGAACAAGGTGCCAGAGTGGGCAGCAGAGTGCAAGTGTGAGGCTGGAGAATACAAAGAGTAATGGGCTGCTGCTAACAGATTGTCTGCTCCCTTGTCAGGTGTGGGATTATGAGACAGGAGACTTTGAGCGAACCCTGAAGGGGCACACAGACTCTGTGCAAGATATTTCCTTTGACCACACTGGCAAACTCTTGGCCTCCTGTTCTGCTGATATGACCATTAAGCTATGGGATTTCCAGGGCTTTGAGTGCATCAGAACTATGCATGGTAAGGCATAAAGGGATTGATTTACCAGTCTGTAAAGTGAAGAGTTTTGTTTTGTTGTTTTTTTAATCCAGGAAAGCTGCTGATGTGGAAAGGGGTTATAGACCAAAGTATTTTCCAAAAGAAAAAGAGGGGATATAATTTGATGCTTTGAGTGCTCTGTAAATAGGGGATACATGCAGTGTTTATGGAATGAAATAGCATCTTGAATCTACTATGCATGATAGTGTGGGAAGCATCCCATGATAATGAAATAAATGCTTGCTACTCAATAAAACTGCCTTCTAATCACTGAAAGATTCCTTCCTTCAGCTCCCTGTATTCCTGCTGCAGGGCTGCAGGAAGGGAGGAATCACTGCCACAGGAGCTGTGGCTGCTCCATGTTTGTGTTTGATCACATGGGAACGTTCCCTGTGCACTGGGCTTGAAAGGAAAAATGAGAAAATACAGCATCCACAGCTATAAGATTCTAATATTGACAGCAGATATTTTTTATAGTCTTACGTAAGAGCTTTTTTCTTGCTTTTAGGGTCATCTTTTAGAAGTGGTGAGTAGAAATAGAGAATGTTTGAGACTTAAAAAAAAATAAACACCCACCCATAGATACATGCAAGTAAACAGAAAGCACCTTTAAAGATGCTCAGTGTCTGCACTGTGTGAGTTCTAAAAATATGGATGGTTATTTCATAAAACCTCAAGTTTACTTGTAAAGATTATTCCATAAAACACACACTGCTGCTATAGCTACTTGACCAAGATAAAAAAAAAGGCAAGTCTTGTGTGCTCTGTGAAAACTCTGCCAGTGCCACTTAATAAAGGTTTTATTTTGTTTTTAGGTCATGATCATAACGTTTCTTCGGTAGCCATCATGCCCAACGGAGATCATATAGTTTCTGCCTCAAGGGATAAAACTATCAAAATGTGGGAAGTCCAGACAGGGTAAGTGCACTTGTGAGCAAACAGCACCAGAACAAAAGCGAGGAGAAACCACTGTGTATAGAAATGGGACACAGGAATCTGAATGGCAGCAGGCACTCTTTGAATTGAGAAGTGATGGTGTGCCCTTTAGAGTAATTCACTGAAGGATTCTGCCTCAATCATTAGGCAGAGGGGTTTAGATGTTAATACTGACTAATTAAAGCTGACTGGTTTTGTCTTTCTGGAAGCTATGAGGGTAGATCTCTAGCTCATGACCAACTAGGAAAATAAATTCACTGGTTAACCATGAGTTTAAAGTGAGTATCTGTTACTTTTCTTGGTGCAGATCAAGGTGTCTCCTGATGTCTTACTGTCTTTTTGCTTGGTTCATTTATCAGTTGTCTCTCTAATACCTAAATGATGTATAAATCTCTACTTGTTCTTAAAATACCTGTTTAATGCAAGCAGTCATGTCAACTTCATTTTCCTCAAGCTTCCTGCTTTTTGCCTTAACAAGTTTTAGCTAACTCGCAGCTGTCCGTGCTTTCTCATGTCAGCGTCCTTTCCATGAACTCTTCATGGCGTGCTCCATCGCCTGTGAGGATGAACATGTGTGTGCTACAATGTTTTATCTTTAACACTGAGAGTGGGTTGTGTCCCCGGCTGTCCAAGGCAGTGCAGGGGGTGTTTGCACCGCTGGCTGAGTGGTGCTGTGTTTTTTGCAGTTACTGTGTGAAGACCTTCACGGGGCACAGAGAATGGGTGCGCATGGTGCGGCCCAACCAGGACGGCACCTTGATTGCCAGCTGCTCCAACGACCAGACGGTGCGCGTGTGGGTGGTAGCGACAAAGGAGTGCAAAGCTGAGCTCCGGGAGCACGAGCATGTGGTAGAGTGCATCTCCTGGGCTCCCGAGAGCTCCTACTCCACCATATCAGAAGCTACAGGATCAGAGGTAACGTTCCTGGGCTGTTACACCAGCACACACAGGCAGGGCTTTGTCCGTGCTCTGTGTAGCTTTGGGCTCGCCGGGCCTGGCAGGTGCAGCAGCTCTATGAGTACTTCTGTCTGAATATCTTGGTGTGCAACTAAGCCCTGCCTTGGCTTCCCAGCATCCAGCTTTTCTGGTTAGGACCTGTCTTGCACTAGTGGAAGTGAACTTGGGAAAGATGCTCTGTGAGTGGGACCACTATCTTGTACTGCAGCCAAGAAATGTGTAAAGCAGCTTCTCTGGCAGAATGTGAAGATTATAAGGATGCTTAGCAATTGGAAGGTAGGGTGGGGAAGGAGCCAGTCAGGAATGCAGAATGAAGCTGCCTTAGGTGCAGCGTGCACCGAGGAGTCAGGCACTGACTGCTGTTTTACTGTACAGCTACTGATGGGAGAAAGCATTCCTTAACTAAATGAATCCCAGTTTGTGTGATCACAGATACCTCTTCTAGTGAGCCTCAAGAAAGGCTTGCTAACGGCCAGAAGAAATTCCGTTCTAAGGATGTTAAAGTATAGAAGAAAGGAGCTACAGATTAACTCGGGTTTATAGTCAAGCCCCCCACCCGGCATTGCTGTTTTGCCCTCTGCCTTCAAAGGCTGTGGACACCCCAAGGGAAGAGTAGCCACACTGAACACAGAGACTTGTCTAGTGATGGCTTTTACAGGTTATTTCAGTCACATTTTACTTGAATCGCTGAAAGATCCTTATAATCTTATAATTAAAAGTCGGTGTGTCCCTTCCTGCGGCCGTGCGGGCTCTGCAGTGGTGCCTCCGCTGCCCCCTGCTGGTGGGATCGGGCACAGCCCGCAGGGCAGCGCCTCCCCTGCACACCTGGGGCAGGTGAGAGCTCGGCCGGCGCTCACACCGTGCATGGACACACACGCGAATCACTTAAGAGTAGGAAGTTTTCAGAAATTCCTAACCATTCATTGCACTTTATGAAGAATGTGAACACAAAGGTATCTGTGAGCTGCGTCCTCATTTGTCCCGAGATGTGACACTTGAGCTGTGTCTGCTGTTAACAGAGGATGTCTTGCAGTAGGCAAGTGTGTATTCAAAGTGTTACTTGGCTTGTGGAATCAGCAGGACAAACAACCATTTCTTTTAACAGACTGTGTAATTCTCCTGGCGTTCGTACCAGTGCCTGTGACCCAGCTTTGTCAGTGTGGGTTTACTTGCTGTAAGATGTAAGATGATCTGATTTGGTACTAAGCAATATCACTGGGATCTGCTTCATTCCTTCTCTTCCATTTCCATCCTATGTGTACCATAACTTAAACCATAATTTTCTGTAGACTAAGAAGAGTGGCAAGCCTGGGCCTTTTCTGCTGTCTGGATCCAGAGACAAGACCATTAAGATGTGGGACATTAGCACTGGCATGTGCCTTATGACACTTGTAAGTCCACTGGTGTTTTTTCTGGCAGTCATAGCTGCATATGTACAACCAGTTTTAGTGGAATCTATTACCTTGCATGCTATATTTTCAAGAGAAGCCAGAGTTATAATAGTGCAAATGCTGGATACACAGTTTTAATGGCTTCTGTAGTTTAGACCTTGTTGTTGCTAAGAGCTACTGACAATCTCCAGAATCATAGTGTGAATGCAGTACTGTGATGTAGGTTCTGTGATGAGTTGCTTGGTTTGTTTATAGAAATGCTGGTAACGATCTGAATTTTGCCTTCTGTGAAATAACTTGTAATTGCCACATGTGTGACTTCCTGTGGGCCATAGCCTGCTGTTCCCAGCTCACATTCTGGCTGGACTGGGTGGTGGTGCTGGGGGTGGAGAGCAGAATTGGTGCAGATCACATGAGGACTGCTGTTTGTTTGCCTTCAAGTACAGGAACTTGCATTGCTGGGAGAGCTGATAGGTGTGTAATAATAGAAACTGGAGATAAGCTGTGAGAGGTTTCAGGAGCTGTCCTTGCAGGGCCAGGCAGGGGCCCTCAGTGTGCCATGGTGTGAGGTGTGGGATGCTCAGCTCTCAGCCTGCTCACTGATCTCTCCTTGTGCACAAGGTGGGCCATGATAACTGGGTACGTGGCGTCCTGTTCCATTCTGGGGGAAAGTTTATTTTGAGCTGTGCTGATGACAAGACTCTCCGTGTCTGGGACTTCAAGAACAAGCGATGCATGAAAACCCTCAACGCGCACGAACACTTTGTTACCTCTTTGGGTATGTATTGCTCCCGCTGCCAGAGCAGCTGAGCACCAGCCTGCCGGTCACCTTGGGGCTCTGGTGATGCCTTGTGCTCTCTGTGTAGAAGAAAGGAGCTAGAAATTAACTCTCTAGTCAAACCCTCACCCATGTGAGTTGTAGAATTGGAGTGTGCTGGATTTTTCCACTTCTGCTGCCAGTGTTGTACATGGATGAGGATGTTAACTGACAGGGAGTTCTGGAACCTGTCACCAGAGCGTGCAGGCATCTGGAGGAGGGCCCTAGTGTCAGTGCTTGCCCAGCAAAAGGAAAAGAAGGGTGTGTACAACAGTCAGAAAAGAGTTAGTTTGAATTCCTGGACATCCCTGGTTTGTGTTACCAGATCTTGGTAACCGCATGAGAGAATTTGGCAACAAAAGTGCAGCCAGGAGCTTTGGAATTTAGCCTTTGAACTGGTAGAATTGTTTTGAAAAAGCAGTGCCATTCAGTGAGAGCAGGAAATGCTGAAGTTCTGGGTTGATTGGTAACGTGAGCTTTTGTCTCCTGGCAGATTTCCACAAGACAGCCCCGTACGTGGTGACTGGGAGTGTAGATCAAACAGTAAAAGTGTGGGAGTGCCGCTGATGGAGTTCACAGTGACCCCTTTTCCTCTGGATGCACTCAGATACCATGGTTACCCATTGAGCTCTGTTTAAATAAATATTGTCCTTTCATGTAAATTATTCTGGATGTAGATTGAGCTTATTAAATGTTACACACAAAGTATTCATGCATGGTGAATCCAAATTGTATACTGTAAATTTACATACGTTGTCTAGAAGTACCATAGGTTTAAGAACATGGGCTGGCATTGGTCACATCAGACCTGAGAAGGCAGAAGTGGGATGCTTGGAATAGGGCACTTAACTGAATAGTTGACAGTGTCGTTATGTCGGATAATTATACCTGTTTTTCTTTCTGCTGTCTGTTGGTGCCTGAATTGGTGACCTCATTTGGGAAAAGTTTTGTAGGGCTCTTTCAGAAATGTGTATCTATGTAACATCACTTAAGTGTGCTTAATAAATCTTCTCTAAGAATACTAGATAATAAGGCTGCAATTCAGAATCTTCTGAACTTTATATGTAATTAATGGAAATTAATTAAACTCTGGAATATTTGTCATGAAACATTTGCCAAATCAACAGAAAACACTTGTTTTGGCCTCCTATCACGCAAGGGTTGGTATATTTATAGAACTGACTGTAAACCTGAAATAAGACAACAAATCTTAGTCGCAGCTGATGTGATAAATGTATTTATTTTTTATTTGGTCATTCAATGGTTAAGCTGTGCTGTTAAACTAAGTTTAAATGGTTTTTTGTTTGGTTTTTTTTTTTATGCTAGACAAACTTCCAGGAGGAGTTGTCCATCCCACTAGAGTTTAGTGATCCAGTTTCCAGTAGAGCTTCCTCTCCCAAATGACTGCCGTGGTCCAACTTGCTGTTTGCTTTCCATGTTTGTTAGAGATGTGCAATTCCTATTACACAGCAGGATCAAAGGACACTTCCCTCATTCACTGGCAGGAAATTGGGGTATACAAAAGTTTCTTGTTTTCCTTAGTGCCTCCTTGGACAATGAGGTGATCCTCACCTTGGCAATGTGGCTCCAATAAAAACGTCCTGGGGTTTGCAAGTGGAGAAAAACCTTGGGCTGCAGAATGGAAATGCTTTAAAGGAAGCACTAAGTATCTTGAGAATCAGTTGACAATGGCAGGTCAGATCCATGCAGGCTTCTAAAGGAGGGATGCCTTGAACAAAGCCCACACCCATCTGTGGGAATGATGCTAAATATTAAAACCAAACCCAAATCCTATCAGCAAAACCAGCCCAGCTCAGTTACTAGTATTTATGTTGTTTGGTGTACACAATTTTTAATTTGCATATCCCTAAGGTTACATATTTTGATCTGAAATGAATGAAAATATTATAAATTAATATTTTAATCAGCATTTTGGTGACATATTCCATTGTAGATAACCAAGAATTACAATACTTATCAAACTAACCAGGTCTTTTTAAAAATCAACTTTAAAATTGACAATACAATGAAGTACCAGGCTGATGTTTTAACAGGTGAATTTGTGCTTTATTTTATTCCTTTGGTTTAATCCATGGCTTTTAAAATGTCCTTTTTAAAGCTGAGACTCCCTGACCAGCATAGGGGTGGGCTGGAGGGTGAACACACTGCACTGGTGAGGGGGAAACTTCCACAGTTGGCCCCGAAGGACCCGTTGTTCTATGGGAGGAGCTGGAGTGGGGTGTGGGATTCTCTGGGAAGCGGTGGAGAAAGCGGGGTTCTGATGTGGGGGTTTTCAGAGCCAGTTTAAGATCAGGCTGATCTCTTAAAGCCAGTGCTTTCTGTCATTCTCAGTGTGTGTTGCTGCATAAGCATGCACGAATAAAGTCTGTTTTGTTTGTTAGCTGCTTGGACTGGAAACATTTGCTGCTTTTTGTCCTATTGGAGAATTCCAGATACAAAAGTAGTGCATCTTAAATCCCTCCATGCATCTGCAACTGTAAAGTAATGACATCTGTTTAATTCCTGGTAGGACCTAGAAACTTTATTTAAGTCTAAAGTAAACCACCCTCATGTACATAACTCAAACCTGAATGAGAAATTAAAGGTACCTGTGATGTGGAAGTTGTCTACTGCATTTTTTCCCTGTAGCAAAGAAGCATTTACCAGGACCCCTGGCCCCAGTGCAGGCAGCAGTGTCACTGCTGCTGTGCAGAGTGAGCCTTCTGGGGCAGCAGGGAATGATCTCAGGGATGGTCCTGACCGGACCAAAGCTGAAGCCCTGGTTGGAAGGGAGCCACACCACAGGCGTGGGAGTGAGGGGACACTCTGGGACATGCTGTGGGGCTGTCCCCACTGTTACTGTCAGCTTGTGCTGTGCCTTTGCTGTGATCAGAACTGCAAGAGTGAGGTTAATTACTGGGTCAATAATGAAATAAATGCGTTGGAGGGGCGAGAGGTTCTCTGGTGCTTTGGCACTTCCTGACTAAAGCTGGCAGCACGTGCCAGGACCCAGCTCTGGCCTCTCAGCAGAGCCACTGCACATCCCTGGGCTTAGCCTGGGCCACGCCACACGGGCCAGAAAGTGCAACATTTTTTGTGGCTTAGATAGAAGCTGGAAGCTTAATATTTTATACCATCTTGCACTTTAGAAGGGGAAACAAACCCATCCTGCTTTTGTGTGTGGTGTGACCAATGTGTGCCCGGGGCACTGAGGAAAGGAAAACAACCCCTGGTTGGTAGTGAGTGGGGACTGTGGGCATGGGGTCCCTGCCTCTCCTCTGCCTCTTCCTGTCCATGTGAACTGCCTGAGAAATCACTCTTAGACAGCTCCTGACTCCCCTGAGAGCTGTTTAAAAGGAAAAATACTTTGTTTTCGTAGACAGTGGTGGCTTGGTAATCCTTTAATGATATGAATATTGCAAATGCTGAGTTGAGTGAAGGAGAAGCGCCCTTGGAGGGAGCTGTTGTGTCCAGCTGTATATAACGTCCGTGTATGAAATCAATACCGAGAGTCCTGTAGCAAGAGCACGTGATAGAGGGGTGGGATGGACGGGGGGGAGCGGGGGGGTCGCCTTGGATTTGCAAGTCACAACTGGCATTAACTGGCCTTTTTATCTTTCCACTGTGTCATGTAAGTAGCTGCTTTCCTGTCCTGCCTGTCCCTCAGGCTTCCCCGAGTTCATTCTGAAGAGAAGTTAGCAAAATCCTCACGCTTTAGAGTCGATCCCGACATCGACGTGAAGGCAAGTGTCAGATGTTTGTTTGAGCGCTGGTAGAGGTTGCAATTGGAGAGAACAGTTCCCAGGCTGTAGGTGTTAACTGAAGCTATTGACACAATTAAAACAAAATCGGTAAAGGAATGTATATAATACTGCTCTGTGTTTTACAGTAAGATTTGTTGCTCTCAGACTGTGTAAAACAAAATTTATTCATGTTTTCTGCATATTAAAAAAATCTTATTGTACCAATTGGTAAACTATTAAATGCATATAAAACTAGATGTGGTTTGTTTCCTTGGATGCAAGAATTAAAACTATTTTGAAAAAAGCTATTGGTGTTTCACCCTCAGATTTTGCTCCTACCTGCTTTGCCCTTGCTCTGATTTTAATTTAATTTGTGTTCACCTGAGGCTGCAGGAAGTGGTTTTGAGCTGGTTCATGGCAGCTGGAGTAGTGAGAGGTTTTGTTGGTTGATCAGGTGCAGGAAATGCTCTGGTGGGCTGAGCTGGTCTCACAGGTGGGCAGGAGAGCCTTGTCCCTGCACCTGGCACAGGCCAGCCCTGGTTGGGTTGGGTTTTGCCTTCTCTTGACCGTGTCTGTGTGCTGCAGCCCTGACAGGAGCTGCCTTTCCCTGCTCCTCACTCGGTGTTGGAAGTGTTGAGGGCGGTGGCTGAGCGTGGCCGTGCATCCTCAGAGTAATCACTCTTGCCTTTGAGGCAGCACAGGGCAGCTGGGGACTGGAAAACTGAAGGCACTGCGTGGTACTGGCAACATCTGTTCTGCTACTCGGGTCTTGTGCCTGTCTATGTGTGCTTTGCTGTAATTTCTACCTATGATTTGGCCCTAATTGCCTCAAGGACTGTGTAGAGATGGGTCAGTGGCTGGAACTGGAATGGGCACATCTTCATAATAGAAGTGCTCGTGAGCTTGATGTGGGGAGCTGCCAGCTGAGGTCTGTGGAAGCAGCTGGTAGGGTGGTACTTGGCAGTGAGAGCAGACACAGGATGGACATTTTGGGGAGACCCACTTGCATTTGGGAGAAAATCTGAGTCTGGGCTCTGCCGGAGCCAATGCGTGCATGGGCTGTTCCAGATGGGGTGACAGGGTGGCACAGAGGTGATTTTTGGGGTGAGGGTTGAAAGGAAAGCTTCCTATGTCCACAGGCAGTGAGTTTCTCACAGGGAGTGCAAGGCAGGTTCAGGTGTGAGTTGCCAAGAACAGTAGGGCAGTTGAATTTAATTTCCCCCTTTAGCTGGGTGAGCTGTTGCTTGTGCAGCAAGTGCTGTGCTGACAGCAGCTCTGTAGGTGTGAGATTGGTTCAGACCAGCTGTTCCCAGTCCCAGTACAGCACTGATGGGCACTGAAACATTTTTCAGTGGACAGGTTGAGTACCTGCCTACCTCCAGCCCAGCTGGGTCTCAGGGCCCATCTGAATCAGTTTTTACACTTGTGTTTAAGAACTTGTGAACACAGTAACGAGAACCACCAGAACCCAAAAGAGGTAGTGAGGTACAGACAGGTGTTAGTAAATGTAGTTATTTACCAGCCTGCATTGCCCTTGGAGCTGCTTAACTATGGAGTCTCAGTAGTCAGGACTTGTGTCCTTCAGCTTCACATGGGTACAACATCCCCAAAGCTGTGTCCCTGCTCCCACATCTCCCCTGGGATGAGAGGGCAGAGTGACTCCTCTCCCTGAGCACAAATGGATTCTGACAGCAGAGGCTGTGGGTCCTGCCCCCTCTGGGCTGGGGTGGTGACTCTGGTACTGATTTACAGCTTTCAAAGCCTCCAGGTCAGCTGGTCCTGTTCTCTTCCCCCACTCCTGCTCCAAGGAACAGGAGCGATGGCTCCAGTGCTGGTACCAACACTCTGCACCAAACAGTAAAGAAACAAAAAAATACCTGCAAGAGTTTAAAAAGCTTTTAATGGACTTGTAAGACACTAGTAAAAGAAAAATCTTGTAGGAAAGATGCACTGTAGTCATTTATTGATTGCTTTCCAGGAAAATCAGAATTTTTGTAATAGGAGCAAGTTCATTTGCAGTGAAGATTCTGCTTTGTTGCCTCCAACACCTCAGAGGCTGCTCCCTCCTATCCCCCCCTGCCCAGCCCCGAGTTACAAATACCTGTAGGATCAGACAGGAAACTTGAGGGTACAGAGCACAGGGACAGCACTGGGCTCCAAGGGTCAGTAAAAGAAGCAGCGCGGATTAGCACGGGGCACGATCCAGGACAGACAACGCGAGGGAGGGAGAGGCTGGGGCTGCGGCCAGCCCAGTTCTGCTGCTTGATCTGCTTGGAAAACAGGACATTCAACTCTGTCGGCATCCCAGGGCCTGCAGCAGCCCAGCAGCCACATCTTACCTGCTTGAGGACAGTGACAACTCCCCAGGATGTGCGTGGGAGGGGACAGGACAGGAGGACTGCTTTAGTGGCACTTGCCGTTCAGTACCGTCCATTGCCAGCAATGGCAGCTCCCAGCGCCAGTCCCAAAACCAGTGTGCAAAAACACCACAGGTGAAGGTATTTGCCAGAGGTTTTCAGTGCTGCGGGAACTTCAGTTTTTATTTAAACCTCTTCCCCAAAACCTGGTATTTTCTGGTTGTGATTCTTCCAGGTTCAGGGCCCTCAGCTCTGTGTCAACAGCTGCTGTTGCAAATGACACCAGGTCTCGATTTCTGAATTTTCCTCCCCTCTCCCCTGCCCTAGACAGGACTGTGATTCCCTCCTCACTCTCCTTAGCTCAGCCCTCATTTGCTGCATTCCCACCTCTCCGAGGCACTGGGGTTTCCACTGCAATGGAAGTTTGTGCGCTTTTTTGAAGATCAAGCCCTCACTCTTTGGATACAGTATCCCAAGTTACTCAGCTGCAAGCAGAGCACAGGTGGAACGGTGAATATCATATATATATATCTATATATATATATCTATATATATATATATCTATCTATATCTTTACCTTGAAAATTAGAATGTGAATGTTACAAAACCCCACTGAATTGCCAAACTGCCAACCAAACATAGAAAAAATGGTTAAAGGAATCCCATGGCTATATCCTGATGTAGAAAATGCTGTACATCCCCCACTTTCACATGTCACAGGTTTCATTCATCTCACAACACAAATATGGCTGTTCTTAGCACAATCTTGAACAGTGACTGGGGGGAAATCAATCTTTTGGCTTGGAATCCACGTTTTACAAGAACGCGGAGCAGTGATGGGGCTGGTTCTTTACTGGTTTAGCAAAGCAGTGTCCTTAGTCAACATAAAAATGACCTGAGAAATGTTACATTCCTCCAGAGAGTTCATTTGGAATTGATATGTACAAAGTAGAAATAACTGCTGGGCACACACACGACACGGACACACACACGGCAGGAGGGCCCCGCGCGCCAGGACGGGTCTGTGCTGCCTCCGGCCACTTCCCCTCGCCTGGCAGACACAAGCTTGGGCAGACAGATTACATTGCTCAGATTAGTTCTTTGCATTGTGTATTAATTGTACCAGTGCAATAACATTGTCAAAAAGGAGGAGCTGCTCCAAGGGCAGCTAAGGCCCTGGGCCAGATTCAGAAAAGGGTGGTTTAAACTTTTTTTTTTTTTTTTTTTAAGCGAGGTACACGTTAAGCAGAGCTCTGTGTTAAGGGGATGGCAGCAGAAGGCATGCTCGGCTCAGCCTCTTTCTCCTCCACAGCTTTGTCCTCTGCTTCCAGCTGTTCCCCACTTTTCATGCTTTCCTGGAGCTGCTGGCGTCGCTGCACCTCGGCTTTAAGGTTCTCCAAGTCTTTTTGGCTGAAGGGGAAAGCAGGAAGGGGAGCAGACATTAGACTGGCCGTGGGAATGGTGAAGCCCCAGGACAAGGCCATGTTCAAGGGGGAAGACACTCCTTGCACCTCCCTCTGTCACAGCTCAGCCACGCCTGAGCACAGCCAGGGCCCAGTTTGCTGGGTTTGAACAAAGAGGCACCAGGATCTGCTCCCTCAGTGGGGCTGGGGCAGAGCAGGGGCTTCATCTCCCTGATGGCCAGACAGCCTCCAGCTGCTGATGCTGCATTTTTACCACCAGTGATTATTTACAGCTTTAGAACAACAGTCTTGGCTCAGGTCATCTATTTCCACCATCATCCCAATCAAATTTTCAACTAGAAGTATAAAAGATAATTCGTAATAATTAAAAAAAATCATCTAAGAGTCCTGCTGTTTACAGTGGTCTTGATGATGCTAATCAAGGCCTGAATTGGGATCATGGCTAAAACAAACAAATCCTGGGGAGCTGGTTTCTGCTCTCTTGTGAGCTAAGACAATACAAGCTTAATTTCTAAAGGCATAATCCAGAACAATCACTGTACCTTAGTGGAATGAAGAGAATTCCATTGATAATGTTCAGCTGCTCCAGGACACTGGCCATACTGGGAGCTGTGAACTACATCACAAGGGAAAAGAAGTTTTAGGAGTAAGAACCTAGAGAGGACTCTGAACTTCTAAGCACGTCCCTTTACCAACAGTTGAGAAAATGGCATCATTTACATTATCTACCTCTGTATATCCACAAGCTGGAAAGCATCATCCAGAGCTTCCCAGCAGTCCCTGTGGGGACCTCCTGCTGAACTTCAGTTAAATACATCACAGTGCCAGTTCCAAAATGTGTTGGGTTTTCTAACCCCCTTCAAGTACTTTAACAAGGGTAAACCCTTTAGTGCTGTTTTTATGGGTCTGAGCCTCTTCACTGGCCACAGTTCCCTGGACTTTCAAGGTCCTTGTGCTCCCTTCATTGCCATGAACTCCTCAGGTCTGTTGCAAATTCTCCACAGGGAGAACACCCACACAAAGAGCACTGCCCCAGTGTGTCCTCCCTGCAGCTGGAACCCTCTTTCTCAATCTGCTGGGGTACAGCCTGGCAGGGAGAGCACCTATGGCTCGGGCTGGGTACTGTGCCAGGTGTGGAGGCAGGCAGGAGCAGCTGGGTTTGGCTCAGGAGGGCCAGTCCTTGCTGCTCCATGTAAGGTAAGACAGCCCCTCTGCACTCCCTGCCCAGCCTTCCCAACCACAACATCCCTGGAAGGAGAACAAAGCACCTGGTAGAAGATGACAGCACTTCTGAGGATGAGGAAACTGAAGTACTTCTGGGTTGAGCAACTTGCTGCCTGGCAGTGAGTCAGCAGCAGGGCAGGGTTGTGTGCAGGTGTGCCAGGCTCTCACCCAGGAGCTGTGCCTGTACCCTGCTGCTTCCCCAGGCACCTGCAATGCTCTGCTCCATCCACCACAGTGTCTGAGCCAATGCCCTAGCAAGGCACAACTGCTACCCCTCCTGCCAGTCCCTCAGGAGCAGCTGGACACAGCTTGCAGCTGGCACAGCAGGATCTCCAGTGCCCAGGGTTACCTTCAGTGGCATGATGTTGGCGTTGGAGCCGTTCTTGTAGATCTCGTTCATTGTGCGCTGCAGAGCGACCGCTTGCTGCGTCAGGTATTTCAAGTACTCGGAGCTCTCTTTGGTCTTTTCATGGTGTTCACCGAGCTGATGGGAAATGGGGGAAAAAGGGTTCAACATCACAAGAGAGAGCAGGACCCAACCCAGGGAACACACCTGGGTACCAGCTCAGCCTCCCTACAGGAACTCAGCAAAATGGATTTTACCTGCCTTGGCATTCAAAAAACCAGTGAAAGAGTTCCTCTGGGAGCCTCCTTATCAACATTGCACATTTTCATCAAGTGGAAGCATATTTGCTGGGTGAGCAGCACTCCCTGCACTGGGCTCTTCTTCCAGGAGCTGCATCCTAGCATCCCCCCACCTGGACCAGTATTCCAGCATTCCCCACACTGGGCTGTGCCCTCAGCCAGCTCAGCTGAGTCACCGTGTGCAGACGTGCTCAGACAGCCCCGGGCTGGGGCAGGAGTTTCACTGAGCAGCAGCCAGGCTCAGAGCTCACTACCAAACCAGTTTGGAGCTGGTATCTTAAGACTAGTGGCAGAAAACATGGGGAGAAGAGTCCAGTTTTTTTCCAAGCCCCACCAGAACATGGGGCTGTGCCACAACAGAAGTGCTTGTCCAGCCATGGGTACAGCACGGAAACATTTGCAGGAAGCTGAACAAAGACTCCTGGCATAGCAGTGGGCAGTTACTGCACGGGGCAGCAATTTTACCCTGGCCCTACAAGGACTCCCTGGCTTCTGCTCAGAGCTGTTTGTAGGAAAGGGCTCCCCAGGCCCAGGCTGGGCACTGGTTTGCAGTGGAACTGCTCAGTTGTGGCCCTGCAGTACAGCTCACAAGTCACAGGCACAGTGGGGCCGCTCATCACCTGGTTCTTGTAGATGGTGTAGCCTTCCTTCTCATGCTGCAGAGCCGACCGGAACTCGGCTTTGCTCTCGTACACTCGGGCAACCAAGTGGTGGCTGAGGGAAGGAAAGGGTGGAGTCACTTCTCTGAAGAAGAAACATTTCTGTGCTGCAGTGAGTGTGTCTGTGCCATCAGTGTCTGGGCTGAAAGTCTTAACATGAGTGTGAGAGGACACTGAATGCAGCACCCTGGGAGTTACTTCTTCCCACCCCAGCTGATGACTCAAATACTACGCTCATTACGTTGGATTTTAGTTGGAATGAGAAGTGACCTACAGAGGTAAAGACTGAGCTGGGCATCTTTTGTTCTGCATCCAGGAAAGCTGAAGGCCACAGCAGAGAACTGAAGGGAGAGGCACATCCATGGGAATACCTTGGGGCTGGATTTATTAACTGCAGAGGAAGGCTGCATCCCTAAGCCCTCAGGCAGAGCCAGGCCTGAGTTCCCTGGGCTTTTGCCAGCTGGGAGAACTGACTTGGCTTGGACTGTTGGCCTTGGTGCTTCTGGAATGAAAAAGAAATTGCTGGGTTTGGCAGTGTTTGTCTGTGGGAGGGGATGGGTCTCTCCAAGCATCCCAGTGCCACTGAGGGACAGCTGAAAACTCTCTGGAGCCTGCACATTCATCAGCCACTGGAAAACAAGGCAGGCTCTTGCAGGTGCTTTCTCAGGTTTATTTGCAGCCTGATGGAGAACAGATGGCTGCAATGTGACAGCAAGAACTGAGAGTGGGCCATGCCTGGCTGACAGAACCAGTTCTGCACTGAAGGACAGAGGGTATCCAGCACTGCAGCAGTGGGCACTGGGAGCAGATCCTACAGGTGCTACCAGTCCCAGCTCCCATGGGAACACACAGAAGCCACTCAGGATTTTTATTCAAATACAGGACTTTATGGCAAAGGACAAAAGCACATTAAATGATTTGCAAAGATCCCTCCCTGAGGGCTGGAAGAATTAAGCATGAGCATTTAACTTGCTGTCCCTGTCTTCCAGTGTAATTCCCTTACAGGCTCTCCAACCTTTATTCCCCATATACACTTTTCTATTGAGAGTCCACAGGGACCAGGGTCATCTTGACAGATTTTCTGAGCAAGCAGCATCACAGCAGATCCCACAATTAACCTTAAAAACAACGGATCTCCATCTTTTGAAATAACAAATTTGGATACTGCACCATGACCCTGGCTCTGGGACAAGACTGAGTATCCAGTTCCCAAGCCCAGACCCTCCCACGTGAGTGCTCAGTGACTGTGCTGGCTCTGACAGCAGCGACCCAGCCCAGGACCCCACCCTGCCTCACCTCAGTGCAACCTTCAGAGACTTGGAGCCGTGGTACTTGGAGCTGATGGCCAGGGCGTTCTCCAGGAACCGCAGGGACAGGTCATACTCCATGACCCCATGGAGCACCAGGCCAATGTTGTTCTGCACAGAGAAGCCAAGCAGGCATTGGGACATTGGGAAGGACACGTTGACACTACAGTTGCTGCTCTGTGAACAGCAGGACCCCACAGGTGTGTCCCTGCCAGAAGGGCTGCAGCCCCTGGCCAGTCCCTGCAGCAGGAACATGTGAGAGGGGCCATGTTCCCCATGGCAGCTTGGCCCAAACAACCCAGGCACAAGGGAGAGAACAAACTCTCCAGTTTATGCCAGCACAACAAGAACATAATAAACAAAGGAGTTTTCCTAAGGATTACAGGAGCTCAAGTCCCATCTGCAGTATCCCAGTGCAGAGCTCAGCACAGAGGCTGACCCTCCCAGCTGAAGGGTCAAACTCCTTTTTTCTTTCACTGATGGCACCAACCACTAACAACCCAGGCAGGAGAAGCACTGCCTGAACGTTTAACAGCCATCATGTGGGCATCTTGAAGGCCAAGAGGTTTCTCAGAGATGAGGAACTTGAAGACTGTTAAACAGATTACTTACATCCAAGAGTGCCATTTCTGGGTGATCCTCCCCAAATACCAAGAGCATGAGGTAGCGTGCACGGTACAGCAGGTTCAGTGCTGTTGAGAGTTGGCTGTTTGCAAAGCAGTACAGAGCCAGGTGCATCTAGGACAGAGAGGGGACCCAGCATTGAAGTAAAAGAAAGTAATCTCTCCTTCCCACTCCTTTCCTCAGCTGCATAAGAATAAAACATCTTCCTCACTGGTTAAAGAAGGACTTCAGCCACTTCAAAAAGTCCAGTCTCCTGCTGTGCACAGCCCCAATGAGGTGTCCCTGAGGACACAGCACTGACAAAGCTGTGTGTTTTGTTTCACTTTCTCTTAATACCCCTCGTGGAACATTTCCAACATGACTTGCATATGTATGTCATATTCTGACTGTGTTTCGGGGGGATTCTTTCCTCTTTTTGTTTTTCACTGAAGTCCAGGGCCAAAGCCAGGAGAATTAACCTATCTAAAGATGCAGGAGACAAACACTAGAAACCTAGGTTAAGCAGGACAAATAGTGAGCATGCAGGACACGCTCAGCTTTTCACTTTGCAGGATCATAAGAGATGATGAAGTGGAGAAGCTTCAGAATAGAGGAAAATGCAACTGTTTTCCAGCTGCAGACATGAACTGAGGCTCCCAGAGTGCAGGCAGAGCCCTGAGGTGCTGCTGCTCCCCCAGCTGCCCATACTCACATATTCCTGGATGGTGTTGGGGTGTTCAATGCCCAGGACCCTCTCGCTCATTAGCACCGCTTTCTGCTGATTGCTTAAGGCCTGAACAGAACAGAAACCAGGGCAAGTCACACCATGCTGTGAGCTTGAGCAAGCATGGGGAAGGAATGAGAGCACTGAGGAGATCCCCTCAGCACCCCTGCTCACCTCTGAGTAATCTCCCATGATGTAGTTGAGCCGAGCTAGCAGCCTCAGGCAGGCACAGATTTCTACATGCATAGCACCATACACATTGTTGAACAGGTTTAAGGCTTCATTGATGAGCTCACAGCCCTCCTTCAAGAAACCTGAAAAGAAGATATATCCAGATATATATATACATATGTATGTATGTATGTAAAAAGTAACCCCTAAGAGTGCTGGAGACAGAAGTGAGACCAGCAGTGGGATGCACAGACACAGGTCACTGGGGGAAGGCTATCACTGCCCTGACCCATCCTTACTCATTGCTGGTGGCTTTATAGCAGGAATGTTCCAGATGGTCCTGGAGACCAGGATTCTCTACCAAACCAGGGCTGTCGGGGGTGTCCTGGTGGCCATGCCCCACACACCCTGCTCCTCCCATTACCAGGGATCACCCTGAGAGGCAGAGGCACGTGGGGTCCATACCTTGCTGAACTTTTGCTTGCCCGCTCTGGAAGAAGTGGAAAGCATCGGAGGCTTTGGGGTTTACATGCTTCACTACAGGGAAGATGTTAAGAATATCCTCTTCTGTGAAAGTGGGCTTGTGCCTATTGTCAAAGTTGTACTCCTTCAGCAGGATCTGGAGAGACCAAAAGGAGTGGAGGGCACAGTTACCACTTTCATAGGCACTTGGCAAGAAAAGGGGCAAAATTCTAAATGTGGATTCACAGTCAAAACATCTCCTGTACCAAGACCTGGGACACAACTCTCCAAGGTGGTCAGATGCAGGTGTGCACCACCACCTGTACATGGCAAAATGGCACCGTGGTGACAACACTGAACCTGTGACAGCAGAGCTTGTCCAGTTGTTGTCCCACAGCCCACAGAGCAGCAAGAAGGCAGTGCAATTGTACTGGGGCTAGCTGTTCTCCATGCCAGCACATTCACCCTAAGAGGGAACTGCATCAGAAATCTCTTTCTCAGAGCTGGGACCTCTATTCCCATGAACACCACAAAGACCTTTTTGGGGTCGTGCTGTGCCTGCAGAACACATTGCACTTACTCTTCATGTTCCTCAGTACAGAACATGATGGCAAGGCAGCAGATGTGGATCTTACCTGGACTCCAGTTTTGAGGGAGATTTCACGGAGCAGGGTGATTTTCTGTAGATTATACACTTCAGCTGCTTGGTCAGCATTCTCACTGCAGAAAGCACACAAAGCTTCAGCTCTCAGGGGAGTTTCTGCTCAAGGACATAGCTCCATTGTGGGCACCTGAGGCACAGGTCCCTGAGCAGCCAGGTGCTAACTCAAACCAAAGACTAACACTGCAGAGTTTGCCCACGGTGTGTGAAAGCCTACAGAGCACAGCAGTGCCTCTACAGAAATCCTCCAAGTGTTCTCAAAGCCCATTGCAGCGTTTGGGCTGAGTACCTTCAGCTCTTGGTGAGCAGTGAGCAGTCCCTGACACAAGGGATCACTGTGCAACTACCAAAAGCTGGATTATCCAACCAGCCATGGCTTTTCTCTTGGGCCACTTCACTGGTGCTTCCAGTTTAGCACTCACAACGTGCCCCTCCCTTATTCCCCATCTCTCTTCTCGTACAGGAGCAGCTGTCTTTTTTTTTGGAACAGAAGTTCCCTTCAGCCTAAATCATTGTTCATATAGACAAATGTCTTCTGACTACACTACTTCTGCTTCTCACCTTCTGATCCCCTCTGTACCCTTAGGAAAGGTTTCCCTTCCTCCTCTGCTTTTCATAGCTGCCTTTATGTCTTAACTTTCATCGGATTCAAAATTTCACTTCCCCTTTCCTACTCTTTGCTCAGTTTCTATCCATTAAAGATCTGTGTAATTTTTTTTTCAAACAGGAAACGAATAAAAAAGGGAGGTCCTGTTAACAAGAGCTACAAAATTTTGGTGAATCCAGGGACAAGCCAGGGTCACCTGCTCCACTTACCATTCAAGACTGAAATCAAAATAGTTCTTTGCTTCTGAACAAATATTCTTCCATAGCTCCTGAGGGGTCATGCTGGCCCACGCAGTGTTATCAGCATTTCCAAGATTCCTGTTTTTCCTTTTCTTATTCTTCTTCTTGGAGACCAGCTCATCAGCTGGCAGATGGGCAATGGGATTTGGGAAGGAGCTCAGAAAACAATTGAGGAAGTGGCTGATGGCAGCAGATAAACCTGACAGCTCCACACCCTACAGTGAGACACAGTCAGTCAGGAGAGACACCTGCCATCCCACAGCCCTGCTCCAACCCCGAGCCTCACACACATCCAGTCCTCCAGAAACAGGGGGATCTTCCACGAGGGGGACAGGAAGGCCGTGTGTACAGGTGGCACTAGCACAGAGTTATGTCCATGTAGGATTAACTGTGTGACTACACACAGAAATGTGTAGCTACATTTCAGGCTGCTGCCTGGGACAAAGAGATTGCAAAGAAGATTTTGGCACTGGAACCAAGCCAGGTGTATTGCTAGGCTGTGTGTGGACAGGTACAAGGATATGTAGTGTTAAGCCAATTAAAAAGGCTTCTTAGAAGGGCAAAAGCAACACTGTTTAAGAGGAAAAGGTATTACAAGGAAAACAAGCTGTGATTTCACTTTTAAAAGCCTCCAACATAATGAGTGAGGATCTGGGGAGGAAAAGCATGAATGACTGCTCTCTGAGAAAGCTTTCTTCAAGTGGCAACTTGTTTTCCCTCACACACAGGCCTGCACCTATTTCAGTACTAATGAGCTTGTACTTCTCGTTGCCACGCAACCCCCAGGAACTGCCTAATGAGAGGAGAACCCCAAACAGCTCTGTTTGTGGAAAAAAGTCATTAGGGAGGACACACAAGGCAAGAGGTCAGATTGCAGGTCATACCTGGAGGTATGTCTTGAAGATGTGTTTGGCTGATCGAGTGATCAATTCGCTGATTCCAATTTTCTACCCAAAGGAAAAAAGAACAGACTGAGTCCATTGGCAAGCAAATGGAAAAATACACTGGGCTTTTGAAATGGTCCTTTAGCAAAATCTGCAGAAGATACACTGTTCTCCCTGCAGCACAGAACTGCAAAAGCTTTGACAGCCCTCCTGGAGCCAGTGAGGAGCCCCTGGCCCTTTGTGCCTGGTGCCCACAAGCCCCGGGTGTGGCTCAGAGCAGCTCCAGCAGTGCTTCAGGGGCTGCCACAGCCCAGCCCTGCCTGCTCCTGGGCAGCCACTCTCACAACACTTCAGAGTTTGATCCAAAGCCCACATGAGTCTTAGAGGCTTAAAAAATGCACAGCTGAAAATCCAACTGTTACTCATTGTTACTTTTGGGAATCCCTGAAACAATTCTCTACCCCAAAAGATACTCACAGTTCCTAACATTATGAAAGCCATTAAGGATTTGTTAAAAAAACCTCCCCAGCCACCACTTACAGGTCATCCTCCCTCCTCCCCTGTTTTTGAAGCTGTTTATTTTTACACGGAGAGAACAAGTGGAATCTCCTTGGGACAAACAATACCAGAGTGGTTTGAACTGTCTGATGCTTACAAAGATGTGATCCAGCTGAGCACGGCCGGGGGTCTTGCTGATGAAGTTGATCACCTTGCCCAGGTAGCGCATGTTGATGCCCCTCTGGTGCATGGCCTCAGCCAAGGTGGCCCCATCCATTGGGAGCACTGTGTGATCCAGGCAGTCCTTCACCTGCAGGGCACGCACAGACTTTGTTACTGAGGACAAACACGAAGGAAAGAACTTCCATTTAAAAAAAAATTTAAAAAAACCCCCACACCAGGAGGCAGGACAGGCTTTCCCTGATGGCACTGCAGACACCTTGTTACCTGGGGCTGAGGATTCCCTGGAAACAGGCACTGACCCCAAACCAGACTGTATTGGTGGCTAACACCTGCTGTAACACCAGGGGCCAGGACAGTAACACAGGCAGGGGGACACCTGCAGTAGCCAGCCCAGTCTGGGCCAGGTCCTTGCCACTGGGGCCAGTTTCACTCCTCAGTCTCAGCAGGGAGGAGCAGCACTACACTGTCTGAGAGGCAGAGGCAAAACAACTCCTGCCTGTGCTAGCAGCAGGTTGACCCTTCTTTAAGGACCTCACTAGTTAATTAGTCAGTTAGTTAGCCACTAACTAATTGCCATTTCAAATTAAAAGAGTACGTGGAGCTGTGCACACATAGCTGATAAGGACAAATGGCACTTGCATGTTGTGTTGCAATGCTGATAAACAGTTGTTTAATTCACGTCATGGAGTAACCCCAGCCCCTCTCTGATATGCACAGGACTACCTGCTACAGCAGCTGCTCTGCAGCCTGCTCTCACACAGCCCTGTGCAGTGTTTTGGGTTTTTACACTGGAGTATCAACTATCTTGTAATCAACAATCACTGAGCCCTTTTCTGACTCACTCACCTCCTTTTTTGTTTAAAGACTGAATAGCTGGTTCTGAAGGTTGTGCTGACTACAGAATTAGTGGATTTAGAATTCAGAAGAAACTTTCCAACAGGGAAAGCCCCACACAAGCACAACAACTCCATGACCTCTTGGAGTAGAGCTCAGGAGTTCTCCCCTGCCAGTTCTAGTGCATTAATCATCAATCAGCAAGCGTCCCAGGAAGGGAGAAACTGGGATTTCTTATCTGGCCAGGTGCATGGGTAACATCCAAAATGCTTAAGACTTACAGAAGGAGTTTTTAATGACTGCTATTAGTTAAAACAATTGCCCAGTTCACTTCAAATTATTAGTCACTGACTGAGTCACAGCCAGGGTCAGCTCAAACAATAAGCTGTGAAAGATGCCTAGGGCTAGGGAGGATGGCTTATGTGGTCTCTATTGTCCCAAACTCTTAGCAATAGCTTTAATTACCAGTGCCAAATATTTTTTGTTGGATTGAGGTGAGAAAATTGTGCCCTGATGTAAGACGGGAAATGGAAAACCCCTCGTGCCTTGCACGCAATGCTCATGGTGCTCCCTGTGCTCCCCCACCAGTGCCAGAGCCTGCAGCTGCTCAGGTGAAGCTGGTGTCCCAGAGGTCACCAGTGCCACTGCCTGCTCTGAGCAGCATCACTGCTGGCTCTGGGTTCCTTACCAAGCCTGGGATCTGGCATGACAGCAGGAATGCAGCAGCATCCTTCAGCAGCTGCTTCTGATCCTGCACCTCCTCTTTGCTCGACTCAGGGAAGTGAACACCTGGGAGAGGAACAGAGAGAGAAAGAACATCAACCACAGCAACTCACAGAAATCAATGTGCTCACACATTGCCCCAGTATTCACCTCCAGAAAGACTCTGGGAGCCTCTTCTCAATTTCCCAATAAAAAATACTGCTCCAAGTAATGGAAATTCATGTGTGATGCCTGTGCCTGATGTGTGCATGTCAAAGGGCACTGTGACTGCTCACTGAAATGTTACCAAAACAAACCCAGCCCTTCACTGAGGTCTCAACATCAGTCGTTCAACTACAAGTGTTATTTTTTGTGTAAACTACTACACGAGGATCAAATTTGATTTTTTTTCCTCCCTCTGCTTCTTTTCACGTGCTCTCAGGGCTGGAGAATCACAGGAGGATTCTTGGCAGCAGCCCACAGCCCTCCCCTGAGCACACGGTGGGAGATGCTCCCCGCCTGCACTTGGCAGCTCCTGCTCTGCAATGCACTGCTGCTTCCTCTACTGCATCTCTGTGCTTCACAGACAGCCCTGCACCATGCCCAGACAAACAAAAGCCAGCAACAGTCCTGGCTACAGAACAGTTTTTGCCTGCAGCTGGCTGGGCACAGCCGCCCTCTGAAGGCTCTGGGTACACGTACCTGGTGAGAAAATATCTGGGTTAAAGCGAATATCAAAGGAGGTGTCACTGATGGAGCCTACAGCCTTGCAAGCATTCCGAATCACTTCTCTGCTTTTGGGATCCACTAGAGCAGGAAGAAAAACGGAATACAAATGAATGTGGAGTTCAAGAATGACAGACCTAGCTATTAAATTAAGTTTTGTTACTAAAAACAGCAATGATGGCGCATTCTGAAGAAATCCATTATAAAAACAATCAGTTGTAAAGGAGAATGGCTGCAAAGTCTGAATAAGAGCACGTAAGATGACCCAAAAAGCCCGTGGACGTCCCCATCTCCAAGCACAGGCACTCAGAAATCCAAGCCTGGGGTTCCCAGAGGTGCCCGTGCACTGCTGGCCTCCTGCCTGGTCCCAGCACTCCCCTGCCCTCCGCAGGCCAGCCTGGCCAGGCTCTTGCTCTCAGGGAAGAGCTGAGGGGCTGGTGGCTTTGCTGGGTTCACACACCTCATTCACCCCGGCCCCGTGGGCAAGTCATTCATCAGGGTGTGAGCAGCTCTAACAACACTGACAGGCAGCAATGCTTGTCCTGTTTAACCAGCATCCATCACCCCAGCCACCCCCAGCCTGGCACTGCTCCCACCAGTGCCAGCCCCCCAGGAGCTGGTGCAGAGGATGAAATACCTGCTCCATCATCAGAGGCGATGGTCTCAGCGAGCTCCTTCACCTGATCAAGCCCAGTCACGCCATCCTCTATTTTCCCATCCTCTGACTCAGGCCTCTCGCTGTCTGTGGCGCCGTTCTCTGCAGAGGCACCATTTTCCAGTGCAGCTGAGCTCTCCTGCTTGTTGGCTTTCTGCTGCATCAGCTGCAGCGCAGCCAGCTTCATGAATAAGAGATACCTGCAGTGAAGGGAAAGGGAAATTCAGCACGGCAGAATCCCAGAGCACCACACGTCTGGAGCATGTCCCACTCCCTGAGCTCCCCTGCCTCGCCAGCACCAAGTGGCCCAAACATCCCACCACCAACACCACAAACATCAGTGCCCACAGGATTTTTTCCAGCCTCTAGAAACAAAAATGACATTCAGGACATTGGGAAAGTCTTAAAAAGAAGCATAAGTCCTTCCCATTCCCTAGCCATCAAGTGGAAAGGATACATCCAAGGAAAGAAGAACTTCCAAATGTCTGGACAGTAATCAATAATAACAGATCTGGAGACTAAAACACAAACTATCTCTTTCACTGGCTCCCTGTCCAAACCCCTACTGTTCTCACCTCTTGTTAATTAAGTTTCTATAACTGCATTTACACAACCAAGCAATGGGGCAATTAGCTGCTCATTTCTGGGAGCTGTGCTGGGATGTTCCCAGGACAGTGCAGCAAGGTCAGGACTTGAACCATGAGCAGCTGCAGGTGGAGGAAGGGGGAGCTCTGCTCACCTGTGTTCTACAAAGGCATCAACAAGCTCTTGCCGGAGACAGCAAAGCTTGTGTCTGTGCTGCTTGGGGAACCCCATTTTCTTACATTCCTCTGGCATCTCCTCCCCTTCAACAGGCAGGAAGTTTAGATCTGGAGGGAAAGTGCGTAGCAGGTCCAGGATGTAGTGACGCCCATCGTTGCCAATAATGCCTTTGCACTCTACTGAGGAGCACAGCTCCACCTCCTCATTCTTGTCGTTGAGAACTTTGTGCTTCTGGATCTTCAGCGGCCTGCTGGTCTTCTCCAGCAGCTCCAGGTACTTGGGGTGTGACACAACTGTCTTGCCAAAGTCTATTGACCCATAGATGACACTCTGTTCCTGCTCCCTCTCCAAGATGCCAGGAATAATAGACTGAGCTGTCACCCTGTAACCTCTGTAATCCACCACCACAGTCCCCAGGGTGTACAGCCCTTCCACGTCCACGGCATTGTAGGTCCGCACACCGTTGAGATCATTGGTAGGAGCGACGTAAGCAGCAACATCTCCACCAAAGTCCTTGTAGTGGTCACGGACGTCAAAGCCCAGGCTGAAGAAAATGTTGTTCCAGATGAACATCTGCATCTTGGTCTCCTCGCTGGGGTTGATGGCCATGACGTTGCCATCGATGACAGCCATAGCACCTCGTGTTGCTGCTGCAGTGAAGTCACTGTGAACCTGGAGGCACGTGGAGAGAAAGCAGGGTCAGGATGGGACCCCATGCTTCCAGCACCCTGCTCAAAGCTCCCTGCAAATTTGTCCTTTGCTCCTCTCCTCCCAATAGCCATCCAGCAGGCAGGCAGGTCCACTGGCTTTTACTGCTGTGAGCCTGCCTAATAGCTTCAATAGAAGTCCCAGGAGCCAGAACACAGGCAGCGGGGAAGGGGCTGTGTGAGGAGTGCCTGCATATCCCAAAGTTACCTTGAAAATGGCTCGTTCTCTCAGCAGCCTCTCAGGCAGGTTCTTGCGTGGCAGCTCCCGTGTGGTCTGCAGCTCCTCGTTCCAGTCTCTGGTCTGAAAGAGGGAGGGAAAGCCTTATGGGATGCAATGCACTGTGTGGGAAAGGGCTGGTGAGGAGCATTCCTGCTTCACAAGGCACTTTGGGAGAGAAGGGAGAGGAAGGGGCAAGAATTCAGGCTGCTGTGGAGCTCAGACAAAGTGACTTAGCAGCAGGAACAAACACACCTCGAGGGTGGACTTTATCCAACAGCAATTTGGGACAGATCTTGCATCAGCCCAGCCAGTGCAGGGCAGTGTCACTGCAGGGGCAGCACGGTGCAGGTGCCATTAGCCAGTGCTGTGGCCACACTACAGGCACGTGTTGCCCACGGCTGGCCATTGCTGCCCTGCACCACTCTGTGCCAGAAAGATGCAGCTGAAGCATTTGGAGCAGTCTGCTCAGAGACACAAGAGCCATTCCAGGCCTGACTGCCTGAGGGAGTGGTCTGCCTCCTGTGCAGTGGCACTCTTCAGAGAAGGGACATGGAATTTATAAACACCCAAGCAGAAGCTGCTCCTCAGTCACTTCTGAGCTCATGGAGCTGCAGCCTGAGCAGCACAGCCCCTGTAGTGCCCTGTGCAGAACAAGGACTCCTGCAAGTTTTCCCTTGATGACCAAAACTTTCCCACAAATAACAGAGGTTACTTTCTGTAAGTTAACTTCTTGTCAGCACAGCTGGTAGCAGAACTCTTGCCAGAGTCATCAGGCTGAGCAAGAGCAGTACCTGTCCAGGTATGTGCTCCTCGTAGCCCAGTCTAGAAGTGTAGGCGTCCTCTGCCCGGACACAGTCCATGGCGTGCTCTGCTTGTGGAGCTGTCCAGCTGTACACTTGGAAAGGAGTGGCTATCCTCTCAAAGGGGTGTCTCTGAACCCTGGTTTGGGAGAAACAACAATTACACATTTATAGAGGAAGAGTCCTTTCTATTCCAAGAGAATTTTCCCTGTGCTTTCACACTGGTCACGATTTCACAGCAGCCCACAGTGGAAACCCAAGCACTGGTGAAGGTCTCTCATGTAATCTGTCTGCTCTCAGCAGGGGGCTGGGGGCTCATCTGTAGCTAATTCTGGCCCAAGAAGCAATACAGTACAGTAATTTTTAAATGGCCAGATAGTCACAGTGGTGACTGGAGGCCACTGCTAATTTCAGCCCTTGTCTAGTGTCACTTTCATCTCCTTAATGAAGCAGGAGCAGAGCTCCCGAAAGCCACACAATGTGCCTGTCAATGCACACCCTGCTGAGCCGAGGCAGTTCATTAAGTGACTCTGAAGAATGACAGGCTTTTGCACAGGACCCACTGTCCTGGAGCAGAAAAAATGGTCCCTGCAGCAAGGACGGCAGAATCAAACAATGCCTTATTGTTGTGTTATTATTATAAGAGCTAGAGGAAATTACAGAATATTAACATGCATAGACATGTTTAAAATAACCAACCTCTCTCCACCGTAAGCCTACACAAAGCCTCTTGTGTTACTTTCACTGATACTTGTGTTTCAGTCTCCTTTGTGGATGGGGAGATGCTCAAGGTGCTGCCCTGTTGTTCAGTCAGGTGCTCTGTGGTCCTTGCAGCTTCCCCTCATGTGTCCCAACCACCCACACCACTCCACGAGCTCAGAGAACAGGCACTGCAATCCCTGCTGCACCAGTGGCATCCAGCTCCCCAGAACCAGCTGAGCCTCCCCACCTTCACACTGGACTGCTCAAGGAACTAGAGAGGAAGAGGCACTGCTACCGTTTCTTCTGCAGAGCAGAGAAGTTTTTTTTGAAGGTAGGGCTGATCTGGTTAAGTAGTTCCACCAAGGAATGACTGAGAAAACTGGGGTTTGCAGGTTTGGGATTGAAGTTGTATGCAGTAGACCTGCAAGAGAAAAAAAATCAACAGTCAAAAGCCATTGTCATACCTGAGACTTTTCACACCTAGGAAGGTGGAACACGACTGAGAGCTCTTCATACATGCACAGTATCAAAGGCTGCACCATGTGCCCTTGCCTGCAAAATGGGAGATGATGGGGGCAGAGAGGCAGATGGGCAGCAAGGACCTTACCCAGACTCCTTGCATGAAACAGCCAGTAACCCTGTACCTGGCCCTGATGGTTTCTTAATTTAGACCTTGTTCAGCCATCACCAGGATCAGGAGATGCTTCTGTTTTTATAGCTGGGAAGGACTGATTTCACAGAACTTGCAAACACACCAAAGGTGCCTTTGCTTAATAGAGAACCCCCCTCAGAATAGCCACTCCCAACAGACACAGCCACAACAGCCTCCCACAGTTATCATTAAAAAAACAAAAAAAGAGATTATTTGTAGTCAAATCTGCACCCAGCTCAGGGAGTTATGACAGGCTGTGCTTTTGCTGTAGGGCAAAATAAGATAGAGCATTTTGAGTCGGGAGGAAATTCCTTCCTGACTATTGCAACTAAATAGCTGATGACATTATGGGATGTTTAAACTTTCCCTAAAGCACCGGGCATTTAGCCACTGTGAAGTGGTACCAGGCATAACTGAACAGCCCAACCCAGTACAGCAACTCCCACAAACCCATGTGAGCAGCAAATTAAAATAGGCTGTTTCTGCCAAAGGAAAAAAAAAAAAAAAAAAGCAAAGCTGCAAGTGTTTGTTTGTGAGTTGTTTTCCAGTTGGCTGCTGCAGGGCAGGAGAGGAGGAATCTCAGTTACTCACTGGTTCAAGTAGAATCCCCGGGTGGAGGCAGTGATGCTGACGTGCCGATCCTCCACTGTGATGACGTACAAGTACATCAGGTCCCCGTGCATCTTCCTGTTACCCGGGGGAGGGTTCCAGCCACTCATTGTCAACACCTTTAGGCACTGCAAAGGCTACAGCAGAACACAACAGAAGCAGCTCCCATCAGCAGGAATTCGTGTCTTTGAGTTAGAGGCATTCAGTGCACATGCCAGATCCCTTTTACCTGCTGCCCTGGCTCGATTCCAGAAACAGAGTTTACAAACACACCTGGTCTCCAGAGCTTCCTGAGCCCTCTGCAGTCCACTAGCTTGCCTTTCACACCGTGAGACATGGGTGAAAACAGACACCCTGGGCCTTTGGGCTGCACAAGGTATGGATTTCTTGCTGTACTTGTTTTCAGATGGCAGCTTCTAAACCAGAATCTGAGTGGGAGGGCATGGGAAAGCTAAGGGCAATCTGTAGTGACCTGCAGATCCTGTCTCCAGGACTTTGCAGAGGAATGCTGCTTTCCCTTCTCTGCCACCCATCCCAGCAAGCCTGGCCCTACCACACTCTGCAGATGTCCAGACTCCATGTCCAGTGTTTTGCACACCAGCTCCTGGACTTTATTCTTTTGGCTAAGCTGTGCTATCCCAGCACTCGTTAAGCACCAAGCAGAGCAAATCCCAAAGTCCACTTCAGCTCAGCTTTCAATCCCTGACCACCACTTTGCTGTGAGGAATGTGCCAACAGCTGTTTCAATGACACAGGAGAACTCTACCTTCCAGTCTCTGTTCTGGGGCTGAAGGGCACACAGGGGCCTCTCTTTGCTACCTGGCAGGATATGTTCAGGAGGGGTGCAGTCAATTTGTTCCATTTCGGTACCTTTCTTCTTCCGTTTTCCACTGTCTGCAATGGACAGAGACAAAGTCAGTTCTGAAAAGTGAGCATTTCCTCCTCCAGTCATCATTGAAGGAGGGATGCAGAAGTGCTCCAAGTATTCTCTGAACTCCTAAATGACACAGGACAGCTGATTGCTGCTGTGTGTTTAACGAAGCAAGGAGTCAGGGAATGAAACCACTGACCACACCAAGAAGTCTTTTTGACCCGTACCTCCCAGGTCTCCTTCAGTGAAGACACTCAAGAAGGACAGTGAGTTACAGTCCACACCATTGAAAGCATCTGATGGGTCAAGGCTCTTCAGCAGGTCCCGAATGTGGCGCACGTGTATCCTGGCTTCTCGCACCGTGTATGGCTCTGATGGCAAAAAGTGAGGAAAGAAACTGGAATTTGACACTTGCTTACTCCTTTAGCACTCAAAGTGGAACCACAGGAAAGAGCTGACAGGTGGCCAAAATCCCCCCCTCAGAAAACCCTCAGTCATTTCTTCCCAAGTCTGAAGGAACTTGCCTTCCACCACTTTCAGCAGTGAGCCCTCCTGCAGCCCTTCAATTGTCTTCAGCTCAGCAAAGTTATCCAGGACGTTGCCATCCAGCTGCAGGGAGAAGCAGGTCCGATGGCAGGTATCCTCCCGGTCCATCAGAACTTGATGGATTTCTTGCACCATCTCTTGAGGAGAAACCTTAATCAAGCAAGAATCCAGACAATTAGTTGTTTACCCTCCCACAAGCTCTTGCCAAACTTTGCCCCTCAGCTGCAATATCAAAAACCTCTCAGACCTCTCTCTCCAGGTTTGGAAAGGCAGACTCCACCTCCATTCTCAGGAAGATCAGTCCTGCTCCTGCTGGGAGGGCCCTGTCACCTCTGGCAGGGTCACCACCTGAGTTCCACCCCAGTAACAGCCAGGCACTGCTCCAAGCACTTGGCACTGGACAGAGGTGACAGAGGCCAGTGAAGGAAGGAACAGAAGGTGGTGGAGGAAACAGGGGGTTCTTCCCTTATCCATTCACATCACATTAGTGGTCAGACCTTGAATGCTGCACATGGAGAACAGTTCCTGCTCCTGATGCGTGGTGGGTCTGTGCCACACCTCCACACAGCTCAGGTGAGGCCAGACCCACCCTGGGCATGGGGCTACTCCCCCACCTCTGCTCTGCTCCAGCACCACTGACACTGCTGGAAAACCTGGAGGACTCAGGCTAGTTTACATAAGCTGCTGTAAACAACACAGCCTGCTATTATTAGCCTATTAAAACTAACAGCCAGGGGGATTTAAAGGAGACAAAAAGCCAGTCTGAGACGCAGCTATTTCCACAGGGGACGGGATTTTGCTGCACTCTCTGCCAGTCTTGAGGAGATAAGAACTTCACACTGGGTTTAGATTCTAGATGTCTCTCCCCAAAATAGTTTTTGGTGAAGTATCAAGCTAAATGACTATGAACCAGGCCTGTCAGAGCCCATCCTGACCTGGCAGCACAGCACATCACTGTACACATGACATGAGGCAGAGCTCTCCATGCAGAGGGAAGTGGAGACTGCATTGTTCCCTGAGCTGTGTTAGCACCTGTCACTGTACCAAACCCAGGCTGGCCTGATGCAGCATCTTGTCATAACTGCTGAGCAAGCAAGGGATTTTCCCTTCCTAACTCAGGCCCATGGAATCATGTTTTCAACCACACTTCTTTAAAACAGCCCAGGAGTGGGAAGGCCATTTTCCCTGTGCTCAGCTCCACACCCAAGCCCCTCTGTGATGGACAAAGAGCTACACCTCAGTGAGTTCTCCTTCCCCTTGCTCCACACCTGGTATCCAGAATAAAACACCCTCCCTGTCCTTGCAATGCCCAGGGGGCCTGGGCTAGGCAGCCTCTTGCTCACGTCTCTTCTTCCTTCGTTTCTCTCAAGGCACTGGCCAGGCAGTCTCCTTCACCCTCCATCCTTTGCTGCCTCCTTCCCCACTCAGTCCTGGTCAGAAGACAGCCAGGTCAGGGAGCTGTGAGCAGCCTGAAGTACTGTCCAGACTGTGGGAGTTAACAGGAGCCTTCCCAGGCATTGCCTCCTTCCCTGCCTGCCTGGCTGGAAGGATCTGGCTCAAATACTCAGCCCCCACCTCTGCTCCCCTCCCAGCTGGCAAGGACAGGTACCTGCAGGGAAAAGGGCTCTATCCCTGGTGCACAGATCTTGACAGTAAATCCTGTGTCCTGTATGACGATGACCTCCTGGTCGTTCCCATCTTCTCCCGGGTCAGCCTCCTCGTGGCCATTCTGCTTGGCATCCTTCTCGCCCTTGAGGCTGTCGTGTGGGCCACTGCCATTCATCAGTGCCACGCCAGACGGGTGCTCTGGGCAAGGAGAGAGGGGTTCAGACAAGGTCCCCTCACACGGGCTGACAGACTGGCCTGGACACTGGGCAGCCAGAGCCAATGAGGGGCTAAAAGGCAGGAAGGGTTTTATTCTGCACTGTTTACTAGACAGAGGTGTGCCAGCCCTTCCCTCCCTTTCCTCACAGCCTAATGAAGGTGCCCTCGCTCGCCAGAGGCGTTTGCATCTTCCACAAATCATGTGCAGAGAGGGGAGGGAAGGAGAGCAGGAAGGATGGGTCAGTGTACACCACACTGAGCTGTCTTTAGAAGCCTCTTAATTAAAAAAAAGGGTGTGTGGTGCTTTGCGGCCTGGAGGCAGCTGTAACCTCTGCACCAACACGTTAAAGAGAGGAGAGGAGAGGAGAGGAGAGGAGAGGAGAGGAGAGGAGAGGAGAGGAGAGGAGAGGAGAGGAGAGGAGAGGAGAGGAGAGGGCTGTGCTCACATGGAGCTCACACGGTGACTCCACAGGCACACACAGCTCCACGGCCCTGCCCGCCCTCTGCACTTCCAAAATACTTCACAGAGATCCCGTGGTGCCAGGGCGAGGCTCTGCCCGAGCAATTCTATTCAAGAAAATGGTGACGACATTTTAAGTGCTCGTTTAGACAGATGCGTCACAGGAGCTCTGTGCACCCACCTCACTCTGAAATGGTTTGTTTTCTTTTCCAGTGAGGTGAGGTGGATGGTGTCAGAGAGCTGATACGATCTAGGAAGCTGCCAGTCTCCTAGAGGAGCCTACACCCTCTGAACCAGGCTGGAGACCACACTGCCAGGAGAAGCTGGGAGTGGAAAGAGCTGCTGATAGCAACTCTGGGAGGAGGCAGAGTGTCCCTTGCCCCCCGGCTGCCAGGCCAGTGCCCCAAGGGCACACACCACCCTGCACAGCCAGGCAGTGGCTGCTGGAGAGCAGCAGGACTCGTGTCCCCCAGGCTGTGCTCCCAACAGGGCAGCTGGACCCCCAAGATCACACACAGCAGCTCCAGCCTGGTGCTCTCAGGCACCCATTGCAGGAAGCACAGATGGAGCAGGCGAGACACCTTCCCAGGCAGCAGGAACAGCCTTTCTGGAAGGCTGAACAGGGCCAGGACAGCTCCAAGCCAGGCTAATGCCTCGAGCCTGCAGCCAGCTCCATCTGGCAGGTGTCTCTCCTCATCCTCACCTGCCAGCAAGGCACCAGTCCCCACTCCAGAGGAAATGGCAGCTCAGCCTCCCTCACCTCACAGACTGGCCCTGTGGCTGGAGGTCTACAGCTGTCACAGCCAGTCCTTCCCCATCAGCCCCAACTGCTCCTGCAGCGCAGAGAAGTCAACCAGAATTCACCAGAACACAGAAAAGGGATGGCAACACCACATCCCCCTGCACACCTCTGCAGCACAGTATGAGGCTGCAGCAAAAAGCCCTGGAGGGTCATGTCCCTGCCCCAGACGACTGCCAGCAGCAAACCCTCAGAGATGATTGCCAGGGCAGACTGAGGACATGGTGAAAGGGCAAAAAACGCAATGAGAGCACACATATTCCAAAAGGCAGCAGGTAGCAGAGCTACCTCGCACAGCCTCGGCTGCCTTCAGCAGCTGCTGATCGTGTTCCCTGTCACTGTGCATATGTCCCCAGCACTCACTGCTCATTTCTTTGACAGATGAAGCCATGGGCAAGTCAGACGAGAGGCCTGGCTCTGGCTCCAGCAAGCTGCCGTCATGCTAGAGAGGAGGAAGAAAAGCTCCATGCAAGAGTGCCTCAAGAGATGTGGTTTCAGAAAAACCACACCATGCCCAAAGGGCTGGGGAGAGCCCCTCGTCACACCCTCCAGCCAGCACAGCCATACTCCTGGGCTGCCTGAACACGTGGGGACGTGGAGGGAGTGCAGACAAGGCTCCACGGAAATGCTGCACCTGGGGCTACCAGTACTGCAGACAGGCTGACCTGCCAGGTGCCCGAGCCAGGCTTAGCCCAGCCCCTGCCCACCCAAGTAGGGCAGGATCCCTGGACTTCTGTTCCTGCTGTGGCAGCCAGAAAGGAGGCAGAATTTGGCTGAAAGGAGGGCTGGCACTGCAACCCATGCACACGCCAGTCTGGAGCACAGCAAACACCTTCAGCAGCAAAGGGAAGTGAGACAGGAAAATCTGAACACGGCAAGGGAAAGCCACCAGCCAGGACCACGCTTCTGCTTTTCACTGCTCAGTCGTGTAAGATCGCCAAACTACCCGGTGTTTCAGAAATCAGAATACTGTTCCTAGTCAGCAGAAATGCATGTTCACACCTTCCATCCCTCTTTCCCTGACTTGAGTGAAGGCAGGGCGGCACAGCTCTGCACTTTGTGACAAGAGACATGTAGAGACAACACCTTCATAACTCCCTGTGCTAGAGCATCCAGCTCCAGCCAGCACAGTCTTAAGTTTAGAAACCGAAGTTAAGTCTGGACTGAGAAAGATCTGCTGTGCAGCAGGTTAACCCTCAGATGTGAGCCAGGCAAGGCTTTCCAGAGGGGTTCTGCACAGAATGGGCATGTTTGAAGGAAGCATGAGCCCGCCTGGAGGCCGTGCTGCCTGCTGATGCTGACTCACCTGGTGCTCCCCAGGGAAGCAGAGCTGCACCCACCTGCCTTGAAGTGGGTCACCAGTTCCTCCCACCCACTGCAGCCCGACTGTGCCACAGCCTCAGCAGTGGCGGACAGAGGGAGGCACATCATGGGGCACTCATGGATTTCCAGGATTTCAGCCTACTTGAGACAGCAGGAGGAGGAAAAGGAACACCTTAAAGACACCTGCAGGGACCTCGCTCCTGTTCCTTGCTCTCAGTTCAAGCCCCGGCTGTGTCTGGCTGCCACGCACCGCACAGCCCAGATGGCTCAGGGAAGGTGGAAGGTGTCTGAGTCACAGGGAAGCGGTTCCACCCGCTCCGGGGGCAAACCCGGCCGCTCCTCCCTCCTGCTCACCGCCCTGCAGCACACGGGGATCCCTGCCGGGGATCCTCCCTGCTGGGGATCCTCCCTGCCGGCTCACTCGGCTCCAGATGCACGGCTGTGGTCCCCACCGAAGGCTGTGACCTCTGCTCTCCCCTGGCTTTCCAAGGGATGTGCCCGAGTCCCAGCAAGGACCCTCCTCCTGCACTGGACCCGCAGCTGTGGCGGAGGCTGCCGAGCTCTGGCTGTGCTGGCTGGTGGCCGAGCTGTGACACGATGTCCTCACTGCTGCCCTGAGCACAGCAGAGCAGTCCCTGTGCCCGGGCAGAGCAGGGCACAGCCGCACAGGGGCACTGACCCGCACTCGCCCATCTGTGCTCACACCTGGCACAAAGGATCAGACCGAGGATTAGGTTTCACCTCTGTGCCTGGACAAGGAGCTCACACGCCAAGGTGACAGCACCTGCTTTAATCACAATTCCTATTTACAGCCAGGCTGCAGCAGTGGCAGGCACCTGGTGAACCCCAATGTGAGGGAGGGCACACACCTGAACCCAAAACCTGCACACAGCAATAGACAGCACAGATCCTGGGAAGAGTCAGTTAATAACTGATTTATGTTCAAACAAATCTTCTAAAGCAAAGTAAGACACAAATCCTTTTTGAAGATTATTGTATCCAAAAGTCAGCGATATTACGTTGCTGGAAGTTAGCCTGGTCTGCAGGGACTGCTCTGTCAGTGAGGAGTTTCCTTACATACATTTAGTAACTGGAGAAATTGTTAGAGGGATAAAACTAAAAATTAAACCCCCTACTTTTTCCAGCACCCACTTTTGGAATGCATTTCCTGTTTTCAGCTCCAGTGCCATTTTGAGTAGCCAGCTGGCTGGGGCCCACTGTCCCCAGTGCACTGCAATAATGCACCAGGCGAAGGAAGAGAAGGAACATCCCATCCTCAGCACAGCTGATGGAGCTGCTCCACCCCTGCAGCTCAGGCCTGTCCTCCACCTGCATGCAGCTGAAGGAAGCCAAAGCCTCCTGTGCTGGTCCCTCACAGCTGCACACTCCCACCAAGCTGCTGCAGGCTGGGCTGGGCAGATCCCATCCTTTACAAGGACCATGTTTGCAGTCACAAACAAAAGAGGGATTTGCCGTATGAACTGAGAAAAAGACAATGTGCTTTGCTGACACAGACAAGGCACAGATAGGTCCCTCTGTGGCACACACCCAGGTGGGATACCTTACCACCTTCCTCCTTCACCTGTGAAGTTAAAACATCACCTCTGCTCCCCTCCCCTCTCTTCTGTGCTGCCCCATCCCACAGGCACACACAGCCACCCACCCCTGTGAGGGGCTCATGGTGTGGTGGCTCCATGGAACAGGACAGAGCCCCTGGGACTGAGCACCTGGGAGAGGGAGCTTCTTTTTCTTCCTCTTCTTCTTCTGCTGCTGCTGCTTCGAGGGTAGAACCTGTGCCTGGGAATCAGGATCAGAGCTTGACCTGCTGGGGCAGGCAGCAGGCTCTGTCACAAACCCAGCATTTGTGTCCTGAGCCTTAGGTGACACCTCAGCAGGGGGAACAGGCAGCACAACTGCACTTTGAGCTGGCAGGGCTTGCCCTGCACTTGGTGGCATAGCAGAGGATGGTGTCCCAGGGCTCCCTGGGGAGGGAGCAGGAGCTCTGCACTTCAGCACGCTGTCCAGAGCCACTGAGGCTGTGTCCAGGCTCATGGCCACTCGCTCCTCGCCGTGGCCATGGCCAGCAGAATGTGCTCCAGGGCCCGCAGTGCCGTCAGCTGCTGCCACGTGCTCCTCCCGGCGGCAGGATCTGTGGGCTGAGCCGCCGTCCTCAAGTTTCACACGGCTCTGGCAGGCCTCAAGTGACTGAGCATGATCACCCGGCCCCGCCGGCCTGTCCCCAAGGTCGGCTGGAAGGACAGGCACTGCTCGGGATGCCTCTGCCCGCTGGAGCAGGCCAGCCGTGCCAACGCCAGCTCTCAAACCGCTCTTATCACAAACTGTCACCATTCCTTCTTCGTCCTTGGTCTCGGGTAGGTCTTGGATGTATTCAGTGCCCTTCTGCAGGGCTCCAGTCACCGCCTCACTGGGGATGATGTCTGGATACAGCCCAGCACACCGGGCAGCTTCTGGCATCTCGGGGAAGGCAGCGCAGCTTGGGGGAGACTTTGGAGACTTTGGCAAGAGGGGCGACCTCTCGTCGGGTGAGCCAGAGCTGCGTGGCTGGAACAGGAGATCGGTGACTTGCCTGCAGCAGTTTGCAAAGAGGCTGTTCCCCATGCCTGGCTCATGCAGCAGCGATCAGAACAGCCAGCTGTGTTTCACACATACACTGCAGTCCCCACAAGGCACACACCCACGTGCAGCCCGTGCCCGCCGTCAGATGCTCTCTGCAAAGAGAATTCCTTCTTGGCCCCAGCGAGGGAGGACACAGCAGGAGCAGCAGCTGCCTCCCGCAGGATCCCACGGCCCGTGTGCTCACCAGAAGTGGATGCTGGGCTCGCAGCAGTTTCCCCAAAGTGCTGCCTGGGGATCTTCACCCTCCGCACGCCCTCGGCCCCGTGCCAGCTGCCAGGACACGGGCCAGGCACGGAGCAGCTCCCGCAGCTGCAGCTCTGCTCTCCTGTCCCGCAGCACAGCCGGCCTCACACGGGCTCCCAGGCACTCAGGGGGATGCTGGCGGGGCTGGGGCAGTTAAAAATAGCCCGATCTCGAGTGCCACACCAGTGCAGCCTGGGACGAGTGCTGTGCCAAACCTGAGCAAGTGAGATGCATTGAATTACAAGGCGAGGGCAGTTACTATGGCACGCCCGGGCCCGGCACAGCCATCCATACTAAGCAGGGAGCACAAAGCACTCAGGCACTGAACCAGTAAGTAGTTTCTAGACGAATTTTCTCTCCTCTCACGCTGCTCTGCCATATAAAACACAAACAAGCCACAAAACCACACACACACAATCCTCTAACACTTCTCCTCTCTCCACACTTAAAGAAAATCACGGCAACTGAAGCAGAGGTTATGGAGCTGGAGCTTTCTCCAAGCACCAGGTGGCCCGGGGAGGCTGTGGCCAAGCTGGCCACTGCTTGCCTCCAGTGAGGCCGTGCCACAGCCACGGGCTCCTCACCCTCTGTCGTGGCACCCTCCAGGCATCACCTCTGGAGCCTCATTGACTGAGACCCCTCAGTCTCATGAGCCAGCACCAACTTTCAGATCACATGAGCAGCGTGTTTTTCTTGTGATCTTGATTTTTGAAGGACTCCAGATGTACTGATAGCTTCAACTCTTCCTTCTCACCAAGAGACCTCTGGGAAGAGGAGGAAATCTCCTAGAAGTACCTGGTCAGGTCTCATGAAGCTGTGCTGCATTTCTTCCACTCCAGCCAAAGCAAGCTCACAGCAGTTTGTTAGCTCTAACCTGTGAAGGCTGGTGTCAGTACAGCACATGCAAATTAAATTTTAGCTGAATAATAATGATACTAAAAATATAGTTTAATGAATCCAAATAAACTGACTAAATGAATAGGCATTAGCTCCAGCCCTAATGAAAACATTTCTGCAGGACATCCCGTCAGGGGACATGGGAGACCTGTGGAAGTGCCTCCTTCTGCCTCCCCTGCGGAAACCACAGCTTCCCAGGAACTTCCCACTTTAGCTACAACAAGGACTTCTTTTAATAAGAGCCCACAGTGAAACATTAGCTGCTCTAATGCCATCATTTAACTCAAATTGGTTTTAAGACATCTGTGGGCAGAGCTACAAGCTCTGCATTTATTTCTCAGCAGCTTCACACCACTGGGACTGGCTCAGAGAGAGAACAGAGCATGGTGAGGCTGCAGCCTGCAGTGCCCTCGGCAGGGCCAAGCCCCAGGACATCCACAGGGTCCCACAGCTGCTGGCTCAGGCACTTACAGGTGCTGAAATGCCTTGTGCTTTGTGTCTGGCACCCCGAGTTACCCACCCTGTACTCTCCACATCTGGGAACTACGTTTAAACCCATTTGTAAACTTTCTATCTCACCAAAACTTCTCAGGAACCTAGCCTTGAAACTGGCTGTCTGGGTGACCCTGCTACAACAACGTGCAATTCAAACATCACAGAAATCAAGCACAAAGAGTAGGACTAATGCAAAGTGCAAAGATCAGCACCAACAAAAACATTAACAGTGTCAGGAGGAGCATGTTTCTCGAACTTCAAGAGAGCCGAGGGGAGGAATTGTATTTCAGACAGAAACCAAGAACCAGCCAATAATTCTCCAAGTCTCAGTGACTTGCTCTGGTGCATACCTTAGTTTCAGAAAGCTACTGGGACAGCAAGAGCAGGGAACAACCTGTTGCTCTCTGGGCAGGGTTTGTCAGGTTTCTTAGGGGAGATCTAACAGCTGTGGTGTCCTCAGCTCTGGCTGTGTCCACTCAGCCACAGCTGCCCTGAGCCACTCACAGCTCTGGGGACAGCTCTGCAAGTGTTCTTGAGCAGCAGCCTGGGAAACCTGCCTGTCCCACAGGAACCCCTCTGCCAGGGACATGGAGTGATCCCAGCCCAGCTCACACAGTGCCTGACCCGAGCTGGCACCACAGCCCGACCTGCAGCTGAGCCTCCGGGCTGTGGAGACCCTGCAGGGACACCAACAGCAAAGACAGAGCACACAAGGTGCTCACACAGCACAGCTTGCTAACAGCCAGGACCCACATTACCATTCCCAGTCTCATCCAACCCCAAGGGCAGGAGGCAGGCTAGTGGGGAGCCCGGGAAGCAGGGCTGGTCTCAGGCTAATCTGACCTGCTGGAGCTCTGGGCAAGATTCATAATCCTGCAGTTTTATGTCGTTGGACACAACTACATACAACTTCTCTGAGCCTGCAGCCTCTTCAACAGCTTGTAGCAGAGACTTTCTCTTTAAAGTGAAAAACAAACTAAGGAAATGCATTTTTAGAAAAACATGCCAACCAAAAGCTAATCCTGAGACAGCCTTGCTGCTATGGCAAAAAGCTGACCTACTGCCAAAAGTGACAGCCACTGCCACCACAGGAGGAACCACGCACTGGTTTTCATCTTTGGCTGTCCAACTGTCCAACACTGCCCCAAGGACTGCAATTGCTTCTCAAATGCAAATAAAAAAATGCATGAACTTCAGTCCTGTAAAGCTTCTAGAAGTAACAACTTTCCAGCACAACCAATGCAGCACAATGCAGGAAAGTAAAGCAAGTGCTGGGAAGCTGCGCCAGGAGAGGGGTGTGCTGCCAAGTTTAGTCATGTACAGACAATGAAGGTAAACACAGGACTCTGCAACACAGTGCTGGTTTTACTGTGCACGAGGCAGTTCTGAGTCTGCAGGTGGATTTATCTCAGTGCGTGTTCCTGACCTACTTACTTCCACTTTTCAGCTGGGAAACCCAGGAGCAAGGCTGCTCAGGCAGAGCAGAGCTTCCAGTGGGAGCTCAGCTCTTACCCACTGACAGAACCGCCCCGAACACGATCCCCTCGGGTTCCCATCCCTCATCTCGCCATACAGATGCTGTGTTATCACACTCCTTTCCTCTTCTTAACCTTGTGGCAGTGATCAGATTTCTCTTGCACAACTTTCCTCCGACTGCCCCCCCCAAGCCTGTTACAGCTGCTTATTAATAAAAACCCCGACTGCCAGCAATTCAGTCCTTTCCAAAACACCACTGAACCTCCAAGGTTGGGCAACAGACAGCAAGAGCAGATCCCCAGATTAAGAATCAGCCTTCTGACCTTGTTGCTAATGCACAGCTACGCTTGTCTCCACAGCAGTTTTCCATTAACACCTGTATTCTCTGCTGCTCTAATACAAGATGTGTCTGAAAGCAGGGGTGGCTGGGGAGCTCGGGCACAGAGGGACAGAGCTAGGAGAAAACACATCTGGGCAAGGCAAGAGTGAAAGGCATTTTACAGTAGCTAGAAACATTGTAAACTTGTGAGAAACTTGTTCTAAGGCAGCAAAGATTGCAGGAACAAAATAATCCAAGAAATGCTGCATGCAATGGCTGTCTCTGATCTCACACCAGCTGACAGGAAAGGTAACTTAACCCAAAACTGCGCCCCTCCTAAATCATTACAGGAACCCCAACTGTCCATGCTCTTGTGTTTCTGCACTCAGAAGGACAGAGCAGTCTCAAGAGTTTCTAGGCTGGGACGAGAGAGCAGCAGCCATCAGCCCTCCGGGCTGGCACAGAGCCCAGCACACGAACCTGGGTGCCTGGCACAGCTCAGGGATGGGTTTGTGCAGCAAGGAGCCCACGGCTCCAGGTACTGAGAGCTGCCCTCACACACAGGCAGGGCCTGCCCACCTGGCTGCTCTGCAGGGCACACACAGAGCCCGTGAGGCCGGTGCCAAGGTGGCCAGGCTGGCCCTGCCCCTGTGAACAGTGCCCGGCTCCCCGACCCCTTCCCCTGCTCCTCCCAGATCCCACGGGAGCAATCGTGCAGTGCCGAAACACACCGAGGATTCTTCCACCTTCCATCCTCCCTCAGCAATCAGTTGTGGCTGGAGAGGCAGGGATTACACTGCAAACTTTTTAACCCAGTTGCTGGCACTGCAGGCGTGATGCTTGCTTCAAAATCCAGCACATGGGTGAGAGGGGGAGGCCACCAGCACTGAGCTTCCCACTCTTGAACTGCATCCAAACCTGCTCCACTACCAAATGCCAGTGAACTTTGCTTTAGGTGACAAACTTCAAAAATCCACCTTGATACCATAAAATCAGCGGGGGATGGAAGCAACGTGTGGGTCAGTCAGGAGACTCACGTGCTTCAGGACGAAGGCCAGCCACAAACCACGCTGCTTCTACATCTTTTACTTATATTTTAGAGACCAGAGAAAGGAGCTGAGGCTGAGATGGGTGCTCAGACTTCTCAGTTCTTGAAGATACAAACAGCAAGCTGAGCAAACCCAGGGCAGGTGGAAGCATCTCAGGGTCGGTGCCAGCCCGGGAGCTGGCACTGAGAACAGTGAGGACGTGGAGCTGCACACTGTGCCTGGCTTGAGCCGCTCAGCCTCCAACACAGAGCAAGAACAACCAGCAAATAACTAGTTAAACCTGCAATTTCCAGCTGAGATGTCGAACAAGCCTGTGCCCTTTCCAGGAAAGCTCTTGCCTCTGAGTATTTTCTGACATGCCAGCGGTGCCCGCAGCCCGAACTCGCGGGCGGACCCGGCCCCCGGCTGCCCAGCGGCCCCGGGACAGCCGTGTCCGCCCGTGGGCAGCACCACGCGGTGCCCGGGCCGGACTGGGCTCCCGCACCCCGCGCCGGGAGCGCGGCCGCCGCCCACGGGCTCCGGGAGCGGCCCCGCGGCGCACGGGGCCGGGCACGGCGCTCCCGGCCCGGGCCCCCCCGCGGCCGCGCGGTGGAGCGGCCCCATGAAGGTGACCTTCACCGGGCCCGGGGCTCTCCCGCTCCGCCGGGACGGGCCCGCCCAGGCCCGGGGCGCCGCCTGACCCCGCGGCTCCCCCGGGCCCGGCTCGGCCCCGCTGCGGCACGGGAGGACAGCCGGAATCGCGCGGCCCGGCCCCGCTGCGGCCTCCGGCCTCGGCAGCCAGCGCAGCCCCGGGGCTGCCAGGAGCCTTCCCGAGGCACGGCGGGAGCGCCGGGCCCCGGCACGACTCGCCCGCAGGAACGGAACCCCCGGGCCGCGGGCGCACGGCCCCGCGGCGGGGCGCGCCCGGGCCGCTCCGCCCGCCTGTCCCGGCTGGGACGAGCCGCCCGAGTTGCCAGAACCGCCCCCGATCCCCAGCGCGGCCACGGCCCCGGCTCCCGCAGATCCCCGTGACTTTTCCGGCGAGCTCCAAGAGCCGGAGGAGGAGCGGTGGGATTGCACCACCGGAACGGGCATCCTCGGGACGGGCATCCCCGGCCCCGCAGCCCGGCCCGCGCTCCCGCCGCAGGCCCGGCCCGGTCGCTTACCGGGGCGCTGCTGCGTCTCGGCGGGCCGGCTGTCGCGGGGTGCCGGGTGCTGCTGCTCAGCGCCCTGCGCGGCCGGCACGGCGGCCGGCGGCATGTCGCCCGCTCGGATGACCATGGGCCCGCCGAAGGACAGCGCCGTCCGCCCGCCCGCCCACGTGGTGCGGCCCCGCCGCCGCTACGGCGCCCGCCACGGCCCAACCCCCACGCGCCGGCAGCGCCTTAAAGGGGCCGCGCCCCCTCGGCCGCGCGCTCCGCCCGCCGCGCCGGGCCCGGCCCCGCTCGGCCCCGCTCGGCCCCGCTCGGCCCCGCTCGGCCCCGCTCGGCCCCGGGGGACGGCCCGGGGAGACCCCCCCCCCCCCCCCCCCCCCCAACCCCGGGGAAGGGCTCCGGCCGCCCGCGTCCTCCCCGGGGGCCGCAAGGGTACGTGCGGCGCTGGGGGATACCGGGGTGACACCGGAGTGACACCGGGGGGTACCGGGGTGACACCAGGCGCAGCCAAGGGGTATCGGGGTGACACCGGAGTGCCACCGGGCATAGCCAGGAGCACGTGGCGGCCCCGCTGCCCCAGCCCGAGGCTCCGGGAGCGCCGAGCCCCGCGGGTCCGGGGAGCAGAAGCGAGCGCGGCAGGGTTTGGGTCGGACGGGACCCCCCGGTGCCGTGGGCACCGACACCTGCCCCTGGTGCAGGTTGCTCCAAGCCCCGCTGGCACCGAACAGATTGTATTTCTTCAAACAGGAGTCTCTGCAGCCGTGGGGAGAAACGTTTGGAAAATCTTTATTTGTAACGAATAATGGCTGGTGATGGGTTAAAAAAACTAAACAAAACGACAAAAAAACCCAACCCCCCTCCCAAAAAAAAACCCCAAATCAAACAAAAAACCCCCAACCAAAACAAAAATCCAAACCAAACAAACTTTCCTAAGAAAAGATGTTCTTTAATGTTTGATCTTTGTAACTTTGAAGCCTAATCAATAAGAAGGGATATTTAATTCATGAAACATATATCAGCTAACAAGCAAGCTGTATGTGGTGTCCATGTGTCAGAAAAACAAAGTGTAGGGCTTGACATGATTCAGTGGTCCAAGACCTGAGGGAGGAGGTTAACAGCTTGAGAGGAAGGACGTTATCACTAATAATGGACACAAAGAGTGCAGAATTTTTAGGTCACAAGGACATTTGACAGGATTTCCAAGATAAGAAATAACTAATAAAACTGACTCAGTGATTGTGCTGAAATCAGCTCCAAATGGGTAGAAGGTAATTCTGGCAGGGGGGGTCTGTGGCCATCAACCCACAGACCACTGATGCTAGAAATCAACCAACCCAAAATAAGAGCAAGATTCATCAACATGGGAAGTGGAGAATCATTAACCAATAGAGAATACTAATTAATAAGAGAACTATGTAACTTGCAGCAATGAACACTAATTCCTTTGTTTCCTAAAATATATAAATTGTTAAAAGATTTGATGATTGCCATACATGTATGGTGGAACAATCCCCCATGTACCCAGCGCTGAATAATGCCAACTTTCTAACCAAACCAACTGACTGGAGAATTTATTTCCCATTTCTCTGTGTCACTGTCCAATCCAGCCTTGAACACTTCCAAGAATGGGGCAGCCACAGCTTCTCTGGGCACCCTGTGCCAGGCCCTGCCCAAACACGGGGAAGAATCTTCCCAATATCCCGTCTATCCCTGCCCTCTGGCAGCAGGAAGCCATTCCCCCTTGTCCTGGCACTCCAGATCCTGATAATGATCCCCCATCTACCTGCAGGCCCCCTGTAAGAACTGGGGTGTCACTCTGAGGACTCCCCAGAGCGGTGGAAGAGCTCTGGGGGACTGAGGGAGGAGCCAGTCCTGGGACAGAGACAGAGATGCTTCTGGCTTGTGGCTGGAGGTCCTGCACTCTGGGGTAGGACAGTACCACCCTCTGCAGATTTCAGTCTCTTTATTAAGAAAAAGGCATATTACAACAACTTCTAAAGTACAGCTCCATACTCTAGTCTCTGGCTGCTAACACATTTTGAAAAGCACTTGGTTAAAAAGCAAAGTCAACATGAATATCATCCTGGCAAATAATGGTGACATGTAGCAAAATGAACATTCAAATAAAGCAGAGCAGTGTCAAAGCTTTGGCATCTGTCCCTCTGCGGCGGCGCTCCCCAGCACGAGGCACAGGCGTTTATTGTTCTCACTGAGCTTCACTAACTCAGCCAAGGACAATATTTTTGCTCCAACGAAACCACAGCTGCTCTGGGACCAGGGGAGCTGGAGCAGAAGTGCTGCCCTCCTCATCCCTCTGCTGAGCCCTCCCAAGGGTGCCAGCACAGCTCTGGGCAGGCAGAGGTGGTGTCCCCACCCCACTGGGGTGACCTTGGACATACAGACACTGCTGGTCCCTGCAGGACTGCAGCTCAGGGCTGTACCCACAGCCCATGGACAGGAAGGGTCTGCTGCTTCAGACATGCAAAGATTTGGGACATTCCCAGGGCCTGATAGTCTAATTCCTGCCATAATTGCAGCAACAGGAAAGGGGAGCTTTCTTGGAAGCTGCGAGATGACTGAAATCTATCGGGAAGAGCCAGGAGGCATAACCACACCCTGGCCAGGGAGGACCAGGCACCGTTTGGGTGTGGGTTGGGTGCACGTCTCACACACCAGCAGCTTTGCTCCCCTGCTCCTGCCCAAAGGTGCAAGGAGAGGGAGGGTGGGATGAAGGGATGGATGTGGTGGCAGTACCGAGTGTCACCCTCCCAGTGTCACCCTCCGTGTCCTGCCCAGAGGCACCATCCCTTCATGGGGCTGGGACAGCAGCGTCCCTGCAGGGCCAGAGCTGGCAGGGAGGACACAGGGACAGAAACGGGGCTCTGGGGAGCAAAGGGCAGCTCTGCCGGTGAGGGGACACGGTGCTTTGATTTGATCCTTGTGCTTTAACAGGCCGTGGTGTCTGGTGGCTCCTCCACAGCCGCTGTGCTCATCGATCCTGAGCTCCTCCTGCTCACCCAGCCCGGCGCTGCTGATCTTATCCACACATCTCAGATGCCTGCGTGAGGCAACCCAGAGGCATAAGGGAGTTCTCTCCCGTCCTGTTGCATTCCCTGTCGGACTTGGCAGCCAGGCACCGACAGTGCAAGAGGGTGACAAGAACAGGCATGCAGGAGGCGTCACTACAGCCAGACTGGCTCATCAGGGCTGCTGGGACTGGGGGCTGGTGCTCTAGGAACAAGGCAGGATGGTGTGGCTTCATTGGGGCAGCAGGAGCCAGTTCACAAGGCTGTACACAAGGACTCTGAAAGGTTCACCTCACCCCCAAAAATGAAAGTCCTTTGTTGTGCTGCTGATTTACCTTCCTATTATGGAGAGCTTGGGGAGAACTTGGGAAAAGCAGAGCGATCCCTTCACACTGCTGGCTCCAGCCACTTCAGGCAGGATGTCTCTTGCTGTGTCACTGCCACCTCTCCTGGGCACCTCAGTCCCTCCAGAGCACCCATCAGCTGGGCATGAACCTGGCTTTGCTCGCCATAAGGCAATTCACAGAAAGCTTCTCCCCCAGCAGGGCCTGGCCCCAGTTCAGTGTCCCAGCACAGAGCATGCAGCAGTGGGAAGGCTGGGAGCCTAGTGGGGATGGGAAAGACACGGCTGGGAGGGCTTAGATTAACCCCAGCAAACACATTCACAAAATATGGCTTTTTAGTTAACAGGGTCAAGAAGGAGAACTTCCTGACTAATCTAAGTCCAGGGGAGTGTGCACCCTGTTTCTGGGACTGGCTCTGCCACAGCCAGTGCATCTTCCCCCATCCACTGCTCACCTCACACCTGCTGCAAGGTGCATTTGAGACATCACTTTCTCAGATAGCATTAGGAAAAATAATAATAATAATAATAACAACAATAATAATAAAAGGGAAAGAGATATTAGCAAACCAAACACATCAAATCCACAAGCCTCTGCAGAGCTACAGAGCAAAAGGGGGTGCAGAGGAGAGGAGCCTGGCTGTTAGTCTGTAGGCAGACAGCTCTCAGCACGTGGTGGTTTACACACACAAGACACAGTTTACTAACGAGCGTTATTGCTATGCTTCCATTTCCAGTCTAATCATTAAGCTTTACAAGTCAACATCAAACAGTGCCTGTTCCATCCCGAGCACGGTGGTGTTGGTGGCTGCACTCCTCAGTCTGTGCTCTCGGGTGCAGGTCAGAGCTGTGTGTGCCCTTTGGACTCCTGAGGAGTGCAGAGCAGGGACTGAAGCACCTCCAGATCCCTGTGACACCTTACAGGCTCAGGGCCAGCTTACAGTGCGAGGGGGAGTCTGTGAGAGCCTCCAGGAGGGGAGGGCAGGCCCTGCCTGGGCCCCAGTGGCTCTCAGGATCCCAGTGGCTCCAGCAGCCTTTGCAGTAAAAAATAGGAATACTGTCTTTTTGATTTTTTTTGATCATTTTGATCTCCTTGATCATTTTATATAAATACAAAGATTAAAATAATTTATCTCAACATTATTTCTATTACAATCATACAGTGTTTTCCCTTCAAAACAAGTGCATGTATGTGTGTATATATATATATATATATATATAAGTGTATATATAGAATCTCTAGAGCTTCCCTCCTCCCCAAGAAAAGCAGCAGTGACTGAAGCAGGTACAGCACGCAGGAGCTGATCCTTCCTGCTCCAAGGCAAATGTGCCCAAGGAAAAGTGCAGGGTTCAGCCTGACAACTCATTTCCAAGCACATTACATTGGCATGAAGGGGGGAGTGGGGTGCTCGCTCTCCATCCCTCTGGGAGCCCCCTTGGCCTCAGGCAGCTCTGCCTGTGGGGCTCCAGACCTGCCCAGCTGCCTGGGGAGGGACCAGCATGGGGACTGGGAATGAGATCAACTCCTTGAGCAAGCTGCTAATTACTGCTGGAGAGGAAAGGGCCCTGCAGCTCAGACAGGGTTGCTTCATTTACATACTAGGCACTACGGATGATGATTGCTAGGAAGGTATTTACACAGGAGAAGGATCAGACTTCTCCCTCCACTTTTCAGTGCTTGGGTCAGTCATAAACACTATGATCCCATGAAGGAGTTTGTAATAAAAATGCAACATACTGTGTCTATCAGGATTGTCTAGGAAGGACAGGAAACAGCTGTGCACACCACAGCTGCAGCAGCAGCCAAGCACACAGGGACAGGCCTCTTTCACCCTGACAGAGGAGAGACAAATCCGCCCAGAACCTCTCAGAACCTGAGAGAAACAGCGATTTCCAGAGGCCAATAGCACCTCATGGGCACAACACTCGCACAGCTGTGACACTGGAGCCCTGGGGCTGCTCGTGCAACACCCAGCAACCCTCCCCTCACTGTCCCCTCACTGTCCCCGTGCGTGGGTGGCAGCAGGGTCCCAGCACAGCCAGCTCACCACAGAGCCTGCCTGGATCACTGTGCAGGGGGAAGCAGGCAGGGAGCATTCTGCAGCCTTGCCAGGGAGCTCAGAGCTCTCTGGTGCTCAGAGCCGCCCGTGCTGCCCTGCCCCTGCCCAACCTGCGCACAACCTGGGCATGTGGAGCTCCCTGCCAGGGCTCCTGCAGCCTCCCATGGCTGTGGTAGTCTGGGGGGACAGCTGGGGGCTCTGAGGGTTCTGTGCTCCCGAGGCAGCAGCTCCAAATACCTCAGGGGCTGCAAAAGTTCCCACTAGAGCCTTCATGCCCCAGGAGCTGCACACCTCGGCACAGTTGCTGCCTGAGCACTGTGAGGGGGGCTCTGCCCAGCGTGGCCTTGCTGGGCTCTGTCCCAAACCCAGGGTGTATTAGGGACCATGGGGACAGCTGGGGAGTCCCAACCCTCAGGGGTGCCCTGGGAGAGCAAGAGGGCTCTTGCCTTCCAAAGCCTGACTAGTCACATAAGAGCCAAAGAAAAGGTACAAAAGCCACTACTTCCTGCCCTGCTAGTGCAGCTCATATGCTTTGGGGTTCATTTTTACCAAAGAGCTGGCCTGGTGACTGCTGCTGTGAATCTCATAAAGCATTTTAATAGAGTATATAAATATTGAACTACAAAAATAGACAGCTCTGACTGCACGGGCACACTAGGGGTGAGCACGGGCAGGCCAAGCCTCGCTAGTCTATGAGGGTGATGTTTTTCAAGAGGTTTCAAAATGGATTGGAAGGAAATAGGGTCTGATGTCACCCTGCAGTTCCCTCGTGCCCACACCAGCCACGGAGGCAGCGGGGGTCCTGCAGGAGGCTGCTGCCCACCAGCCTGGCAGGGCTGGCTGCAGGCAGGGCCTGTGGCCCAGCTGGGCCAGCCGGGCTGGCAGCTCACATGCCAGGGTGAAACCTGCCCCTTGGGTTGCCCTGAGCAGCACAGGTCTGGCAGCACTGGAGCACAGACCTTTGCCCTGCCCAAAGCCCTCCCCTCCTAATGGTGTTTCACAACACCCAGGGAGTGGATTGTAAAGCTGACAGTTTGGTTGGAAGTGGGGCTAGGCTGCCCTGGTGGGGCGAAGGCAGCTGTGCTGGGAAGGGCGGGAGGCCATGGGGAAGGACTGGGGGCTGCTCAGCCCTCAGCAGCAAACCCAGACCTGGCTGTGGATGTGACTGAGAACCAAAATGCTGGTGCCGAGGAGAGCCCCGTGCAGGGGGCACAGGGTGCAGCCCTGCTCCAGCAGCACATGGAGCCTGGCTGCAGTGGCCGAGGAGCCACGGGGTGTCCAGCAGGACTGCCAGGACTGCCAGGACTGCCAGGACTGCCAATCTCTGTCCAGCTGCCTTGTCTGAGTCCTGCTGCAAACGTGATGAGTGGACAGACTGCTGCACAGGGGAGCGTGGGACAGGGCCTGGTCAGCACAGCAGCACTGTCCTTGTGCCAGGGGATTCCTCCATCACCCCCAGGATCCCCCTTGTTCAGCTGCCTGCGTTCTGGAGAACCTTCCTGGGGGTGTCCTGGGCCCCCTCAGTGCCCGGTGCCGTGATGGCGAGGGCTGAGCCCATCCCACGGTGCCAAGCCATGTGCTGCACTGCACACCCACCTCCCGGCACCCACTCTGAGGGCAGCAGCAGCAGCAAGATCTCATCTCAAAAATGCTTCCCCTTCTTTCTTCCTCTCTTTCTTTCTTTCCTTGCAGGCTGTGGACAGGTGCTGGGACGTGTCCCCCTCACAGCCTGGTGCTGGATGCTCCCCTGTCCCACAGCACTGCCGGTAACATCCCTGGCCCAGACCTTTCTGGCAGAGGCAGGTTCTGGCTGCCGGTGGGTGGGAGGTGAGTGCAGGGCTCCACTTTCGGCTGCCCCTTCCCCTGCACTGAGGGGACGGGGGAAAGAACAGAACCTCGGCCGGGCTCAGGCCTTTCCGGCTGCTCGGGCCACGCCGTCCCCTCGCTGCCTACTCCTGGGCCCGGGGGGCACCATGAGCACCGTGAGCACTGTGACCACTGTGGGCACTGTGACCACTGTGGGCACTGTGGGCACTGTGGGTACCATGACCACCATGACCACCGTGGGCACCAGAGCCCTGCCTCTTGCCGGGCTCGCCCTTGGCCGGCCTGGCCCTGGCCGCCGGCTCCTGCGGGGGCTGCCGGGGAGGCCGCTGGCCCCGGCCGGGGGGCTCCGGGCGCTGCGGGCCGTGCGGCCGCGGCGAGTACAGGAACAGCGCCGGGTCGGGCATGGCCTCGTGCTCCTCCTGCGCCGGCTCCCGGGGCCTGGGCCCGTCCCCGGGCGGGCGCCGGGCGGGTGCTCGGTGGCCGCGGCGGCGGGGCCGGGCCTGGGCCTGGGCCTGGGCCGGGGGCTGCTCGGGGCCCGGCAGCCGCTGGGCCGTGGCGTGCAGCTGCAGCGAGAGGTAGGCGGCCGCCTCCGTCTGCTTCTGCAGCTCGGTGTCGAGGATGGTGACGCGGTGGCTGCGGCGCTTCAGCTCCTCCAGGAACCGGCGCTCCTTGCTGCGCAGGCTGGAGCGCAGCGCGGCCACCAGCGTCTCCTTGTGCTGCAGCTCCTTGCGCAGCTCCAGGTTGTCCTTCTCCTTCTCCTGCAGCTGGGCCTCCATCGCCCGGCACTTCTCCTCCAGCTCGCGGTCCAGGACATCTGCGGGTCAAGGCACAGAGGGGTCGGAGGGGGAGCAGGGCTCAGCCCCACGGCTCCTGGCAGGACCCCACAGCCCCAGCGTGGCTGCTGACAGCCCCATGTCCCAGCATGTCCTGGCAGTGCCACTGAGGCTGCTCGGGTGCTTCTCCAAGTTGGGACCCAAAACTCCCTGAGCTCGCTGCCAGTGCAGACACAGGAGCCCGGGCACGGTGCCACATGTAACATCCAAATGTGTGCTGAAAGCAAAAGGCAGCTTCAGGGGAGGATGTTGTTGCCATGGAACCTGCTGCCTCTACCTTGCTGCAGTTTAAAAATTTCCCTAGGTAAGTAGTTTTTCTCCCAAAAAGTGACTTAGAATGTCTGCAGAGGGTGTGGGGAAGCACACGTGGGCTGGGAGAGAAAAGGAAATGGTGCAGGGAAACCATCAGCCCAACTTTGGAGGGACTTTTGGCCCCAAGGCCCGGGACTCCAAAGCCTGGTTAGTCAGGATGGAGATGCTAATCCGAGATTACACAGGAGCTGGGCTGCGCTCAGCAGGGAAGGAGCCTTCATCCGGGGAGGGGGAGCGGGTTCTGGGGAATGCTATCCTGGGGCAGGATGGCCAGGCAGCTTGGGGAACTCACAGCTTGGCATTCTGGGGAGGAGCCCAGTGGGCAACAGGAGGACTCCTGACCCCAGCCCTGGCTGCCTGCTCCAGCACCCAGCCCTTGGCAGGGTGCAGGCTGGCACCTGCCCGCGCTCCCTGGCCTGCCCAGGCCTGCTCCTATCCTCTGCAATAATCTGCTTTTTATGATGTGATTGGCAGCTGCTTACAGCCTCAGCTCCTCAGTGTTCCTGCAGCTTTATAATGAGGTCTTAGGGAGGCATTTGCAGGCGGTAATTATTGCATGAATGGTATTAGAAGAGCAATCATTTGATGGCATCGTAAATGAGATGCTGCCCCATAAACGTGGCAAAGTGATTGTGCAGCTCTAAAAGGCAGAGGGATGGGCAGGCACCATGGATGAGACTCACTGCATCGTGGCTGCTGACACCCAATGGCACCTGGTGGGCTGGGCACCAGCCCTCTGCCAGCAAAGCCCAGGGGTGCAGAGAAGGGACCCCTGGCTCCATGGGAGGGGCTGGCAGTTTGGAATTCCCATGGAGCCAGCCACAGCACTGCCTGAGGGTGCCAAGGGCAAGGACCCTGCTGGCCCCCGTGAGAGCAGCCCGCACCCACCCTGGCACTGGCTGCCCTGGGGACAGGGGACAGGCTTGGTGCCAGGGACTGTGCCCAGGCAGCGCCAGAGAGGAGTTTCAGTTTCATCGCTGGGACAGAGGAAGGAGAGCAGCCTCTGCTGGCTGTGGGGCTCCTGGGCATCACCAGCATGCACTGGGCTGCCAGCAGGCTGTGCACACTCCCAGTCCTGCCCTCAGCCCCACTGCCCTCAGGCAAGGTCCCTGTGCCCTCCCTGCAGCTCTGATGGGTCCCTCTGGCTTCAGGCTCTTCTGCACCCACACCTCGTGCCCAAAGCTGTGCTCTTACCTTGCTGGCGGGCCTCCAGCTCTTTCATTTCCAGGTCATGGGTGAGCTCTGGAAGAGAAATCCAACAGGACTGAGGAGGAGCATGCCACCCATTCTGTGCTCCCCAAGAATTCCTCTGCTCCCTGTGAGGCATTGGACATCACTGTGGCTGCAGTGTTATCTCTGCCCAGCCCGCATGGGACTGTGGCCCTCCAGGAGCTCCAGCCACAGGCTGAGCTAAAAATAGGCAATTGTGGCAATTTATATGTTATTAAGCAGCCTCTTGGCCAAGACATTGTCCGAAGGAGGTTCTGCTCCTCTGACAATGTCTTTCCTTTTCCAACTGCTGAACCATTTTCAGCACTTTAAACCAGGACAAAGAGCAGAGCAACGGATTGAAAATAGACCAGAGTGTAAGCTGCCACCCAAAACATTTCACAATTTCCTGCTCCAGGCTGATTGCTGCCTCTGCACGTGATGCAAGCAGGGACGGCCTCCCAGCACCATGTGCCTGCAGAAGGATGCTCCCTGCTCCAGGGCAACGTGGAGCTTCCAAATCCCTTCCAAATCTCCGGAGCTGCAGCACCTACCTGCCTGCTCAGCCCCACCATGCTGCCTCCTCTCTGCTGCTCTTTGCCTGCTCACTGTCTAGCCCCAGGCTACAGCACCAGGCCACAAAGGGCAGCTCAGGGACCTTCTGGAGTTCACTTTACCCTGCACTCTTACAGACAGTCCCTTTTGAATTAATTGTCACAGCCCACCCAACCACTAACAGCCCTGAGCAGAGGAGGAGAGTGGCAGCAGCAGCATTCAGCTGTTTGGGGCTATTTTTTCCCCCGAAAATGAGTTCAAATGGTTAATCTTTGCCCTACATTTTTCTTTTAATCTGCTTTTGTGTTGACTCTAATCCTCATCACTGCCATCCTCCTGAAACAGAACGCTTGGCTCAGGCTGCTCTGCCTGTCTGTCTTGGAAAACAAATCTGTAGTGAGAAGGCAGAAGTACCTGAGAACGTAATGCAGTTTCTGGAAAGCGTTCAGCACTCTCGACTGCCCCAGTGGGAATCAGTGGCCATTGTGCTATATTTCTGAAGCTAAAATAATAGGTTTGCAGTCTCAGGTATATTTCAAATGAAAACCAAAGCAGTTGCCTATTTCCAAAGACATCATCCTGCTGAGCAAGTGCAGTGATGATGCACGGCCTGGGGTCCCAGTTTCTGTGCTGGAGCCAGAGGGCTGGTGCTGATCTGCTTCAGTACCATCCCCATGACCCCTGAGGGCCAGCTGAGAATCACCTCTGGGGAAGGGAGAGCCTTTCCCACAGGGATACCTCAGAGAGACCAAGGGCATAGTGGAGAAATCCGAAACAACAGTGCCAGGGCAGCAGGCAAGGCTCCACAGGGCCACAGTGGGGAAAAACTGACTTACAGACTCTACTCTCCTCCTGCAAACAGCCCCCCAGATAATGACACTCAAAGGTCAGCAAAATCTCCTTAAAACTACCCAGGGGTTGCCCCCATCTCTCCTGGCAGAACCACACCCCTCACCCAGGAGGACAGGACCCCTCTGGTCAGATACAGCTGTCCTTGGCTCACACTGGGAAGGGGACATCACCTGTGCAGTGGGCTCATTCCAGCCCGTGGGGACAGACTGCCCCCAGTTTGATTTAGGCAGGAGAACCCCACTGTCTTGCCTGCCTGAAGAGGCAGCAGATGAAATAATTAAAACAATGGAATAGAACAGCAAAAGCTCAGAAAGGATGGGGAAAATTAGCCAGTTTTATCAGTGCAGACATTTCTTTGTTTCCCAGGAACCTGGGAGAATGAGAGGCTGGAAGACAAGGAGTAATTAGCTGTGGCTGAATTATTGATGAGAGCAGCAGCACAAGTTGGAATGAGTTCCAGTGGTGGCAGAAGGCTGGGTGACTGTCACTGCTGCAGGGGTGGCTGGAGGGGAGTGTGACACTGCTGCAGAGGGGTTGGGGCTGCAGTTGTGAGCAGGCAGGCAGGGCGCTGAGCCTCGCCCTGCAGCCTGGCACTCTCCTCTCTGTGTCCTGTGTGGCACCCTGGCGTGCAGCAGGAGCTTTCCTGCCCAAGGTGCTCCGTGAGCAGCCGGCTCCCCCACGCCCTGGCCACCAACACTCACCTGAGCAGTGCTTCTGCAAGCGGAGGATCTCCAGGTGCAGGCCATGGAGCAGCTCCATCTGCTCCTTCTTCAGGAAGGCGATGTGGCGCTGCACGCTCTGGATCTGGTGCTCCAGGGACACGGTCTCCATCGCAACCAAATTCACAGTCCAGGTCTGCAGGGAGTGGAGAGGGCTGATCAAACGTGCAGCAGAGTGCTGGGCTTGCAACCCAGAGGGGCAGAGCCTGGGGTGCAGGGTGGTGCTTTCCCTCCTTGACCCTCTCCATGGGGACTGTGGCTGTGGGCAGAGCAGCCCTGGGAATGGCCTCACCCTCTCACCTTCCAGCACCTCTGGGGCCGGCTCCTGTCCTGCCTGCTCTGAGACTGCACAGGCAGAAAATCCTGCTGCATGAACCCTGGCATCACAGCATGTGTGTCTGCTCTGAATTTGGCCCTAGGAAATACTTTATCACTGAGTAGGATGCATCTGGGACAGGATTGTTCCCTGTCGTTCCCAGGTGGGAGTTGCACCAGAGATGATTTTGGCTCTCTCTTGACAAGCCCCACATCACACAGCAGCAACTGCAGCGAGCGATCCAGCACATGAAAAATACAATATGCTCTGTCTAACCCGATCAGCACTGCGTGGATGGGAGAGTCATGTTGTCTTCCAGGAGAAGGAACATCTTCCCTGGTAATTTGCCTGGCAGACAAGAGCTGCTGGCAGGCTGTGCCAGGCACTCGAGCTGGGCTGGTGGTCCATCCCCACGTCATCAGTGGCCTTGGAAAAGCAGCTGCAGAAACCACCCACCTGTGCTGCTGCACAGAGAGATAAAAATAACCCCTTTATCCCAGGAAATACCATTCCGTGGTGTGTGGAATCTGTCCTTGCTCCCTACACACAGCCCAGAAGGAGAGAAGCTGCAGCAAATCAAGGTAACCTGGCAGTGCTGGGTGAGTGGCTGGACTCAATGGCCTGAGAGGTTTTTCCAATCTAAATGATTCTATGGGGAGATGCTGTGCCACAAGCCTGAGGGATGGAGTGCATCATCCTGTCCCTGGGCAGCTGCTTCCCACGTCTGACTCCAGTTTTCTCTCTACAGAACCTGCAGAACCAAACGAGCGCTGTGGCTCACTATTCCAGCACCCTGGCATGGTCACATAGGGCATTTTGCAATTCCTGCAACCAGAATGCATTTAAGATCAATGCCACAGTAAATGGTCTTGGCAGTGCTCCAAGGTCAAAGCTTTGCTCCAGCCAAAGGCTCTGCAGATTTGTCACAACTCTACAGTCAGGTCTCCCTGTTCCTGTAGTTGATGAGGTGGGGGTTGCAGGTTGGTTAGGGACAGCTGAACCCAACCTGCTGGTAAAGAAATGACCCAAAGTGCATTGTCCTGTAGCTGTCCTTACAGAGGTGTCACACCCAGCTGTGCCAGGGGCTGGGGCTGGCCAGACCATCCTCCTTGGAGGGCCATATGTCCTGGTGCAGTGCAAGAGTCATGGGAGTTATCTGCCATCTGCCAGGGACCAGGAATGCAAGCCACACCACAGGTACATCCTCCTGCCAGCCCTGGCCGTGGTGGGCTGAGCTTCTTGATGGGAGTTGTGGCACCTCATCTCAGGAAACATCAGAAAGTAGGTTGGCCAAAGCCCAGAGGACATGTACTGCTATTTTCAAGCACTTTGTTCTGTCTAGTTGAAATGTCTTAGTAAAAATGGCTGCAAATTTTCCATTTAACTTTCCCTTCTCCCTTTAAGTAGGAAATTGCTCTTATTTTTTTTTAACCAATGAAAATGTTTTCCTTTAAAAACAATTGATAGATTTCAAGCTGCAAAGAAAGTTAAAGAAAAAAAAATCTGGAATTGAGATCTGTTTGTTGTCTCTGATTTGGAAGCAAGGAGCCTTCATAATTTACCTGTGTGTGTGGGAAAAGAAGTCTGTCTCCAGAACTGCAATAGGAAATTCTTAGTGGGTTTGAATCAGCTTTGCCTGTCCAACATAACTTTCATGTTGTTTCTTGAGAAACAACTCTCAGCTTGTGGCAGGAGCATCTGAAATCCCTCATGAGGGAGCGAGCACCTTGTTTTGTTTAGCCATGAACCTCCCACTCTGATCCCTCCCTTGCTGCTGTAGCTGTTACTTCTCCTTTCCAGAGCAGTTCTAAGATGCCAAGGCAACTGGTGGTGGGAGCTCTCACAGTGACCGTGTGCTCTGGGATTTTGATGAGTTAGGTATGAGGTTACAACCCTAGAAAACAATGTCATTCATAATAAAAGCCAAGAGTAAGTGATAGCAGTCACTCTTTAGCTTGGAGAATGCTCTGTGCCCTTGTGCTTCTGAGAGCTGTACATGTGCACACACAGCAGCAAAGGAGGCAGCAGTCAGCTGAGCTTTGCCCCTGTTCAGAGGTGACACCTCCAGCCTGAGCTGGGCCCTGCTCCCTGCACAGCTCTGGCCGAACAGTTCTCTCCAGTTCTGGAGACTGGGCATCCATGGGGCTCTGCCCCATCTCCAAGAGCTTTCCAGGAACAACATTCCCTTGCTGATCCTCCAAGATTTTGAGCACAGAACTGATGAGGCTGCACTGGGCTCAGCCCCCTCCATTTCTCCACATGGAGTGACCGTGGGAATGGTCTCTGCTCAGCCTTCCTGTGCACCTGTCTCTAAATCACTTTTTTTTCTACACTCCTTGTCCTTTCATCATGACCTTTGGCACAAGCATATAGGGAGTCCTGATCTCAGCCTCTTCTTTCAAAGTGCTGGTGGAAAATCCCAGTGATATTTACAATTTCATCCCAATTTATCAAATTATTATTTCACAACCCAAAATGAAACAGCCTTTTGGAGCAGCTATAATGACCTATTCAGTTGCAAGTCTACCAAGAGCTGATTTTCTTTGCACAGACAGGTTGATTGGGAATTTGCTTCCAGGGCAAAACTCTGCCTAAGGCTGCTGTTCAGTGTAAATCAGAATCCCAAAACTTTGACCCAAGAAAACCCCTCCATCCCAATGATGCATCTGAAAGAGAGATGCAGTATTTCATATCCACATCCCTCTGTACACACACTGTCACACCATGGTCTGGCCCTTGTCTGTGTGATTATTATTCCCCATAATGGCAAACTAGCTGGGAGTCAGAGGGCATGAGGTTTGCAGGAACAGGTCGATAATTTGTCCTGCTGTGGCTGCCAGCAACCCCTTCTCCATCCCATTAAAACATACGCAGGAATAAACACGGGTGCACACTAGAAATCCATAGTGCTTGGTATTTTACAGCTCAAAGAATAAAAAGATAAACTGTAGCAATGCCACTAAGCTGGTGTATCTTTAAATGTAGGGAAATCAGGCAAGCAGGAAGCTCAGAAACTTGCAGAAGGTCACAGAGGCAGTGGCGACGCCAGGAATAGAAACCAGAGGTGAAATCCCGGCCTTGGAAAAGTCAGTGGGAAACCTTCCCTGATCTCAGCAGAGGCAGAATTACACTTGGAGTGCTGTTTGCTATTCAGTATCTGTCAGTATCTATTTACAGATAAAACCAATACATATGGTGATTATAAATTATTGTGTTTCTCGCAATCCTCTGAGCGCAAACGCCTGAGGAACAGCCCCAGCCAGGCTTGTCAGGGGGCTGCGAATGCTGAAGGCAAGGCCGTGCTTTCTCCTCCCGGCTCCGAGGGAATTCGCTACGGATCCAGCTCCGCTCCGGCAGCGGAACCGGGCCGATCCTGCTCCCCGGCGGGGAACCCGCGGTGCCGCCCGCACTCCGGGGCTCGGCAGCGACACTGCCCGGTGCCGGTGCCGGTGCCGGTGCCGGTGCCGGTGCCGGTGCCGGTGCCGGTGCCGGCAGGGCTCGGGGGCCGCGGGGACAGAGCACCGGCGGGGCGGGCACGGCGCTGCCGCGGGGTCACTACCGAGAAAAGCAACTTCTAGACCCGGCACAGCGGGGCTGCGGGCAACTTCTGCGGGGCCGTTCCCGCATCCCCGGACCCCGCCCGGCCCCGCACCCGGCCCGCAGCCCCCCGGCCCCGCACCCGCCCCCCGGCCCCGCGGCCGGAGCCTTACCTGGGGGGAGCGCCGGGGCCCCACGGGGCGCCCGCTGGGCGTCATGGGGCGGGGGCCGGGCCGGGGCCGGGGCCGGGGCCGGGCCGGGGCCGCGGCGGCTCCCGCGCTGCCCGCGCTGCCTGCGGCGGCCCCGCCTCGCCCGGCCCGGCCCCGCCGCCCGTAAACAGCGGCAACGTGACCGGAACTGGGGAGCTCCGCCGGGGCGGGCGGGGACGGGCCCGGGGCCGGGGCTCTGCCCTGGAGCCGGGGCTCTGCCGGGGGAGCCGCATCGGGGCTGCGGCGCAGCTCCCCGAGACCGCCGGTGAAGCGGGGCTCAGCTCTCCGCGACCCTCGGAGCCTCCTCCCAGTCCCCTGGACCCTCGCTGCGCTGGGTCCCGCCCCTCGGGGGTCTCGGGGCTCCGCTCCCTGGGGACCCCTCGTGTCCAGCTCTCTCTCCCCGGAGATTCCCGGGCCGCCGCTCCTGCCCTTCCCCGCCGTTCCCGCCGCTGTCCGCGGTGCTGAAGCCCGAGGCCGGAGCTGCCCCGGTGGGTCCCGCTCAGCTCCGAGCTGGGGCCCCCCGAGCAGCCCCGGGCTCGGTGTGTGGGGATGGCAGCAGCGGAGTGTCCCTGCGGGACTGCGGTGTCACCGCCACCCAGGGGGATGCCAGTCAAGTGGGGCCGGCACCGGTCAAACAGCAAAGCTGTGGTCAGAGAGATGGTGAGAAAAACTTGTTTACTCAAGTGGTTACTGGCTTTTCATGCCTTTTGTTTGTGGTGCCCAGACCAGCTGGGGCTTCACATTGAAGGATGACTCAATCCTCTGCGCCTCTGTTCGGCAGGGAGCCTGGGATGCGGTGGCCTGTTCCATGCTGCAGGGAAATGGTAGCGTCCTCCCATCAGCTGACAGTCTGCCTGCTGATTCCTGTTCCCTCAAACCCAAATGTGCCTGGAGAGTGCAGCGCTCCTGCTGTGATGCTGAACTGTGCTGCCGTCTCCCTGTTAAACCCGCTGCAATCCTGCACATCCCGGTGTACAAGCAGCACACACAGGAGGTGTAGGGGCGCTCACAGAGAATGCTCTGTGGTTAGCATTCTGCCGTCCCACATCCTTGCCTCTCCTTGAATGCTTCCAGGCTCTGAGCGAGTGCTGGTGCTCCACAGATCCAGCGAGGCTGTGCTGTGGCCAATAGACTGCCTGCAGCAAAGCACATGCTCCAGGTGTGATACAGAAGGTTTGTGACATCTCTGCACAGTACCAGCCAAGGACTGGACCCTCAGCTGATGCACATGATGAGGTCCAGCCTGGCCCGTTGTTTCTGGTAGCAGAGAAAGGCTGGGCTCGGTGTTAGGGCTCATCTGTGGAGACTAAGTTTGGTTCACACAAATAAAGAAATCATTAAATCAGGAGAAAAGATGAGCAGTGTGGTCTGAAGGTCTGTACATGCACGCACAAGAAGCTCATTTGCAATGTTATTCAGACAGATCTGCCTGCAGCCCCAGACAGCACAACAGAGAGCTTCAGGGCCTCGCCATGCTCTCCCCGTCATGCCAACTCCTATGTGGCCCTCCTCTCAACTTGTGTTCTCTGAAAAATGAGTTCTTGAAACAAGAAGTTGTTAGGAGGTCACAGATGCCTGTGTGGAGAGGGAGAGTGCAGCCTTTCCTGTTCAGAGCACTGTCTCGTGTGGAGCCCCTCTCACCCATTTGTGACCCTCAGGCCAGCGTTTGCCAAGGTGCCACTTGTCCCTCTCAGGGCAGTGTGCCGTGTTTGGGGTATGTGGATGTTTTTAATGTCTCCCTGTGTCTTCCCCTAACTTGTGTGCTAACTTGGGTAGCAGTGAGCTACAGACGGGAGGTGGGGGAGGAGAGAGGGGGAATGTCTGAGTGCATCATGTTTCACAAGGTTTGTACAATTCCATTGATTTTCCACTGGATAAAAGACAAGCCTGCGAACAGTCAAGGTCAGGCACTCGGGGACAGAGAGCTGCTCTGTAAATGAGGTCATCGCTCCGGGATGCAGCCTGCCGGGCGGGACAGCAGCGCAGCGCAGCATCCTCTGCACTCAGCAGTGAATTGTCGGCACGGGAATTGTCGGCTGCCTCCACAGCGACCACCTGGCACCTTGGGGTCACTCTGGTGCACACAGGCTTCTCATGTTTCCCATTGCCAGTTCCACAATTAACTGGTTTCACTGGAAGCTTTCTTGAGCAGGACATGACGTCCTTTTGCTGATGCTTCCAGCCACCGTCATGTCCTGCACTGCAATTATGCTGCAGCTCTTCCCCAGTCCCTGCTTGCTCCGAGAGACGGGAGCTCCTTCTCAAACAAGTTTGACGTTACAGTACAGTGAGGCAAAAATGGCAGAAATACCGATTCAGGAAGAATTGGGGGATCCCTGCTGCAGCCTCAGATGTGTGACTGAGCTCCAGAGGCAGAGGCAGGCAGCTCCCAGCCTGTTTTACCCTGCTGGGAGACATCTCAGCCGTGTGCCTCGGTGTGAGCACTGCCAGCCGCTGCTCACGGTGACCCGCGGGACAGCAGGTGGGTGTCCCCACCAAGCGCCCCAGCTGCGGCTTCTGCTGCACCAAAGCGGCCTTTGATTGTGGGGATGCAGGAAGGGGAATGTGGGGGTGTGAGGATGCAGGGATGAAGCGGACGGGATGCGCAGATGTTGGATGAGAGATGCGGGGTGCGGGCGCTGCGGATGGGGCTGCGGGCAGCAGCTCTTCCGAGCGGGGCTGGGCTCCGGCGCTGCCGCTGCTCCGGGCCGGCACTGACCTCTAGTGGCACCGGCACCGGTAATGGCACCGGCACCGCCACCAGTGCGGACAGCGGTACCGGCACCGGTAATGGCACCAGTGCGGACAGCACTACAGGCTGCGGTAAGGATAAAGCGGTACCGGCACCGGAACCGGTACAGGCAGCACCCGTTCGGCAGTGCGTGCTTGTGTGTGTGTTTGTGTCTCTGTGTGCGTGTGTGTGTGCTGTGTACGACTGTGTGTGTTATCTGTGTTTGTGTGTGTGTATATGTTTGTGTGTCTCTTCTGTGTGTTTTGTGTGTTTGTGTTTGTATGTGCGTGTTATCTCTGTTTGTGTGGGCTGGGCTGGGCTGGCACGGCCGCTCTGCCCAGGGGGGGAAGGTGTGCTGGGCACCACGGCCTCCTGTCCTCAGAGGTCCCCGAGGCTCTGTGGTCGGTGGCACTGTGACACTGAGGTCTGGCTGATCCCGTCTTAGCCGAGCTCCTGGTCCCTAGAGGGCAGGTGAGAACAGCAGCCACCCCACACCGTGCCAGAGGGCAGGGACAGCACCTGGGGCTGCTTCTGCCCACCATCCTCCTTCCTGGGGCTGCCACAGGAGCTGAGGGGTGGATCCTCTGCCTGCGGGTCTGGATGTGGCCAAGGTCCCTTCAGCGGTGACAGATTCCTGGACCAAGAGCTGATTCCCAGTGGGAGCTGCATCCCACATGCACTGGAGTTAACCTGAATCCTGTGCCCTTCCAGGATGCCTACGGGAGTGCTTTGAGACCAGAGCTTTCTCCTCCCCCACCACCCCGAGTTAATTATTAGGGGGATTTTTGCATTTAATTTATAAATGAGTTTAACTTTGCCTCAGATATTATTTTTCAACCTAATTGAAATGTAGTGTGTGTGTGCTTTCTAATTGCTTTGAAGAACCTAATAAAAAGCTCCTTAAAGTCTAAAGGCTAAAAGCTGGAGGGTTTTAATAAATTTAACATTAGCTTAACATTTCCACAGGGATTGGAAAATATCTACTTGTAAGGATATTTGCTTGAGCTAAGCAATGCAATTTGTTCCTCTGCTTTAATACATATATGATATGTGAACAGTCCAATTTTTAATTTTTTTCATGCTTTAAAAACTTTTTTCAATGAAAGTTGCTTTTATTTTTAAATCTTACAAGTCTGTAAGAATCGCTGTGCTGAAGGAGGGGTGGGTCAGCTCTGGGGCTCCAGAAACAGGAGGGTGAGTTTCAGCCTCTCCCCTGCTCCCCCCGTGGCCTCTCTCTCATCCCATCACTGCTTCCCTGCCCGTGTCCTCCTGCAGCTGCTGCAGGGGAGCTGAGGCTGTGGCAGTGCCCTGGGGTCAGCCAGGGCTCAGCTCGGGGCAGTGGGAGGGCTGGGAGCACTGGGACCAGCTCGCTGTCCCCTGGGCTCTCTCTCCCTTTAGAGTGTGGGGTTCATTGCAGCTCTCGGCTCTGCAGAGCTCTCACTGAGCCCAGCGCTGCCTGACCATCAAATGCCATGTACCAGGGTTTTCCTGGCCACCATATATCAATCATACCATATCATATCATATCATATCATATCATATCATATCATACCATATCATCTCAAATGTGATGTACCGGGGATTTCCTGGCCACCGTATGTCATACCATATATGTCATATATCATGTCCCAGGGATTTCCTGGCCACCATATATCATACCATATATGTCATATATCATGTCCCAGGGATTTCCTGGCCATTTCAGCTGACACACACGTGAGGGCCAACTGCTGGGCTCCCATGGGGGCATGCCATCCACCAGCTGCCCACCTGGCACATGGACATGTTCTCTCTGGGCAGGTTCTTCTCTCCAGCCTTCAGGCCATAACTTACAGGAGATGACAGCCCCTCTGGAGGGCAGGGCACTGCCCAGATTTGGGAGACCCTTATCTTAATTCCCTTTCTGTTGCCCAGGCAAGGCACAGCCTCTCCAGCCAGCATGGCTAAGCAACCTCTGCTCCCCAGCTGTGAGGAAGCACCAACGCCCTTCAGGCGTGAAGCAGGACTTTAGAATTACCAATAATAGGAATTTACCTGAGTAATTAATGCTACTTGCTTTAAATGAGGATGCTGGCTTGTGGATGCAGCACCTGCGTTTGCTGAGCTGTGAAATTAAGTTCTCACAGATCAGAAAAGTGAGGACTTAGGGTCAGAACACCACTTTTAGGAAACAGCTTTCAGTGTGGTTTAAAGCTCCTTGAAGTAACACCTGACTGCAAGTGTGGTTTGCTTCCTGAGCCCCCTGCAGCACCCAGGGGCTCTGGGACGGAAACTCCGGCTCAGGCAGGTTCTACTTTGAATTTACGGGAGAACAGTCCTGCCTGTTCTGCCAGGTGGGTTGGGCGGGTGCTCTTACAGCGAGCAAGGACCGTGACAGAGCCCGGGGCGGGGTTCAGCCCCCCAGACTGTGCAGGTGTGGCCTCCCTGTGTGAGGGATTGGGTGAGTGGGGGGCTTGGGGAGGGCCAGGATGCCAGAGCCCCGTTTTGGGGTTTCTTGCTCCCGGTGGTGTTCCCGAGGCACTTTGGGATGCTCAGCGCGGAGTTGCTCTCAGTGTTTAAAAGGCTGGGAAATGTTCGTTTCTCTGGAGCCCCGGTCGGGACTGCGGGGTCCGCAGAGAGGTCCCGGGGGCGTCGTGTGCCCCTCGGGGCTGCCCCGGGGGGGTCATTGCATAACGCTTTACATAACCGGGCAGAGCGGTGCGGCCCCCCCGCACCTGCCCGGGCCAGGCCCCCCCGGGCTCCCCCGGGACCGGAGGGGGCGGGAGCGCAGGAACCGGCGCAGGAACGGGCGCAGGAACCGGCGCAGCCGCCCCAGCCCCGGGGCCGGTGCGGAGGAGCCGCTGGCGGCTCGGAGCGGGGTGTGCGGGTCCCCCCCGGCCTGCGGGACCCCCGGGATGGCCTCGGGGAAAGCGGAGGGGGAGCGGCGCTGGGAGCTGGTGCGCTGGTGAGTGCGGCGGGCCCGGGGGTCGCGGCTTTCCCGCCAAGGGGGACCCGAGATAAGAGCGGCAGCGGCTCGGGGGGTCTGGGCTCTGCCATGGGGGCTGTTCCCAGCCCGGGAGAGGAGGAGAACCGGGGCTGGAGGCACCCCGGTAGGGCTGAAGGGACACGGGACCTCGCCCTCGATCCGGGGCGCTGCGGGATGCTCCGAGGGGCGCCGGGGGGATCCCGGCTGGAGCGGGGGGGTCCCGGCTGGAGCGGGGGGGTCCCGGCGGGCGGCTGCTCCAGCCGGGGACACACGTGGGGGCGCAGGGAGGGGCGGGTCCGTGCTGGGAGGGGGGATCGCTGGCAGGGGTACGAGAGTCGGATCCCGAAGACTTTCTGCTCTCGGGAAAGGGTCCTGCCCGCCGAGGAGGAAGCGTGGGAGTGGCTGCGTGCCGGGGATGCCGAGGTCTCCTCACCGAGGTTTTCTCACTCCGGGGGAGTCCCCGGGACTCTGAGGATGCTGAGGCTCCTCCGATCTCCGGCGTGCAGGGACGGGGCTTGGAACAGGGCACTGTCCGTGCCCGGAGCAGCCGGGACGGGCTGACATTGAGAACAAGCTTTGTCTGTGTTCTTTTATGTTGAATTGTGCAGTTTGTGACGTCCGAAGCTTGTGACTTTTGAGCAGGGCGCTGCGGCGATGCCAGGCTGTGGCTGGATGGCTCCGCTGATGGAAGCGCTGGGCCGGGGCCCGGGCTGGTCCCTGGGCAAACGCCCCAGCTGTGGGTGGGAGCCCCTCAAACCAGGGCGAGCAGGCACAGTGGGAGTCACTGAAGCTTTTTCTTTTCCCCTTTCCTTTCCCCCCCTTATTGCAGGCAAGGACGCTGTTCTCCCTCACACACTCACAGCAGCTGCGTGGCTTGGCTGTTCTGCATCCCCACTGCCTCCCCCCCTTCCCAAGGGACCCCCTGGCTGCCCTGCCCCTGCTCTGTGCAGGGCTATCATTTACCAGAGCTGCAGGGAGCGTTGGCATTGCACCGTGCCTGGCTGATTTAACCAGGGAATTGGCAGGTCACCCTGTGCTGGGGAAGCTCAGGGAGCCTTTGGGGTTTCCTTTAGCTGCAGTGGGAAGTCGCAGTTCCTGCACTGTCACTGTCCCCAGCTGCACAGGACCCGGCAGGGCTGGGTGGGCTCAGGCAGGTCACAGAGCCCAGCAGCAGCAAGGAGGGAGCTCATGGCACTGTGGAACCTCCCCCTGGCCCCATCCAGGCAGTGTGGGCACATCCCTGCAGGGAATGTTGAGAATGAACTTCCTGGAGCATCCACATGCAGAGGGAGGGACAGGAGCTCTCTCCAGCTCTGCTGAGGTTCATGGATGCTGCAGCCGGGTGTGTGTGTCTCCAATCAGTACTACAGGGGCTTTACCTTATTAATTACTGGCTGATGAAATTTCACTTTCAGAGGAGTGTGTGTGAAGTGCAGCTGGCTTCTGGGGTGGAAGCAGGCAGCAGGATTTTGCTCCAAAAGATGGAAACAACTGCAGTTGGCAGAATTCTGCTCACTTAACAGAGCACCTATACTCTTCTAATCGAATTCATAACCGTCAGTTCACTCGACCATTACTTAATAAGCCTCAACATCTGGCCTGAAGTGATGCTAGAAGGGCCTTAGCTTGGCTTTGGGGCCAGTGATAGCCTGGGGATGGGGCTGGTCTGGGGCCAGGCTGTACCCCAAGATGATGGTGCTGAGCAGGGGGCGCTGCACCTCTGCTCCTTGGGGTTTTACAGGGGAATGGCCTGTGCTGCTTTGGAAATGTTTATTCCTTGCCTTCCTGCACATGGTGGTTACAGGGGCCTGTGGGTCTGGTCTGAGGGCCCTGTGCAGGGATTGGGTTGTGCACAGGGGTTGTGTACAGAGATTGCAGCCGGCAGTGGCCCCACAGATACCCACGGGGGTGCAGGGACCCCTCCCTGGGGCTGGATCTCAAGGGATGCCCCGTGCCCATGGGTACAGGGGATGGGGGTGGCACAGGGTGCAGGCAGACGGGCTCTGGGGTGATTTTCTGCTCGCACTGAGGAGCGTGGTGGTGCAGGACGTGCAGCTCCGAGCGGCACTGCCGAGCCAGCCGCTCCTGCATCCTGCCGCTCCCTCCCCGCAGTCCAGGGCTGATGAATATTTCAGTCTCTCTCGCTGTTATTTTTAGGTACGTGAGGGAAGGCCGTTTTCGCATTGAGGAGAGGACGCTCACGGCTTTCCAGTGGCTCTACTCGCCCCAGCAGCACCGCATTGTGAGCCGGGCAGACCTGGGCTCCCCCAGCAGGTAAGGGGGGCTGGGTACAGGACGGGGGGAGCACTGGCACATACCCTGGGCTTGCTCTTTCACAAGCCCTTGTGGTTTTGACACGGGCCTCCAGAGCCTGTCTGGGAGCCCTGTGGTACATGAACATCTTGGGCTTTGCTTTAAAAGAAAGTTCCAGGCGAAGTGGTTGCATCAGGAGCTGCAAGTACCACATAAGAACTGTTCAGTTTAAAGCCGTGGAAAGCACAAATTACCACCTGCCTGCCCAAACTTTTCTTGTAATCCCCCCATGCTTTTGTCTGAGGATCTGCTTTATGTGTGCAGCACTTGAGATTTACTTAAAAACAGATGGGAGGCAGGGGCTGTGTTTCCCCCAGCCATCAGTGATCATTGAAAAATCTCTGTTCTGATCTCCTGATTTTGTTTGGTGCTTAAACTCTCCCTTCGGGAGCCACATCCCAGGCATGTGCTGTGGCTCTCCTGCTGATGCCTGTGCATCGCTGTCAGCTCCCATCCCGTGTTTGATGATAAAACACCATTAACATAAAAGCCTCGTGGGCCTCCAGACACACAGAGAGCAGCATCTGCTCTCAGGCCGAAAGAGCTGCAGAACACACCGAGTCCCTGAGGGGCTGTGACACTGAAAGCTCTCCCCTCTCCTTTCGGCAGCAGTTTAGCTCCAAGAGCCCTTAAAGCCCTGAAGTGTTTATCTGCCTGGAATGGCACGGATGAGAACAACAATGGGAGGGTGGCTGCAAAGGGAGGAGGTGCCCAAAAGCCTTGGATTTCCCCGGAAAGGAAGGGCTGAGGGTACTCCTCACACACAGCAAGCAGGGTGGGGATGACATTCACACCTGGAGGAGACTCCTAGGGACATGAGGGATGTGCCAGCTGTGCTCAGCAGGAGCCATGGCATACACACTTACTGCTGCTGTCTGTTCCTGCGTGGGAATTCCTCTGCCTGCCGCTGGAGAGGCTTTCCAGAAACTGGAATGGCTGTGCTGTTTATTGATTTTAACTAATTTCTGCAAGTTGCTTTCAGAGGTTGGGTTAGCCTTACCTGTGATGTGTGTGTTTCATTTGGCACGTGCAACTGAAATGCGTGTAAGGTCATTTATAATTAATGTTAAGTGCTGTTGGGGTTAATTTCACTAGATTCATTTGATTTCCCGAGGGGGTCAATTCCACTGGATTTGTTTGATTTCCCAGAGGAAAAGTTGCCTGGAAGTTTCCTGGAGCTGTCTGGAGAGTCTGTGGGACACCAGGGACCAGTTATGAGTGGTGTCTGTATCTCTCTCATTGGGATAAAATCTTTGCAGCCCAAAGCAGCCCAAGTGTAAACTCCGGCTGGGCAAGAGCAGCCGCGGCCCGGGGATGCTGCGGGCCGGGAGCGGAGCTGTTGGAGCACGGGGGATGCTGCGGGCCGGGCCGCCCGGCCCAGCTCCTGCTCGGTGGGATGGGAATGAGGAAACAGCCACGGCCAGGGTGCGTTCCTGCCCCATGGCCCCTCTAGGCAGGGCAGGGCTGTAGGCAGGACACGGGGCAGGGCTTCGGGCAGGACAGGGCGGTGAGAGTCGGCTCTGCCCCCGCAGCCTGCGGGATCCCGGGGCAGCGGCGGGCGGGGAGCGCGCACCGCCCCGCACGGACCCGCCCGAACCCGCACGGTTCTGCACCGCCCCTGACGGCCCCGCACCGCCCCGCACCGCCCCGCGCGGGGCCGGCTCCGCCACCGAGGCGGGATCCGCAGGCGGCGAGCGGCGGGCACGGCGCGGGGCTGCGGGCTCCATCCTCGGCGGTACGTACGTGCTCCGGGCCGGGAGCGGGAAGCGGGAGCTGTACGGAGCCCTAGGGCTGGGGACGGTGGAGCGGGACCCGTGTGGGAGGATGGTGAGGTGGCTGCCAGCACCGCTCTTAGGTGTTGGCCATTGCAGGAGGCGATTTCCAGCGGTCCGTGCGGGGCTGTGCCCGCTGTCCCCGGGGGTCGCGGTGGCGGGGTCCGGTGGCTTGCGGGGCTTTGTCCTGCCTCCCCCGGGCACCTCCTTGACTGGGGAGCCCCAGGTGTTTGCACACAAGAAAAGAGACGTCTGAGCCTCTCTGCATGTCCCCCTCCCGCCTGCCGGGGTGACGCTCCCCAGCACTGTCCCTGTGCGAGGCTGCAGCTCACCCCTGACGGGCGAGCGGCGCAATGTCTGCTCACCAGGCTGAGCATCTCCCTTCATCCTGCTCATTCCCACGGGCAGAGCACCGCTGTGCCCGGCGTGGAGCTGCACAGAGCCGGGGAGGGCCGCGTGAAATTCGCATCCCTGGCGGATGCAAGGTGTGAGATGGATCCTGCCAGGTTCTGCCGTTTTCTGCACGCTCTGGGCTCTGCTGTTTTGTTTAAGACCGCTTGTTTTTTTAGTAGCAGAAGGGACATAATATCTGTCCACAAGAAACGGTTTATTTGGGGTTGGAATCACGCCAAAGAGTTTAAATTCAGATCCAGCACGCAGTGTGGCTGCAGGCAGCAGGCTCGCTCTTGCACATACCACGTTTCACAGATACTGCACTCCCACTAGGGACGATAACCATGGCAGCAAAAATGCCTTTTTCTTTGCTTGTTTGTTTTATCATCCTTCTTTCCCTTCATCCCTAAGCATATCTGTATGGCAGCGAGGTGCTGAGGGCTGCTCAGAGAGGCCCTCTGCTGCTGCTGCCTGCTGTGTACCTGGGCAGATGCTCTGGTGCTTGGTAGCTGCTGCTGCTGTGGAAACAGGAACAGGACTTCAGCAGCAACAGGAGGAGAGACATTTTTTCCAGGAGCTAAAAACAGCTCGTTCTCCACAGACAGTTTTGCAGTTTTGTGGGGGTAGATGAATCCCTGCTTGGAGTTAACATCTGCCTCCAAGCTGGATGCCATAAACACTGTTTCTTATCCATGATTTGATTTCAGCCTGGCTCTCGCAAAACTCACCCAAAATGGTCGAAAAATACAGGTGATGTTGGCAAGAGGTAACAGGATCTGGAAAAGCTCAAACCCAAGCCCTGTGTGCCTTGTTTGCGACGTTCAGAATGTCCAGGCAGGGGTTTGGCCTCAAACCTGAGCCCTGGCTGCTGAAGTCTGACCTTGTGCCAGCACAGCTCAGCCTCGGGCAGCCACTGATCCCGTGTGCTGCTGAGGCCGGGGTGCAGGGCAGGGGTGTCTGAGAGGAGCAGCCCTTGCCAGGGGAAGGTGCCAGGACACCTGCTGGATCAGTGCTCTGCTGCTCGGGCATCACAGAATGGTTTGGGTTGAAAGGACTGCAAAGGTCACAGTTCCAAACCCCTCCTGTGGACAGGAACATCTTCCACCAGACTTTGTCATCTTGTGTAACATCTTCACAAACATTCCGAGTCTCAATTAGGGAGTTGGAGGTTTTTTTTTGGTTCCTTTATTTCTGTTATTAGGAAACTGTTCCAGAGATTGATTGTACTGAAGATTAGAAGCCTCCTAATTCCCAGCCAAAGCATGCTCAGGTCTCTCATTCCCATGCTTTCATCCCGCCCCCACGTTTTCCCAGCCCTGGTTTTCAGTTTAAGCTGTTCTTTTTCTGTCTCTCCACGATTTCTTCATTGGCTGCAGCCGCCCCCCCTCTCTCTGTTTGTTGTGTGAATTGGGCCAAACGCTCTCCGGTTCCTGGCACAGCTGCCAGTGCCAGCCTGCCACTGGGAACAGCTTTCTGTGGGAGGTTTGCCCCAAAGTGTCCTCTCTCCTCCAGCCCCTGCACTGCCTGCGCTGTGAGTGGTGCTGTGGGCTGTGCCGTGGATGTGCAGGTAGCCATGGTGACAGTGCCCAGGGACCTGCTGTGCTCCTCTGGCTGCAGCACGGATGCCACCAGGCACAGAGGGGAGCACGGTGGGGCCAGTGGTGCCTGCCCTGCCTCTGGAGCCTCCTGTGCCAGGCACCCAGGTGGGCACTGTGTGGATGGATGCACAGAGCAGCCTTCCTGCTGGGGAGCAGAGTGCGTGAGGGTGTGAGCTCTGCTGCTTCCCTGGAGCATCCTCCCTCAGGCTCCCCTGGCATGGGAAGGGGATGGTTGGAAGAGGTGGAGAAAACAGGCACAGAAATCTGGGTGCTTGAACGGGTTTTTCCTAGAGAGAGCCTTTTCATGAGAGAGGGATTTCATGCCCTTGCTAGCAAGGCAGGACTCCAAAATGGTTGGACTTGAGGAAACAAGCTACTCTGTACATTAAATTCACAGTGGGCTGAGAAGAATTCAATGAGAGTTTCTGCATTCAGGGCTGTGACGAGACACGATCTGTGTCCCTCTGCAGCAAAGAGCTGGTTCATGTGATGTGAGAGAGACCAGCAGGGCTCTAGGGGGCACAGGCCAGCACGGGGCCAGGCTGTCAGACAGCCCTGCTGGTTTCCTGGGTTTCTCTCCTGTGCTGGGAAAGCTGGTGCTGCCATACCTGGGTGTAAGTGTCCCTCTGTGCCAGCTCCCGAGAAGTGATTGCTTGCAGGTCGCACGGTGGCTTCCTCCAGGATCTGTTATTTAGCCATTTCCTCAGAAATGAGCAGGAGTGATCAGATCACTTTGGGCACAGGGATGAGTCCATGAGCCATCAGTGGTTCCTGGAGAATGTGGAAGAGGAGCTGGAGTGTGGTTTGCAGCTTGAGCTTGGGCTCAGGAAGGTCTCTGGCTTTTCTGTCCTGCCTGCAGCTCTCCTGTCCTCTGGGGTGACACACAGCTCCCTGTGCTGTGCCTGCAGCTCTCCTGTCCTCTGGGGTGACACACAGCTCCCCTCCCCAGCCTGGTGTCCAAGGGAGCCCCCTCAGCCCTTCTGGTCTGAAGCTGTTGAGCAGTGAAGAGACACCCCCGGGACCAAGCTGGGCTTTGTGGGAAGCTGCATTTCAGACATCGAGTTTCTCTTTTCACTTCAGCAGTACCATAAAGGGGAGAAAATAGTGTTTAAAATATTCTCTGAAATGAGTCAGAGGTAATTTGGACACTGTTTTCCTTTGCTCTGTAGGTCAAGCCGATGATGTGCATGGCATGTTTTTCCTGTCAGGCAAAATCTAATATTTCTGGGTGCCCACAACCTTCTTTAGAGCCATAATAGGAAGCTGAATGCCCTCAGAGCGCTGCAGACAATATTAAAGCACTAATGATGCAATCAGTCTCTAACCCCAGAAGGAGGGGGGAGAATTATGCTGCCCTTGCTGGGTACAATCCTGCTCTGAGGTGTCACCTGCAGCGTGGCACTGTTCCCCGCAGGCAGGGGCTGCTTACCAGGCTGGGTCAGAGCAGTGGGATCCTGGTTCTGGCAAAGGCCCCTGGGAGATGTTAATTTAGGCTGGTGCAGATGGTACCGAGGAGTTGTCCTCCCCCAGGGTTTTGTTCCCTAATTTTGGCTGCTCGGTTATGATTTGCCTGTGGCTCCTCTAAAAGGAGGAAGGTTTTTTCCTTTTTGTTTTTGAGCCTGTGAAATACCTCAGGGGGAAGAGGGGAAGTGAGAAGATGCCATTGCAGAGGCTATTTCTGGAGGCACGCCCCTGCGAGGGAGATGGTGCTGGGCAGGAGGGGCCGTGGCACTCGAGTGAGGGAGGCTGGTGGCCTCGGGGGAGCTGAGCTTGGGTCCCTGGTGTATTTTTAACCTTTGCCTGGTTCAAATGCAGTTTGTCACCTGGATCTGTGGTGGCAGATGTGGCCCTGGGGGCTGCCAGCTGTGTGGGGATGGGGAGCAGGAAAAGCTCCACTTGCACCACTGCCAGCCACGGGTATGCCCAGGTGCAGGAGTGGGGTGAGGTGGGGCTGCCCCACGCAGTCCTGGACAGCGGGAAATGGAGATATTTCCCTGTGGGAAAGTGTCCTGTCCTCTTGTCCTGTCCTCTGGAATCCTGGGGCAGGTGTGGGGTTACTCTGTGAGTGGTTATGACCTGCTGACTGAGGTGACCTCCAGGCAAAGGGGAGCCAGGTCCTGCCTTGCTGTGCGTGTCCCTGTCACCCTTCCCGCTGCCATGCCACCTCCAGCAGCCACGAGCTCAGCCAGGGCTGAAGAGCTGAACAAGAGGCAGCAGATGGGACAGATCCAAGGCTGGCCACTTCTCTGGGACTCTCCAGGCTGTTCCTGGTGTGGCTCCAGCTGAGGTCAGCGCTTCCCATCGCCACTGTCACTCCCTGTCCCACACGTCTGCACACAGGGCAGCACACTGGCTCTCATTCCAACGCCTGGCTGTAACCAAAGCTTTTATTTTCAGACACGTTAATTGTGAGCAGCTCAGTAGAGGTGGGCAGAAATGGAGTGGGAGGAGTGTAAGCAAGACATGACCTGGGGGAAGATGAAGTGAGAGGATAACGTCACACTGCTGTTGGTGCAGAGCTCTGACACAGATCATGCAGGCCAGGAGGAAATGACTGCTCCAGATATTTTGTAGTACCTGTATTATGGCTTCAAAGCCTACAGCAATTTTTTAAAAAATAATGTCCTAAAGAGCTCTAAAATTCAAAGAATTTCCATCGTTTCATCCCTTTAAGGCTGTGGGCAGAAAAGTAGGAGTTGAAATAACTGGATTTCAGTCCAGGTTTTTTCCCTGGACTTGAGTGATTTCTCTCTCCAGCTCCTCCAACCCCCTCTCCCCCCACCCCTTTCTTTCACACATCAGACAGAATTCAAATGTCTCTCAATTTAAAGCTCTTGGGTGTTTGGATGAGAACGCTGGGCTAGAACTGCCTGTGACCCAGGAGCCAGAGCTGTGTGGAGTGCCAGGGCAAGGGGATGCTGTGAGTCTGCACCAGGCGTGGGCTTGGACCATGGGGGTAGGAGGTGAGTGATCTGGCTGGACCCAGAGGCTCCTTCTGGCCTTGGAGCTGCAGTGGCTGTGGGGCCTGGGCCCCTGGATCCCGTGTGGCTGAGCAGCTCAGCCCAGCACAGCCCAGCTCCCCCTGCCTCAGTGCTCCCACTCCTCCTCCTCACCTGCACTGGGGGCGAGCCCCTGGTGAAGCCCAGCTCTGAGTGGGTGCTGGTGGTTGGTTTGAGGAGGTGAAAGGTGTGAGGACACCTGGCACCAGGTACAGCCTCTGGGCCCCGTGCCCACCCCTGGAACCGGGCTCACCTCCCCACAGCTCTGCTGTGCCCTACAGTGCCCAAAGCCTGGTGCAGGGAGCAGCATCTGTTTTCTTGGGATTTGTGATGGATGGGAGCTCATACCCAGCTAGATGTCAGCATTTCCATTTCCATGGGATTTCTGAAGCTTGGCTGTTAAAGGACAGGGGGGTTTGGGTGGTGGTCAGGCTGCAGGTGCCAGTTCAGCCTTACAGAGCTGCTGGGAACCAGAGGATAGAAAACCTGTGTGCCACAGGCAGCTGCATGGGAGCTGCTGGGAGATGCCTTGCTGGGCTCTGGGATGGTGGGATCTGTTTGCCATGAGAGATGGAGTTTTTGCTGACTGAGCTTTGAAACCTTTAGTGGGATGTCCCCTGAGGGGTACTGGAGGGGTGGGTGGGGGGTCCCGTACCAGGGAGCCAGCCTGGTGCTGTGACTGCAGCGCTAACATTTTGGGGACAGAGATGAAGAGGCAGACCACCGTGCTGCCACCAGCGATCCTCTGGGTCGGGCCTTGGCGGCTGGGGCAGCCGCAGGACACGATGTTCGTGGGTGACACGATGTTCGTGGGTGACACGATGTTCGTGGGTGACACGGCGGCTCAGCCCCGCTGCCCATGCGGCACTGTGGGGGTCCAGCCATTAGGAGAAATACGATATTTGCAGCGTGAGGTTGCGAAAAGCCTGTGGCCACGAAAAGAAAAGGAAATGACTTTTTTTTGTGGTGTTTGTGTGTGCGCGTGTGCAGGCGCTGCCGCGCTGGGGGCGGCTGCCCGGGACGCGCTGGGGTCCCGGCACAAAGCGGCTCCGGCCGTCCCCACCCGGCCACCGCTGTCCCCGAGCCCGCAGCGCCCCGGCAGCACCGAGCTCCCAGCATGTTCCAGAGGAAGCGCAGCGTCTCCTTCGGCGGCTACGGCTGGTGGGTGCCTTCCCTTCCCCTCCCCTTCCCCTTCCCTCGCTCGGGAGCCGTGCGAGGCTTGGGGCGCTTTCCTTCCCCCTCCCGGCACAGCAGCCGTCCCCGGGCGCTGTGGCTCGGTGCCCTCCCTTCCCTCCGGGCCGTGCCAGCCCCAGCGTGTGGCCGTCGGGAAGGACCCGCTGGCCTCTGTGCCCGCAGGAAACCTGGCACAGCCTCAGCCCAGCCAAACCTCGTGTGCTCTGCGGGTGATGGGCAGTGAGGGGATCTCTCTGAGAGCTCCTGGTGGGCACCTCTGGGCACCTGTGGGCAGTTACCTGCAGGAGGGTAACCCCTGCACCTTTCTCTCGCCACTTTCCCTGCTCCTCCTGCACTCGGGCAGCGATGCTGGCAGCCACCTTGGGCACCTTGGGGCGTGCAGCAAGCTCCCTCCTGGCCCAGGACAGGTTCCCAGCACCACTGGCACCTCCCTGGGTCATCCCTTCCTTGTCTGAGCTCAGCAGAGCACCGCGGCTGCTGCCCGCACCCCGAGCTCAGCGGGACTGTCCCTTCCCTCTCAGAGGTGTTGATCTCTGGAGAAACAGAAAACGACACCGTTCTCTCTCTGCCGTGTCTTCAGGTGTCCTCTCCGAGGTGTTTTGTGCCTGTTCCAAGTCTGTTTGTGGCTGTGGTGGTGCTTGGGGCACAAGGCTGCAGGGTCTGGGACGGGACAGTGGCAGTCCCGGGGCTTTGGGGAATGTGGTGTCGTGGGCTCGGAGCTGCCGGAGACCGGCTGGGGGAAATGCTGAGTAACTCTGAGGGCTGTGGGAGGGCAGAGGCTGTCGGCAGGGTCCCCTGGGATGGAGCACGCCTCGCTGAAGCCGAGGGAGTGCCTCGGCTGGATCGGGTTTTCTTTACATGCAAAGGGGAAGGGAGCACCTGGATGAATTTCTGTGCAAATAAGTTTTGTGATATGTGAGCTCATTTTGCGGTGACCAAATCGCAGCTCCCGGACAGCTCTGCCCCACAGTCGCTGTTGTGATCAGTGGCTCTGGGGGCATCCCAGGAGCTTCCTGCGGAGGAGCAGAGCCCTGACCCTCCTTGTCGGGGCATCCAGGGCCAGCTGGGCTTTGCTCTGCTTTTTTCTTGTTGTGCTTTGGCATTTTCAGGGGAAAGAAAACCACGAGCCAGAGTCACTCAGGAACGGGGGGCTGCGTTGGCTCTTGGGGGCCGTGGCGGCTTTTGGGGTTCTGTGCGGGGTTTTGGGGCTGCGCTGCCGGGAGAGCCCTTCCCTGGGCTGTTACTGTAAAGGAGGGAGCTGCCACAGCCCCGTACCTGCACGGGCATCTTCTCACGGTCCTGGCCGACCCACCCTTCCTGTGGGGCTGCGTGCGAGGTGCCTGGGCACACCCAGCCGCCTCCTGCTGTGGCTGCACTCGCTATTTCCAGTCTCTGCTGGGCTGGAAATTGCTCTTTTTTTCCTCTCCACCAGCTGCATCTGCTGCCAGCGAGGGGCCGGAGCAGTGTGCCGGTGCTGGGGGCAGATGCGGTGGCCCCACTTTGGCCGTGGGGATGCTCGTGGTGTGCAGAGCCGTGGCGAGTGCTGGCCCGGAGCCGGTGCTGCCCGGGCCGGGGAGCCCCAGGGGTGTGGGGAGTTTCATTTTACCGCCTTTGGAGCAGGGCAGGGCAGGGCAGGCCAGGCAAACGGCTCTCACAGTCACACTGCAACTGCGGTTTCCCAAACATGGGAGTTTATTTCCTGTGTGGTTTTACATTTTTTTTTTGTTTGTTTGTTTTTTTTTTCTCCCATTCTCACCCTAAGAGGCCGAATAACAGCAGCTGTTTTTTCTTCCCATGGTTGTGGATGGAGCCACTCGTGCAGCCCCCACTCAGGGACAGGTCCCATGAGCTGCCCCAGGCACCCACTGTCCCTGAGCTGCTTTGCCTCTGCCAGCGAGCTTGGAAGCAGCTCTGCTCCCCAGCATGCTCTGATGTTCTGATGATTTAATGATCAGCAAGCTCTGGGCAGGCTTGTCAGGTATTAAGTCACAATAGCAGGTGCCCTAGATCTATTTTTAGGAGCAGCAGTGTGCTGGCTCTCCAGAGCAGAGCAGGAAGGTGATGTTTGGGGAAATGCCTGGAGCAGAGCTCCCGTGGCCATAGGGCTTTATGAGGGTGAGGTTTGTGCAAATGAGGGACCCTGGGAAAGGTGATGGTACCTGTGCCCCAGTGCCAGGCTCAGCCCCCTCCTGGCAGTGGAGCCCAGGCTGGGGGTGGAGAAGGTGAAGCTGCAAGTGGGTGGGAACTGTATTTCTGTGACCATGCTGTGTCCTCTGTGGTCACAGTGCAAACCAAGAGGGTGGTGGGGGTGTTATTTTGCTGTTTGGTCTTTTTTTGAGATGTGGAATTGATTCCATGTGGCAGATAACAGAGCATTTTCAGTGACTGCCAAAAGACATTGTTTTGCATTTTGAGACATTACTATGATTTGCATTAATTAATATTAATATGACTATAACCACAATGATTCTGAGGAGATGAGCACTCATTACCAGTGCCAGGGAAATGAGTGAGGGAACTGAGGCTCCCAGTCCCACATGAGCCAGCTGGGGCTGGGAGCAATGGGGCTGTTCTCTGTTCTGTCTGCCTGGGTTGCGCTTTGTGGGGTTTGGTGGGACCTTCCCAGCACATCATGGCTGTCACAGCGTCTGTAAATACGTGGCTTGTGGCAGCTGTGCTTTGGAGAGAGCTGGGACACAGGCACTGCCCTCCTCTGCTGCCCAGCTCACCTCTGACATTCCAGACTGGGAGGCAGCAGTTCAGCACCAGGAAAGAACTAGAGGGGTTTTCTCCTTGCTTGCTGCCAGGGTACATTTTGGGTTAAATCTTGGTTGGTTTTGTTTTCTGATGAAGTCTTTCTGTGGTGATCGTCGTGTCAGCCCGAGCTGGCACCTCCTAAGGATGTGCTGAGGTCGTGTTTGGCAGCAGCCCCCAGAACCCAACCTCCCCCAGCTACATCTGCAGCCCCTGTGCCCGCAGTAACACCTTCCTCTGCTCTCTCCCCAGGATCGACAAGACAATGCTGGCCAGCCTGAAGATCAAGTGAGTACCTGGCTCTGCTCTCTGCCCGTGGGATGTGTGGTGCTGGAGCTGGCTCAGTGTGTGGGGGATGCTTTCCTGGGAGCTGGGCTCCAGCTGGTGCAGTTCGTGCATGTCCCACAGTCTGTTCTGAGAGCCTGCAGTGAATCAGGCGCTGGCAGATCACAGCAAACGTGGCGATGGCATTGCTGTGGGATCAGAGGGCTGGGCTGTGCACGGGGCAACTCACAGGGCTCCAGCTCTGCCTCGGGGGTAACCAGGGTGGGAATCAGCAGGTCAGGCTGCACTGAGCTTCTGCGTGTAAATCCAGTCAAGTCTGCGGGTTTTGTGTTCTGTTTTTCAGTCTGGAGAGGTGGTGAGTGTCAGTGGAAAGTGGGTGCCTGTGACACAGCTCCTCCCTGTGCTGCTGAGGGGCTCTGGGCACTGCTCTGGAAGGGATGGAGATGTTACTGGGGTCCAGGAGGGTCCGTGGGCTGGCAGTGTTCCTTGGTGGCTCCATCTTGGATTTACAGACTTGCTGGACACTGGTGGGTGGTGTGGGCTATGTGGCTCTGGCAAGGGCCAGGTCCCGTGATGGGGTGAGCTGTGTGAGGTCACCATTCCTGCCGGGATATGTCCTCAGCTGATGGGGAGGAGAAGCTGGTGAAGGTCTGGCAGTTCTGAAGTTCTGGTGGCACCGATGCTCTCTGCTCCCCCAGCACCCGTGGCTGTCTGGGACCTGCCTCCTGCTGCCACCGGCTTTGTCCTCCCTGCTGCCCATCCTTCCCTCCCACTGTGGAGCATCCTCCTCCCCTCTCCTGCCTCCCAGACGAGCTCCCGGGCCGGGGGTTCCCCATGGTGAGCTCAGGGCAGCTCATTCCTGCACACAGGAATGCTCCGGCCAAGCCTCCCCTGGGCTCCAGGCAATGCACGGGGCCATGGCTCGTGCGGTTTCCCTCTATAATCATTGTGCAAATTATTCATTAATGGAAAAGTATCCGGAAAGCCCGGGGGAGCTGCTGGCAGAACGAGCCCGTTGTAAAAGGCACGGCAGAATCGCTGGTGCTGCGCTCATTGCTCAGGTTGTGCTGAACTAATGAGAAGTTTAAATCAATGTTTACCACTCTGGGGAGTGGAGGGGATTCTCTGGAGACTTTTCCTTTCCCGTGAAGCTGAGAAAGACAACAACTGAGCTGCTCCTGTACTCTGCTGTACACCGTGCCCTGGTTTTATCCGAGGGCTGCTGCAGCAGAACCCCCCTGTCCCCCCCGTGCCAGGCAGCTCATGCCGTGCTTGGGATGCTGTGCCAGGGCTGTGGGCACAATGCCGTGCTGCTGCTGGGCAGGGTGAGGGGCTGGGGCCGCGTTTCTCTCTCTGTCTCTACCTTTCCTTCCGTGGCCAAAGGAGGGAGTTCCCTTGGAGCTTTCCATGGACATCCCCTGCTGTTTGCAGCTAAAGCTCTCCACAACCCCGTGCTGCTTCTGCTCTGTGCTTAGGCCGCTTCATTAACTGGTTCTGTAATTGGGGCTCAGCCAGAGACACCTTTCATATTTGTAAAATCTTTTAAAATTATAAGAAGATGATAGACCCAATCTTTTGGGTTTTTAGCGCCCTCTTGTTCTGGCTGCAGCCTCTGTCGGAGTGTCCTGGTTTAACCCGTGCCACAGAGGCACCAGGCATCGGAAGTTTTCTTTCCCTGTCTACGTTATTCCCGAAAATCAGAGCTGCTTTCCGCATGCCCTGGAGCGCCTCAGGGATCCTGGAGCTGCTGCAGACACCAGCACCGAGCCGGTGTGGGGAGGGACCGGGCGAGGCAGGGAGGGCTCAGGGATGCTGGGCAGGTCCTGCTGCCCTCCCGAGGGATAAACTCGCCCACACAGAGCCGGGAGAAACTCACCCACGCAGGTGGCACCGGGGCATCAAAGCAGTTTTCCCTCTGCCTGTGTCTCCGTTCTCTTCTCCAGTTCGGGTTTCGTTGGTTCCTATGGAAACCGTGGATGTGTCTGAGGGGCTGGAGAGCACGAGCAGGCACTGCAGAGAGGGAGAGTCGGGACAGAGGCTGGGTGGGAGCCCTGGCAGCATCGCAGGGCTCAGGTGACCCCTCTGGTGTGGGATGGAGACTGAAACACTCGGGCAGTAAATGGGATTTGGCATGTGCAGACCCTGGGTTTGGTTTGGACCAATTCCATTGTGATCCCGACTTTTCTGTTGCATTTTTTTTATTCCTTACCCACTTCAGGGGAAAGGGCTTGGAGCAGCTGAATGCCCTGGGCTGGCAAAAGGGGAAACGTGTCCAGAAGCAGCTCCCCAGCCTTGGGTTGGTGTTTCCTTGTGTCACGTGTAGGCAGCTGGAAGTGTCCCCAGGTTCCTGGGGTCCCTCGGATCTGCTGGGGGCACGGCTCCACGCAGTCCCAGTCACACATGGGGTGTTTGAGGCCAGGCTGTGCTGCTGGGAAGGGAAGACCTGAGCCAGATGGCAGCTAAGCTGCTTCCCAGGTGGGAAGGTCACCCTGGAGGGAGATATCAGCCTGCAAAGGATCTTTGCATGTCAAGCAGCAGCTCTGGCCAGGTGAGCCAGCCAGGTGGGTTTGTTTGCCTCTCACAGCAGCCCAGTGAGTGCAGGGTCCCCAGGAAAGCAGGCAGACCCTGGAGCCCCCTCGGCCTGGTAAAGTCCTTGTACTGGGGCTGCTGGAAACGTGGGATGGGACTCGTGGGGCCCTTCCTCCTGTCCTGTGGGACCAGTTGGTAGAGAAATGTCCCACGGGGGGTTCACCAGCCCTTTAGCTGCCGACAGCTCCTCAGCCTTTGTGCTCTGGTTATTTGCTCTTTGGTATTGATGAGGTGTACTGAGAAACCGCACAGTGTGAAACAAAAAAAAAAAATCAGTAAAAGAGCCCCTCCTTCAGGCAGTCACACCTCTTCTTTTAGCAAAAATAGCACCAAAATAATCATGTCTCTGTGGAATGGAGGAGCCATGTAGAGCAATTACAGGGAGCCAGTGTGTGTGTGCAGTCAGAGCTCACATGAAAGAGCATGTGATGCTCCTCTGCTGATGGGAGCAGGAGGATGAAGGTGGGAAGAGATGAAAGATTTGCCTGACCTTCATAAAAAGAGCTGTGTCCAGGCTCGAGGCTTTTTAATATTTGATGGGCTGGAGCTGAGTTAATGGGAAGATGTGGGAATGATTTAATGTCTTGGAGGTGGCTGCACTGACTGTTTCACTGATCTTGGGGGTTTGTGCTTGGGTCCTGCGAGGACAAGGTCTGGTGAGCAGATTGCAATCTAAGTAAATTCCTTGACTTATTAACACTTCATAAATGGATAATTGCATGTAAATGCATGTTTTGCAATTATATTCAGCCAGAGAAGCACATGCAAAGGAAACGCTGTCAGAACTCCTGCAAAGCAGCAGCACGGGGAGCCTCCCTATCTCTGTTCTTTGGAGCTGCTGCTCTCCACTGCTGCCAGGCTGGAGCCAGCCCAGGGCAAACCCCAGCAGTGACCCCCACCAGCAACATGCCCTGATGGCTGTGCCAATTCTGGAGGCTGGCAGTGACCCCGTTCTGTCACTGTGCCTGGGGAAGTTCTGAGCAGGGCCAGGGTGCAAGGAATGCCCTGGACCTGGAGAAAACTTCAGACTCGGTTAAAACCCGTGCTGGGCTGGAGGGGCAGAACGGGGCCGGGCTGAGTCTCTCGATGGGTGTCGATTGTGCACCCAGGGTGCAGGGCCCTGGCAGCTCGGAGTCGTGTGCCAGGAAAAATGAGTGCTTGTGTTGGCAGCAGGTCTGGTGCTGGCTTCCTGCTGGGATGAGCTCCCTTGCAGTGCCAGGGAACTGCAGGTGCGTGCCCAGGGATGGTGACAGGTCCCTGCTGCCTGCCAGGATGGTGGCAGGGCCATGGTCGGTCCTTCCCCGTCAGCCCGAGGTCTGGTGGGAGATTTACAAAATCCAGCCGGTGCCGGCGTCTCGCTGCTATCTGCGGCAGGCAGGCGGGAGCGCTTCCCTCTTCGTGGAAGGGCAGTTATCGCCCTGGCTGCCTGCCCACACCCAGCCCTGCACCCACAGCATCCTCCCAGCACGTCTCACAGCCTGCCTGGGACACAGGAAGCTTTCACAGGAGGAGGAAGGTGCTGTCAGCTCCGAGGACTTGCAGTGTTTCAGCCATTTAATCTGGTAAGCCTCAGCTATATAAAATTCCAGGCTGGGGGAATGGGCGCTGGCACAGCTCCACTGATGCTCCCCCGTGGTATTTGACTCTGTGCTCTCATCTTAGTGACCCGCTGTAGACACTGGGGTTATGTGAGGGTGCATTTCTGCAGAGAGCCCAGCCGTGGATCAGCAGAGCTGGGCTGGGATCGGGCGCTGCTCCCGGTGACGTTGGGGGTGACGTTCCCGTGAGTGCCGCCCCGTCCATATGCTAAAATGTTGTTGTTGCTGTCAGACAGCCTCCCCATATTTAAAGCTAGATTATCCACAATTACATCTGCCCAGAGGACTGAGCAGCCCCACGTGGGTCTATTTTTAGCTCTGTCTCAGAACTAATAAACTGTGCCGGTTTTCCCTCCTGCCGTATTTAGAGGCTGTCAGAGCTGTTTGCAGTGGGAGGGCGGCTGCTCGGGGAGCGGGCACCTCTGAGCAAATATTGTCCTGATGGGTTTAGGGGCGGTGGCGGCTGCGGTGATTGAGGCACCATCTGCCCCTGGTTCCCTCCCTGGCTGCAGCAGCCACTGAGGTCACCCAGGCAGGGCTTGCAGGGGCTCTTGCCCCGCTGGGCTCCCCTCGGCCCTGGCCGTGTGCCCACTCGTGTGCCACCAGGGTGGTGTGATCTGGGGGCATGAGCAGCCCCATCCCTGCCCAGCCCAGGAGCCCAGAGCAGGGTAGGCAGTGCTGGCGTGGCACTGCAGGCATCCTGCCAAGGCCCGTGGTTTATTCCTGATGATAATTTCGTTAATTACTCTACCGCTCCCGCCGGCTGTCGCTTTTCCTGTGGGCTGGCAGGGTCCTGGCAGGGTCCTGGCAGGGATGGGCAGGCACTGGCCCCCAGCGGCATTCCTGTGCCACGGGAAGGCTGGCAGGGCCACGGTCCTGCACTGTAAATGGGCTCTCCATCTCTGCTGTTTTATTTCCAGAGATGCTCTCAGTGACCCACACAATACCCAAGGAACTCACATCTTCCAAAGCCTGTTGTGAAAACATGGCTCATCTCAGACTCCCACCCAGCAGAGACACGTAGAGGCTTGGCAGGTGCTTGAATAGGTCAGAGCAATATTCTGAGTCTCTGTGAAGTCTCAAAGGTCATTCCTTTCAGGCACTGTCCTGTCTCGTTCCTCTCAAATGTTACTGGTGTCACACCAGGGACCACGACAGCTCCTTTCTCCTACAACAACATGGTGTTAATCCTTTCCAGTTTGGGGTGCAGAGCCCTCTTTCTAAAGCCCTGACAAGCTGATCTGGGTCTCTTGTTCCCAATCACTGATGAGTGTGAGGTGATCTGAAGAGGAAGATGGTGGTGCTGCTAAAAACTGCTTCATTTTCCATCTTTTATATATTTGGAGCAAGAGGCAAGGAAGAATCTGTAGAGCAGCAGAAACCCCTGGATGTGATTGACTTCAGAACGTTCCCTGTAGTATGGATGTGTCAGAGATAATACCTGTGTTTTAGCTCCACAAATTATATGTCTTTTAATGCTTTCACATCAAACAGGGTGCGTGAGGGAGGCGGTAATTGAGACTGTGTCGTCTCCAGGAGTCACTGGAGCGTGGGTGCTGCTGCTCCTGCTGCCACCCCGGGGCACTGGGACCCCTCAGTGCCCACACCCTGCATTGCTCCACTGGGGTTACAGTCACATATGGACAGCTCAGGACACCATTGGGGATTGATTGGCACACCCAGGGCTGGCCTTTGCTCTGTAGGGGAGCAGGGGTTGAGCAGGGTGCTGGTGCTGCTGGTGGGTGGCACATGTTAGTGGCTGTGCCTCCCAAATCTGGCTTTATTAGTGATGCTACTGATGAATGGTGACATTTAGCTCACTGATTTACTAGTAGAATTCAGAAGATCTGCTCATGCTGCAGAGACTAATTTCCCCTGCTGATTTGATCTAATTTAATTGGATGCTGAAATCTTGGCGCTCATCTCTTCAGGAGGCCTGTGTTCACAGGGAGAAACACCCCAAATTATCAGGAACACAATTTCCATGCAATTGTGCTGCTGTCATGGCCATGACTTCCTCGTTCTGTATCAGCTGTGCTGTGGCTGTTGCTGCCCCCAGTTGCCACCACACAGCCAGGCTGCTGGGCAGGGAGAGCCCAGGGGTGACCCACTCGAGCTGTCTCAGTTACAGGGTGGTGTTTGGCTCATAGCCAGTGGCACACAATGGCTGGGAGAGGTGTACAAGAGGCTCCTTGTACCCACAGCTTGCTTTGTGCCTTGATAAACCTTGGAAAGTCACCCGACTCGTGTTCAAGTGTTCCAGGCTCGGTCACTGCTCTTTGGAGGCTCTCCCAAAGTTCTGGGCCTGGCTCGGGTCTAACCCCCTTTGGGGCTGGTCTGGCTGAGTGTGTCACACACGGGTCCATTGGGATGCTCTGGAGCTGCCCTCGAGCAGGGATGGGCTCTGGACAGGGCAAACCCGTGGTCTGGGTGCTCCTCCTTGAGCTCCCCACACAAATTTCTGCTTTCTTGCACCCCAACCCTGCTCCTCTCTCAGGAGCCATCAGGGCTGGGGCACTGCTGTGCCGGGGGGCTTTGCCAGTGTGGGGTGGGAGCTGGGGCTGCCCCACGCCTTGGCACACACCGATGCGATCTCTCAGAAGTGACGCGGTGGCTGCTGGCGTGTCACACCCGTCTCACTGTGCTCTGTCTCTCATTGCCTGCATGCAAGAGCTGCCTCTGTGCTTTCCTGGGATTTCCTTCATGTCTTTCTAACTGAAGCCATAAAATAAATTTCTAATCAGATTACTTGGGGCTAGATGAAATGTAATCTAAAGCTCTATTTCTTGTGATACTTCTCTAAAAGTGGATGCCCTCTTATCCTCCTCCTGCAGCACTGATTGAAGCACTGTAATCGCTTTCTCCCTCGTTTGCAAGCTCCCAAATCCGTTTCTACCGTGCCGGGGAAATCGGGATGTGGCTGCTCCTTTGCAGGGACACAGTTACTATTTTTGGGTTTTGTTGCATTGTCTCGTTTTTTCCTCTCCGGCTCCCAGTGCTCGGTGCTGGTGCAGCTGCCCCATCTCAGCTGTCCCACCTGGGCAGTGCAGGTGCCTGTGCTCAGGTGAGGGGCAGTGCCCAGAGGGGGGCTCTGGGTGAGTGCCTGGGCAGTGGCCAAGGGTCCCAAGGTGGTGGGGCAGGGCCAGAGCAGATTTCTGGGTTCCCAGGGCAGATCCCCGTGCAGGTTTCTGGGTTCCCCGGGCAGGTTTCTGGGTTCCCAGGGCAGATCCCCGTGCAGGTTTCTGGGTTCCCCGGGCAGGTTTCTGGGTTCCCCGGGCAGGTTTCTGGGTTCCCAGGGCAGATCCCTGTGCAGGTTTCTGGGTTCCCCGGGCAGGTTTCTGGGCTCCCGGGCGGCTCAGGCTCGGTGCTGCGGGATGGGCTGGCCTCGCCTCCAGCCCGGCTGTGGCAAATGCCTGGCATAGCTCGTGTATTTCTGGCACTGTCCCTCGTCAGAGAGGGAACCAGAAATATCTCGTGCCCAGGAAGGCACAGGGGGTGGCAGGGACGGATCCTGCGCTGTCTGAGGAGGCTCTGAGCCTCCAGAGCTGAGCTCAGGTGTGACTGCAGCTCAGGTGAGAGCACGGGGCTGGGCCCTGTGCAGGTGGCTGGGGAAGATTGATGGGCTGCTCACCTATGGGGATTTCATCTCAAAGCAGCATCTATACAAAAGCCAAAGTTATTATATAAATGAATGGCCTCATAATAATAATATTAATCTTAACAGTGTCATTTATTCGTGGCAGATTCAGCACTCCTAGGGCTAAAGGCTCAATCTTGTCCTGCTCTGGTGTTTTCAGATCCTTCTCTCTCAGCAGTGTCCAGGCAGCTGCCAGGTGATGTATTAATTGTGTAATTGTGTAATTGTCCTGACCTGTCCTGTGCTCCCTCCAGCCCCTCAGGCTCCCTAGTTCGCTGCCAAGCTGTTTTCTCTGATGCAAAAATGTCAGGGCATTTTTCAAGAGATTTGCATTTCTTCATAAAACAGGGACAACTGCTTACCCTGGAGGTAATTTAGTGACTGAAGGGGTGATGTTTTACAGGAAGGATGGAAACTTGGAGGCTCTTGAACTGCAGCATTCTGTTTTGGAGATGTCCTTTGGGACATCTGGAGAGGTTCTGGGGGTGCTGGCCCTCTTGCCAGCATTCAGGAGGGTGATGGATGCTTTGGTGGCATCACTGCGGGAACGGGAGGTTGGGCGAGGCAGGGGAAGACGGGCAGGGTGGGAGCTTCCAGGTGCACCAGCCCTGCCACCTTGTGCCCCGTCCTGGGCATCCCTGCCATCCTGCCCTGCTCCATCCTGGAGCAGCTACCGGATGCAGAACCCGAGAAATGCAGGGCAGGTTCTGCAGGGTCTGTCACAGCCGGGGGTGATGTCCTGTTCCTTTTCCCTGTGTGAGCACCCAGCCCACCTCAGCCCCTCGCCATCTATTATCTTGCCTCAGCCTAGAAATTACAAATCAGCTCAGTGAGTCCAGATGCAATTACTTCCATTGAGGGCTAGGCTGTGTTTGGATGGAGAGGGAACCTGGCTGAGTTTCTGCTCAAAGCGTTTGTCTGTTTCCAAATAGGAGAGAATTGAACATCTTTAAAAATCAATACAAAGCCACTTCAGCATAAACCAAGAGGAGATTAATACTTAACTTGCCTGGAAAAGGGGAGGGGAGATGTGGAAAATGTCTCTGGAGAGAGAGACTCAATGAAATTTGAATCTGCCTGTTTAATGTGAGAACGAAATATTTCAAATTAACCCCCCCTCCCCCTCCATTAACTGGAAACTAATGAGGTGCTGGAGAATTGGTGTAATTTGGCACAGTAATAGGATCTATTTTTTTTTCTTTTCTATGCTTGAGAAATTTATCAGACTGATAGCTTCAGCTTGAAGGAAAGCAGACAGATATTTTCTGCAGGAAGAGATCTGTTGATCCACCAAAAACTTTACTGAAAGGTTTGGCAGTGCAGGTAGCACTCAGGTTTAGCAGGATCCATTCCTCTTACCCACTTAGGTTCTCTCACCACTATGCAGAGTTTGGCATCATCTGATGTTGTTCTGAGGAGACAGAAATGCATTTCGGATTTTTTGGAGAATGAGTTGGAGTTTTTCCCGTGTGGAAATGGGTACCTCAACACTTGTCTGCTGGAGGTGCTACTGCCTCTGTCTCCCCAGGGGCCTTGAGATGTGGTGAAATACAAAAAATACTGATCTTGGCTTTGAGTCTTGACTCTCTGGAGTGCTCCAAGTGCACGGTGTAGGTCAGATGGGTGCTGTGGTGACGCTGAAATGCTGTCTGGTTCATCTGGGGTGAATTCATGTGGTGTGTTGACAAAAATAACATCACGCCTGTTTTTATCTGATTTACAGAAAGAGATTACGGTGATGATAGGGATTTTGTTGTTGCATTTAAAGAATCCGTCTGATTAGAGATTCTGCTGAAACATTTGGTAGAGAAGGCCAGAACGGAGGTTATCAGTTGAGTTGAGTTGATCTCCAGCAGGGTGGCAGGCAGGACGGGGCAGCAGCAGCAGTGGCTGTTCCCTGCCAGATGTGTTCTGTGGCCTCTGCAAGCTGTTTTTCCTGAGCAAACACATTTATTACAGACTTTGCCAGGGGAGCCCCATGCATTGTTAATGATTGACTGCCCCAGCCGGGGGTTTCCAGGCAGCTCCTGCTCCGTGCTGGGCTCTTGCTCTGTGGGTGGGGAGCAGGGGGCCTTTCTCACCATTTCCCCCGGAGTTGCTCAGGTCCTGCTTCAATGGATGGTGGATGTGGTTGTCTGCAGCCTGTGTGTGCCCCACAACAGATTCCTGCTTGTGGCAGGAACAAACCCGAGCCCTGACCTGGCTGTGACACTGGGAGCAGCTCCCCAGGGGCCGTGCCCTGTGTGCCACTGCCAGAGAGGTTCTGCCCTCCCTGCTCCGAGGCCAGGCTGGTTAAACCCACCCAGGGCAGTGGGCTGGACCAGGTGCAGGAGGCTCGTTCCGACTGTTCCTAATGGCTGCAGGGATAAGGAGAAGCAGTAGGCTTTGGGCAGGTGCCAGTACCCTGTGCTGGGTGGATGTTCTCATGTATGATCTCACACCTGCTGGCACAGGGATGGGGCTTTCATCTCTCGGACTAGGAAGTTGCTCAAAGTGTTGTAGCTTGTCCTGTGTCGAGTTCCTGTGAAAATTAAACTGGCATAGAAGAAAGGTGAGATAAGGGGGGCAGAGGGACCTGGGTGTTTTATCACCACGGCAACAAGGACTTCCAGGGAAAGGTGCTGAGGTGAGAAGTAGATAATTTACAGTTTACTTAATAAAAAAAAAGACTTCATTTCCTGAGGGAGCTGTGTGTCAGCTCCCGGTGTGAGGGCCAGGCTCGAGGCCCCGTGCTGTCCCGCTGCTGCAGCCTGGGCTGGGGGGGAAGGGATGCTCGCCCTGGCGGAGGGATGGCAGAGCCAGGCTGGCACCAGCCGGGGGTTCCTGCGGGGCTGGCTGCGGTGAGGAGCCCGTCTGTGGGGCAGGAGCGAGTCCTCCCCGGCGGGGGTTGGAGGGGCTGTGCTGGCACTTCTCGCCGTGAGGAGCCCGGGCTGTGGCGGCCGGGGAAGTCTCGGTACCGGGGGTGCCCCGGAGGCTGCGCCGCGCACGGTCGGTGCCCGTGACGCGCTCAGAGCCCCGCCCGCCCGCAGAGCCGGCCCGGGGGTGTCCGGGGGGCTGCGGACACACCCCCGGCCTGAGGGGAGGGGGGCAGAGCTGCGGCCATTCCGCCCTGCTCCCGTTATTACCGGCCCCGCTCCCGTTATTACCGGCCCCGCTCCCGTTGTTACCGGCCCCGCGCTCGTTACCGGCGGCGCGGGGCGCGCGCGGGGCGGCGCGGGGCGGGGGCGGTCGCGGCCGTGGACGCGCTGCCGCCCCCGCCGGTGCCGGCGCTCGGTCGGCGGCGGCAGCAGCGAGGATGTCCCGGGCGGGCGGCAGGACGCGGTCCCGGCGCGCGGGGGTGCGGGCGGCCGTGGTGCTGATCGGGCTCCTGCACCGCTCCCGGCAGAGCAGCGAGAGAAGGTGACGCCGCGGGCAGCGCTCGGTACCGCCGGCCGGGCAGAGCCCGGGGGCTGCGGGGGGACGCGGGAGCGGCGGATGGAATTACCGGGGAGGGGGTGCCGGGAGCTGGGGAGCAGCACCGGGATAACCGTGACCCGCTGGCGGTGTGCGCTGTGTGCCGGAGCCGTGCCGGGGACCGGGCAGCCGGTACCGGCAGTGCCGTGACCCGCTCGCGGTGTGTGCTGGCAGCGGTGCCGGAGCCGGGCACCGACATTACCGGGGTTACCGGGACCGCTCGGTGCTGGGTGTGCCAGGTGAGCCCCGGCCCCGCCGGCAGCAGCCGCGCCATCCTCAGGGCCCCTCGGGCTCCCGTGCCGGCGGATCTGCCGGGACTCGGCTCCGCAGCTTTGTCTGCGCCGGGAACAGCTGACAAATGGTTTCATCTTTCACTGCCGAAACCGCGGGCTGTACTTGGTGTCCAACTTTGTGCCGTAGGAAGCGGCCTGCTCGCAGGGCTGTGCGAGCTGGCATCTGCTCCGCGGGCGCCGCTCCCCCCGCTCCGCTCGGGAGCCCCTGCGGCCTCGGAGATTGACCCCGCGCTGATCTCTGCGGGCTGCCCGGGCACGGAGGTTTCTCCTCCAGGACTCTGCTGCTCTGGCAACTTCGCTGTTAAAAATAGTCAGAAATATGCACCCGAACCTCGCAGTGTGTGCACCTCTGGTTCGGGGTGGAAGCAATATGGGCACTGCTGCAGGCTGAGGGGGTTTTTTGTTTCTTTTTTTTCTTGGTTCAGTTTGTGATTTTGTACCAAACTCGAATGAAGAATTGATTATTTGGAATCGTTATTGTAAAATATTCTCCCACTCCCTAATCTATAAGCATGAAAAATTAGAGTGAGGTGACGGGAGCTGAAGCTTTTTGTCTGCCATCAGTTGTGGATTGCAGGGTTTACACCCCATTTTCCAGTGCTGCTGGCATAGGGACTTTGCCTTGGGCAGCTGGTGCCATGGAGAGCAGGATTTCAGCGATGCTCTAAAGACTGAACATTGGCGTTCCTGGGGAGTTCCTGTGTCACTGGTTTGGGACATTTTCCTCTCCCTTGCTGGGGTATTAGGTAGATGATCAAAGCAGAACAGTTGGAAAAAACCAACCTGCAGGTCCTGGGTGAGCAGCAGTAATGGCTGGGGGGTGAGCTGAAGTCTCTGCTCCTTTCACGTGTGGCACAGAACCCCCCGTGTCTGGGGACTGTCCCGGTGCAGAGTGACGCTGGATCCTCTGGATGTTGTGCCCACCTTGGCCAATCCTGCCTTTGCCTCAAGGGCAGGGTGTGCTTTACTAGTCACACCGAGCAAGACTTTGCCAAAGAGTTGTCCTTCCCCCAGGTCCCAGGTTTCTATGAATGAGCTCAGCATGACACTGGAGTGCTTAGAAAAAACCTGGCTCTGAACTTGCACAGGAATCTGCCCCATGATGTGTGAATCTGGTTTTCCTTTTTGTTTTTTCCCCAGCATCATGTTGTGCACAAAACGTCTCAGTGTGCCTCTTGCTGTGGGGTTTACTGAGTACAAGAATCACACAGACATCTCAAGGGGAGAACGAGACCCTGAGGAGATTTTTTTTCTGTCTGCCGTGGACTGAGGAGCCTCCATGGGAGTGATTGCAAGAATTCGAGCAGTGCTTTACGGTGGTTGTTTCATCTTATGCAAGCTGCCAGGGCCATCAAAGTGACATAATCTGCAGGAAAAGGAAGGGACTGCTAGCGGCATCGTCAAAAGGGACTCTGTTCCTCCACCTGCTCCTATTTGCTTTTTTCCCTCCTACATTCAGTCTTTGTTCTGCATTTGCAATTGAATTTTGCTTTCCATGAGCCATATGCAAGCCTGGCAGGATCAGAGGCAGCTGCGGAGTCTGTGGTGGCCCAGGTCCCTTCCTTGTTAGCAACCCAGCAAAGTGCAGCACAACACACCGGGCTCCCCTGGCGGAGCTGGGTGATGCTCACCTGCCCCTCCACCTGCACTCTTCTCACCTGTGCCTCCCCTGCACACCTGAGCTGGAGGGGAGGAGTGGGGAAGTCTGAGGGGGGCGGCTGCAGCTGGGGGAATCCTCCCTGTTCCTGTTTTGCTCCGAAAGCCCGGGATTTGGAACTGTATTTCTATCTAAATGAATTTCTCCGACTGTCCCACAGGCAGGTGAGGTGATGCTCAGGTGGCTGTGCCCTCCCAGGGCAGAGCTGGGGGTGGGTGCCTGGTGTGGGGCACTTCTCCACTCGCAGGCTCCCTTTGCCCTTTGGCACCAGTCCCACGGCGTTTGGAGACACTGCTTTCTGGGAGCTGCTCTCTGCAATTTGCAAATTATTGAATCAGCTCAGAAACGGCTGCCCGAGGCTCCTGGCTCGGGTTTGGCAGGAATAGGATCAGACGAGCCTTCTGGTCTGAAAATGTCTGCAAGTGCCTTGGCTGATTTACCCAGATCTGCAGGAAATTGCCACTTTCTGTGTTCCAGCAAGGGAGAGTAGGCAGCACATTTTGTGAAACATTTTAACTTTTTTCACCATTACATGCACATGGAGCCTCACCGGCCTGGCCTGGCCCGGCCCGGTGGGAAGCCCTTGGCCAGTGGGGAGGATTCCAGGGGCTGTAGAGGTGCAGGCAAAGCCGGAGTCAGCTCCTGGCTGGCCCCCTCCCCGGCAGGGTGGTGCAGCAGGGACCCCATGGCCAGTGCAGGCAGCAGGGATCCTGCTCCATGTGGGACGCTCTGAACTGTTCAACAATGTTTTATTTGCTGTTCTGAGGGGCAATTAAAGCCAAGCCCAGTGGCAGTTAAATGTCACCTTTCTCTGAGCAGGGCTGCGGTCCTGCTCCAAGGACAGTGTGTGTGCAGGTGCAGGCTGGCAGTTTGCAAATACAGAATTTATTGCAAGAAAGGTAGATGAGGAAATGCTGCACTTTTTTTTTTTTTTTTTTTTTTTTTTTGCTGACTCTCAGGCTTTGATGTGAGAAGGCAACACTGCTGAATAGGGCTAGGCTGAGCCAGGACATAACAAGGTAAATCAGTTTCTAGGGAAGATGTTCCATGGCAGGGGCTCTACCCGAGGGTCTGGCGGCTCTGCAGCACTGAGGGCCTGGGCTGGACCCCATGTCTGGGGGGATTCTGGAGCCCCACGACTGTGTGACCTCAGTGGGAGCCTGCAGCAGTGCCTGTCCTCTGCTGCTGTCCTCCCTGGGATGAGTGATGATGCAGCGAGATCTTGCCTGCCTGGCATCCTGGGATTGGGTGGAGAGCTGCTCAAAGTCAGGGCAAGGTTCTTCATTCAGGCACTCACTGCAGATTTCCAGGTGTAAACTCACAGCAAGGTGCCCTTGTCTGTGTTGCAAAAACCCCACAGTTTTGGTTGAGCTTTTTTTTTGTGAGCAGCTGGCAAGGGCTCCTGGCCACTGCTGCTGTGCCTGGTGCCAGCAGGTGCTCGTGTCCCAGGAGCCAGGGGTCGGTCCCAGTTGTGTGGGGGATGGAGAGGAGCCCCCCCAGAGGGAGGACGAGCAGCCTGTGCCCCACTCCCACGGCTCTGTGGACAGGGATAAACCCAGGCAGGGTAGGATGGAAAGTGATATGGAAGCACAGTCCCCTCTGAGAACTTATGAGGCCAGGCATGGAATATTAAACAAATGAAAAAGGAAGCAGCTGGCAAGGTGATGCCCATCAAGGATAAAAAATGATGAGTCCAAAAATAGAGGCTGTTAATTTACAGGAGAGTCATTGCTGACCTTCTCAAGGATGAGGCATCTGACAGGCAGAACTTGTTGCTGCAGGAGTTTGGTGCCTCCTTAGGCCAGGTTTGAGCTGTGGAATTAAGCACGGGCATACAGGTAACCTGGGATGCTCCCATCTCGTTTGCACGTCTTGACAGGGGTAGAGCCAACCATAAGTCGTGGAGCATTTCACCATGTCAGGAAGTATGTTGGTATCTCCCCTCCCCACCTGTGATTTATCTAAATGCACTGTGCTGGTTTAGAGCCTGTCTGGGAAATGAACAGGATGGACAAAATGAGGAGGTGGGATGCATTAGGGGTTTTTCATTAGGCTTTGTCTTGAGAGAGCATGAGAGGAGTGTGCACTCAGTCAGGGTCTGGATGGGAACACTGCAAGGGTCCAGGCAGCCTTGGCTCTGTGCTGAACAGGACTTTTCAATCAGAATTTCAGTATGTCCGTGGGGTTTACAAAATAGAGGATATTATTTTGAAGGTGCTTTAGGACTGTGATCAGAGATGCTTTAAAGAGAAAGACCTCACCTGCCCTTGCTGTGTTGGGAGCTCACCAGTGCCCATGTTTTTCCCCCAGAGTGAGGGGGAAAAAATCCCCATTTTCTCCCCTCTTGGAAGGAGCCAGGAGCCCTTGGCAGGTGGGATTTGCCTCCCTGAGAACTGGCAACAGGTCCCCTGAGCAGAGTGCCAGGAGGGGCTGGGGTGATCTCAGTCTCTGTTCGGAAACCCTGCAGTCGGCCCTGCCATAACTGCATTAAGGTATTTCCTTAATTAGATTTACTAAGTATGCAGGATTCTAATTCTCTCTTCTCCTTCTCTCTTAATTTGCCTAATGAGAAAAACAAAGAAATGAAATTACGAAAGTGATGCCCACGTTTCCTTCTGGAGAGGCTGGTGTCCAGCTCCGGAGGATGCTCTGGCCCATCCTGGGCTCTGGTGCTGTGGCCAGGGGGCATTAGGGGCACTGGGGGCATTAGGGGCAGGCAGAGCCCCCTGGTACCTGCCAGGTGCCCCCTTAGGGAGCGAACACAGCGCTGGGACCTTTGGTTACGTTGTCAGTGCTGGAGCTGCGTGTGTCCTGTGGTGCCAGCGAGAGGTGAGTGCCTGCGGAGCTGCCCGGTGTCCCCAGAGCCCGTCGTGGCTGGAGTGGGCACCTGCCACCTCTGCTGTGCCTTTGCAGAGAGCCTCGGTGTCCGCTGGGGACTGGGTCACCGTGGGGCTGCTGTGAGCCCCCGATGGCCCCGGGGATCCCCGAGGGCTGCACAAAGACACACTAATCGTCCTCCCGATTCATTTATCACCCCCTGGGGGCAATCGGTTTGGGAAATGGGCCGGCCCTTGGCCCCAGCTGATGGCGGGCTGAATCATCGGCGTCTGTGCTTGGACTTTAACACAACAGATTCACAGCAGAGGCCGTTCCAAGCAGTGCTGGGGATGGGCTTGTTTTGCTCTCCCGGAACTGCAGGAGCAGTTCCAGCAGTTTGGCCCCAAAGAAGCAGCCAGCATGTGACAGAGGAACATGTTGTTAAGTTGGGTGATTTTATAATACTTAGAATATGATGCTATGGCAACCCACTACAAATCCCAGATCAAATCAAATTATTTGTGCGCATCCCTGTAACTTTAATCTTTTCGAAGTCGTGTCTGTTCTGTGCCTTTGAGGCCACTGTGCAGCTGAGTGCAATCAGGCACAGCTCAGGGTTCAAAGCAAGGAGAGCAGGGGATGAGTGCTTTGCTCCAGATCAGGCTGTGCTTTAGTGTCCTAGAAAGTCAAAGAGCAAACAAGGAAAATCTGTCATCCTCGGCATTTTTCAGCAGTGGAGACATGGTGAGCTTGTGGAGAGCAGAAAGGGAAGGAGCTTGATAAACAGAATGGGTGGGCAGGACAGGAATTCTGCTATTGCCCCACGTTGCTCCAATTAATTTCTTGCATTGAAAAACTGGAAGATGCCAGGAGCTCAAATGAGGTGTAACAATGTAAATGTAACCTGCTCTGATATCAAAAAGAGAGAAGGAAGGTTTATTTTGGTTTAATGTCATGTGAAACATCAGTCCTTGTTCTGGAGTCACGTTTGGACACAATGCCGTGGCTATTTCCCCCCGTGCCCCTGGCCAAGCCCATGTTGCTGGCACAGCCCGGGTGGTGCCGTGACTCCCCTGGCTGGGAGGAGGATGATGAGTGAGGAGGATGATGAGTGAGGAGGATGATGCTGCTGGTCCCACTTTGCCTTCCCAGCATCTCTGCTGCCTCCTCCCGCCTTCCCACTTCATCCCCTCAGCATCCCCACGGCGCAGGGCCCTGCTGAGGAGGGGCTGCAGCACCCCGACACCGGCAGGTGATTGTCACCTGCTGTCACCAACACTGGGACTTGGCAGGAGGGGATGGGAGGGCAGGGCCTGCGGTGGGGCTGGTGGCGAGGGAGGGTGTCGGCACAGCTCGGGGTGGTCAGGGCGGGTGTCGGCACAGCTCGGGGTGTCAGGGCAGGTGTCGGCACAGCTCGGGGTGCCCCCCTGGCAGAGCTGTGTGCCCTGGAGAGGCCCCGGCAGGGATCGGTGCCGGTGCCGTGCGCGCTGTGCTGAGCGGAGCCATCCCGGGGCGCGCTGCCATGGGAACCAAACCTCGTTACGGAGAGATAAACAGTTGGACATTTTGGCCCGGTTTCTGCAGGACTAACCTGGCAGGGACAAGAGGAAACTAAATTAAATCTCAGATTTTCTGACTCCCGGAGGAGCATCTGGCAGTGCTGCTGCGTGATGGCGTGGCTGCCTGCCCGGGAGCCGCCGGGCCAGAGGGATGGGGATTTGTTCTGGGGAGGGCTGAGGCCGTACTTGTCCAAGGCTTGGGGGCTTTTAGGGGGGGCTGTCTTGACAGCTCCGTGGCACAGGAGTCGCTCTCTGCTTTCCTGGGGTCCTGCATCTTCATGATGGCTCTTGGTACTTCCAGATGGGGTGCGAGGTGCTGTGTTGGCAAAGGGGCTCTCAGCTGGGTCCCTCCAAAGCCGCGCTGGGGTGTCCCGGGGTGTCCCTGGGTGTCCCTGAGCCTCCTTTGGGGCCAGAAGGCTGCTGAGCCGCGGGTCCTGCCCTGGTGGGGATGGGCTGTCATAGAAACCCAGCAGCCCACCCTGGGCACGGGCTCTTCTGATGGCTTCTATCACCTTCTCACACTGCCCGCTGGGCTTTTTCTCAGATTCCAGATGTTTCTGTGCAGGCAGCTGCCCACCAGGCTTTGCCAAGGGAGATAAAGGTTATCTCCTGTTATCTCCTGCCTCGTGTGCTGGCTCAGGCCGGGGGGAGCTGACATGCCCGTGTTTGGTTTTCCAGGAAGCAGGAGCTGCTGAACAGCGCGGATGTGACGGTCCCGGACCGGCCGCTGTCCCCGCCGCTCACGGCCCCACCGACCATGAAGGTGAGAGCGCTGGGCCGGGCCCAGGCGCTGGCTTTGGAAAGCCAGGCTTGGTGGGAGCAGCGCTTCCAACGCAGCGGCTGCACGGCCCGGGGCTGCTGGTGCAGGAGCAGCAGTGGGAGGTGTCTGGAGCTGAGCCCGTTCCTCCATCCCCCTCTCCGCCGGTGCCATCCCCGTTACACAACGCGAGCGGCGCTGCCCAGCCGGGCTGAGTCCCGGGGCTGCTTTTCCTTCCAGCAGTGTCCCCGCACCGGGCTGGGCGGCTCGGTGCCAGCATGGGGCACACACGGAATGTCCTGTGTCCCCGCCACGGGCCGCCCATCCCGCCTGGGGCTCCACATGTCGAGCTGTGCACCCCAGCGGGCACCTGCCCTGCGAAGCCTCACCTGTCCTGCCCAACCTGTTCCGGGCGTTGTGCCTGCCAGAGGAGCCACCCTCTGAAATAACAAGACACCTGTCCTGCCGTACCTGTCCTGCTGTACCTGTACTACTGTACCTGTCCTGCCGTGCCTGTCCTGCTGTACGTGTCCTGCTGTGCTTGTCGGGCTGTACTTGTCCTGGTCTGCTTGTCCTGCCGTACCTGTCGGGCTGTCCCTGTCCTGGTCTGCTTGTCCCGCTGTCCCTGTCGGGCTGTCCCTGCGGCTTGAGGAAACATTACCGAAGGCAGGTGCGGGGCTGGGCAGGGCGCTGGGGCTGGTGCTCAGCCGCCCTTGCTGGGTGCCCGTGAGGAGCTCTGGCTGCGTGGCTGATGCAGGTGGGGGCTGATGCCAGGAAGGCAATAGATTTCTTCCAGGGCTTGCTGGTGAATGCTCCCACACGTGGGGGAGAGTGCAGGGGAGAGGTGCTGGCACAGCGCCGGTTGCTGCCCTCCATTCGTGGCAGCTCCCACTGGTGCAGGGTTTTCTTTCTGGTCCTTTCCTTTGCGGCCTAGGAAAGCTGGGTCTAAGTGTGCACAGCTCTCTGAAGGGCACACACTGCTGCATGCTTTGCTCAGCACTTGGGGCATTTCTGTGGGACTCGCTGGAGTCCGGGGCCACCGTGGGGTCAGCTCTGGCTGCTGGTAGAGCAGGACCTGAAACTATCCAAGAACATTTGTACCTAGAGATAAACCAAGCTCAAACTAAGGAAAATACTTTTTAAAGAGCATCCAGCTGTGGGCACAGAGCTGTCTGAGCACGGGGTTTTTCTTTTTGAGTCCTGCCAGGAGTGGTAGGTGAGGACAGGCATGGTCTAAAGCTGGAAACAGCCAGGGCTGTGTCCAAGCCACAGGTGCCCCACCTGTGCTGGCAGCCGCAGGCTGCTTGTGCTGTAAATCCGACCTTTGCTCACCACAAATATTAAAGGAAAAAATCTCTCCCAAACTTTTCTTTTCCTTTGATTTTCATTACTTCATCCCCTCCTGTGTTTTATCCTCTATTTCTTGTCTTTTGAGAAATTCAGTCTGTCCTAAGAGTTCACTAAACATCGTCTCTCGTGCCTTTCCCCTTGTTCCACGAGCCTTTTTTTTTGCCCCAAATCACGCCTGTCTCTCCCGCGAGCCGTTCCTGAGAGCCAGGACGGGATGGATGGAGGACGGGATGGATGGAGGATGGGATGGATGGAGGACGGGATGGATGGAGGATGGGAGTTGCTGACCCCGCTTTTCCCTCTCCCCTCGGTCGGGAGCGGAGCCAGGCTGGGTGGAACGAGGGCTGAGAGAAGGGACGGGGCGGGTGCGCCACGCCTCCAGAAAAGCCACTTAGGGTTCACTGGGAGTGCCGCATTTACAGCCCTGGTTTGGCTGGGAAATTTATTGGTGTGTACCTGGCGGCAGGAAGAGCTGGGAGAGGGATCGGGACTTTCCAGCGAGCCCCCCCTTGTGCGGCGCTGCACTAGAGGGGTGCTGCTCCTCAGAGCAGCTCCAGGGAGCCCAGGAACGGTCCCCGCTGGGCAGCACAGGTAGATCAAGGTGGGAACAGGGTTACCTGAGGCTCCCGTGGCCGAGGGAGAGCCCGTCAGCCTGGTCGTGGCAGCTCTCCTGGATGGTGGGCTGTGCCTGCTCTGGTGGGTCCTTCTCCCTGAGCCCCTCTCCCCGGGTGCAGGGAACACTCACCCCGTGTTTGGAGGCTGCAGCTCCTGTGCCCAGCCCCTGGCTCTGGAGCCAGGCAGCAGAAGCAGGGTTTCTAATTGGAGCAGCTGAATAATCTCTTTAGTTCCTTCGGCACGTGGGGATTAACCCTGCACTGGGCAGCCCAGCACCGCTGGCAGCACCTTCACCAATGCTGCTGAGATTAAAAAAATAAATGATTCAAGACTCCTGATCAAACCGTGCACAAAGCTCAGCGTTTGTGGGAGTCAAGGGAACCTGCAGCAACGATGCTGAGCTCCAGGCTGGGCTGGATGGGAGCTCCTGGTGCCACATTCAGGAGCAGGACAAGAGCTCGGGGCAGGGGTCCTGTGTCCCTGCTGTGATGTGGCTTGGACTGGTTTGCCTTGTGTCTGCTTTTATCCAAAAGTAGATTTCCTTCTTTTCTTTTCAGTCAGCAGAATTCTTCGAAATGCTGGAAAAAATGCAGGTGAGCAGCATGTGCATGCCAGTAACTCGGGATGTTTGCCCCAGCAGAGCCCCTGAGGGCCCAGAGCAGAGGCCCCAGCAGTGCTGGGAGCCTGTCCTAGGAGCAGACCCCCCTCCCAGCCACTTGGGCTGGAGTCATCTCCGTGTAGCAAAATACCCTCGTGTTGGTGGACCAACCCCCTGTGTTGGGAAAAGCATCTGCGTTATTTGATGCATTAATTTTGTTCCAAACAGGCACCAAAACTGGAAGAACAGAAGTCTGGAAGCCAAAAGCACAAGGTTGGTTGATTTTTATTTCTTGAGGAGATCTCTTCAAGTGTCCCCCCCTCCTCTCAGAGGTTTAATGTGATCGTCAGAGACAGTCACTCAAAGGGCTGGACAGGATTTAGATATAATCTAAAAAGAAAGCACTGATTGAATGGCAGAGATGGGAGCGTGGTGCCTGTAAATCCCTAATCCAGCCTGATGTCCAGAGTGGTGCATTTCAGCTTCCAGCTGTGCAGGAGGGTTGGGGTTTGCCACCACAGGAACTCCCTCCAGGCAGGACTTTGCCTGCACTGACACCTCCCTGTGAGGGACCAGCAGGTGCTGGAGGCACTCCCTGGGTTGGGTGGCAGGGCTGGGGTTTTAAGGGACAGCTGCTGGGGAACAGATGGTCATAGATGGTGTTTTGGTTCCTTTTTCCAGGAAGACTACATCCCATACCCCAGCATCGATGAGGTGGGTGCCCTGAACCCCCTGAACTCCTTCTGGCGAATGCCTTTCCAAAATTGCTGATGGCAGAGGAATTGGTGGAGATTCTGAGAGGAGCTGCATAAAGCGTGTTCCCCCCTCCCTACCTTTGTGGCTTTTGGCTTTTCCTCAGGAACATGTGCCCTATTCTGTGACAGAGGTTTCAGAGAGGGGCTGCATTTGCCCCTCCTGATGCCAGGGCTGGGGTCTGCTGCAGCAGGGAGGCAAAACACGGGGCAGGGACTCTGCACCCCATCCACACCCCTGTCGTGCCTGAGCCCTCATGTCTCTGCAGATCCTGGAGAAGGGCAGCCCATACCCGCTGATCATCCTGCCCCAGTTTGGGGGGTACTGGATAGAAGACCCCGAAAACCTTGGCACGCCCACCTCATCTGACAGCAGCATCTGCGAGGAGGAGGAGGAAAACCTGAGCCCCAGCACCTATGGCTACAAGCTGGAGTGCAAGGGGGAGGCCAGAGCCTACCGCAAGCATTTCCTGGGCAAGGTGGGTTCCTCACGCACGGGCTCCAAGCTGCACACCTTCGGCTAAGAAAACTCTCCATTTGAAGTTTTACAATTCCCCTCTTTGCAAGGAATGGAGGCACTGGTGGGTTCCCAGCACGGCACTGGTGGCCACACATGGCCCTGGCCCCACAGCCACAGCAGTGGGGACATTGGCTCCGAGCCTCCTGTCCCCTCTATGGCAGCCCCTGCCCTCCTGCTCACAGCCCTGGTCCTGGCAGGGGGGTGTGAGTGCTGGGAGGGGGTTGGGGTAGCAGGTGAGTGTCCAGGCAGTGTCCTTGCCATGGGCGAGTTGCTTCCCGGCTGCTAACTTGCTGTTTTCTATTTTTAGGATCATTTAAATTTCTACTGTACAGCCAGCAGCCTCGGAAATCTGATCCTGTCTGTTAAGTGCGAGGAGACAGATGGCACAGAGTATTTAAGGGTTATACTCAGGTATGGGGAAAAAAAGCTTTGCTTAACAAAATATTCTGGTTTTGGGAGTCTCTGGTTCTGCTTCTACAGCAAGTGCTTGAGCTGGACTGGCAGCGTGTGGAGGGGGTCTGGCTGGGATGGGAGGCAGTGGCAGCATCCCTGGGACTGGGCTGGGACTGCCTAAACCTGATAATGAACGTGAGACTTTGATCTGTTGCTAAACCCGCTGGAACTGAATGTAAACCTCTGTGGGTTTAATCCTCCCTGGGATAACACCAGTCACATCCCTCCATAAGCTGACAGGACTCAGCATGTCTGAACCATTGTGTCATTTCCCTCCAAACTATGAATATTTTAAGGGCTGCAGAGATGAGCAGACGAATTGAGCCTTTGCTCACTAACCAGGCCCCACAAATGCAGCACCTCAGGGTTTCCCAGCAGTGGGTGTTGCTTTGCTGTAGGCACTCTGACATCTGTCTGCTCTTTGTTGTTTCTTTGCTAGGTCCAAAGTGAAGACACTGCACGAAAGGATTCCACTGGCAGGATTCAGCAAACTCCCCAGTATCCCCCAGATTGCAAAGGTGAATTGTCTGGCTTGGCTGGAACATGTGAGGCAAAACCTCTGCCAGCACTGGGATGTGTTGGGGTGTGTTGGGCAGCACTGGGATGTGTTGGGATGTGTTGGGATGTGTTGGGCAGTGTTGGGCAGCACTGGGATGTGTTGGGCAGCACTGGGATGTGTTGGGATGTGTTGGGCAGCACTGGGATGTGTTGGGATGTGTTGGGCAGCACTGGGATGTGTTGGGATGTGTTGGGCAGTGTTGGGCAGCACTGGGATGTGTTGGGCAGCACTGGGATGTGTTGGGATGTGTTGGGCAGTGTTGGGCAGCAGTGCCTGGGCTCTCAGGTCAAGGGACACGTGGGTGGGGCTGTGTGCTGGCCCTGCTGTTGGTTTCCTGCTGATCCCAACAAGGAGAGGAAAGGGCCCTCATTTGACGTGGAGAGACTGGCTGGGACTTGGCTTGCTGCATCCTCGGCCAGGCCATGGGGCATCCCAGTGAGAGGATGAGGGGTGGGGAGCTCCTGCTGTAGGAGGCTGTATTTGGCTTCTTTATTCGACGTTCATGAAGTTTTGGCCAAGGATCTGGCACTGACTGCTCTTTCCCCTTGCCCACAGGCTTTCTGTGACGATGCCTCTGGGCTGAAGTTCAACCCGGTTCTCTACCCCAAGGTGAGGTAACCTGCCCAGTGTGTTCTGCAGGGACACTGACAGCCACACCCAGGGCCACTGTTGAAAACTTTTTAGCCTAATTATGTGTGAATCTGGCTTCTTTCCCCCTTCCCTGCCCTGGTGCTGCCCAGCTGCTGTCATACCCTGCTGCAGCTCTCTGGTGGGCTCTCCTCACCCCTCACCACAGATCTTTTGGCCACCACATTTTGAACCACCAGATGAAACAATTGGCATTTTGCTTTCCTGCAGGCATCCCAGATGATAGTGTCTTATGATGAGCACGAGGTCAACAACACGTTCAAGTTTGGTGTGATCTATCAGAAGTTCAGGCAGGTGAGTTGTCCCCGTGCTGCTTTCATGGAGCATGTCCCTGTGCACCAGAGATCCACGTTTCACCAGCACAGACTCAAGCCTGGCGTTGATTCTGCCATGTGCAGCACCTCGTGTCACTGGGTGTCCTCACTGACTGTGCTTCTCATTGCTCGGGTGTTTCCCCCACTCATTAAAAAATTACGATTGAGAAGTCTCAGTATGGAAATCAGCCCACAAGTTGCAGTAGGGAAAAGCGGATGTGAAAATGGATTTTAGCAGGCGTGGTATTTTAATCAGATATATGTTTAGACAGCTAAACAGCTATGTTTGTCTGGAGGGACTGTGGGCTTGCTGAAAGTGCTGTCATTAGCAGGGGGACTCTGGATGGGGAGTGCAGAGCTCACACTCGGAACTCACTGAGAATTACCCTCACAGGCACTCTAATTATCTTACATATTGCGTTTTGGGATGGATTGAGTGACTCATTCAAGACCGTAATTAGGGTCTCATTGTTTTGAGATACAGCAAGTGCGAGATGAGCAGGGAGTTTTCAACAGAGGATTCACTTCTGGTTTGGTATTACCCAGATATTATCCTAAGGTCCTTGCAGGGGCTCAGGAGAGGCTCTCAGCAGCTTTACCCTGGGCTGTCCTGGGTGCTGAGCAGCTGTGACAGCCCAAGGATGGGGCTGGTGGCTGGTGGCCAGCGTGGTGGCCAGCTGGGGAGCAGAGGTGGGGAGCAGCCTGTGGCTGTGCAGGGCATCGTGGGGCTAGTGAGACCCCAGGGAGCCCGTGGATAGAGGTGGCAGGGGATTGCACAGGCAGGAATTGGGGCTGTCAGCAGATGCACCCTGTGTTTTGTAGACCCAAGAGGAGGAGCTGTTTGGCAATAATGAAGAGAGCACTGCCTTCAAGAACTTCCTAAGTTTTCTGGGAGACACCATAACTCTCCAGGACTTCAAAGGGTAAGTGAGATAAAAGGGATGATTTTACAAATGCATTAACAAGAGACCATGTCATATGTAAAAATATCTACGTGTGAGAACAGAAGTCATCTCGCTTATGAGCGGGATGTGCGGAGCAGAAGCAAATATAGCTTTGGCTTGTTTTTCAAAACTGGGGGAGTTTAAAAAAAATTTGAGCTGCCAAGAGAGAAAAACTTCTTTTCCTGCAGCTTTGAGGTTGTGATAAAATCTGGCTATATTCAGCCACGGGGGGAAGGAAGTGTGTGGAAATGTGCCGTGCCACGGGGGCCCCCGGGGCGGTCACTGCAGTGGCCACAGCGTGGGCAGAGATCCCCAGTGCTGGGGAGGGATGGGGAGGGCACAGCTGGTGCCCATGGCTGTGGCCAGCCCTGCTCTGTGTGCAGCCTGTATTTCAGGCAGGTTACAGCACATGACGCACGGTTTGTTCTTTGCCATTTGCTCGCTGCTAGATAAAGATAAACGAGCTGGGCTGTTCCCTCAGCCTGTCCCTGACAGCCGCCGGTGCTCTCTGTGAAGCTTTCAATTAATATCTCTCCGTTTCTCCCCGCCTTTCCCTTGATGTGCAGTTTTCGAGGAGGCCTGGATGTCAGCCACGGGCAGACGGGAGCCGAGTCTGTGTACACGGTGTTCAGGGACAGGGAGATAATGTTTCATGTCTCTACAAAGCTGCCTTTTACTGAAGGAGACACACAGCAAGTAAGGGGCGTGAGGTGGCTGGCACAGAGGGGTCTGAGTGGGGATGCACTGACACACCCTGGCACTGTGGGAAGTGGCTCCTTGGCTCCCCAGGCTGCACTGGCACTTGCTCCTGCAGGAGCAGAGCTGCCTGGATTTACTGACCCAACGCTCTCCCTTTCCCTTTAGCTCCAGAGGAAGAGGCACATTGGCAATGACATCGTGGCAATTATCTTCCAAGAGGAGAACACACCATTTGTCCCAGACATGATTGCCTCCAACTTCCTGCACGCCTACATTGTGGTGCAGGTGGAAAACCCCGAGGGGGACAACACAGCATACAAGGTGAGGGCAGTCCCCATGTCAGTCCCCAGCTTTGCTTCAGCATCTGTTGACCAGGGCATGGAGGGACAGGACAAGGGGGAATGGCTTCCCGCTTGCAAAAGGTAGGGTTAGATTAGAGATTAGGAGGAAATTCGTCCCTGTGAGGGTGGTGAGGCCCTGGCACAGGTTGCCCAGGGCACTCACGCTGTGCTCAGGGATGCAGGCAGTGTTAGACTGGTGGGGACTGTACCTGTGTGCTGAGCACACACACACGTGCACACAGGTGTGTTATGTGTGCACTGCTACGTGGTGTGTGTGTATACCAGTGCATAAAATACATGTTTGTAAAACAGCTCATTTATTAAGGACTTTTGGTGGTCCTCAGTGTTTGAATGTGCCTTGGAGCAGTCTGACATATCACCGGGGTGCAGGTGACATGAACTCTGTTCTCCTGCTACACCCCTGGGACAAAAGTGTCTCTTGACTCCTCAGGTGTCAGTCACAGCCCGGGAAGACGTTCCCTCCTTTGGTCCACCCCTGCCAAGCCCACCAGTGTTCCAGAAGGTAGGAGCTGAGAGGGAAGCATGTTCCAAGCTGTAAAAAAAGAGTAGATGTGCATTTCCAAGATGTTTCCAAGCATCCTGGGGAAATGCTTGGGGAAAACAGGACTTCTGGAATTGATCTGCATTAATTTTGGTTTCCATTGAGGCCCCTGGTGTTTATGGTGGGGTGAGTGGCCATGCACCACTGCATGGCATTACTTGAGCAAGGCAGCAGCAGTGGCTCTGGTGCTGGGGCACCTGTGTTGGTGCAGGTGAGCACCTCAAACCCATCTGGGGTTTTCCACCAATGCTTCCACATCTGGAGGGGCTGCTGGGGGCTGTGACCTTGGGTTTTGGGTTGGTACAGCTGTGGTACCAGAGATGCAGGGGGTGTTAAAGTGGTGTGTGCTTTCCCCCTTGGTTCTCTCCCTGCAGAGCCCCGAGTTCCGGGAGTTCCTGCTCACCAAGCTCATCAATGCTGAGAACGCCTGCTGCAAGTCCGACAAGTTTGCCAAGCTGGAGGTGAGGCTGGGCTTGGGGAGCTCTGCCATTCCTCCTCCTCAAAGCCACCTCTCCCTGTTGCTCTGGGTCAGTGCTGGCAGGGACGAGGGCACGGTGACCATGGGCACTGCCCTGGAGGGGACACGAGCTGGTGCCAGGGGGTCAGTGCCCTCCAGGAGGAATGAGCTGGTGCCAGGGTTCAGTGCCACTGCTCCTCCCTGGAGCCTGGCTGAGCCCTGTGTGTCCTGCAGGATCGCACACGGGCTGCCCTGCTGGACAACCTCCACGACGAGCTGCACGGGCACACCCAGACCATGCTGGGGCTCGGGCCCGAGGAGGACAAGCTGGAGAATGGGGGACATGGAGGATTCCTGGAGTCCTTCAAGGTAAACCCTGCCCTTGCCAACAGCAGAGCTGAAATGCACCCGGGGTTGGCAAAGTGCATGTCGGGGGACAAGAGGAGTCCCCCAAGGGGAGGGTGGCAGGAGGAGCTGGGGGCTGATGCCACCACTGCCTGCTCAGCCTGCCGAGTGCCCAAGCTGGTCCCAGTGGGAGCAGCATGAGCTGGCAGGGTCACATTGCTGGTGAGTGCCTGCATTGGAGTGACTTCTCCAGAGCTCCTGAGCACCTCTCCACCAGTGTGCTGCAGCGGATCTTGTGTCCCCAGAGGGGTCTCAGCCCAGTCCCCTGCCACAGGGTGTGCCTGCAGCTGGGCTCTGCTGTGGCAGGACTTGTCCTGCTCGCGTTCTGGCTGCTGGCTGCCCCTGCTGTGGCACAGGGATCAGGAGGGGTGCCTGGGGGTGTGGGAGGTGCTGGTCGTTGTGCTTAAAACAGAGATAGAAAGAAAGGTGCTGTGTGTGGAGGGGGAAATGGTGCTGAGTGTGCCAGGGAGACTGGGTGAGTGTGAGGGAAAGCAGGGCTGGAGGAAAAAGAATGAGTAAAGTGCTGTGGAGTAAACTCTGAGCAGCCGCTGGCAGTAGGGGCAGTGACTGGCTGCGACATCCCTGGAGAGGGAGGGGCAGCAGTCTGAGCGTTTGAGCCATTGCCAGGTGTCTGAGGTGCAGCTGTCCTGTAGTGCGGAGGGCGCTGGCACTGGGTGTGTCACTGCCTGGGCTGGGGTGTCCCGCTGCAGAGGCTCAGGTGTGTCCTGTCCAGGTGTGAGATGTGCAGGAATGGAGCTGCTGTCAGTCAGTCACACATCACGGTGTTCATGTCAGGGTCTCAGGTTGAGGTTGAGGGGTGTTGTGGCACACTCTGTGTGTGTGAGGGGACAGACCGTGCTCTCTTGGTGTTGCAGGGAGTGCTGGGGTGGGAGGTGAGCCCCATGGTCGGTGTTGGTCGCCTCTGGCCCGCGCTGCTGGGCTGCCTGCTGGCTTACATCCTGCACCGTGCCCTGTCCGAGTGACGGGGCAGGACAAGGTGGAGGAGGCTGCAGGGGCTGAGACCTCATCCCCATCGTATCTTTCTGCCTGCTGCCTCACACCCATGACCCAGGCTCCAGACCCATCCCCTTGTTCAGCTCTCAGAGGTGAGCAGAGCTCAGTTCTGCTGGGCTCTGAGTGACTGAGAGGAGCCTTTGCCTCTTTTTGGGGGGAAGGAGCCACTCCTCAAGGCTGGGGTGTTGGGGAAGCTCACAGAGTCCCACAGCCCCGGGTAGGAGCCCGCAGACTGTGAGTGCCTGTGGCTGCTTGTCAGCAAAGCAACTGGTCACTTTTTCCTGAGAACATGTCCAATTGTGTATGAATTGCTGCTGACCCAAATAAATTCAGTCTGATGGACTCTTGCTTGATGTTGATTATTGGATGGGCAGGAGGGGCTGTTGGGGCTGTCTCTTCAGCACTGGAGGCTTGGTGAGAGCTCAGGGCTGCAGATTCCTCTTCCCCTGGTGTGGGTCCCCCTGTGGCTCTGTGATCCCTGGGGGCACAGCAAACAGCCTGCATGCTGCAGGTGCAGTGCTGGCACCTTCAGGAGTTCAGCCTGCCATGGCTTTTTTAGTCTTCATTCAGGGGCTGGAGGAGCAGCAGCCGTGGCTGAGGGAATAGCTGAGGAGAGAATGGAGGAGCGGCTGATGTGAAGAGTGAGGGAAGGGGAAAAGTGAAGATCAAAGCAAGCAGGGAGAACCCGCGGCTGCCGTGGGGCCAGTGCTGCACAGCTCATCTCCAGTCCCTTCCAGAGCTGGATAGACCGAACCAGAAGCCACAGCAGCACTTCAGGCTAAATGTACTCTCAAGCAGTAGCTTGCTGAAGAACAGAAGCACTTTTATGTGGCTGTGAAGCCTCCAGCTCAGGGGCTGTTTTGGGGCAGGCTGGAGAGGTGCAGGAGAGGTGCAAGGAAGGCAGGAGAGGATCTGTCCTCTCTGAGTGCAGGGACAAGTGTGGAAGGTGTGCACACTCATGGCTCGTGGCTTGGCTCTGCTCCCCATTCCTGCCGAGGGCTCTGTGGGTCAGCCAGGCAGGAGGCAGAGCTTGGAGCTTGTGTCTGCATCTCCTGGTCCCAGAGCTGCAGTCCTTGATGTCCCGGAGCAATGGGGGCAGAATCTGATGCTGTGGTGGCTTTGGGGGTCGCCAGGGGTAGCCCATGCCCAGCTGCACTGCCAGGGCTGTGTCACGAGTGCGCTCTTGTTGGGCTGTGCTTGTTCTCGGGGAGGCACAGGCGGGTTTGTCTCCCTGTGCCTGGGGAGGAGCTGTGGGGACAGCCTGTGATGACCCTGTCCCCTGTGCCACAGAGAGCCATCCGCGTGCGCAGCCACTCCATGGAGACCATGGTGGGCAGCCAGAAGAGGCACCACGGGGGTGGCATCCCAGGCAGCCTCAGCGGGGGCATTGCACACAACAGCGGCGAGGTCACCAAGACCACCTTCTCGGTGAGCATGTCCCTCTGTCCCTCTGTCCCTCTGTCCCTTCCTCTTCCCACCCCTCCACAGCCCGACAGGTCACTGCATTCTGCTGATGCAGCCTGGCTGTCTCCTGCACGGGCAGCAAGGGGAAGGGTGAGGGGGAGACTCGAGCAGGCTGTCAATTCGGATGCCTTGTTCAAGTTGGGCTCGTTTTGTGGAAGAACCGAATATAAACTTCCTGGGGTTTTGGTCCCAAGGTAAAAGGAGGTAGAAAAGAAGTTCTGGCATCGTGTGGTTTGAGATGCACAGGCAGTGCAGCTCCTCGCAGGATGTTTGGGGTCTGAGCTCCCAGCAGAGAGCTGTGCTCTCAAACCCAGGCTGTTCTCTGCTCCCAGCCCCCTGTCCCCGCTGCTGCTGCCAAGAACCAGTCCAGGAGCCCCATCAAGCGCCGCTCAGGGCTGTTCCCTCGCCTGCCCACGACCTCAGAGAGCCAGGCCGAGAGCAGGACCAGGTGGTGAGTTTGTGGTGGCGACTATTGAGCATCCTCTATAAACTCTCACACTCTATAGTTGGTATTGGGTGGCACAATTTGACCATCCTTTTTAAGTCTCTTGTATAACTCGTGCAACCTGTCCCTTTGTGCCCTCAGTGACAGCGTTTCTGGAGCCCAGAAGACACCAGACTTAGGACATTCTTCCCAAGAGATGAAATCTGAAACATCATCCAACCCCAGCTCCCCTGAAATATGCCCCAACAAAGACAGGTGAGCCAGGAGGAGCCCGTCCTCCTTCCACCATAGCTCAGCAGACATCAGGGAATTTGTCAAAGAAAACCGTATCTAAATTCTAAAATAAGTTTGATAGTAAGGGAGAAAAATTCTGGTGATTCGTGAGCGCAGCTCGTTTTTGGTTTATACAAAGAAGAGCAAAAAGCAGCATTTGCCCAAGTCCCCAGGGCACAGAAGGCTGTGCCTGTCCCTCCCTGCCAAGGCAAAGTCAGCTCGACCAGGGCACCCACCCAGTGCCTCATCCCGCCTTTGGACGTGGTTGTGTGCTGAAGCACCCCAAAAGGTTCATTCCTGGGGTCGTGCAGGAGGGTCTGTCCCCCGCCAGAGCCCAGGGGACACAATCCCCTGGTGACAGCCACCGCCCTTGCTTCATTCCGCCTCTCCCCAGGCCTTTGATGAAGCTGAAAGAGAACGGGCGGTCGAACATCTCCCGTTCCTCCTCCAGCACCAGCAGCTTCAGCAGCACGGCGGGGGAGAGCGAGACCCTGGAGGAGTACGACAGCGTGGTATGTCCCGGAGCCTCCCCACAGCACAGCCCTCGCTGCTGCCCCCAGAGCCCGGCTCTGCTGGCACCTGCCAGCCCCCAGGTGCCTCCCACTGCTGGCACGGAGAGGCTCCACCCGCCCCTGGGTGTGAGGAGGAGGAGGAGGAGGAGGAGGAGGAGGGTGGGTGTGCCTGCCGGACACTGGGGTGCCGTGGCTGCCTCATCCCTGGAGGTGTCCAAGGCCAGCGTGGGCAGGGCTGGAGCAGCCTGGTCTGGTGGGAGCGAGGGGCTGAGTAAATGGCCTTTAAAGTCCCTTCAAACCGAGAACCCAAACCATTCTGTGGCACCCCCGTGAGCCTTGGGATGCCCTTGCCCAGCCCAGGGTGGTGGGGTGCGGTGGGCACGGGGGCAGCGGGGCACGGGCAGGCTGTGGGGGAAGAGCTGGCTGCAGGAAGAGCCATGTGCTGTGTCTGTGAGCAGGGGAGCCAGCCCTCCACGGCGTCGCCCTTCAAGCAGGACGTGTTTGTGTACAGCGCTTCCCCCGGCAGCGAGAGCCCCGGCGTGGGCTCCACGGCCACCCCTGTCATCATGAGCAGGAGCCCCACGGGTGGGTGACAGCCACACTGCCAGCTGGCACCGGCTCTGCCTTCCCTCCTGGAGCCACCCAGAGCCCCTGCGCTCCTGGAGTGCTGGGCTGGGATGGGCTCTGTGGCTCTGGGATGGGACGGGGTCTGTGCTCTGGGATGGGGTCTGTGCTCTGGGATGGGATGGGTTGGGATGGGGTTTGTGCTCTGGGTTGGGTTGGGGTCTGTGGCTATGGGTTGGGATGGGTTGGGATGGGGTCTCTGGCTCTGGGATGGGTTGGGGTCTCTGGCTTTGGGATGTGATGGGTTGGGGTCTGTGGCTATGGGTTGGGATGGGTTGGGATGGGGTCTGTGCTCTGGGTTGGGATGGGGTTTGTGCTCTGGGTTGGGATGGGGTTTGTGCTCTGGGATGGGTTGGGGTCTGTGCTCTGGGTTGGGATGGGGTTTGTGCTCTGGGTTGGGATGGGGTTTGTGCTCTGGGATGGGTTGGGGTCTGTGCTCTGGGATGGGTTGGGGTCTGTGCTCTGGGATGGAGGAGCAGCAGCTGTGCTCACGCTGGCAGGACAGGCACCCACGGGGTGTGGGGAGCCCCATCCTGACAGGGTGTTCTGCAGAGATGGCCCCATGAGCTGTAGCTCTGTGCTTGCATGGGGAATTTGTTTCCTTCCTCAATTAGAGAGCAGAGGTGCCTCTGGCTGTGGCTTTGTTCCCTCTGTCTCCCCTGACAGGCATGTGCAGTAGTCGTGGAAACTCTGTCTCCAGAGGCTGAGCCATGACTCACAATTATTTAATCAACAAGCAGCTTCCCGTGGTCCTGGCTCCACTCCTGTCCTGCCAGCCCTCTCACCAGCTCCATCCATTTCGCTCAGATCCTTTCCACACTGAGGTGCAGCTCAAAAGGGCAGAGCAGGCAGGAGCAGCTCTCTGTGGCCCATCCTGGGGTGACAGTGCAGTGACACAGGGGATGGCTGCAGTCACCCCTCGCTCACAAATCCCCGTGTCTCTGATTCCTCGAGCCACAGAGAGCCACAAGGCACCAGCATCCACGTGGGGCACTCTGTCAGCTGAGGAGCTGTTTCTGAAACAGCCAGGAAGCACAAATAGACCCAAACAGCTCTGAGACTGGGAGTATTGCAGGCAAAATGGGGCCACGGAGTGCAGGCAGGCTTTTTGTGTCTCGGCACCCGCAGGTCCTCCCCCTTATTTCATTGATGATTTTTTGAAGCCTTAAACCAGCCCCTTTTAATTCTTGAAGTGTTTATTTTGTATTTTTCCTGCCAAGAACATGAAAATCCACCCATACATTATATGGATCAGTCATTCCTTGTAGCCTTTTCAGTGGCATTTCCAGGAGAAAGACTGTGAAATGTAATTAAGCCTCAATTTGTTCCATCTCAAACACTTAATGTACAGCTTTTGCCAAACATTCAGCCAAGGCAGACTAAATATTGGTAGCACTCCTGACAGCCTATTAAAGTGCCTATCTGGGCGAGTGCAGCCAGTACTGCAGCAAATATTTTTGTTCACAGTTTATTATTTTCGTTCTTTCTTTGTCCTCTCCCTCCAGCAGATCTAAAGAACAGAAACTCTCCGAGGTCCAACCTGAAGTTTCGCTTTGACAAGCTCAGCCACGGCAGCTCCAGCATGGTGGGTGCCAGGGGGGATGGATCCCTGGGGGATGCTGGGCACTCGTGTCCTCCCTGCCTGGCATGGGGGGTCTGGGCTCTGGGGGTGCACCCGAGGGAGAAAAGAGAAGGGATTTTGTGACTTGTTTGTCTGCAACCCCCCCGTGTTCTGTTCTTTCACGTAGAGCCACTAGCAGGAGGAAGTCATGGACCTGCAGGTGAGTGTGGATCTGTTTGTTTTGTGCAAAGAGGTTCTTTGTGTTCAGCTTGTTATTGCTTTGTGGGGTCCAGCCTGTGCCTTGGAGCCCCTTAAACTGCTGTAGGTGAGGGAAAGGGCAGGCACTGGTGACAGGTCTGCACCCAGCTCCCAGGGTCAGGCTGCATTGTTCCCACCTAACCTTTGTCAAACACTGGTGCCCATCTCCACGTTTGCTGTGCTCTGGGCCCTGGGGTGGAAGGGAGGTGCAGGCCCTTACCCATTCCAAAAATCCAGGGGGAAATGGAAGATTCACGAGATGGATTTCATGGGCAGAGGTAAAGGGAACTCAGTGGGATTTACCTGGGCTCCTGTTCCATGAAATTAAGGGTGTCATTAGGAAGACCCAAGCTGAGCAGAAGAGTCCATAGAACTTGAAATGAGAGAAATTTACATTTCTGAAAGCATAGGTCTCAAAAAGCTGGGATTTTCACCCCATCACTGAGTTTCCTTCTCCCAGAATCTGGCAGTGATGGGTGGCCTGGTGCTTTGGGGAAGGGCACTGCCGTGGCTTCAGCCCCCTCCCTGGGACAGATGCTTCACAGCCAGCCCTCAGGGGTGGGAGTATTCTTCTTCCACACTCCTGACACTTGCATCCTTTTCTTCTTTGCACAGAATGTTTCAACAAAGGGAAAAATCTTCAACACCCCATGGGACCACGCAAGCCCAGCCATGGGCAGCGAGGTGCCCTCGCCTGCTGGCTGCCTGCTACACCAGAAAAGAGCTCTCACCTTGCTACAGTGCTGTCCTGGCAGGGAGCAGCACCTCGTCACCGGCTGTCCCCCTGCCCGGCACACGCCCTGTGTGCCCGAGGGGACGTGTCTCTGCCCGTGCTGCACACACACACATGGCCAGGGCCACGTCCCCTCCTGGTGCTGTGCTGGCTCACCCTGTGCTTGCCCACATTCCCCCTGCCCCTGGGCTGCCTGGCAGCTCCTTCTGGGCAGAGGGGCAGCAGGAGAGACCTCTGCGTAGTTTAGGTCCCTCCGTGCTTAATTTGCAGTTATCAGTGGGAAACAGGGGTTTATGTTTGTTTTTTGAAGGGTGGGGGGTCAGGCCAAAGTTAGTGTTAGTGGCTCTGGGGCAATTTGCAATCGTTTGCTGTTCTCTTCTCTGGGGGCAGTGGAGCAAAACCTCCCTGGGGGTGTCCTGGGCAGCTCTCCCTGGAGTGGGGTCTGCAGTGTCTCTCCAGGCATCCCCAGCTCCTACCTACACCCCAAAACCCTTGGGGCAGAGGCAGCCCCTCACTCCAAACCTCCCCAGTTTCTTGCACAAGAGGCAGGTGAGTGGCTTGGCCAGGGAGTGGAGCTGGGGACTGCAGGCAGCTCATCCTCCTTGGCAGGTTTGTCCTCCCTGCTTTGTCCCTGCCTGACACTGAGCACAGCCTGGCAACGCTGACCCAGAGCTAAAGCTGGGCTGTATCACAGCTTTAGCTTTTCTAAGTACTAGAACTGGAACCAGAGGGCATTTACCTGCTGGGCTCTGCTTTGCCCTATGGCTTGGGTCACCAGGCAAGCAAATGCATAAAACTGCAGTGACTTGTGAGGCATTAGGCTGCTCCAGCCCTTGCAGAGTCTGTCCTGCTGCTTTTGAGCAAGCTCTTGTTATTCTGAAAGGATTATAGATTCTGCAAAGGTAACTTTCTCATAATGCCCTTTCCCAGAAAATACCTCTCTCAATATGCCAAGAAATCCTTTTGCTCCTTTATGGAACTTCATGTGAAGTTTTCTGAAGCCTGTCCGTAGATTTCCCATTGCCCGTGGATTTCCCGTAGCCGTTTTCTGGAAGACAGGCCACGATGCTGCAGAGATATTCCCCCCTGTCCCCACAGCCTGTGACCTTTGGAAACCCTCATGAAATGAGGTTCTCAGTCTCAAGTGAACACCGTTCTTTGAGTTTGTGATTCCTACTGAAAACAGGGCTTTGAGTGCCAAAGTCACTTTCCCCCAGAGGGTGCTCCCAGGGGCACAGGGCACCTGACAGCTTTTGGAGGGGGGTGCAGAATTGTGCTCCTGCAGCAGCTGCCGTGGCTGGGGCCGCTCCTGCTCCCCTCTCTGGGGCAGGAGGATCCAACCATCACCTGCCCTCCTCCCTGTCATGTCCCCGGGCCAGAGCTGAGCCGAGCCAAGCAGAAGCTGCTGTGCTCACCCTGGTCCTGCAGGGAGGTGCTCCCTGAGAGCCTTACAGTCCTGTTCACATCGGTGCTCTGCTGTAATTAATCCCTGTGCGAAGGCTGCAGCCTCCCCCTGATGGGAGGGGAACCAGGTTAAAGAAGAACAGTTGTGAGAAGGCAAGGAACAGTTTCACCGGCCCTAAGTGCTGTGTAGGACGAGTAAATATCAATAACTCCCATGGGGATGCCCCCTCCTGCTCCCAGCCTGTGCATTTCAGTGCAGTTTGAGCCTGGAGTTCCCTTTGGAAGAGGAGCATGCAGTGTAGCTGTAGGTGTCTCAGGATCACACACTTTGCTGTTCAGCACTTGTCTGATGATGCTTCAGCAGCACTTTCAAACCCAGCCCCAGTTCTCCTCTTAGAAGCTTTGGTCTGGTTTCCTGAGGCTGCACAGTGAAACACTGGCTGGTGCAATGACTGCTCCAGGGTCTGCTCTGGGTTTGCTCTTCCCCCCGAGCAGTCACTCGGTTCTGTAGGTGTCGTCATTCCTGTGGGTGTTGATCTCCGTGAGATCTTTCAGCAGACCATGCAGTGGCTACTGTCAGCTGCTTTGCCATTTTTTGTTGTTTTGTTGCTTTTTTTAAAAAATTTGAAACTGTGGCTTTCCTTTTTGACCTAGATTGATTTGGGAATTACTCTGACGGGACTAACAGGCAGAACAGTGTGAAGCCTCAGGGAGAGTTCAGTGCTCTGGATTTGTCTCTCTGTGCTGGAGCAGAGGTGGGGCCGGGGTCTGGCACGAGGTTTGTGGCTCCTGCGGGACATTTCCAGCAGCCCAAACTCTGCTGTAACCCCCCAGCAGCTGGGTTTGCACGGTCCGGTCCGGCCCCAGAGCGGCCCCACTGCCCGGGGCTGTCCTGGACTGTCCCGGGGCTGTCCTGGACTGTCCCGGGGCGGTTCTGGGGCTGAGAAATGCTCGTGCTACATCCCGGGGACTTCTGCAATTCCAGCAGTGGGTGAAGCTGTTCCTGTATATATTTTGCAAAATGTTTTGTGCTTATAAGTGACACTTATACATCTATACATATATAAAAGGGAGATATATATATACATATATATGTATAAAATATATATATCTATATATATATAAAGGAAAGGATCCTTAACTGACACTAGAATTTTTGGGCAGTGCATTTTCCTTTCTGATTCCACTGTTTCCATGCACACAACTTGTGCCCCGCTCAGAAGTGCAGAGGGAGCAGAGGGGGCTCAGAAACGCCTCGGGGTGATGGGGAAGCCCCCGCTGGGTGAGAGGGCTCTGTCGCTGGGGCTGCTCCCCTTCCTTTCCTGCCGGGTCCCGGTCCCTGCCTGCTCCTGCTGCAGCCCAGAGCAGCTCCTGGTCTGGGGCAGGCTCAGCTGCAGCTCCACATCTGGCACCGCTGGCTCCGAGTCCCTGTGCAGAGCGGGCTGGGAGCCTTTTCCCTGCACCAGCATCCCCTGCACCGGGGCTGGCACAGAGCTGCTGCTCCTGTTCCGCTCAGGAGAGCACTGGGCACGGACTTGCATCTTCTTGAAACCCCCCGGAGCCAAAGCACAACACAGAAGTGCTTTTTTTTTTTTTTTTCTGAGGGCCGCAGGAGATCCTAAGCGCAAACTCGGTTTCTTTGCAGAGTTTTGAGGGTCTTCAAGAGAGGCAGGTGAGGGACCAAGAGATGTTTTTGCCACAGAGGGGCTGTGCCCGGGGCTGGGATCTGTGTGCTGCGGGAGGCGCTCGGTGCCGGGTCCCCCAAAGCCGGGGCAGGTCCCGGGTCCTGGGTCTGTCCCGGTTCCCCTGGGTCTGTCCCGGTTCCCCTGGGTCTGTCCCGGTTCTTGGGTCCGTCCCGGCTCCGCTCTCGCTGCTCCTCTCCCCCTCTGCCCCCAGCATGCTTTCATCGCCTTCAGTGAATGTAGCACTGCAAAAGGGAAATGCTGGATTTATATCACAGAATGTGAAGAGAGTTTATAGAGTGAAAAATAAATCTTGAAGAAATGTATCTGACAGAGTTTATTTTTGATGTAGAGAGGCAGTGCTTTGTAGTTTCTGGTGACCTATGTCTGTTGTAAATAATGTATATTTAATTTATTGCTATGGTAGCAGATTGTTATGTATAAAACTAAAGGTTCACAAATGTATATTTTGTTGCTTAAATGTGTCTTTGCAAAATTCACAATAAATCACATATTTTGTGTCCATATACGTACTCTGTGTGTGTGGCCATGTGGTGCCCGCTTTAGAGGAGCCTTTTGGGAGCTTTGCTTTGAAAGGCGGGTGAGGGCACGGGACGGGGCCGAGCCGTGGCAGTGGGAGCCTGGCGGAACTCCCGAGGAGTCAAACACTCGGGCAGGGGGGGCAGAGGAATATCGGAGCACAGGGATGCGGAAATGGGGAAATCTCTGCGGCTGGAGCAGCGGAGGAGGAGTCAGCAAACTCTCAGTGATTTAACCAAGAGAAGTGCAGTGTCTGAACTGAAATTAGTGTCCCGTAAAGCTCCGTGTGAGCCGGTCCGTGCCAGCAGCCAGCCCGAGTGGCCGAGCACATGAACAGGCGACAATTCTGTGTGTGAGCATCCCCAGGGCAGGAGGCTCCTGCCTGCCTCGGGACAGCCCGGGCAAGCTCACACGGAAATTGCATTTTCACTCTCCAGCTCCTCAGCCTCCTTTCAACTCCTTTTTTTTGTTTTGTTTTGTTTTTGTTTAAATATTTTAGCGGGGTTAGGGGAAAGGCTGTTGTGGGAGGATCTGAGCAGCTCGCAGTGTGGCCAGTGGGCACGCAGCCTCTCTGGTACCACAGGCAGTTTTAACACGGTGCAAAGTTACTGACAGCTCCATGGTCAGAGCAGGGTCAACCTTGAGAGGTTTAAAAAGCTAAGCTTCAAAATTAAATAGTGTGAGACAATGCTGACAGATAAACAAGCAGTTTAGACATAGGTTTTAAAGGATTTAAAGAAATCTTTTCTAGACCTGGCAGATGGGCAAGTTGGGAATTAATGGTTGAGTATTCCAGCCAGAATTTGGAAAGTTTCCCACAGAATCTGGACTCTAAAGTTTGGTGGGAGGGAGACTCAAATACAGCAGACAGCTGGAAAGCAAACTCGAAACAGGCTGCTCAGCCAGAATTGCTTCACTCACTTGTATAGTTTAAACAAACTGAGCGTTGTGGAAACAAGAACCTAAATCCAGGATTCAGAGGAGCTTGTTTGGAGTCTTTAATTCACTGGGCTCCAGCTTTGCACAGCCTTGAGAGCACAGAGGTGCTGCCCAGTGTGGCCCTGCCGGAGCTCTGGAACCACGGCAGGATGATTTCCCTGCCCCAGCGCCTCCTCTGTGTCCCGCGGGTCCTGGTCACAGAGCAGAGCAAATGAGAGACGTGAAGACACTGACCCCGATTAAAAGTGGTTGGATGTTCTGAGGCTGCTCCAAATCATCCTCAGAGCTGATCAGATCTGGCAGGGCAGCGTGGGGCAGCTATCAGGGAAGATGAGTCCTTGAAAGTCTGGAGGCACCAGATAATCATGCTGAATAGTGCTTAGGGGAAAGCCTCCTGAATGTAATTAATCAGGTAATCAAGTAATTATCTGTAGGAAAGCAGAGGGACGAATGAAATCACAGAATGCTTTGAGTTAGGAGGGGAGTTTAAAGATCACCCACTCACCCTGATAAGGGCAGGGACAGCACCTGGCTCAGGTGCCCAAAGCCTTCTCCAGTCTGAGCACTTCCAGGGATGCAGCTCTGCAAAGCTCCTGCTCTGGGTCCGGCTTTGACAATGACTCTGTGTGGCTCAACGGAGCAAGGCATCAACTGATAAAATCAGGTTTGTTCTTAATATTTGAAATTAAAATTAAGGGCACGAAAATTCAACTTGGGGTGGGATTTTTTTTTTGTTTTTAAATTTTTTTTTTATGCCTGCGAGCTCTTGAGACAGTATAAAAAAAGCTCTTCAGAGCAAAGGTTTCCTGCAGTCCTTTCTGTGTGGTTGGATGCAGTGTAGTCCCCAAGGATGAGCTGTGTGTTCCATGGCACAGCCAGGACACTGCAGCCTCAGCCTGAAAACCTCTGGGAAAGGCTCAGGATGACACAGAGAGGAAAAACAACTATGGCTGATCACATGCTTTAATCATGGCCCTATGAATTTATTTGGCATGAGGTTTTGATATTTATAGCAGGGCTTGCACTTCACTTTTTAAAATAATAGCGTGTGTTTATTTCTCTCACCCATTACATCCCATCCCAGAAACTGCACGAATTTATGACAAACACAAAGTGAGGGTGATGTACTTTCTTTGTAAAATTAGAAGGTTTTGGCACCTGTGGGTGTCTCTAGCACAACTCAGTGTGCTGTTGAGCTACTGAAAATGTAAATCCTTCAGTGTTTAATTTCAATAGTGACTGAGTTTTTCCACGTGGGTGGTGGGGGAAGAATTTTCCAGTTTCATTCCTCGGAGCTGCTGAACTCAGAGGCTTCCTCTTCTGTACAGAAGGTGGCAGTGGAAATACAGGAATGAAATGTAATAATCTGCTCGCTTTTACAAGCAGGCTGTGTGTGGGTAACACCTGTCCGAACACCTGGGAGCAGAAGTGCTGCCTCTCTCTCGGCCAGGGAGGTCCCGCTCTGCTCTTGCCTGGTTAATTTACCCCAGAACGCACTGGAAATGTCTGAGCCCCGCAGACGAGCTGGGTCTGGTGTGAATTGTCAGAGCCCAGGCGCTGAGGATGGTGAGGGCTGAGCAGCGCTCTCTGTGCAGGAGGGAGATGCTGGGGCTGAGCTGGGGTCACTCCTGTCCCTGGCCAGGCCACCAGGAGCCATCTCCTCACCGTGCAGGTCCCTCGGTGCGGGTTCGTGCAGAAAACGTGCCGGACCCGAGCCCGGCTCCCCATCAGCAGCAGAAAGGGCCCCCGGCTGATCCGAGCCCCGTGGCAGTAGCACAGATCCAAGGGGATGAAGGGGATGTGCTGATCCGAGCCCTGGGGGCAGTAGCACAGATCCAAGGGGATGCGGAGCTCGGGATGTGTCAGCTCCGCCCGGCACCGCGGAGCGGCGGCAGCGCCTCGGCAGAGACACAAACCCGAGCTGGGGAACATCGGCTCCGGGGAAACCTAAAAATAATCGACTGTGGTTGTAGAAGCTTAGAGCTTGCAGGCTTGATTAAATGGGGAAAACCTTTCTTTGTTTGCAGTGTTGGAGGTGCTGCAGGAGAGCTCAGATCCGTGTCCCAGGCAGCTGCTGCTCAGAGCTCAGCTGCAAGAGGGTGTTTGTGTTCATAGTTCCCAATGTTTCCTCTACAACTTGGCCAAATGCAGCAAGTTTAAAGAGTTTTTGTCTCAATGAGAAGAAATGAGCTAGGCTCGCTAGGATTTCTTCCCCTGTTACCTCGAGTCCCATCTTGGGCAGAGTCAGGCACGACCTTTGCTGCTGGGATGCAGAGGGAGGGTTGCTGAATAGTTGTGAACTTCAATAATGCCAAGCTCAGGTCTGGCCAAGGCCCAGATGTGGCTGCACATCTGGCAGCTCTTACGGCCACTGCCATGGTCCTTAATTTCCATGCTGTTTCTGGCTCCAGCTCTTGTTGTCCAGCAGGAGAGGAAAGTTGGGAAAGGAAAACTGATAGATCTGTCTGTGCATGCCTGGCACTGAGACCTGCAAGAGAAGTTGTGTGGCTCTGTGGAGCTCTGCAGGACTGCACTGTACCCACCGACCAACCTCCCCTTGTGGGTACCATGGGGAGGAACCCACCTCTTCCAATTCCCATCAAACTCTTTCTGGAAGGGTCCCCAAACCCCTGGACTGCTACAGGAGCTTCTTCCTGTACCCTCAAGGCCACTTTTCCTCTGTTACCTGCAGTCAGAAGCTGGCTGCAATTTGGAGTGTAGAAATGGCCACTCTAATCGTGCCTCCAGTTGCCTGACAGGGACTGTGATGTTTTGCTTTGCTCTGGTGCTTTGTCTGAATTTTGTGTGTGGAAATAGGGGCTGGGCTGTATCTGCTGTGCTCCGTTGTCTGCTTGCTTTCCTTGAAGCCTTCCTAGAGGAATGATTTGTTAAACAAACCGAGTGTGTTGGGAATAACACACAACGGTTCCTAATTCTCTGTCATGTACCACTGACACCAGTGGGGCTGAACAGAGCACTCTGGAGCTGGTTCTGCTGCTGAAGACATGACCATACTCATTGACAAGCAGAATTAATTTGCTGGGTTTTATTTGCATGGATTTTGCCAGAGTAAAATCCCACTTATTTTCCATTTCAGCACCATGAAAAGTGTATTGATTTTTCTTCACTTCTGATTGTTCACATTACTGGATTGCTTTTAAATAATTGACAGAGATCATTCATTTTCCAGCTCCAACATATTTTGTAGCCTGCTCCCTGTTTTATTTGTGTGTGCTTTGGAGGAGTTCCGTGGTTATACATCACCCTGATCACCTTCCAGTCGTGGCAGGAGGGAGGAAACTTCCCCCGTGGGGTTTTTGCTCCTTCCTGCCTCCTCCCCAGCAGCTTCAGCACCGTGTTTCACCTTCCTGACTTAGAAGTTGGAGCTGAGGCTCAAAAATCCTCTGAGCCAAAGAAATAACAGAAAAACCAGTGGTGCTGTAAGAGGTGCTGGTTAGTGAGAGGACATAAAGAGCAGTCCTTGGTGTTTGTGGATGAGGGGTGATGAGCTCTCCAGAGCTCATCCTTCCCACCCAACACACAGAGGAAATGTGGGAACCTCTGGGCATTTCCTCAGTGCACAGCCCAGGCTCTGAAATGCTGCCCCAGCCCAACTCTTTACCCTTTCCCCTGAGCTCTCCCCCCTCTCCAGGCTGAGCTCTTTGGGAGCAAGAACTGCCTGTCCCTATTTGCTGGTACATTTCCTAAAGCAATGGGGTCCTGGTTTCACAGAGGCCTCCAGGCAACAGGGCTACAGTGCTAATAATGAGAATTCATTATTCATTTATCACTTCACTCTCAGTGAATAATCTCCAATAATCATGTATAATTTGCTGCTCCAGTGAATACTTTGATACCAAACAGAGCTGGTAGAATAAAGTCACAGGAGTGAACATCCCATGTAAAAGGAGTGAGAAAATGGTCAAGATTAAAATATAATCTAAGAAATATTTGTGCATAAGCATTTTCCCAGATCTAGTAGTGTCCTTGATAAACACATGGAAGGCAGGTAGAGACATGGATTGCTCAGTCTCTGAGCCAGCTCTTGTTGGACAGTCAGAGATCACTGGATGATCCCAAACAGGAGCCTATGTTCTGTGGCCAGAGGATGGTCCAGGAGATCACTTTGCCTCCTTTAACGTCCTTCTGGGGTGAAGGAAGTGCAGAAAGGGAAAGTGCAGAAAGGGAAAGCTTGGCACTGAAGCAATTAAGTGGGGAATTAAGTATTCATAAGGCCTAAATGACCGAGGTTAAAACCAAGCCCTGGGCAGTCAGGGAAAGCTGCTCAGGCTGAGTCTGCATGGTCTGTGATGGTTCAATCACATCGATTTTCCATTTGCCCTTGCCTTTTCCCTTCCCATGGCTGCTGAGAGCTGTGCCCATGCACACCACGTGCATTCCCTGCAGAGCTGTTTGTGGCAGATTCCAGCAGCCAGGAGCTGTGTGCTGTTGTTATGGGAAACTGCTGGAACGCTGTCTGCTCCCCCCTGGAAATCTCCCTCAGAAGCAGATTGCACTCCTGTGTTTCACACGGTGGGGCCTGCTCACATTGTCCCTTGCTGACGTACAGTGATGATGCATGGGTTGGATCTCACAATGCTGAGAGAATTAAGGCTTTGGAAATGTTTACCTCCCCCATTATTGACGTTCTGTCAGTAGCACTGTGCTAATATTCTCTGCAGAGAAACTAAAGGCACTGAAAAAATCACTGAGATTCTCTTCTCATCTAAATCTCCATGTGAGAAATGGTATTTTTGTATGTGAGCAGCACTGCTTGGTGACACAAACCAAACCCTCACCTGTTTTCCCTTTGAGTAACAGGATATTTGTTCAGTTTTTTCTTTCATTTTTTTTTTCTGGACAACTTTCTGATGCATCACTTGGCAGATCTTATTTACTCCTGCTTTCCTCTCTTTTATCTATTTCCACAGAAGTATTAAAGCATTTAACTTCCATTTATACATTCATAAATGTGTGACTAATGTCCTGTTGGTGGGATGAACAGCTAGAGCTCTCCTGTGCACAGAAAGGTGAGCATTGTCAGAGAGAAAACAGAGTCCAGCATCCTAAAACTATAAGGAATTCAGGTATCTCATATTTTGGACAGCTGGTTTGAACATAAAAATCCAGGAAGGGATTTGCTCATTTTCTCATTATGCCACCTGAACCAAATCCCAGTATTTGTGTGAGATGCTCTGAGTGAAGGACACGGATGTTTGCCAGGGCTAATCAAAACAGTGCAGGCTTGGGAATGCCAGGCTGGGAACTCTCTCCTCTCCTCTCCTCTCCTCTCCTCTCCTCTCCTCTCCTCTCCTCTCCTCTCCTCTCCTCTCCTCTCCTCTCCTCTCCTCTCCTCTCCTCTCCTCTCCTCTCCTCTCCTCTCCTCTCCTCTCCTCTCCTCTCCTCTCCTCTCCTCTCCTCTCCTCTCCTCTCCTCTCCTCTCCTCTCCCTTGTGCTGGCACCAGACACACTTTGAGATTCCCAGCACTGGATCCAAACTTCCCCAGTCCTGGAGCATCCCCAGCCTGCAGCTCCAGTGCTGCTCACTGCTGAGTAAATGCTAAACTTCCATCTTACAGGCATGTCCTGAGATTTAATTAATGCTTCTGAAGTATTTTAAAGCCCTCAGATGGCAAGCAGGCTAAAATATTGCCAGTCCCTGAGGAGCCCTCCCCTTCAGGGAGAAATCTGGGTGTTTTATTTAATGAGCAGCAGTGCCTGAGACTGTCTTGACTGATTATTTCTGAGGCAAAGCAGCAACGCATTTACACAATGCTGCTGAATTTTAAATGGGCTCCAGTTTATCATGGGAATACAGCACTGGAGCAAGTGCTCCCTTCTGCATTCCTGCAGGCAGCCTGGCCAGAGTCTCTCCCTCCAGGAGCTGCTCCACAGGGCCAGAGAAGGCACCCAGGGAAACCACTGCACCATGAATTATTTGGGGAGATCCTGCCTCTTCTCCCTCAGGGAAAAATGTGTGGAGCCAGGGGATTCACCTCTTGTGCAGGAATGTGTGTTGCTCAGCTTTTCTGTGTCTGAGTCAGGCAGCGTTGGCTGCACTGGGCACAGCTCTTCTTCCACCCTGGGAATGCTGGGCAGCTCAGTGATGCTGATAAACAACTTTATGATAATGCAGATTATGTAAATGCACCAGTTTTCCTATCATTTCTTGTGCTACCCACGGGAGCAAGTATTTTCTGGTGTGTGAGCAGGCTGCAGCATTCAACCTGCTGCCTATTTAAAAAATGCTTTACAGGAGCAGAACTGTCTTGAGAGGTTCTCTTGCCTGGTACCTGAACCAGTGGCTGTGAACATGACATGTTCACCGTGTGAAGCCAAATAACCCTCCAGGAATTCTTTCTATTACAATAATTGCTAGGGCAGGGCAATACTGCAAACAGCTGTGGTTCATCCCATAAACATATTCTCCCTCCTTTTGGAACCTCAGTCTCCAACTGCTGCCAGAGCCTGTCAGCTGCAGGAGCAGTGGAACATATTTCCTTTGCAGAAATGAAACGATTACTGTTGAATAAATCTGTTGTGCACAGACCTGAACTCCCCAGTGCATGCTGCATATGCAAAGGGAAAAGTGGCAGTGTTTCACCCTGCAATGAGCTGAAGAGACAGTTCATGTGCTGAACGTGCTGGCTGTGGAGCTGCTGTGTGTCAGCAGCCTAGCAACACTGGGAGTGAGGAAAAAAAACCCCAAATCAGTCCAGCACTGAATGGCATCACCTTGCCATGCAGTGCCCTTGCCTGGCAGCTGTCCCATGGCACAGGATGTGCTGAGGAGCTGCCCTGCAAGCCCAGCATCCACACGGTCCCCGATGGCCCTGATGTGCTGCTGAGCTGTCAGCAGCCCTTGTATCCCAGTGGTGTTTGTGCCACCTGGCCTGCAGGAAGGTGAGGGCTCTGCAGGGAGTGGGAGCAGTGCTGCTCAGCCCCACCATCACCTGCCAGGTGGCTCAAACAGCCTGCACTGTATTTACAAAATATTGTTAATCAAGAGCCACAGTTCGAGGCATTTGAGTGGCATATCCGGTGGCAAACAGGCTGCAAAACCACTGTGCTGAGGCCACCTTCCTAATGAATGCAAAGTGGGGGCAATCAATCAGGGCCGGCAGCCAGGGCTGGCACCGCCTCTGCAAATGCAAATTGAACGAACAATAATGAGTGTGATCTAATTAGTGCACACAGCTGCAGAGTTACAGCCTTGTGTAGGACACACCTTGTTAAATGTCATGGTCTGTATCCCAGAGGGTGTGAGAAAAGGATGGAGGTTTGCCACGTGCACACCGTGTACAGCACAGACAGGTGGATTCTTGGTGACAAATGCATTATCCTCAGCAGGTGAGCTCTGGGTTGGGTAGTGCAAGGGTCTCCTTAAAAGTCAGCTAATTTCTGGCTCCTGGTGCAACCATGCAGGTTTCTTTTGCATCATCCAGTCAGCTCGGTGTTTGAAGCACTCGGTGTGAGGCGATGATAAATGATTCAGGACTGGCAGCTCAAATTCATTCTCTGGATGGAGCCACCCTCAATTCTCTCAAGCAGTGTTTGGGCTGGATGCACACCCTGAGCATCACAGGCCCTGGGAGCTTCTGAGTCACTCCTGCCTCAGTCCCAGTTGTGTTCCTGCTGACTTGGTTGCTTGAAGCAGTCTAAAGAGTAAAAATCCCATGGGAAAAGGCACGTGCCAGCAAACAGTTGATCCTGGCTTCCCTGACCCTACTGCCCCCAGACAGCTGTGCCCAGGCTCATGGCTGGGCACTGAGACCTGCCCTGGGACAGTCACAATGTCACCCAGGGCTGCCCAGAGGGACCCAAAGACTGCCAGGTGAGCGAGCCCATCCCATGGCACACAGTCCTGTGGAGCCCCTCCCTCTGAGAAGCAGCTCCGTGCATTGCTCTGGCCTCTGCTTGACCTGCTCGGGGACTAGGGACACATTTGGCACCAAGAGGAAGAACACCCGGGGCAACATTTTTCCACGAGACGCTTTTATTCAAATCCACATCGGGAATTTGGCGAAAGAAATATTTCAGGCAATTCTTTTGCCTTTGTTGCTTTTATGTTCAGCAGTATCTTGTCTTCCTGCAAGATCCCCGGTGACACTGCAGGGGATGGTGGGATGGTGTTTAAATATTGATGTTTTAGCAGCCTATGGGTCTAATATGATTTAAATTATGCACATTTTTATCGGACTCTGAGGTTCATCAGCAATTAGTCTCTCCCAGCTGCACAGGCGGGTGTTCAGCAGTTCTGTATTGATTTCTGCCTCAACCTCTGAATTTTAGTGACGGGCTGCATCTTCTTGCACACCCATTTGCACACTCCTTGTACACTGCACACTCCTCGCACACTTATTTGCACACCCGTCTGCACACTCAGTGCACACCCATTTGCACACTCCTTGCACACTCCTTATTCACTCCTTATGTGCTCCTTCGCTTGGCCCTCGATTACTCATTCAAGGAGTGTGCGGGGAGAGTGCTCGAGTGTAAGGAGTGTGTGAGGAGTGTGCACTGAGTGTGATCGATTGCTTGATGCTAGATTGCTAATGCCTGCCGATCGATTAGATCGGCGATCGATTGCTAATGCCTGCTGATCGATTAGATCGGCGATCGATTGCTAATGCCTGCCGATCGATTAGATCGGCGATCGATTGCTAATGCCTGCCGATCGATTAGATCGGCGATCGATTGATCGCGCCTGCCGATCGATTAGCTCGGCGATCGATTGCTAATGCCTGCCGATCGATTACATCGGCGATCGATTGCTAATGCCTGCCGATCGATTAGCTCGGCGATCGATTGCTAATGCCTGCCGATCGATTAGATCGGCGATCGATTGCTAATGCCTGCCGATCGATTAGATCGGCGATCGATTGATCGCGCCTGCCGATCGATTAGCTCGGCGATCGACTGCTAATGCCTGCCGATCGATTAGATCGGCGATCGATTGCTAATGCCTGCCGATCGATTAGATCGGCGATCGATTGCTGATGCCTGCCGATCGATTAGATCGGCGATCGATTGATCGCGCCTGCCGATCGATTAGATCGGCGATCGATTGCTGATGCCTGCCGATCGATTAGATCGGCGATCGATTGCTAATGCCTGCCGATCGATTAGATCGGCGATCGATTGCTGATGCCTGCCGATCGATTAGATCGGCGATCGATTGCTGATGCCTGCCGATCGATTAGCTCGGCGATCGATTGCTGATGCCTGCCGATCGATTAGATCGGCGATCGATTGCTGATGCCTGCCGATCGATTAGCTCGGCGATCGATTGCTGATGCCTGCCGATCGATTAGCTCGGCGATCGATTGCTAATGCCTGCCGATCGATTAGCTCGGCGATCGATTGCTAATGCCTGCCGATCGATTAGCTCGGCGATCGATTGCTAATGCCTGCCGATCGATTAGATCGGCGATCGATTGCTAATGCCTGCCGATCGATTAGCTCGGCGATCGATTGCTAATGCCTGCCGATCGATTAGCTCGGCGATCGATTGCTAATGCCTGCCGATCGATTAGATCGGCGATCGATTGCTAATGCCTGCCGATCGATTAGATCGGCGATCGATTGATCGCGCCTGCCGATCGATTAGCTCGGCGATCGACTGCTAATGCCTGCCGATCGATTAGATCGGCGATCGATTGCTAATGCCTGCCGATCGATTAGATCGGCGATCGATTGCTGATGCCTGCCGATCGATTAGCTCGGCGATCGATTGCTGATGCCTGCCGATCGATTAGATCGGCGATCGACTGCTAATGCCTGCCGATCGATTAGATCGGCGATCGATTGCTAATGCCTGCCGATCGATTAGCTCGGCGATCGATTGCTGATGCCTGCCGATCGATTAGATCGGCGATCGATTGCTGATGCCTGCCGATCGATTAGCTCGGCGATCGATTGCTAATGCCTGCCGATCGATTAGATCGGCGATCGATTGATCGCGCCTGCCGATCGATTAGATCGGCGATCGATTGCTGATGCCTGCCGATCGATTAGATCGGCGATCGATTGATCGCGCCTGCCGATCGATTAGCTCGGCGATCGATTGCTGATGCCTGCCGATCGATTAGATCGGCGATCGATTGCTAATGCCTGCCGATCGATTAGCTCGGCGATCGATTGCTAATGCCTGCCGATCGATTACATCGGCGATCGATTGCTAATGCCTGCCGATCGATTAGCTCGGCGATCGATTGCTAATGCCTGCCGATCGATTAGCTCGGCGATCGATTGCTAATGCCTGCCGATCGATTAGCTCGGCGATCGATTGCTAATGCCTGCCGATCGATTAGATCGGCGATCGATTGCTAATGCCTGCCGATCGATTAGATCGGCGATCGATTGATCGCGCCTGCCGATCGATTAGCTCGGCGATCGACTGCTAATGCCTGCCGATCGATTAGATCGGCGATCGATTGCTGATGCCTGCCGATCGATTAGATCGGCGATCGATTGATCGCGCCTGCCGATCGATTAGATCGGCGATCGATTGCTGATGCCTGCCGATCGATTAGATCGGCGATCGATTGCTGATGCCTGCCGATCGATTAGATCGGCGATCGATTGCTAATGCCTGCCCATCGATTAGATCGGCGATCGATTGCTGATGCCTGCCGATCGATTAGATCGGCGATCGATTGCTGATGCCTGCCGATCGATTAGCTCGGCGATCGATTGATCGCGCCTGCCGATCGATTAGCTCGGCGATCGATTGCTAATGCCTGCCGATCGATTAGCTCGGCGATCGATTGCTAATGCCTGCCGATCGATTAGCTCGGCGATCGATTGCTAATGCCTGCCGATCGATTAGATCGGCGATCGATTGATCGCGCCTGCCGATCGATTAGCTCGGCGATCGATTGATCGCGCCTGCCGATCGATTAGATCGGCGATCGATTGCTAATGCCTGCCGATCGATTAGATCGGCGATCGATTGCTGATGCCTGCCGATCGATTAGATCGGCGATCGATTGCTAATGCCTGCCGATCGATTAGCTCGGCGATCGATTGCTGATGCCTGCCGATCGATTAGCTCGGCGATCGATTGCTGATGCCTGCCGATCGATTAGATCGGCGATCGACTGCTGATGCCTGCCGATCGATTAGATCGGCGATCGATTGCTGATGCCTGCCGATCGATTAGATCGGCGATCGACTGCTAATGCCTGCCGATCGATTAGCTCGGCGATCGACTGCTAATGCCTGCCGATCGATTAGATCGGCGATCGATCGCTAGTGGCTGTGCACACTCATTCCACACTCATTGCTCTCTCCTTGCCCCCCCATCCCGCACTCCCTGTCCGTTCACCTGGCTCAGGTAATCCTCTCCGCATTCCTCTATTCGGGAGCTGCTGCTCTGCAGCCCTGCCCGTGCCATCAGCAGCTCCGAGTCCCCGGAATTCCATCTCCTCGGCAATCATTGGTTTCAGCCCTTACTGCTCCAATAAACCTCCTGCTCGCGGGCCAGGGGCAGCTCTACCTGTGCTTGGAAAATTAGAAAAGAACGAGGAAAAGGCTGTGTTGCCACAACTAAATGGAAATTTAAACTGGCCCAAACTGTGACACGTGTGGGACTCCTCTGTTGTTTATGGAGGTTCAGCATGGAGACAGCATGAGGGAAATCTGTATTTATTTTGCACGTTATGGATTCTTCCCCCTGATGCCGAGCTGGCATCAGTGCTCCAGTGCTGCAGCTCCTCTCACACTGTGCGCTCTGCAGACCGGGGCCACCTGCCCAGCACGACCCCAGGGCATGCCGTGAATTCACATCCATTCAGAAACGTTTTGTGGCCTCTCCCTGGCTGGTGGTGCACTGCAATGCTCAGGAGCAGGATGCTGCCACGCTACCAAAACACCAAGACACCAAATTACTTTTTTTTCTTTTGAGTGTGACAAGGAACTGCTCAGCCTGGAGGTGCACAGGGTGGGTTTTATTTCCCCCTCCTTTCTGCAGCCCTGGACAGCTCATGGAACCTCCCTGGGGACTCTGTCTGTTGGGATGAGCCCTGGAGTGCTCACTCTGCTTTGTTTTGTTCCCAGGGCAGTGGGATAGAACAGGTCAACACCCCTGCACCACCAAGATTTTGTTTACACTTGGTCTCTGTTCATCCGGTGGGACTTTTGCAAGGTGCAGTGAAAACACCACCAAGTGCAGTGGTTGTGTGGGCTCTTGCTAAAGAAAATCATCAATAACAGATCCACCCACTCTTCTCCAGGTGGTTCTTAGGCCATCCTGAACAAGACACGGCTTTTAGAGAGAGGTGATAAGTTTCTAGGATGTGACATCAGCTTTACAGTCAAGCTGCTGGCATGAGGAGAGGAGAATGGGAATGTAAACCATGAAACCCATAAAAATAACAGATGGGAGGCAGATGTGATAAAATGGAAGCACAGGCAAATTATAAAACCATTCAAACTGCTCATGCAGATAAAATCAGGAAACAAAATCACATCTGAAATTACAAGGACTGGGTGCTGGCTTGAGAAAAAAAATATTTGACTTGGCTGTTTGTTGGTGCTGTTGGTGGGGAGATGTTCACGTTCAAAGCCCTGGAGGAGAAGCAGTGATTTCTGCTGCAGGGAGACTTGGGCTGTGGCACCTTCATCTGCTGCTGAGGAGCATTTTTGCTGTGCAGGCTTCAAGATGGTGTTTTCTTCTCAACCCACACTGCAAATGTTAAACGTTCATCTTGTGCCAGTGCAATTACTTTATTGCAGTAATAAAATATCATCATGTATCTTCAAATACTTGAAGAAACACAAAGGGAAAAATACCCCTTGAACACCCAAAGGAGCAGATGAACATGGAATGGAAACACAGAATAATTCTGGGATGTTCTGGAGCTCTGCTGGGTGTGAGAGAGGATCCTGCAGGGAAGGGCTGAGGGAGCACGGGGACACAGCTCAGAGCCCGGGGCAGCAGGGACAAGGAGGCTCTGCTGAGATGATTTTAAAAGACTCAAATAAAAAACCTGTTACTTTGGAGCATCTAAAATCACCCAGCCCGTCCCCTGTCCCCAGCAGAAACTGCACAGATCCGTGCCCACAAATGAGGCTCTCAGCTTCCAGTAATTAGCAGATTACAGACTTCGTGAGCCATGAGTTGTGCTGGGAACAAGGGGCTTAATAGCCACAGATAGGTTTCTGCTGTGAATTAATTGCATCTCTTTTTGAACCTATTTATCCTTCTGGCTGTCACACATCTCACCATTTAATTACCCAGTGCCTGGGGACTTCAGAGGCCCCTGCCCCTTGCACCAAGCATAAGGAGCAGACATCACCTCCTTCACAGCACTCACATCTCACCGAGGCTTTCCACAACATCTGATGCTCATTAAAGCCTCCTTTTCTGAGCACGCAGGACTCAGGTTACCTTTTCTTAACGAGTTTTAAACTTTTTCTTCTTTTATATGCTCCAGGAAGAGGGATGAGGTCTGAGTGTGATCTGAAACCTCAGTTTAAAAGGTAAACAAAGACCCTCTTTGCTGTCAAGGACTGGCTTTATTACTCTAAATTCACCAACTCTTCCTGATACAGGGCTTCCCGCAGGATCACAGCATTTGGAATGTGCTCTGGAATGTTTGCAGCACGGCAGTGAGGTGGGTGCTGCAGCCAGGCAGGGTGTCCTACTCTGCACTGGATGTGATTAGAAATGCAGCTTCAAACACAAATGAGGGAAAATAAGATAACAGGGAGGGGGAAGGAGGGAGGAAGAATGTTAGAGGACTGAAACTTCCCCTCTTACTGACTTTATGCAATGATATTCTGATTTATAGCAGCATCAGGTCAGAATTAGGCTTTTTCTACCAGTATTTATGATGATGCTGGCAATTTGATGAGTCTTTGTCCTGCAGAGTGAATGAGTGATCAAAGTTTTCAGTGACCTTATGTCTAAGGAGTTCTGCTTTTCCCTCTGGGAAGTCTCAGCACGAGAAGCCATTGGCCTCTGCAGCACCAGGGGGTTGAATTTGTTTGTTGGTTGGTATGGGGCTTTTTTTGGCTGGGATTACAATAAAGGGATCATGCTTGGCCTTTTATCAGAAATCCATAGTTTTCTGTGGTTCTTAAAACATTTCGGTGTATTTTACATTTAAATAGAAATGAGGCCTTCTTGAAACAAATTCATTCTGGTTGGCTTTGCACATTGATGATTAAAGAATATGGTTCTATTTTTTGTTTCATTCTGAGCAATGTCTCATTAGATTTGCATTTTATTTCTTTCCATATCCATCATGATTTGTGTCAGCAGAATGGTTACATAGATGGACAGCTTATTATCAGCCTTAAGTGAGGAAACAGAACACAAGAATGGTTACTAAAAAAAGGGAAAGGTAATTAACTCTGGGTGCCAGAATATAAATGAAGCTTGACATTTCCATTTTGCTAATCCAAATTAACCTCGCCTTCATGTCACAGAGTGCAGGAGGGAATTCTGGGCCTCTGCTGGTGTGTCTGCATCCCCTGGTGTGTCCTGGTGTGCCCAGCAGTTCCCAGCAGTTCCCAGCAGATCCCAGCAGTGTCCAGCAGTTCCCAGCAGTGTCCAGCAGATCCCAGCAGATCCCAGCAGTGTCCAGCAGTTCCCAGCAGTGTCCAGCAGTGTCCAGCAGATCCCAGCAGTGCCCAGCAGATCCCAGCAGTGCCCAGCAGTTCCCAGCAGTTCCCAGCAGTGCCCAGCAGTGCCCAGCAGTTCCCAGCAGTTCCCAGCAGTGCCCAGCAGTGCCCAGCAGATCCCAGCAGATCCTAGCAGATCCCAGCAGTTCCCAGCAGTGCCCAGCAGATCCCAGCAGTGCCCAGCAGTTCCCAGCAGATCCCAGCAGATCCCAGCAGTGCCCAGCAGTGTCCAGCAGATCCCAGCAGATCCCAGCAGATCCCAGCAGTGTCCAGCAGTTCCCAGCAGTTCCCAGCAGTGCCCAGCAGTTCCCAGCAGTTCCCAGCAGATCCCAGCAGTGCCCAGCAGTGTCCAGCAGTTCCCAGCAGTTCCCAGCAGTGCCCAGCAGTGTCCAGCAGATCCCAGCAGTGCCCAGCAGATCCCAGCAGTGCCCAGCAGTGTCCAGCAGATCCCAGCAGTGTCCAGCAGATCCCAGCAGTGTCCAGCAGATCCCAGCAGTGCCCAGCAGTGCCCAGGGGAAGCTGCTGTCACCTGAGAATTCACAATTGTCTTTGCAGTGCACTCCCTGTCCCCCCCTCCCAATGGGCAAAGTAATTGGGCTCCATTATTTGAGATATAAAGTGGGAGTGGGAGGGAGGGTCAGGGAGGATGAATGAAAATGAATTGAGAATCTTTATGTGAAAAGAGGGCTGGAGGGAGCCATGATAACTCTGCACAAATACTTAGAGGGACATTATGGAGAGGACAGAGACCAATTACTGTCATTAGTCATGTGAGCAGAGCAAGGAGCAATGCTGTGTGCTGCTGAGGGAGAGCTGGGCTGTGATGGAAGAGTTTGAAGGGTGGCACCACACAAGGGGTCTCAGGGGAAGGTTTGTCCTGGCCTTGACTGAAGAACCTGCTCTGGAGCTCAGGAGCTGATGTGCTCCTTCCAGCTCCTTCACCAGGACGCTGGGGATGTTTTTGCTGTTTTCATGTCTGCCTGGCATGTATTCCTACTCAGTCATGGACATATTTCCTCTTCTTGTATCAATATTTGAGGTCACACCTTAGGAACCCACCTACAGTTTGTTGCTCCTTTTGATCATACACTGCTCATGGAAATGGGAGGGAAAAGGAGAAAACCTGGGAGGAACCTGAGTGGGAATTGGGGGCAATGTATTAGCATTCACTGAGCTGGGCACAAGAATCACTCAGGAAATTAAAAGCAAGATGATATTTTGAGGTGATAAAACATTAAAGTATGAAACTTGCATTTGACTCAGATCCAGCCTCAATTTTTCCTTTTTAAGCTGCAGTTTTGGAAAAGCTGAACCCTTGCCAGGGACAAGTGCAGGCTCTGGACTCTTGCGAAAGGGAGAAGGAATTAAATTATGGTAGGTGATGAAAAACTTGAGAAATGCAGAAAGAGGACAAAGAAAAAGGTAACCATGGAGGTGAAACAAAAAGGTACAAGAGTTTCCCTACACAATGTGGTAATTGAGGCAGTGTAGTGATTTTCAGGGTGACTCAAAGCCTGACCAAAGAGCTCAGGCAAGGTCCCTGCCCTGGGGCCTTTGACTCAGGGCAGGGTGGTGGTGGTGGTGAACACCAGTGCCCTGCCCTGGGGTGAAGCCTCAGCTTTCCACTGGGAAAGTTACAAACCTTTTGCTCTGTTGGGTTTTTTTGGCTGTTTTTATTTTCCTGTGGTTGGAGATACACCCAAAGAGGGTGTAAAGCCTGTTGCAAAGGCAGCATTTATTTGATAAATCAAACACCCCAAATGCAATGGAACACAAAAGCCTCGGGTGGTTGCTTTGGTGCTGATTTTCCTGTTCTGTGTGTGTGGCTCAGTGGTGAGAAAAGTGCAAGAACTCCTTAGACAAACTGGGAGCAGCACCCAGTGCCCCCCAAGCCCCAGCCCCAGCCCAGCTCCGTGGTCCCTCTCCTGCAGAGCCTGGTCCCTCCCATCATCCCTGTCCTGTTTTTTTCCTTCATTCAGCCCCCTGAGCAGAAGGATCCTCTGAGCAATGATTCAGTCACTGATTTTCTCTCATTGCTTTCACAGCTGTTATTGGAGGTACAGCTGTCACCACATCCATTCAGGGGAAAGAGATGATCCAAGGTGGAAAGAGAGGAAAACACCATTTAAGAAATAAATGCTAAGTTATGATGCCTCTGTTTGCCCGAGAAAGAGAGATTTTTATGCAGCTTTTGGCATTTACAAATCCTTTGTGAAAAGGTCACCCTGTAGTTGGGATCTTATTAATACAGAAGAACGGCCCAGAAAATGTCATGTCTTTTTACCCTGATATTTACCCAGCGAGGAGACACTCAGCACCCCGAGCTGCTGTGGCAGGATGGCATTGAGGAGCTGGGATGGTGGCAGTGCCAGCACTGCCAGGGACCCCGGGAGCAGAGGGGGCCTGGGGCACACCCTGCACTGAGGCACCCAGGGGCTGCCCACTGTGTGCAATGTGCAGAGCTGGAGACAAAAAAAACAAAACAAAAAAACCCCAACCAACCAAAAAAACCAAACAACAGCAACTACAAAAACAAACAAAAAGCTAAATTAAAAGGGAAAAAAAGCACATAACTGTTCTAGAAGCATACCCACATGTTCTATGTGTTATATATGTTCTATGTGTTACATGTGTTCTATGTGTTATATGTTATATATGTTACACATGTTATATGTTATAAAATGTGCTATATTTTATATGTTTATATGCTCTATGGTTATGGTATAACCACACCCAGCAGGTCTGGGGGCAGTGTGTGGAGCTGCAAGGGGAAGGCAGAGTGAACAGAAAAATACAATACAGACTTTTCCTCTGGAAAATCACTCAGGAAAAGTTTGTCACCTGCAGTTTCTATTTCAATCTTTATTCTTTTGCTTTTAATTACGTTTGTGTTCCCTTCCTTCAAGGGAATTTTCATTCAGTTTGCCTTGGTGGTGACTCATTTTACCTGTAATATGTTTATTCTAGCAGGGTGTTTATTTTCACAGGGTGTGTATTGTTTATTTTCACAGGGTGTTTATTTTAGCAGGGTGTGTATTGTTTATTTTCACAGGGTGTGTATTGTTTATTTTAGCAGGGTGTGTATTGTTTATTTTAGCAGGGTTTATTGTTTATTTTAGCAGGGTGTGTATTGTTTATTTTAGCAGGGTGTGTATTTTAGTAGGGTGTTTATTTTAGCAGGGTGTGTATTGTTTATTTTCACAGGGTGTTTATTTTGGCAGGGTGTGTATTGTTTATTTTAGCGGGGTGTTTATTGTTTATTTTCGCAGGGTTCATTGTTTATTTTTATTTTAGTATATGTGAACACTTCGGGCCGTGTCTGTGGCTGTGACTCGGCAGTGCCAGCCCTGGCTGGGGACCCGAGGGAGCTGTGAGCACACACAGCCCATGCCCATCACACTCACACGATTCCTCCTTTCCTAGGAGCTCACACAGTGAAACTTTTTGCCGTTCTGACGAACGGAGCTGCCTGGTTCAGCATTTCCTAACCCACGGCAATGTTTTCATTTTGCTTTTCTCCTTGCTGGACATGCAAGAGCTCCAAGTGGTGTTTATTCCACAGAACAACTGAGGAGCTCTCAACACTCATTTATTTTATTTCCCGTGGGTTTCAGGCTCCCTGTGAGCTGTCCTGTGCCCCGGCATTGCTCTCCTCCAGGACACAGAGCCGGCAGGAGCCAGGAAAGGACACACGTTCTGTCTGGGCTCTCCCTGCATTGCTGCTCACTCACCAATTGTGAGTGACTAAATTCTGCAAAGTCATGGGCAGCACGGCTCTGGTGCTCACTCCACAGCCAGCACCACGCCAGGGAAAGATTTTTCAGGAATGTAATTGCATTCCAAGCTGAACCCAACCCCCAGTGTGGGTTTTTAGGAGCGCACAAAGGAAAATGGGCAGACAGCAAACGAACCAAAGGCTTCTGAAGCCAGCAGATTCAAGAGGCAGGGGAAGGTGAGCCACCCTCGGTGTGGGAGCTCTGCTCTCTAACAATGGATGGTGACAGCTCGTGTACACGTGTGCACACACGGATACTGCAACACCGTGCCAAAGAAATGATGTTTCACATCATTTCTGGTGTCATCTCTGATTAATTTGCATTTCTTTCCTCATTATAGCTCAGCCCTCATTTCAAAGGTGTCCTTCAAACCAGAACACTGGAAGAGGACCAAGAAGTGACAGACAGCAAGGACTGATCTTAAGACAAAGCTCACAGAAGCCATTTCCACTGGCACATCTCTGGGTTAGCACTCCCACCCCACATCCCACATTGCCCCTTCCCACAGACAGTTCCCTCTTTGGAGAATTTGTCTTCCCAGAACTGGTTCATGGTGTCCCAGTGGGCACAGATCCCCTTTTCAGTACAAAGAAATGCCTCAGTCAGTGAGATCAGCCACGGGTCATTCGACAGCTCCAGAGGCACAAGATGCAGAATTCAAACAGCCAGGAGCCATTTATCACCTTGCCAGTGTTATGAATGATGTTCTATTTTTTTCCAATTTATCAAGCAACAAGATTAAATTTAATAGTAAGTTTTTAAAAGTAACAAAATGAATACAATCAAAGTATTGGAGATGACAATTAAAGTATTGGAGATGAAACAATCAAAGTGCATATATTTAAGAATATACAAAATTTGGCAGTAAGTAAATTAGTATAATTGAGGTTCATATAAAGCATAAGCAAAACTGACCGGGGGTACGGGGAGTGGATCCCATTCCTCACGTATCAAAGCATCCAGGCTAACAATCCCACTTATTGACTGTAGGCTACAGAAGTTTCTAGAAAGCTCCTCCTAGTTTCTATTCCTAAAATCTATGTCACTGTGTGTACAGCACATGCTCACTAATGGGTTAGGGGGTCTCTCATCCTTTTGAGGGTCTTATTTCCGGTGAAGGCTCATCATCATCATCAGTGACCGAGGTGTGACCTGCAGGTAGCGCAGGCGCCCTGTGTGACTGAGCAGATGTTTTCCATAACATGACTCTAATTGAGTCCCATGCTTGGAATCATTCCATTTTTGCCCATTTCAAGGTTGAAGCTGTATTTCTAGATGCTGCTTATCAGACCTTCGTCCTTCGACTATTCTTATCTGACTTTCTTCCAACCTCCTTCTTCGACTCCCAACATCTGGAAGATGTCTTTTGTCCTGTCTCACCCATCTCCCCCTTCTCACTCTGTAACAATTGTTTTCTATTGATCGAAATACAATTTTGTTAATATAGTTACAACTTAATTAGCACGAATCACATTTATCACACCAGCACTCCTGCCCCAGTGGGATGTCTGGGCCACTGTGTGAAGTCCCTCCCTGTCCCCAGCTCAGGACCAGCACACCGTGGCCATGGACTGTCCCCAGGGCTGTGAGCCCCTGCTCTCCCCTGCTCAGGGTGGCCCTGCAGGGACACTGAGGACGCCAAGGCCATGGTGGGGTAAATCACAGCTCCACTGGCCACAAAATCGTTGTTAAAATCGCTGGAGAAATCATAAACAGAGCTCGTCTGGGGACATATTTCATCTCAAGCTTTGCTGACGAGGTCAGCTCTGCTCAAACACATCCTTCAGCTGCAGCTCAGCCCTTTCTGCACATCTCTTTTGGGATCTCCATACCTTTGCTAACTCCTGAAACAGTCGCAAAACCCCTGGACTCCTGTCTCCCTAAAATCCTCCCCAAAACTCTTGTCTCTGGGGGCACAGGTGGGTGTTCAGAAAACGTGTGCTCACCTTTCTGCTCACGCTGCTCAATAGACACAGTTTGTTCTTTGCCTAATGCAGAATTAAACATTATGCAACTCACTGAGTGATATGTTTTGTCCCATGAGATATTTGCTTCAGAAATACAAAGACAGAAAAATACTCATCTGCCATTATCATCCCAGTTCTTAATCAGCTGGGACATGCTGCTTCTTCCCCAGGTGAGCAGGCTGGATGGAAACAATGTTCTACCTCTGCCTCCCACAACACCTCTTCCTTTTCCCACGGAAATTTTCCATTTTAATTAGATTCCTTTATTACCACCCTCTCTTCTAGCACATCTTTTCTTGCTGTTAAACTTTTTTCCCTCTACACATCTATTTTTCATTTTCTTCAATTGTCAAGAGCCACAGCATGGGCCTGTGTGCAAGTGCTGGGGGAAGGAGAAGAGAGAGATAAGAAAAGAATAAAAAGAGAGAAAAGATGGGGAAAATTAATCTGGTAATTGTTGGAAAGAATTGTTGTCAGCAGCAAAAGTGTTGACAAGGCACTCCCATGAAACCAGCAAGTTTTCCCGTTTTGCCAGGATGGAGGTCACACCCACAGTCCCTTCTGCACCCCAAAAGTTAAGGGGGAGTCAAGCCCTCACTGCCTTTACAGCCACTGCTCTGCCTTCAGGACTTTATTCAGAGGACAAAGCAAGCAGAAATGGGTAATTCGTGCTTTCTGAGGCAGCTCTGGTCCCCGATGCTGAGCAGAGGGATGCTCCCAGCAGTGCTGTGCACTGTGGGGAGAGCTGAGCTTGGCTTTCCTGGGTGCATGTTAATGCTTACATTTGCATTGCAACTCCAATGAAAAATTTATGACCGTTAAACTTCTGTATGTCATAATTAAACACAAACAATAATTTCCAAATAACTGTTTACCATGCTGCATATTCAATTGTGCAATCAATCTCAGTGACTCTTTTTCCTTGCAGATGAAGGGAGGTGGGCCCTGCTGTGCTTGCACTGCAGCCCGTGGAAGATGAAGAGTCAATCTGACATTTCAGGAGAGAGCAGTTACCTGCGGAATAAAGAGATTGAAGCCCTGTCATTCCCAAATAGATGCCACCTCCTCCTGCTATTTGTTTGGAGGAAGCCACACAGAGAGATGGATGGGACAGCTGCTGTTCCAACATTAATCTCAATGCAGAGAGAGGGAAGCAGCTGCTTGCAGAGCTCTGCCAGGGGACCCAGGACCTGAGTGAGGTGGTCCCAGCCCTGCCACCAGCAGCTGTGCCACAGCCAGGACCTGCTCGGGGAGGGGACAGGGACCAAGTGACCAGCAGAGACGCCCATGCCTGTGACAGCTCTAACAACGAGCAGGCAAGGGCAGGGAAAGCTCCGGGAACCGCAGAGGAAAAGGACCTTGGCATGAAGACAGGGTCCTGGCAATCCCTGGGCACTGCTGTCCTTGCCAGCTCAGGTGGCTCTGCTGGCAGTGCCCAGGGTGCCCAGAGAGCACCAGGGTGCTGTGGGAGATGAGGGTTGGTTCAGGGAGTCATTGCTGCGGTTCAGAGCTGCCTGTTGTGGCATAAAACCTGAACTGGTGACCTGGCAATGGGTGCTGATGGGTGATGGCTTCACAGGGAACTGCATTTATCCTGAAACAAGGTGGATAAACGACATAATGGAGTTCAGTGGTGCAATAGGAACAACAGTGTCCTTTTACATTACTAACAGCACACACTGCTGTCTGCATCCCCCTCTCCCGAGGACACAGAGGAAGCTCTTTGTAAATAGGATGTCTGAGTTAATGTCCTCTCCCAAAGAGTGCATTCATCTCCCTTTGTGAATGCAGTCTGGGGAGTAAGGACTGGGCGGGGTGGGAGGGAGATCTCTCCCAACCTGAGCCTTGTGGGGATGGACAGAACCTCTCTGGCTGCAGGGGATGGACAGAACCTCTCTGGCTGCCCCTGAGCTCTGCTGCCTCCATGAGCAGTGTCAAGGAGTCTGCAGTGTACTCGTTATCTCAGCAATTGGTTCTGCAGGATTTCTTCTCCAGACTGTGGGTTTAGATTGTCCCCAGGTCGGTTCTAGTGACTGGAAGTTATTTCCACCCAGAGACTCCCTGAAATTGAATATTGTCCCAGACTGGGTCCCTCCAGACGTTTCTGTACCTCCAGTCCCTGGTCCTGCAGAGGGGACAGGGCTGGCACACCTGAGCCCAGGCAGCAGCCAACAGGGCATTGCTCCAAGTGACTTTGGGTGTGCTCAGCTCCTGCACAGCCAGAAGATTTCAGCTCTCTGGGCTGTCAAATTGCTGGCCTTCATAAGGACTGATTCCCTAATTAAATTAAATTCTTTAGCAGTATTTAATGTTGCATATGCAACATTAATTTTTGTGCTAGCCTGATCAGTGCCATATTCACACTTGTTTATTCTCAGGGTGTTAACCCAAAGTCTGTTGTAAACACATTTTCACAGGTCAAAAGCAAAGCATAAAAAAATCAACAAAAATATTTTCATCATGAAGATTTACAGTTCTACAGTAAATGTGGCGAGAGAAAGAGAGTCTTGAGAGCAGGAGAGGCTGTTGGAGGGCTCTGCTGCTCTGACCTGTCATCCCCCAGGGGAGCTGCTCTCACAGCCACATCCAGCAAACCCTACCTGGGAGTTTAACCAACCCCTGAACATTTTATCTTCCCCTCAGGCTGAGCCCTGTGTCCTGCCTGGGCAGGAGCTTTTACACAGGGTGAAAAGTTTAAGGGAAGAAAGAGGCTCTGAAAGGCACAGAACCCTGGCTTTGGACTGCACAGATTAAACTGCTCCCATTGGGACTTCAAAACTGTGTCCAACAAATGCAATTTATTGTCTCTTCCCCTGCCTTCAGTCCCTAACAGAGCTGTTCCCATTCTGGGGAAACCCCTGGAGAAGCGTCAGCATCCTGAGCAGCCCTCGTGAGCAGAACTGAGTTAGGGAAGAGAGCAGAGCAGAGCAGAGCAGACAGATTTCATTTCCTGTCTATCAGGTTCTGTTTGCTCCACAGACAGGTCCCTATCACGGCTGTGGCCAGAGTGCAGCCAGCAGACTGGAATGGAAAGGCTGCTGAAGAGCCTGGCACTGTTACTGGATGAACTCATCCCCACTGCCCAGGGCACTGCAATTCACTGGGCACATCCCAGCCCTGTGCAGTGCTCACCTGGCTGCAGCTCAAAGCACCCCTGATGTGCACCCAGCTGAGACCAAAGTGCTGCTGAAAACCTTCTCTGTGCCCTGATCCTCCACACACTGCTGCAAACCCCTCTCACACACCCAGCCCTTTTCCAGCATCTGTAACACATCACGGACAAACCGCTGGAACAGCCCGGCAGGGACTCACCCAGCCCTGGCACAGACTCCAGGCACCCTGGGCAGATACACAGGAGGCACCATCAGGAGGTGAGGGCAGGAAAATTTACCCTGGAATTGCTAACAAGCCCTGCATTTCCTTGCTAGCACATAAACAAGGGAATTGGACCCTCTTGCTGCATTAATGCCACTTGTGGAAACTAACTTGGGAGGCTGGATGTTTTTTCCAGGGTAAGGAGATGTTCCAATTACCAGCAAATTGCCAGCACTTGGAACAACGCTGCATATTAATTCAAAGCAAGTGAATGTTCACTGAATTACCCAGAAGAGTAAACAGCTTTTTGTGGGGTGTATAAACAATCCCAGGGTAGCAAAGAAATTGGGAAAAGAGATTTTAAAAACTAATTTGCCTGGGCAGAGAAAAAAAAAAAATTCAAAGGAAGTGAGTAAAAGAAAGGGTGCTCAGTGAAATGGCTATTTCATTTTGGTTGTTACAAGCTGGGTCCTGTATCTGTGAGTGAAGGAGCAGCCCCAGGCTGCCCATCACCCCAGCACTGCACTGAGACTTTCCTGGCACAGGGAACACGAGCAGCCCCATCCCTGCCCCACAGCCTGGGGCTGTCCCAGGCTCCCCATGGCAGGAGGAACATGGATCAAACGCTGTGGGAGGGAAGGGGGCTCAGGGGCTGCTGCACCTTGCACATGAACCAAACTCCAGCCCAGTGTCCATCCCAGCCACCACTGACCAGCCAAGGTGCAGTAAATGCACGTGGCTTCAGAGGCTTTTCCAGCATTTTCTTTTTTCCCAGCTCAGCTCCCTCATCACTGAGCTAATGCACTAATGGACACTCACTATTACCTAACTTCCGACCTAATGGGCACAGCAAATAAGTGAAAGGCTCATAAAATCAAATTTACTGAGCATCATTCCTTTTGCTGTCCATTAACTGAAACTATTTATCAGGTTAAGCAGATCCAGGGGATGGAACTATATTCATCTTGTATTAATGCTGTCCCAGGGACATTTCAGGGTCCCAGGCTCTCCAGCAATTGCAGGGAAGAGGCCAAGCTCTGGCTCCTGTGGTGGTTTCAGAAGCACAGGGGGTGCCCTGTGACATGGGTGGGTTTCTTCTCTTTGAGGCATGAAGGAGCTCCAGTCCAGTGCAACACTCCCAGGAGCAGGAAAGAGCTGTTAACCTCAGTGACAGCATTGGTTTATAAACACCAAAACTAGAGACAGATCAGATGAACTTTAAAAAATTCCATGTATATATATTTAAAGGGTTTTCCCTTGCTAAGTTACTTTTTTTCCTTTCTAAACTCCCAAGGCCCCAGTAAAGCCAGTCAATATGTCATTACAATCATTTGGGGACCACTAAAGCTTTGAAAAATAGCATTTGCACTGTGGATTTAAAGAAACCATTTGAACCACAGTGAGCCTTGAAGATAACTTTGAGATGCATTTTTATTTCTCAATGATTTCTGGAGAACCATTGAAAGAAATGAAAACTCTGCACCCTGGACAGACACAGGCTGGTAAAGCACTGAGGGGAATAAAAATATCATCAATACTTGTCAGGAGCATCCCCCAAGCTCAGTTCTGTGAGCTGCAGCTCTCCTGCCCCCCTGCCCATAACCCCATCAACACCCAGAGCCTCTCCCTGCACCTTTGGGTGCTGCTGGTCCCTGGCAGCTCCTTCTGGGGGAGCTTTCCTGCCTGAAATGGAGTTTGGTCCCCAGGAACCCAGCACCTCCCCTCTCCTTTCTGCACTAAAACCAGGCAGCAGCTTCATTGCATCCAAGTAATGACATTTCAGACTTAAAAGCCGTGCTGTGCACACAATTCACAATGCATCCAACAGCCTCTAATGTCTCCTGACCTACTTCTCAGATCCTTCATTGCATCTGCTTAAGATAAAGCCCTTGCTGGGATTAAAGCATCCATGGCATATGTCCAAAGGTCACAGAAGGCCATGCTGGAACCACAAACCAAGGAAACTGCTCCTGGCAGTTTCAGTGCTGTATTTTACCTTCAGGACAGGAAAAAACTTATTAAAACTGTGAATTATCACACCCGTGGGAAGAGCTGGAGCCTCTCATTGCAGAGTGGTGCCTCCCAGCCAAACCCAGCCTCTGAACACACCTCTCTTCCTGTAAGGTGAGAACAAGACATCAACAGAAATTAGGATCTGGTTTCGCTCTTAAATAACTTGATTTTCTTCAATACTTGTGCTATAAAGGGAATTAAGTATTAAAGGATTTGAAGCCATGAAACGATGAAGTGCCTGGTTTTCAATGTTCTCAGCTGTGGGTTCATTTGGTCTCCAGCACAGGTTCACTTTGCAGTGGAGTACCAAATGCATTTGGAACATTTCTCAAGCACTCCCAGCTGGCAGCAGAGCGAGTTTGGTTCTGAAGGCCACGGTGGTGCCAGCTCTGAGCAGGAGCCAGAGCCTGGAGAAGTGACAGGGATGCACAGAGAAGTGACAGGGATGCACAGTCTCACCTGTGGGACTCTGTGTAACAATGGGAATGAATTCTGAATTTCCCCTTTTTGTGAGCCCCTCTCTGTGCCCTGAGAGAGGCTGGGGACAAACTGAAGCCAAGCCTGGTGTCCCCCTGAAATGAGGGGAGTCCCCCTGTCACCCTGTGCCATGGCAGTGTTCAGGGGGAAGTCCAAGCGTTCCAGGTGATGTCCAAGCCACAGCAGAGCAGTGAGAGAGCAGCAGTGCAGTGTGATCTGGTTGCAGTTGATGTTGCAGATGTCTCAGCAGTGCAGTGTGAGCTGTTGCAGTTCATGTTGCAGATGTCTCAGCAGTGCAGTGTGATGTGGTTGCAGTTGATGTTGCAGATGTCTCAGCAGTGCAGTGTGATCTGGTTGCAGTTCATGTTGCAGATGTCTCAGCAGTGCAGTGTGAGCTGTTGCAGTTCATTTGCAGATGTCTCAGTGCAGCTCAGGCTGTTTCCTCTCCCCCATTAGCCTCAGCTCTGGCAGAGGATGCTGCTGCACTTCGGGGACCGTTCCTCAATCCCCAGCTCCCAGTGACACTGCTTCCATTGCACTGGTGGTGACTGCAGAAAAATTCCTTTGTTTCTGCAGGATCAGGCCTCCAGGAGCCCACGGTTCAGACACTGCTGCTCGGCCCTTCCAGCTGGGTCAATATTTGAAGCTGCTGTAAGTGCACACCTGGCACCTGGCAGTGCCTCCTGCAGAGGAGCTGAAAACGCAGCTGTCCCAGGTCCCCAGGGTCTGTGGGAATGTCACTATTTGTGTTTAATTTCTCTTGTCAGAGATAGGAAACTCCTGGAATTCTATTTAAAATCTTGCCACCTTCTTGCACACTGAATTTCTGTTCCAGCAGGAATTGGACTTCCAGTCTGAAGCTCTTGTCCTGTCAGTGAACGATGACACAAGGTATGTGATGTGAGACAAATCTTTCTGGTTTTTCACAGGAAGTTTCATTATTTCAATTTTCTCATGTTCCAAAGATGAAAACTAACTCCCATACAAGGAGTCCTCTGGAGGATGGACAATTTCGGTTTTGTCAAAGGCTCTGTTTGAACAAAATATAATTTTACTTGAGCCTGACTCGTGGAAAGTGTCAGAAAACCAAAACATTCAGTTCTGCAAACACAAGCAGGCACTCCTCTCTGAGCATCCTGGAACGAGGCTGGAATTCTGGCCCCTTCCCAAAGCGGATTTTTCCTTCCAGGCTCTCCCTGGAATACACGTTTTGTTGGAACTCTGTGGCCTCCAGCACCTGCTGCTGCGGTGAAGGGCTGTGTTCCACAGGAAGCCAGCCCATCCAAATCTGGGCAGATCAGCCCTTATCACTTATTTATGAGAGTTAATTTCGTGTGCTGGCATTTCACACGCCATATGGAGCATTGGCTGCCCGAGCCAAGCTGCAGGCAGCTCTCAGCTGCCTTTTTTTGTTGTTGTTGTTTTAAATGCTGCTGCTCGTGACTGAAGCAAGGTTAATCACTGCTTTGACTGAGAAAAATCACTTCTTGAGGCACCCCAAATCCTCTCCTGCAGGCAGGATTATGGCACAGAGGGCTCTGCCTGCCTGGTGCCCAGCATTCACAAACAGATTGCCCCGGTGGGTGCAGACACAGATAATGACACGCTGGGCGTGTGCAGCCACGTGTATTAATTGTCAGCAGCACCAGCTCCTGCTGGAATTTGCTCATCTGATGGTGCCAGGGCAAGAGCCCAGCGGGATTTGCCCTCACAGCCTGTGTGCTGCAGCCCCAGCCCTGCTCTGTGCTCTGGGCCACTACCGTGGCTGAGAAACCTCTCCTCACCACTGCCTGCTGTTCCATCGGGAGTCTCTGTCACTTTTGGGAACCTTCTTGTAAGGGTATCAAGGCCCAGGTTTGACCAGAAACTCTTCTAGTGTAAATAAAACTCGAGCTGTGCAGGCTGGGGATTTGCATTGCTCCAGCTGCCCCATAAGCTGATCCCTGACATCCATCCAGACAAAAATAAACATCCAAAAATACACAGCTATTCTCAGTATTACTCCTTTTCAGATGAGGTATGTCTCCAAAGATAGCACTGAGATAGATTCACAGGGAGGTTGTGGCTTTTGGTATTTGCTGTATGAGAATGACATTTATGATAAGAAAAATGGAAGGCATGTGGAGCAGTAATGATGGCAATAACACTTCACTGGGGACAGAGAAGTGATCTAAGGAAATGAAAGCTGCAATGGCAGCAGGGCTGAGGTGGGCTCAGCTTTGTCTGGGTGGGATGAGCAGAACAGCCCTGGCTGCTCCTGAGCCACCCCCAGGGCCTGAGCACAAATGTGGGTACAAAACCTGGGTCCCCCATGCACCCTCCCTCACCACAGCTCCAATTCCCTCTCCTTTCCCCCACAAAAATCTCTTTTCTCCTGGAGATTTCCACTGCTAGTGGATTGTACAAAAACCTGTTTGTTCTCTTCATTTATGAGGCATCTTTGATCTATCTGTGAAATGCTACAAACGCTGTAATAGAAAACTCTTCTCATTACAGTCTGAAATTAAAATTTAGTAGAAGATGCACAAAGCAGAATAAACTTCCAATTAAAATCTAAACACTGTACTGAAAAAGAAAACTGGAGGGAGCTCCTAGGTTTCTTTGCATTAAAAATGCCTGAGATTTAATTTCACTGTGACATCTCCTTGGAATTACACTGCTAATTGATCAAATTTTGTCTGTCTGTTATTTAAACTTTCAATAAAACTTAGATTAATGGAAGGTGTAATCCTCCCGGGCAGAACAAATATTCCCATTGTTCGTGTCAGGTATGGAATAGCAATGCCCTCACTAACAGCTTCTGCATTCAACCTGGGAACAAGAAGTTAATCATAAAAGTGTGGTGATTCCTTAATTGCCTGAATGAAATTTTCTCTGTGTGCCATTCTCCCCACCCCCAGTGCCCACAGCTGCTGCTCAGATCCTCAAAACCACACAGGCAGCATTTCCAGGACTGACTTGCTTTGTTCCTGGTGCAAATGAAACCCCAGCTCGCTCTGCCCATGGTCTCCCAGAAAGACAGAACCACCTTCAAAGAAAAAAAAAAAAAAAAAAAAAAAAAAGCAGGCACCAGCTTGATGGAATCACAGAATTAATGAGGCTGGAAAGACATTTAGGACCCCAAGCCCACCTGTTCCCCCAGCACTGCCAAGGCCACCACTGAACCCTGTCCCTAAATCTGCATGTCTTTTAAATCTGCCCTTCAAATCTGTCCAGGGATGGGGACTCCATCACTGCCCGGGGCAGCCTGTTCCAGGGCTGGGCACCCTTTCCATGCAGAAATTTCCCCAGTGTCCAATCTGAACCCCCCTGACACAGCCCGGGACTATTTCCTCCCATCCCTTGTGACTTTCTGGAGTGGATTCTGCAGTAAAAATCAGCTCTGGCACCACAGAGAGAGAAGCCTGAGCCTGGAGCATCCCACCCTCCTGGAATGCCCAGGGTACCTCTGTGCATCCCTGCAGCTTCTAGACCAGCTCAGGGGGACCCCGAAATTCCTACCTGGCTGTGTGGACAGAAGTGTTGAAAACTCTCTTGGGCACACAGCAGTGAGACCCAGCCCTGCTGGGCTGGCACAGGCACCCACAGGAGCTGCAGCTGTAAATATAAATATAAATATAAATATAAATATAAATATAAATATAAATATAAATATAAATATAAATATAAATATGCCTTTTGGTAGCACAGGACACCTCGACCCCCAGATTTTGAAGATTTGGTGATTTTCCTACACAATGCACTTGCTGACACAATGTATTTTTGGATGCTTTTTGGTGGTAAAACCATTTCTCTATTTCAAGCTGAGTTTGAATAAATTATAGAAAGCCTCTCCAAGATGCAGAATGCTTTCCAAATTGCTTATTTTAGTTTTCCATGGCAGTGAGGACTAAAATCTCTCATATTTTTAGAGAAAGTGATCGACAGGCCAAGTGCCACCTGTGGGCTGAAATGGTTCTGGCTCCAGAAAACCGGGACCAGTCTTGGACAAAGCACAGACAACACTGACACTGTTCACAGATACCAACACCAACATGCTGCAAAGAATTAGAGCCCAGTTTTTACCATTCCTTTCCACTGTGACAGCAATGTATCTATGCCAAACTCTTAATATCCACAAGAGGAGGAAATCATGCAGTGTTTTTTCCTGATTTCTGCCTTTCCAGCAAATTTACTCTCTGCCAGACTAAGACCTCTGGCACTGCATCTAATAAAAGTCAAAGAGGAGCACTAACAAGAGGGAGGAAGAATTCAGGAAGGAACACCTACTTTGTATTCCTGCAGTGGTCCTGTTTGTTGTGAAGTGCTAAATTAACTCCCATTAATTCATTGTGAAAACAAGCTGTAGAAAATAGCAAGGAACTTATAGTTTTTTTCTGAATTAATGCTGCATGGTAGCACTTTATTTTAAGAATAATTACCAGTAATTCAATGGTGGAAAAACCAATCTTTTGATGCCTCTGAAGCACGTCAGCAGTAGATGGCTATGGCTATACCTGCTGGGAGTCCTGCTTAAAATATAGTCAAATATTTTCATAGCTGTGATTCATCTTTTCATCCTCCTAGGCCTGTGCTATATTTATTACACACACACTTTGGGAGGAGAAGAAGGAAAAATCTGGTGTACCTGAAATAGGAATAGAAGGGTGAGTCTCAGGCGCTCTGCTCACACCCAGCCAGGTGTCACCGGGACATCACTGTGGACAGGAGCCAGCAGGAGGGACGCTGAGCCTCAGCCCAGACTGCAGCTCCTCAGGCTGGCCGTGACCTGGCAGAGGTGACAGCCCTTGGAGGCTGAGCTGAGCTGGGCTGGGCTGGGTTTGCAGGGCTGAGCTGGGCTGGACTGGAATGGAATGGCTGGGCTGGGATTGCTGGGCCAGGCTGGGCTGGGCAGGGTTGGCAGGGCTGGGCTGAGCTGAGCTGGGCTGGGCTGGGTTTGCAGGGCTGGGCAGGGTTTGCAGGGCTGAGCTGGGCTGGGCTGGGATTGCTGGGCCAGGCAGGGTTGGCAGGGTTTGCAGGGCTGAGCTGGGCTGGGCTGGGCAGGGTTTGCAGGGCTGGGCTGGGCTGGGCTGGGCCGGGCTCTGCTCCCTGCAGAGCTCTGACATCGCTCAGCTGAAACACAGCAGGGTCCTCCCTGCTGGGCTGTGCTGGGGCTTGGCAGGAATCTGCATAAATGATGGGTCCAGGTGAGTGGCACACACCATCCTCATTAAACTATCAGTGGGGCTGCAAATAGAAAAGATTCATGTCTGCTGCAGGAGGCTCTCAGGGATCAATATGCTCCAACATATGTTTTAATACTTCCTCGGTTCTCAAACGTGTCTCCTGGGATTTCTTTATTTATCATTTTCCCCCAAGGTTATGAAGCCAACTGTTTTTTTATGTGCTCTGAGGCAGAGACCTGATTTTCATAATAAATCTCTTTCCTAGAAGGTGAAAAGCATGAAGCTGTGTTTCTTATCCCAACAGAGCATGATCAGATTACCCTGCACAGAGCCCTGCTGAGAGCTGCCAGAGTGCTCAGCACACCTTTGGGGAGATTATTGTTCCAAAAGGGGCTAAACACAACTTCTGCTTGTTGGTGCTTCTGGAACATTTTCTCCTCCCTTTATCTCTCCTTTTCGCAGAGGATGCTGTGCTTTGATGTCTCTGTAGCACAGATCACACTGAGAGCTGAGGGGGCTGTGCAGATCCTTACTGGAAGTGGGAACAGCCATCGTCTGCAGCCCAGGGAATGAGATTTGATAGGAAAGAAAGGGAAAAGGGCAGGAGACTGTGTCGGAGCACGTGGGAGATGCAGAGCAGCCCTGGTTGTGCTGGCCTAGGAGCACAAACCAGTTCACATCTGCTCTGTAAACTTGGCTTCTGAGGCTCGTGTGCTCGGTAACTAACCCAGCTCCTCGTCAAACTAATTAATTGAGAGAGCACAAGGGGCCACTTGAAGCCAGTTCCTGGCAGAATGCTGTGAGCAGCCCCCCTTGCTCAGCGCAGAGCACAGGGCTGGGCTCTCCAAGACAAGTTCAGCTGTGAGCTGTGGGGTGGGTGCAGCAGGAGCGGGGTGGGGTCACCCAGGAGGGGTTTGGTGCACCAGGAGCGGGGTGGGGTCACCCAGGAGGGGTTTGGTGCACCAGGAGCAGGTTGGCTCTGACCCCTGGCCCCTCGTGGTGCTCTGCTGGTCCTGGGGGCTGTGATGCTCCTGGATCCCCCCCTTCTGCTGGCCCCAGAGGCCACTGCCACAGCCCAGGGTCACCACGGCCACACAAATCCTCCACCCGAGGTCACCTTGTCCTGCTCCTTAGCCCCAGGGAGAGACTGGGTGCTCTGCAGTAAATGGGTGATGAACAAACCGTGTGTGCCACCTCCCACGCTGCCGGTGCTGCAGCTCCTGTGAGCCCATCACTGCTGGGTGGGAAGCAAAGACACAACATTTCACACCCTGCTCTCATTAGCTGTGTGTGCGTGTGCTGCTCTTTTCTGCTGCACTTCTTCCCCCTCTCACAGCAAAACCACAGGGCAGAAAGGAGCACTGCTGGATTCAAACCTGGGCCTTTAGACAAGAAATCATTGTATTCCAAAAACCCTGCCCCAGGGGTAATGATTCATCCAAATACAAATCCAAAATCAACAAAAGAAACGAAGTCTTTGCAATTGCAGTACCCGACCTAGGAGAGCCCAAACTACCCCAGTATTGCACTGGAAATGCCATTTATTTGTATTCACACCACCATGGAAAAAAACCCCCAAATCAGTCCAGCACTGAATGGCATCACCTTGCCATGCAGTGCCCTTGCCTGGCAGGGGAGGGGACAGCCTGGCAGCTGTCCCATGGCACAGGATGTGCTGAGGAGCTGCCCTGCAAGCCCAGCATCCACACGGTCCCCGATGGCCCTGATGTGCTGCTGAGCTGTCAGCAGCCCTTGTATCCCAGTGGTGTTTGTGCCACCTGGCCTGCAGGAAGGTGAGGGCTCTGCAGGGAGTGGGAGCAGTGCTGCTCAGCCCCACCATCACCTGCCAGGTGGCTCAAACAGCCTGCACTGTATTTACAAAATATTGTTAATCAAGAGCCGCAGTTCGAGGCATTTGAGTGGCATATCCAGTGGCAAACAGGCTGCAAAACCACTGTGCTGAGGCCACCTTCCTAATGAATGCAAAGTGGGGGCAATCAATCAGGGCCGGCAGCCAGGGCTGGCACCGCCTCTGCAAATGCAAATTGAACGAACAATAATGAGTGTGATCTAATTAGTGCACACAGCTGCAGAGTTACAGCCTTGTGTAGGACACACCTTGTTAAATGTCATGGTCTGTATCCCAGAGTGTGTGAGAAAAGGATGGAGGTTTGCCACGTGCACACCGTGTACAGCACAGACAGGTGGATTCTTGGTGACAAATGCATTATCCTCAGCAGGTGAGCTCTGGGTTGGGTAGTGCAAGGGTCTCCTTAAAAGTCAGCTAATTTCTGGCTCCTGGTGCAACCATGCAGGTTTCTTTTGCATCATCCAGTCAGCTCGGTGTTTGAAGCACTCGGTGTGAGGCGATGATAAATGATTCAGGACCGGCAGCTCAAATTCATTCTCTGGATGGAGCCACCCTCAATTCTCTCAAGCAGTGTTTGGGCTGGATGCACACCCTGAGCATCACAGGCCCTGGGAGCTTCTGAGTCACTCCTGCCTCAGTCCCAGTTGTGTTCCTGCTGACTTGGTTGCTTGAAGCAGTCTAAAGAGTAAAAATCCCATGGGAAAAGGCACGTGCCAGCAAACAGTTGATCCTGGCTTCCCTGACCCTACTGCCCCCAGACAGCTGTGCCCAGGCTCATGGCTGGGCACTGAGACCTGCCCTGGGACAGTCACAATGTCACCCAGGGCTGCCCAGAGGGACCCAAAGACCGCCAGGTGAGCGAGCCCATCCCATGGCACACAGTCCTGTGGAGCCCCTCCCTCTGAGAAGCAGCTCCGTGCATTGCTCTGGCCTCTGCTTGACCTGCTCGGGGACTAGGGACACATTTGGCACCAAGAGGAAGAACACCCGGGGCAACATTTTTCCACGAGACGCTTTTATTCAAATCCACGTCGGGAATTTGGCGAAAGAAATATTTCAGGCAATTCTTTTGCCTTTGTTGCTTTTATGTTCAGCAGTATCTTGTCTTCCTGTAAGATCCCCGGTGACACTGCAGGGGATGGTGGGATGGTGTTTAAATATTGATGTTTTAGCAGCCTATGGGTCTAATATGATTTAAATTATGCACATTTTTATCGGACTCTGAGGTTCATCAGCAATTAGTCTCTCCCAGCTGCACAGGCGGGTGTTCAGCAGCTCTCTATTGATTTCTGCCTCAACCTCTGAATTTTAGTGACGGGCTGCATCTTCTTGCACACTCATTTGCACACTCCTTGTACACTGCACACTCCTCGCACACTTATTTGCACACCCATCTGCACACTCAGTGCACACCCATTTGCACACTCCTTGCACACTCCTTATTCACTCCTTATGCGCTCCTTCGCTTGGCCCTCGATTACTCATTCAAGGAGTGTGCGGGGAGAGTGCTCGAGTGTAAGGAGTGTGTGAGGAGTGTGCACCGAGTGTGATCGATTGCTTGATGCTAGATTGCTAATGCCTGCCGATCGATTAGATCGGCGATCGACTGCTAATGCCTGCCGATCGATTAGATCGGCGATCGACTGCTAATGCCTGCCGATCGATTAGATCGGCGATCGATTGATCACGCCTGCCGATCGATTAGCTCGGCGATCGATTGATCGCGCCTGCCGATCGATTAGATCGGCGATCGATTGCTAATGCCTGCCGATCGATTAGCTCGGCGATCGATTGCTAATGCCTGCCCATCGATTCGATCGGCGATCGACTGCTAATGCCTGCGGATCGATTAGCTCGGTGATCGATTGCTAATGCCTGCCGATCGATTAGATCGGCGATCGATTGATCGCGCCTGCCGATCGATTAGATCGGCGATCGATTGCTAATGCCTGCCGATCGATTAGATCGGCGATCGATTGATCGCGCCTGCCGATCGATTAGATCGGCGATCGATTGCTAATGCCTGCCGATCGATTAGATCGGCGATCGATTGCTAATGCCTGCCGATCGATTAGATCGGCGATCGATTGCTAATGCCTGCCGATCGATTAGCTCGGCGATCGATTGCTAATGCCTGCCGATCGATTAGCTCGGCGATCGATTGATCGCGCCTGCCGATCGATTAGCTCGGCGATCGATTGCTAATGCCTGCCGATCGATTAGATCGGCGATCGATTGCTAATGCCTGCCGATCGATTAGATCGGCGATCGATTGCTAATGCCTGCCGATCGATTAGCTCGGCGATCGACTGCTAATGCCTGCCGATCGATTAGATCGGCGATCGATTGCTAATGCCTGCCGATCGATTAGATCGGCGATCGATTGCCAATGCCTGCCCATCGATTAGATCGGCGATCGATTGTTAATGCCTGCCGATCGATTAGATCGGCGATCGATTGTTAATGCCTGCCGATCGATTAGATCGATTGCCAATGCCTGCCGATCGATTAGGTTAGTGTGTATGTGTGTACATGCAGGCACAGAAAGGCACCAAGGCCAAGGGGCAGGAGGAAGCCCCGGGTCCCTCGCCCGTGCCTGGAGCAGGGATTTGGGAGAGCCTTTGCTCCTCTCCCTCCAGCACCGCCCTGCACTCACTCCCACCGTGCCTGGGCACCAACTGTGCTGGGGACGACTTCAATTTGGGCTTCCCAGCTTTCCTACACGGAGTGCAGAATGACCATCTGTAACCTAGAATTGACACTGAAATAAAAAATTATAATATTATTATTATTATTATTATTATTAATAATAATAATAATTATAATAATAATAATAATAATAATAATAATAATTATTATTATTATTATTATTATTATTATTATTATTATTATTATTATTATTATTTCTGCGCCCTGTGCCTCTGTGTCCTGACTGATGTCAGTGCTTTCATTGCCCTGGCGCAGGTCTCATGCTCCATGAGTTGTGTCTGATAATCACAGGGACCCTCACTGCTGGGCGCAGGGTTTGATTTCTCTCTGCAGCACAAAGTGCTTGTGAGAACAAAAACACCCAGCAGGTGCTGAAAGCTCATTCCCAAAGTGTGAGGTCTGGAGCTGGAGACTCTGACAGGATGCAAGGGCAGCTCGGGCAGGCTCGGCTCTGCCCAGGGCTGGGGAGGGTCTGGGAGCTGTCACTCATTAGTCACAGAGTGCTAATGAGACACCACCCACTCCTCATTTCCGTCCCGACCAGGGGCACTGCCCCGGGCTGTGCCTTCCTCTCCTCTGGACAGCAAGTGGTCACAGAATCTGACACGGTGACACAATTTCACAGCTCGCGGGCCCTGGGAACAGGCGCTTCTTTTTGGCCATCCTGCCTGAGAGACCATTTGAAAATAATTAAAAGATTGAACCTCTTATGTGGTTCATGGTGCTTTGATCAAGGTTTTTAATTAACCTATCTTGCTTTCGGCTCCTGCAAGTTCATTTCACCCTCACTGACAACATCCTAATGGGATTGATCATAATCCAGTGGGGACTGAGCACACAGGGGTTGTGTGAGGGTTGTAGAGCTCCTTTAACCCCTTGGCCACCGGTGCCTCTGACAGAGTCCCTAAGGGCCGTGGGGCTGCTCTGGGAGCAGGTGGCAGCAGCAGGCAGAGCACAGAGCTGGCCAGGCACAGCGGAGAGCTGGGCAGTGCATCCATCACCACTCCTGCCACGCCATTCATCAACCTCTCAATTGGGAGGCAGCGCCGGGGGCACGGCCAGGACACGTCTCAGTGGTGCTGCCACTGGGAAGGGACGTGCCAGGCTGGAATTAGTCACCCCAATCCCTACAGTCAGAGAGACACAGGCCCTGCAGAAGGGTAATTTGCTCCATCAATCTGTGTGGAGACACTGAAGCACTCACACGGTGTTAAGTCAGCAGGGAGGGAGGTGTAAATGTCACCTGGCATTAGTGCTGCTGCCTCTGCACAGCCAGGGAAGCTGCTCTGCACCAGCCAGCCAGGAGCTGGGGAAGGTGAAACAATCAGGACGGTCCTGGCAGGTCCCTGTGCCTCTGCCCCTGTACCAAAGCCCCATCAGAAGGAGTTTCTGTTCAGGCTGCTGAACGTGGGGTGTCCCCATCAGCTCCCCACTCACACTCAGCCTGCTCACAGAGTGTGGATCTGGCTCTGAACAAGCAGCACCACGCTGAGGTGTGGCTGGCTCAGGGCTGATCTGCCCCAAGGAAATTTCCCTCTCTGACTGGTGGAATCAGCAATGCTGGTGCTTCCACCCAAGGTCACAGGGTGAGCTTGGTATTGAGCAAGAGCCTAAAACAATTGTGGCAGGCGAGGAGCCTGGCAGTGAGCTGTGCTGTGCCAAGAGCTTTCCAGGAGCCTTTGGGGGAGGCTGTGCTGATCAGCCCTGCAGAGCCACTGCTGGGGAAACGCTGAATCACTGCAGCTGCACAAACCCATCTCAGCAACTTCCTTAAGGAGTGTTTCTTAGAAAAGTGTTTTTAAACAAAACTGAAATTTCTATTTCATACCATTAGCTTAAGGAAAGGCTAATTAAGCCCAAGCTCTTGGAATAGAAAGATTTTCTGAGTCTGTTTCCAAAACTGTCATAAAAATTTGCATTTTCATGATGCTGTTGTTTTCTTAAAAAATCTTCACACCCCAGTCCCACTACCCTGAGACATTCCTGCAGACAAGTGGTTTCATCTGCTTTTTTGTTCCCCCAGCTGCATTTGCCAGAAAACTCCCAGAGGCAACTGGGACCCCTGTCCCACTGTATTTTCATAACACCTGAGACACATCTTAGTAAAAGCAATTCTAAAGAAAATAAAGTGCTGGGGATGGGAAAACACCTCGACTCCTTAATGAGGAAGGGAAAAAAAAGAGAAAAACAAAAGATTCAGGGAAAGAAAAAATTAAGTTGTTTATAGAAGGAGCTTTCCTTAAAGACTTGAATACCTGTGGAAAATGTGAGAATGAAATAAGAAAAAGATTTATTGAGTCTCAAAGCCTCCAGTTAAAATTAAATGTGGTGAGAAAAGTGGCTTTCCACTTTTAATTGTCTTTACCACAGTAACTGTGTGTCAGCCTCTTCTAAAAGCCTATTAATTCTGTAATTTAGTGCTAGCAAGAACTGGGAGACAGACAGAACCACCACCGCTCTTTTTTTTCTTAATCCATTGACTAAATGTCATCAGGCGTCAATACTAGGGGGCTTTCTCCTTCAAGGCTTTAAATACGAAAAATTAAAAACTTTTTATAGTTTACTGAATAAAAAAGTGCTGGCACATCAGTTAGCAGAAGGAGTGCTAAGGCATTGTATGCTGGTGTGTTAATTGTGGCTAAAAATACCCTGACAGGTCCGAAGAGCTGTCCAGTGAACAATTTTCCAGGCAGGAGAGGGAAATAGCTTGTTTAACTGCTGCAGCCAGATGCAATGTGTGTGTTTAGCCATAGTTTTAGAGTTTATTCTGAAACCAGCTAGAGCTGGTGATAGAGCTGTTAAGGCAGAGACAGGCTGGTAGGTGGATTTCTTGACATTTGAGGTTGTATAACAAGGTAAGTGCCAAAAAACCCCATCACCTCAGACCCAGCAGCAAAGCAGCGTCCATATTTGAGTCCTTACAAATCAGGAGGAAAGACACACAAAGAAATAACTAAACCAAAGCCATGGGTGCACTGACATCCCCCCTGGCCACCAGGGAGCTGCTGGCACCCACAGCCACTCCTGAATGGTCATTTATTACAAATAAATCGCTGGGTGCCCCTGGGTCACTTCTGTGTCTGAAACAGCTCCAGCAACAGAACTGAGGGGTCACCTTGAGCAAGGCTGGCACTGAAATTACAGCTTCTGTGTGCTTGTGAGGAATGCTGAGGGTGCACCCCAACCTCATCTGTGCCAGCTCTTTGTGCATTATTTCATGTAAACCAGGATGTAATTTCCTGGCATCCCTCCTGCACTCCATAGGTGGAAGTCTGTAGGAATGTTTTTCATTATTTGCTGGCTGTTTCCATTTCCCAGGCCTGCTGGAAACCATGGGAAGTTTCATAACTGACAAAATCTGAGATTTAGAGAAGTCATTTGCTTATCTGAATGTCTTTCAGTGCCTCAGCCTGATTCACAACGAAACTTCCTTTTTTTGTAACATAATTTTCAGAGTAACTGAAGTGGAATTTCGGACTCACCTGTTGCCAGGGGGCTGCAGCCCCACGGGCAGGACGGTGCCTCCTCCTGCTGAGCTCCTCCTGCTGCCCTGGGATGGTCCCTGTGCAGATCCTGTGCATGGATACAGGGAATGGATATAGGGAATGGGTACAGGATATGGATACAGGGCAGGGATACAGGGAATGGGTACAGGATATGGATACAGGGCAGGGATACAGGGAATGGGTACAGGGCAGGGATACAAGATAGGGATACAGGATAGGGATGCAGGGTATCCCAGAGCTGGGCACACACTGCTCCCTGTGCACTGGTGGCACACACACCTTGGCTGGCACCACTTTGCTCTCCAGTGCCAGGTAAGCAAGCACAACACCTTTGCCTGTCTGGCAATTTACTCCCCACTGATTCTGCCAGAAGAGGAAAAAAAAAAAAAAAAAAGAAGCAAAAAGTCTTTAGATTCAAGCTTTCAGAGTTCAGGACTGATTTTTGTGCATATACTTTGTTCCTCACTTTAGAACCATCAGGGTTTTTTTCTCCCAGAGAACATAAACAACTGAATTTTAAACCAGACTCAGCAACTAACATGACATTGTGAAGGACACACCAGCACTTATCATCTCTCCAGATGAGTTGGTAAGTATTTATAGAAGCATTTCCTCCCTGGCACAGCTTTAACTAAGCAATGTATCTAATTTCCTCTGGAGGAATGTGTTGGAGAAATCAGTAAGAAAAGTCTCATTATAAATAGTAATAAATAACTACTCTGGCATAGTTGCTTATTTAGTGGAGTTATTTGAATATTAATGGTTTTACAGGTACACTCACAGAGTAAAAAATCCATGACAGTAATATCCCAAAACTAAATCCAGGATTCTATGGTCTGAATTACAAGGCAGGATGGGGTCGAGGTTACTGGAGACAACAACACTTGGAATAACCCAAACCTTCCCTTAAACACCGGGGACATCTCCATCAGGATGGAGAGCTGCTCCTGGAGAGCTCCAGCCCCGGATCACTCCGAGCAGGCAGGTGAGTGCCACGGGCACAGCTGAGGGACAGGGCACAGTGCCAGGCACGGGTGGCTCTGAGCCAGCTCCTGCTGGGCAAGCCCAGGATGCTCCGCCAGGCTGGGAGAGCACAGGAGCTGCAGTGACACCGGGACAGGAAGGACCAGCCCCTGCCAGGGGTGGCCCTGGTGGCCCCTGTCCTCCCTGGTGCCAGGGTTCCCGTGCCCTTGGTGAGCTGGAATCCCTGGCACTCCCTGTCCTCTGCACACACAGTGATGCCTTTGCTTGCTTTGATGTTAGCAGCAGGAGACATCACAGCAGTGCTGAGATGCTTATTATCCCCTTGGGTTCTTTTCTTTTATTCGTCATGGGTTTCAGCCTGTTGTATAATATACATTTTTCAAGTTAAGCATCAAAACAATGAATACAAATGAGCGAGGAAGTGTTCACTTGCTGAAGGAGGAGAATTACTAAGAGCAACACTGCGCAGTATTATAATGCATTTCCACTACTACACCATTTGTATTAATGTATTAGAGACATCTACAAAGACAAATTGCAGCTTAGTTCAAAGGGAAGAACACTCAAATGCCTGTAAAACGCTGCAGGCTGCTCTCAGAGATGCTCCCCCTGAAACAACATTTGGATTTCAGATCTCTCCTGGCATCAAGGACAATATGCTCCCACTCCCTCTTCCCAGCCACGCTGGTTTGTGACAGCCCTGAGGAGGGGGTGGCCACTGTCCCCAGCCAGGACAGAGCCTGGCTGTGCCATCCTCACTGGCCTGCATGCAGAAGGGACAGCACTGGCTTCCCCCAGTGAAGACTTTGCTGCTGAAAGCTGCAGGAAGGTTTCCCTGGAACCTTCTCTCCCCTTCAGCATTCAGAGATTCTGAGTTTCCCAGTGAGGATGGACAAACAGCCCCTCAGACCACGGGACACAGGACTCTGCCCCTTTCCTCAGCCCTGCTGTGGCTCAGGAGCAAATGCCTGGTTTGGAAATGCCATTTCTCACCAGCACCAGGGACCCTGCAGATAAACCCAGGCTGGGAACACAGAGGTCACTCAGTGCAATGAGATCTCTGGGTAAGATGAATCAGAGGAGCCATTTTCAGGACATTAAGATTGTTTACAAATCCAGTCAATTTTTATTTCGTTTTGAATGAATTTGTGTACGTATTTTCTTTTGCCCTCTGCCAGCACAGTCATCCTTTCTGATCTCCTTCCACCTCCCCCTGGCATATGGTATTTTCACCTTGCTAACAGGATTGCATTTACCCTGCCAGGCTAGAGCAGGCACTCAGCCTCGTTCAGACTTCCACTGCTTCTCTCACAAATGTGCCACGATTAGCAAATGTCAGCCCTGGAGCAGGGAGGCGTGAGAGAAGGAAAGAGTAAAACAAGAAAGGGGGAAGGAAACTGAAAGGCCAGGAAGAAGAGACAGAGACAGGGACCCTGTGCCCCTCCTGCCGTGCCCTCGGGGTGAGCTGGGGCTCAGCATCACCCACAGCTCAGGAGGGCACAGGGGCATCCAGGGGACCCGCCAGGGCTGCTCGTCCATGTTGGAGGCAGCAAGTCAAGAGTGTCTCTGAATTTTCCAGAGAGAGATCAAAGTGCAAAAATTAAATTAAAGCTTTTAGATGGATTGAAGTATGTTAAGCTACTCACCCATAAGTCAAAGGTAACAGTTTAGGTTTTAGCATGAGTGAGCCAGCAAGTAAGTAAGTAGATAGAATGAGTAAATAAAATGAGCAAATGAGTAAATAGAATGAGTAAGTAAGTAGAATAAGTTTTAAGTACTTTTAGTGAATAAAGGGCTCAGATGCCAGAGAAGTAATACATGTTTTAGTAAAAGTTAAAAAACATAGTCTTAAATATTAAATAAACACTAAATAGTGTTTCCATGGAGGCTCCAAGAACCTAGTTTCAAACATAATAAAGTTATAGTTAAAAATATTGCTCACATTTTTCAGTTAAAACAAGATAAACCATATACATAGTTGATACATAGCCCAACGTGCTAAAGAACTAAAAGCTGAAAGTTTCTATATAAAAACATGCATTGAAAAAAGCTGGTGCATTTTGCCATTGCATTTTGCCATTACATTTTGCTTTTACCATTGCTTTGCTTTGCTTTTGCCTTTAAAACTAATGTGCTTCTACAAAAAACAATTTTATAACAACTATGAGCTGCTTAGCTCATTAAAAAAAAACCAACCCGACAAGTGTGGGTGCCTAAGAGCACCCAAAAACCTCACACACCCTGGCACGGTGCTGCCTGGGAGACACCAACAAATAACCTGCTTCTTTTCCCTGGCTATCTCATTAAAAAAGCAGAAATTCAGCTTTGCCATTGCTGAGGGTATGGTCTCCCTCAGTGCCTGTGCCCGTGGAAAGGGGCAGGAGCAGTGCTGTGCACAGGCACAGGTGTGCAGTTCTGTTTGCTGGGTGCCAGCTGGGATCACTCCTCACTGCAGGTGCCAGGTGTGGCCACCTGGAGATGCATCTCCTTTACATCCCCATCCCTTCCCTTGCACATCTTGCAAGAAGACTTAATTAGTTCAGATGATAAAGCACCGTGGGGAAGGAGAATCAAGGTTAATATCATATATTAATAAAATATCAGCAAGGAAAAATGACTAGCTGTGTCCCAGCTAAGCCATCTCCATGACCATAATCTGTCCCTGTCTTTGCAAGTGGTTATATCTCAATAGATCAGGAGGGAAAAATAATGGAGATGAAATAACACTGCAAGGTTTCAGCTCCACATGAATGCTCTGCTGGCTGCTCCACTGGCAACAACCTGGTGTACAAAGGAGCAAACTGGGTGGCTGGCAGCACCCTGGGAATTGTTCCCAAAATTTGCTCTGAGGGAGATTCCAGCCTGGTGCAATAGTGCACACAAGCGAGGGACAAGGACAGCCCCTCCATGCTGTCCCTGGAGCTCCAGGCCAGCCCTGGGCACAGTGATGGGCACACCAGCCTTCAGTTCTGGCTTTGGCTTTGCAGAGTGGGAAGCAGCTGCCAGACAGCTGTGCTTGTCATGCTGCCTCAAAACATCACCCAAACTCTCCTTCCAGCTTGCTTAAACACATCACTTTATCATTCCCAGTGAGTTTCCCATTAAGTGTTCCCATCAGCAGAGGAGCCGTGGAAGCACACATTTATCTGTGTTTCATCACTAATTACCTGTCCCCCAGCCATGAGCAGCCAGAGGAGCAATACAGGCACCCTCTGTGACAGGCAGGTGGGAAAAAACATTTTATCTTCAGTGCTGCCTCTCATTCCTGCCCAGGAGAGGAGCCAAAGGGCAGGAACACAACAACAACAACAACAACAACAACAACAGGAAATGCAAAGTCTGTGGAGGTGTCTGCAAACTGCATTTGCCCATTAAATTGCACCATCAGGAGGGAAACTGAAATTCATCTCACCAAAATAAGAGGAAAGCCTCAGTCCAGGACTCACTTTCTAGAGCCAGCCCCCAGGCCTGTGTCAGCAGCTTTAGGGCAGGGTTTGGGTGCAGTGGCAGCCTCAGGGGACTGGTTTGGACATTACAGGAACGGCAGCTCCTCCCCAGTGCAAGCAAAGCAGGAACCTGCTCTGTTCTCTAGCTCCTATTGATTTACAGCACTTCAGAAACCTCTCACTATATAGTCTTTTAATGCTGAGCTGTGAAATGAAAAGACATTTTCACACCATTAAAGGGAGGTTAATGTAAGATGAAAAAGAGAGTATTTGCATTTAATGAGTGAATTTGAAGAGCTCGGCTGGATTTCTTGCAGGCTGGAAAGCCAATTCCTGCATGGAGAAAACTTTCTTCCTAAAAACAAGTGTGCTCCTCCCCTCTCCAATGCCACAGCAAAGGACACTTTTAAAGCATCATACTGAAGTGCCCATGGTCTGGTTTCAGAATAAGAAGTAACAGCTCCAGAGAGTCAGAGGGTGTGAAAGCACCAGGACCTGGCAGGGAGATGACACCCCTGTGGCTGCTCCTGAGGTTCCTGTGTTTCTTTTCACAGTTTTCCATTTTTCCCAATTCCAGGTGCTGCAGCATAGCACCAACATATTAACTGTATGTGTAACCGAATTGCAATAATAATAATAATAATAATAATTTCCTTTCCCTTTGCTCCTCCAGGGAAGGCTCCTGGACCATCACAGCTCCTGCCCAGGCTGCAGCTCACATTCCCACACTGATCTGTGCTCCCATTCCTGTCCTTTGCTATCTGGGAGCAGAGAATTTCAGCGAAAAAGGGCTTTCCACTAAGATGACCATAAATCTCAATGTGTTTACAACAGAAGACTGACCAGAAGAGTTTATTAAATCTCTAAGGGATTTGATGTATATCAAACGGTTACATAAAGTCAATACTTTGGAAAGAACTAGACAATAAATACCCTACAAGAGGCAATATTTCTATCACGGAGAAGGCAATCACATAAAGATTAGGAGACCAATTTCAATACTGAATGTCAGTCTGCTCTAAGAAGACATTTATTGTTTTTCTGAGTTATCACAGAGGAGCGAGATAAGCCATAACAATATTCTGAGCCCAGCTAATCATGCTATCAAAGTCAAAAATACTCTTTCACCTTTTTAAAATCACTTTTCTACTTCGCAAATAAAAGGAACAATCTCTTGCAGGTGCAAAGGGAGGGAGGGAAGGAGATTTATCTCGGTGGGCGGTGAAAAATCTGGAACTGCTGCCCCTCAGCTACAAACACAACTCACGGTCCCTCTGTGGGTGCACAGGGCAGGGGCTGAGGGGGGAGCCCACCCCAGGGACCCTGAATCTGCCCCAGCTCCTACAATTGGTTCGAGGACCAAAGCATCACCTGGGACAAAGCTGGCCCCAGTGAAGGGGCTGGGAACTCTTTTTAATGACTGGCAAATGAAGACCTATGACAAAATACCAATATTCAGCGTGCAAAGTGCCACTTGTTTCAATTCTTCCCCTCTAAAGAGATTTTTTCCTTTAGCAGTTCAGATTAAAAGAAAGGAAAATCTCCTCCGGTTCAATTTCGGCAGAAGCCGAGATCAGATGTCAGTGGGGAGCAGCACTGACCCGCTGATGTGCCAGGGCAGCTGCCTGGCTCGCTCTCATTCCCAGTGCTCCCACTGTGAGGCCTCCCCTGCCAGCATTCTCCTCCCGGGGGGCTGATCCCGAGCCACAGCTCTGCCTCTGGGCCGGGGCTGAGCCCGGGGTGACAGCGCTGGGCCGGCAGGGTGACGGTGACAGCCCTGGGCCGGCAGGGTGACAGCGCTGGGCCGGCAGGGTGACAGCCCTGAGCGGGCAGGGTGAGGGTGACAGCCCTGGGCCGGCAGGGTGAGGGTGACAGCCCTGGGCCGGCAGGGTGACGGTGACAGCCCTGAGCCGGCAGGGTGACGGTGACAGCCCTGGGCCGGCAGGGTGAGGGTGACAGCCCTGAGCCGGCAGGGTGAGGGTGACAGCCCTGGGCCGGCAGGGTGACGGTGACAGCCCTGGGCCGGCAGGGTGAGGGTGACAGGTGAGGGTGACAGCCCTGAGCCGGCAGGGTGAGGGTGACAGCCCTGGGCCGGCAGGGTGACAGCCCTGGGCCGGCAGGGTGACAGCCCTGGGCCGGCAGGGTGAGGGTGGCAGCCCTGAGCGGGCAGGGTGACAGCCCTGGGCCGGCAGGGTGAGGGTGACAGTCCTGAGCGGGCAGGGTGAGGGTGACAGCCCTGAGACTGTGCCCGTCCTGCCCCCAGCACCCCGCAGCCGTGCCAGACCGAGGGCTGGCAGTCCTGGGGCACTGGGGGCGTTATCCAAGCCATTAAAGATAACGTGGAAACTGCCGGTAGCCCCAGCCTCGCCGGTGGGATGAGTTTGAGAGTTTGGCTTGGCCTGGCTGAAGCAAAAATTTCAAATTTGAGTGACAAAGCGAGAGCTTAAGAATGAATGTAATTTCTGCTCAGCACGTTCCCCCTGGCCCCCCCAGCAGGCAGCAGAGCTCAGTGAGCAGCACAGCTCGGAGACAAACCCTGTGCAGCTGAGAGCAGCTGACAGCCACACTGAACACTGCTATTAATAATGACCCGGTCCAGAAGGGAATCATCAATTATCCTTATCATCTTCAGCTTGTATTTCTGGAGAGATGAATCCAGCAGATTGGTGTGTACAGGGAGGAAAGGAAATGACACGGAGCTGTTGCACATTGTTATCGAGAACTGAAAGGCAGTGAGATGGAGGTAATTATCAGCAATTTTAACACGACTGTACCAGATGCATCAATGATCTAACGCTGAGCATCAGTGGGCAGGAGGTACCAAACGTGATTTTTAGTCCAAATTAACCTTTTTATCTCTCATAGGATCCACACAGTAGTGCTCAGAGGCCTGAAAAATCATTTGAGAAGAGCAGTAAGCTAATTCTGCAGAGATTATTCCTTCACTAAGCCCTGCACTTTTCCCTTGCCCCACAAAGAACAGTGAGTGGCTTTCTGAGAAGTTGCTCTGGCAGTCTAATCAAGCCTGCTCTCTCTAATTGAAGTTAATCACAGCAAACAGGCTGGAGAGGATGGTCCTGGTGAGCAATGCCATCAGAGGGCTCCAGTGACCTGGCACAAGCCCTGAGGGGCTCTGGCACTGCTTTTACTTCTCCTGTTTGCCTAAGAACTGCTCTGTCCTGCTTCTAATGGAACAATAATCTGCACTCTTATGGGGCTGGAGAAGTTGGGTTTCTGAGGGAATTTCACAGCATCTTTACTAGTTTATGGCAGAAAAGGCACTTAAGGGGATTTTGTTTGTCACTTGAAAATTAGCCTAGAGGAAAAAGAATCTTCAATTCAAATTTAATTAAAAACTGATGAACCAAAAGCCTTGTAGTGGCTCTGTGAAGTCCCATTCTTACAGCACAAGAACATAGCCCTGTTAAGCAGCAAGAAGAAAATAAACAGAACAGGTTTGAAGCAAAAACCTGAACAGAAAAAACTGTAATCCAGTGGCACCAGACCATTACCAGAACAACAATTGTCCCACTGAGCTTAAACAGGTTTTTTTTGTACTGCTGTCAACATCCCATTAAACTTCCTGCCATTAATTCATCCATCCCTTTTGGTCAAGACCTCCTGCCCCAAGGGGAGGGGACACGTCCTGAGGTGCTCACATCCCTCTGCACTGTCACACACAGCCCTGAGCCGGGGTAATTGCACATTGCCAGGGTCAGCATTGCTCCCTAAAACATCACAGCATGTTCATAAACAGCTCATAAACACACAGATGAGTGATGACTTGGCACAGGAGGAGGAGGAGAGGTCAGTGATGCTCAGCAAGTCCCCAGGGTGGTTCTGGGGATGTCACTGGTGTCACTGGGCTGAGCTGGCACAGGACCCGTGCTCTCACAGCCCTCAGAGCCATGCAGGGGGACAGGACCCACAGCAGCAAATCTCTGAGGCCAGAGGCCAGAGTGTATGGCTTCACTTTACCAGCTGGACCAATTTAATTAACTACAGGAACATTAATTATTGGCTATTGCTGTTTTTATTTCAGAAAAACCAACTGGCATTTCACCAGGTCAATATAATGCAAAATAGCCACTAACCCCAGCCTGAGCTCCCACCCCAGATGCTTTAGATTGATGGTGATTTCTTTGCAGCTCTTACCGGCAAAGAACAATTTTTAAAATGGTCCCAAATACCAGACCAGCCAGAGGAATGAAATTTCCTCAGATACTTAAGAGCTCCTGTTTATCAACCTCTGTAGCATGTAATATACATGGTTGTACATTTTCTGTCACCAGTGATTTATGAACAAAACACATTGCTCAAATAAGCTTGATACACAAAGAGCTGAAGCATTCTGTGACAAGGTCTTGAGGCACCAATTGCCTCCCCTACCTCTGGACCTCCTGTTCCATTCTGAGAGACCAGAGGGGCTGCAGGAGGCCAGTGGCCAGCAGCCACCTGTGCCACCATCGCTGGGACAGGGCTGCTCAGGACAGGGAGGAATTGCAGCCCTCTCTGCCCGTGAATTCAAGTCTGTCACAGACACAGGCCAAGGATACCCTGACTCCATGCAGGGCTTGGGCACAGCAATAACTGGAATGAAAAATGATGAGGGTAATTCCATGACTCTTTGTGATTCTGATATTATGGTTTAAAACTCTTGGCCTGGCTTCAACAGCTCCTAACTTGCACTGAAAAACCTTTCAGAGAGAAAGGGAAAGTCAAAAGAGAACTGTGGTATTGAAAGCAGGGGGGAATGGAGCTTGGGTGGCCTGTGCAGCATTTGGACCTGGAAATGAAGTGCCCCTGGTTCTCTGTTCCTTTTCCTTTTCTCCACGGCTCAGATAGACCAGGAACATCTGGAGCGTCACACCAGGAACATCTGGGGTGTCACAGACACTCACCTGCAGCCCCCACCCTGCAGCTCCCTGTCCCTGCCCGTTCTGAGGCTGCAGAGACCCACGTGGGGTGTGCAGAGCATCCAGCCAGCCCTCGCCACTCCTGCCCACCCCTCCCACTAATGGACACAGCCATTTCCCGAACTCCTGCATTTTTCTTCCCATGATTATCTCCTTTAAAAAGGCAGGAATTGAAAATGAGCTGCAGAGCCAGCGGGCTCTTTTGAGCTATGGTTATTAGCTGTGTGGAGGATGAAAGTGGTACGACTCCCCAGATAAATATATAGTTCATTAAAAGTGTTCGGGATCACTCTATTCTGCTGATCAAAAGCCTAAATCACACAGTTAGCAACATTAAGGAGCTGTATTATGATTTGAGCTGTATCTGGCTGTAGCCACAGGAGGATGGAGGGAGCCCAGCAGCCGGGCTGTGGCTCTGATCCCAGCACACCCAGCCCAAGGCAGGATTTTATCCTGGTTTCAGCTGCTCCAACCCCTCTGGCTGTTGGGAGCAGCAGGCTGCACACACGAGGAGCTGCTTCCTTCCTCACACTGCAGCTCTCGGGCTCCTCTCAGGTTTTAAGTGGGTAACAAACCCAACCAGCTCTGCCCAGCTCCAGAGGTGTTTTTAAAGGCACACCAGAGCTCTGCTTTCAGTAGTGTCCCTGTGGAATGCTGTGAGTTTGGGGAAGGGGCACATCCTTGTGTCCTGTGTCTCCAGCTCTTAGAGTGTGTTTATGCCAAGGAGTGTGTGGGTCTGGAGGCTGCAGGGACCTAGCAGGCTGGGTCTGCAGCCTCGGGACAATGAGGTGCTGAGTGCCACAGCCCTGGGCTTACTGCACCCAGAGGTGTGAAATACTGACTCTGGAGAACACCTGCACACTGATTCACTCCGAGTTACCAACACTAACCAAAGGTGATTGTCCCATCCCTTCTGTGCAACCACTTCTTCTTTTATTAAGCACACAGCTTAATAAAAACCCACAAACCCAGAAACCCTCGGCATGACCAGGCTCCAGCCCTCTCGGGCAGAGACCCCTGCAAAGTCCAGCCCGACCTCCTAAGTCTTGGCTCAAAACCTGCTGCTCTCCAATTTCCCATCATTGCAAATCTGGCTCAATAAAAGCCATCTGAGACTGAGGACATGAATACTGATGACAAATTTTACATCCAAATGATGTCTCAATCAGTCAGTTTTAAAGAGAGCACAAGTCTCTTGTTCAGTTTCGGGCTTTGTCAAGGACACCACAGGGCAGGTGGTGGTGAAGGAGTGCTGGGTCTCAGCCCTGCAGCAGCTCCTGTCCCACTCCTCTGCCACCTGAAGGAGAGCTCAGCACTGTGCTCACCCTGCTCCAGCAGGGCTGGCTCCTCTTGCCTGGCTGCCCTCTCAGCACAAGCCCGAGGCTTTGGCCACGGGATGTTCCTGCTTTCCCCACTGCTCCTGCCAGGGAAGCAGGACGGCACAGAACTGAAGGGATCCCTGCACTTCAGCGTGCTGCAGTTCTACAGCAGGCACAGCAGGAGAGCCCCGGGGAGCCTCCTGCTCCCCTTCCCTCTCTGGGAGCTCTTGGCCAGCCACTGATAAATTAAACTCGGCACCTCCTTTGACTAAGATGGATGGCAAGCCTAAATGATATCTACTGAACAAATGGCTGATTTGTGTATTCTTCCATTTAGGATTAGGCTAATAAGATGTTCATTTATGGATCTATTACTCAGTCATTTAACTGCTTAAAAGAAGAGGACCGGAAAATTTCACTGTCCAGGAATTGATTTCCTTCTTTTTAGGCCAAATTTTAGTGGAGTGTTTGCAAAGGTAATTTAGTGGGACATATCAAAACATCATTCAAGTGACAAGAGTATTTTAAAATACATGAGGAAAACGCCAGGTGCTTGAAGCCTCCAGGTTTAAGGCAGCCCTGCTCTTCCCCCCTGCCCTTTGCTGTGGTTCCTGGAAGGACACACAATCTGTGTTTAGGCTGTTTTAGACTGGGAGGTGGGAAGGGGCTCCCAGTGACCCTGGGGACCTTTGGGGCACCCCGAGCTGCAGCAGCCTGGCTCAGGGCTGTCCCCAGGCAGAGCAGGTCTCTGTTGGTGCAGTGTCACTCGGGGCACATCTGGACCTGCTGCAGCATCTGCCTCCCCAGTGCTTGTGCAGCCCTGCTCTGACTGCGGGGCTCTGCTCAGCTCCGTGCCCATCCCAGAGTGTGCCAGGGCAGGAGGGCTGCCCACCCTGCTCCTCCACCACACACCTCCGGGGACAGCAGCCAACAGCAGATTTTTCAGAATGAGGATGTGCGGTCACTAATCACCCGCACCCGGTCTGTGGCGGCTTTGTGTCCAGATAAACAAAGCAGCGCTGTGGCATCTGTGCAGCAGCCGCTGGGCTGGCATTGATTCAGGCACGGGGAAAGGCTTTCTGCTTGGATTAAAATAAAAATCATCAGCTGCCTGGTTCTGCTTAATTAAACCAGGAAATAACTAAAGACGCTGGTGTTTCGGCTGCTGTCATTAGGATGCAGCATGAGCAGGCGTTCCTGCACAAGCAGCTTTTCCCCTCCCGTGCTGGTGCTCCCAGCTCCCAGCCCAGGTGCTGCCCACCAGCCAGGGATGCTGCAGGTGACAGAACCCTCCTGGCTGAGCCCTGCAGGGCACCGGGGACCGAGCTGTAACCCTCTGCTCACTCGGGGAGCAGCTCATTACCCGGGATTTTATAACACTGCTGGGCGTTGCAGACAGAACACAATTATCTCCCAGCCCGGATTTAGCACGCTCTCCTCCTGCCTCGCTGAAGCACAAGCAGCTCTAATGGAGCTCTCTGCTGGGTGAGATCACTGCTGCCTTCTCGGAGACACAGAACAGGAGGGCACACAAGAGTTCCTCATTTATACTTCATCCGCTGGCTCTTAGTTAATTTAACAGCTCCTTACATTCATACAGCAAATTACACCTCCAGAAAACTGAGCTGGTGCCAGGATGTGACTGTTTAATTTAATACACCCACCAACACCACAGAAACCCATCTCTGTGTGTGCTGTGGTGCACTCCACAGTGACAGAAATTCCCATGCACGTCAGCTCTGTCCCTCTCCGTGATGAGTCTTTTCATGCAGACAGTTAAGAAGAAAATACAAATGTAAGAAGAAAATCCAAAAGTACTGTGCAGAAGTCCACTTTCCCCTAGTGACACACTTTCTCTGCTGCCTGCTGAGGGTGGCAGGGCTGGTGGGATTTAGCACAGGTCAGATGTCCTGGCTGCCCACAGGCAATGGCCAGGGCATGGTCACACCTGTCCAGCAGTGCCAGGGCATGGCCACACCTGCCCAGAGCAGAGGCCATGAGAAAGGAGCACAGCACTCACCCAATACCCATCCCAGTCTGTCTGTCTGTCTGTCTGTGTGTCTGTCCAGCCCTCTGTCCCTGACATCAGGGATGCCCTGGTGTCCCTCCCTCCCCAAACCAGCTCTGGGAAAAACCCCTGCCTGGTTCCTGTGTCCATTCCACTCTTGCAGAACCCAGGGCAGAGCGCTGGGCTGTGACCAAGGGAACGGCTCAGCCCGACATTCATCTCTCTCTTTGCATAATGCATCTAGAAGTGGATCTATTTTTTATTGCAGAACAATGTGTCTGGTTTATCTATTGGCATCTTCGTGATGTCCTGACATTTGGTGCACATTCACTGCTCACCCCAGGGACAGCTGCTGACTGAATGCCACTCTGGCCTTGTTTCACAGCACCAATTATGATCTTTCCCAGGTACTACTTGCTTCATTATCTGAGTGAAGAGTTTTATCTTACCTACCAGGCAAACCTTCCAAATTCACAGCTGGGTAGATATAACCTTGAATATTTAGCTCAGACATAATGGCAGCTAATATTCCTCTCAACTGCTGCTCTTAAACAGTTTCATCCTGTCATTGTTAATCACATTAAAAAGTATTGGATATATAATTTCCTTTAATTACATGAAAATATTGGTTGCTTCCTTTCTTTGGAGTGTTATGCACAGAGCAGCAGTGATTAATGCCAGGAATTTCAAAAGGCAGTCAGAGAAAGCTCCTAATTGTTGATTTATGCCCTAATTGGAAGACACCTGTTTTTTCCCCATCCTTTTGATCTTTACTTTCTGTTTGAGCCCAGAATTATTCTGCATGTGTCATCATTACATTAATCAATACTCGTTTTGTCCTTCACATATCTGCCTAATTGCTTTTCTCATTTAGACACTCATTTGCTAACGAACTCCATCACCCACTAAGACCAGCAGCAGGATTTACCAGGAGCACTGAGCAGAGCCAGGAGGGGAAAGACATCGTTGTTATGGGCAGGGAGCTTTAGAGACAAGACCTCAGATAGCCACAGGAAAAGGGAAAACCAAGTTCAAAAATAGGTAATTTTGCATACAAAGCTAAGATTTTCTACTCCCCCGTGTACACAAACGTGTGTTTTCTGACTGTGATTCCTGAGTTATTTTTTGGAAGCCACAAATGACACTGAGCCTTCCGTGAGAGTGAAACAGGAAGTGCCTAAAATGACAAATGAGGAGGAAGAGTTTTTGTGACAGTGATAAAGGGAAAGTTTAAGGCTTGTATTTAGATAAATTGGCTGGAAAATTTGATCCACACAGTCTTTCAAATACGATTATACAAACATAATTTGCATAAATATTATAATTAAAATTCTGCCTATGGCATAATAAAGAAGAGAAAATAGTATTAAATGATCAAGGCATTTGAATGTTTGAAATATCACTGTGTGATGTTTCATGCTATCCATTAAATAAGTAATTTATTGCAAAATCTATCAAAGCAAAAGGAAATTAAGTCAGATAAGGCTGGCTTTTTACTTTGTTTTTTTTTTTTTTCTGAGGATATCGTTCCCTTCAGAGCACATTTAATTTTTCCAAGGTGCTAACTCAGAGTAATTACAATTCTGGGTGTGCTGTAGGGCTGTGACAGCACAGCTGTGTGCCATGTGTGCCATGTCCCAGGACAGCCCAGCCAGGCTGTGCCCACCTGGGGAGCCCTGCCAGGTGCCAGCCCCTCGTCCCCAGGTGTCCCCACACTGCAGCGCTGTCACCCCCGGCTGCCTTTTCCAGGCTCTCCTGCCCGGCCACACCCCGAGGCGTTTCCTACAAACGCCGGAGCTCACTGCTGAGCCCTGCTGCTCTGAGCACGGGCTGCTGCCACTCCAATCCCTGCTCTCTCCTGACTCCCACAGCCCCTGGCAACCTGCTGCTTTCCTCTCTGTGCCCCTCCCTTAGCCATTGGGCCACCAGCACCAAAGAGCATGGTCATCATCATCATCCCACAGAGCATCATCATCATCCCACAGAGCATCACGTTCACCCTGGCACACCTCACAGGTTAGGAGGGATGTGGGCAGTGTCAGGACACGGAGGGATGGCAGCACCAGCAGCTCCTGAGCGCACACAGCCCCCACTGAACGCGGCCCTCGGCACCAAACCAGGCTGGTGACAGCAGCAGCAGCTGCCCTGCATCACTGCTGGGCGAGCGGGTCCCCATCTGCTCTGGGACACGTCACACACCCCGTGTGTCCCCAGCCCAGTCACACACTCAGGTGTGTGTCCCCACCTGCACACTCAGGTGTGTCCCCAGCCCAGCTCCTGCAGGGACAGGCGCCACCTGCACTCTCAGCTCCATTCAGGAGCATTCCAGGCTGGTTATTTATTCTGTCTGTTGGCTCAACGTGGTGGAGACCCAAGGATGAAAGGGCAAGTAGGAAATGAGCTTTGAAATGCACAGGGAAAGAGCTTTCCTTATCAGCCACTGCCTCATCCCTGCCACTGCAAAGATCTCTTTAAGTAAACCGCAAAGAAAAATAGGATAATAAAGGAAAGAAAACTTGTGCCCAGTTTACTGAAGCGTTTAGACTAAACTGCTGCAAGGTACGTTGACCCTCTGATATAAATCCTCTGCCTTGTCCACCTCCAGGCCTGCAAACAAGGCAGCCTCATTCCTAATGTCACTTCTACTGCTGGAAATTTGTGACATCAATAAAATCCTGGTTTGTCAGTACAAATGGAATTTTAAATTGAATTCTTATCAAATTAGCCTTTCATCAAGGTCACGCAATATTGTGTGAATAACCTTTTGTGAGGCTGTGTACACGGCTGCTGCCGGAGGTGAGAACCAAACAAATTCTAATGAGATTACCCAGCTGGAGCACTCAATAACGGGCGGTGCAGGACAGGGCTGACATGAGCTGCAGTGATCCTTTCCGTGGATGGCTGCAGCAATGCTGGGAGCACACGGCTTCACCCCCATCTCAGCTGTGCAGCCACACAGGCAGCACCCCTGTCACAGCCCCAGAGCAGCCACAGCTCGGACGTGCCCGAGCCAAACACCATTTCCTGGAGGAACCAGAATGAATTGTAAGTGCATCCCCTCTGCTGGCTCCGTGGTGCAATAAAACTTCATTCCCTTCAGGGGAATGGTGCTTTGCAACAGCAGCTGGAGGGACTTTCCATCAGCCAGCACATCGTGACCAAATTTGTGGGAAAAGCTTTTTTTTTTTTCAGTGTGAGAGCTCAGTGCTCCAGGAGCTGCCTGGGAGCTCAGGGAGTCTGAGATGGGCACACCCTGTGGAACAAGGACAGCCTTGCTCCCTCATTCTGGTCTGCAAGCAGAGCCCAGACCCTGCTGGACACTGCCTGGGGCATCATCCAGCCAGGGGGATGGAGCAGGAAGGGTTAACACTGCCAGGAAGGGTTAACACTGCCAGGGAGGGGTTTACACTGCCAGGGAGGGTTTACACTGCCAGGGAAGGGGTTAACACTGCCAGGGAAGGGTTAACACTGCCAGGAAAGGGTTAACACTGCCAGGGAAGGGGTTTACACTGCCAGGGAAGGGTTAACACTGCCAGGAAAGGGTTAACACTGCCAGGGAAGGGTTAACACCGCCCTGGCTCCCAGCACCTGCCGTGCCAGCCCTGGGAACTGCAGGACCCACCTGAGGATGCTGTTCCCACCACGATGGAATAATCTAATAAATGAGTCTGAGCTGCTGCTCTCCTTTTAGATTACATCTTCCTGAAATGAAATATGTAGATCAAATTGCACAATCAAGAAATAAACTATCCAGCTGCTAAAGCCTCCCTCCCAAATAACAAAATAGCTGCATATTTGTCAACTCCAGAAAATATTTCAGCAAACATAATAGAGAAGATAATGATAATTAGGCTGGTATTTTATGCCATAACACTCTTGAATGCCTACAAAAATACAATATTTTCAGCAAAAGATAATTGAAAAGATTATTTGGCTTATCTAAAATAAGTTTTTCCAAGCCTCAGCACATCTGTTACAAGAATTCCTGCAGACACGTGGTGCCACGCTGTTGGCTCAAGGGACTGTTCATTACTTGGATGAAGAGGTGGATGAAGACACACAGGGTTTGCTCCTGACAGGTTCCCTTTGACAGGAACTGGACACCATCATTTCCCAGCAGAGCCCTGGAGGTGTGTGGGTGAGCCCAGTCGTGGGGATGCCGTGGCACAGCGAGGCTCTCCCGGCACAGGCAGGAGCCGGTGTGAGCCCTGTGCTCCCACACTGCCCTGCAGAGCGCCCGGGTTGCTGCGTGCTGCTCAGGGCTGTGTTTGTGCAGCCCACGCCGAGCCCCCAGCAGGCAGGGTGCCTTGGGCAGATGCAGCTCCAGGGCTCGCTCAGGCCCAGCGTTTGTGCTGAGTTCGTGCCCTTGCAGCGAGGATCTGCAGGCTGAGCCTCTGAGCTGCACACAGGGGGAATTGAAAACCACTTTGTGACTTTGGGGCTGCGGGAGGGGAGGACCCAGGCTCAGCTGCAGCAGCACAGCTGATGCCAGGGGAGCTGTGACACCACAGGGCTGTGGATGCAGCCAAGGCAATATTCTGACAATATTCTGATATTTCAAAACCGAGCATTTCAAACCTGAGGGAGCACAAGCTCCTTGTCTTTATCCCTCCCCAGGCAGGCTGAGAGAGCCCCTTTGCTTTAAGGTCAGTGCAGTGCTCTGTGTTTGTGCTGCTGCTCCCCCCAGCTGACAAGGGACAGGGAAATGTCTCTGTGCCTTGTTTCGGGGTCCCTGGGTGCTCTGTCCCATCTGGATGTGTCCTACCCCTACACTCACCTCCCACGCTCCTGTGGCCTTCCCAGTGATCCCTGGCTGATTTTGTGACACGGGATTTTTATAGGTCTCAGCATTTCTAAAAACATTTATTCCTGTTCAACCAGTAATTGCTGACTGACTGAGGAGGACCTGGAAAACAGAAGAGTTTTACCCAGCAGGTTCAGTCTCCAGTGCTGCTGTGACCCAGCACCAGAGGAACCATCAGGATTTGCTTTACAAGAGAGAAGTAAAGGCTCAACTCCTCGTGCCAGGGAAGCAGCATCTGATTATTGTTACTATTATTATCTCATTATTGTGGGGCAAAGCCCAGAGCTGCTCCTCAGCAGCCTCTGCTGGTACTAACTGAGCCAGGTCTATCCAGGGGCTGAAGGGCCCATCCTCCTGTTCAATATTCAGAATACACTAAGCACAACGTTTGTGAAAAGTGTCAAATGCAATAATATATTCCTGTGTTTAACTGCAGGCTACCCCCTCACCAACCACACTGAAAAGTGTTAGAATTGGACAAGATTTCCCAGGAGTAAAAGAAATTCTTGTTCATATGCTTATAAAGGCTGACAGGTGAACAAACTCTTCTACAGGGCAATTGCAGATTATCTAAGTGACATTTTAAATTCTTAAGAATTTTGCATTTGCAAATAGAAGTTGCCTTGCAAAATGACAAGCAAACCAAGCAGCCTTCCCAGAAACTGGTCCTTTCTGTTGCCTTTTAGTGGTTCTATTTTCCATAAGAGAGAAAAATGATCAGTGGCCCCTCAGAAATGGGCTTTTGCATCTATCTTTTTAAATCTTTAATGGAAGAAGAGTAATAGGCCAGATACAGCACTAATTTTTATTGTAAACTACTCTGGGAACATATTTTACTCAGAGCCCTTAGCACAGAAAGCAGATTAACTGGAAAAGCTAATGGTATAGTGCAGTATAAATATTTACACAAACGTTTAGCTAAATCCTTTATTAACAGGTCAAATTTTCTCTGAATTTTTCACCTTTTGTTATGAGATTTTTAATGGGTTGCTATCTTTCCAGGCTTTAAAAACTCCTCAAGGGAGGAGGAGACAGCCCCCCAAGCCCCCCAGCTCTTGCTGCTGTGCTGTTTTCATCCCACTGGCCCTCACAAAGCAGAATTATGCCCAAATCCCTGTGCCCTCCATGGGACAGATTGCTCAGAGAGTGAAGAGCAGCCAAGGGGACTCTCACAGCAGAAGCCCCGTGGCTGTCCCTGTCCCCTCTGGCCCCACACCCACAGCACGATTTTAATGTTTTAAAGCATTAAGCGTTTTAATTCAGGGAACTGGAGGGTGCAGTGGGGTCCTGTTATAGTTTTACAGCCTTGAATTTATTTGGGATGGTTTCAAGTCACACCAGACACTCTGACTGCAGAGAATGAAGGTCTGAATGAAACTCATTACATCAACTCCATGAGCCAGTGGATTCAGGATAAAAAGTGTGCTTTGCACTCAGCCATTTTCCATTGTCTATCCAGTGAAAAGAAAAAAAAACCCTGAAGGTTGTGAGAAATCACCACCGTGGGTCACTTGTGGATTTCCCATTTGGCAGAGCTGTCCTGGGGTCACCCAGCTCAGCTGCCAGCCCTGCCCGTGCCCACAGCAGCCCTGGGACAGGAGGAGCTGCCAGGGCAGGGCACACCCGGGCCAGCTCCCACCCACCCAGAGCTGGGGCCCTGTCTGGGCCTCTGCAGGGGTTTCTTCCTTCCAAACTTTAGTCTTGAAGGAGGGAGAGGTGAAGGCACACTGGGCAGGAGGAGCCTGGGGGAAGGCATCAGTGCCTGCACTGTGAGCAATCCCTGTCAGCTCACAGCCAGGGAAAAGGGGGATTGTTCTTCCCCTGCCCTGCTGCTCCAGCCTGTCCCCAGTCAGTAGAAAATGCTCTTTTTACAGGGACCTGAAATGGAGCTGATTCACCCCAGCAACAACCCTTACTCTGCAAATGTTCAAAAATCTGTCTCATGTCTCATGGTTCTCCAGTCATGCAGATAATTTTGTTCTTAATTAAACAAATGCCACAATGACAGCTGGGAATTAGCAGCTGCAGTTTGACCAAGGAAGTATGATACCTCCTTTAATTAAAAGAAAAACTCTCAAAAGTTCCCTAATGAAATCTCCACTCTGATAAGATGGAGCAGCTACAAACCCAGAAAGCAAGACATAACAGGGAAGCACAGGGATCCAATTTTCTTGCAGGAAAACACTTCAACTTCCAAGAAAAGAAAAGAAGCTGTGGAAGTTGCAAGAAGTCAGCTTTCCAATTGATTTTCAGCTTGACTTTGTAGAGCATCATTCCCAAGTAATGACTAGGAAAATGTACAGCATCCCAATTACATCCAGGAGCACTCCACACTGGAGGTATTGAACTTAACTGTGACAGCTCAGAGTGTGTTAAACAATATCTTTTATTTCCTAAGGAGGTAGGCATCTGCAGCAGAGGATATGAGGCAGCCAGAGATTTAAATCTGTTTTTTTTAATATTGGCTCTTTTGCCAGCCTCAGAGCTACTCACTATATTTACATATTCTGACACACCAGACTTGCTCTCTTGATAGATAAAATATGCAACTCTATTTAAAGATAGAGAATCTCTCTCTGCATATTTTCCTAAGTAACATCAGATAAGTAAGAGACTCCCACTGGTGTAGAATTTCCTCTTACTCATTTGACTCTTAACATTGCCCCTCTGGACCCAGCCCTTCAAACTCTCCTCAGGCTGGGCAAGGCAGCCCTGAGGGCTCTGTGCCCCCTCTCTGTGGCCGTGGTGCAGGGACAAAGCTGGAGCATCCCATTGCTGCCAGAGCTGTGAGTGTTAGCCAGTGGTTCAGGAAAACAAGGGCAGCAAAAACCATCAGGAGTTAATGCAGAGTGGCCACAGACACCAATCACTGCAGAGCTGAGGCTGCTGCCATCTCAAACAGGGCTTTTCTCAATCTTTTGCAGTCTTAGAAATTATCATTTGCCTCCAGACAATCATTTCACAACAAATTTGGAAGAGGATATGAACAACCTTTGATGTCTTGTGCACTCTGGGGTTTGCCATAGGGAGCAAATACACGAGAGTGGAAACTGGGTCAGGTTACTAAGGACAAGTGTAAAAATAAGACAAATTACAAGGACAAACCCAGAAAACCAGTGGCAGTAAAGCAGAAATCCAGGGTCCATCATCCATGGCCAAGAGCCAGCCTGGGTGCTGTGGGAAGGGCTGAGTACTCTGCCCAAAAAGGGCAGCAGAGATGGGATCCCAGCTGGCCACAGGCAGCCTGGGCTGGCTGAGCCTCCCCCTGTGCTGCCCGGGCCAGCCCCGAGCTGTGCTGGCACTGCCATCCCCACTGAGCCACTGGCCTGCCCAAAGTGGTGCCAGAGTGAGCAACTGATGGATTTCACTGAAATAATTGTTTTGCAAAAAACAGTCTCTGCTGAAAATTATCTGTAAGAGATGGTACTCAGCTGACACAAACTGGTTTGGATCCACGAACTCTGATGGAGCACCAGAAATCATTGCAAAAGCAACTGCCTGCCACACTGGGGTGGCAGATTACTCCAGGCACTGACTGTCAATAGGACACTGCCTTTATAGGTGCTTCCAAGAGCAGGGACCACACCAGTTTGTACCAGCAGGGACCCGTGGTCCTCTGCACACAACTCCATTCTAACTGTGCCTGGAAGAGCCCCTCAGTTTGTGAGCCCACTCCTGGCCCTGCAGAAAGCACCCTGGTGCATTTGCAGCACACACACCCTCGGTCCATCCTGCCTCAGGTGTGCACAGGGACTTCCCACACCAACCAATTCCCCAAACCCACGCTGTCAGCATCAACCATGTCCTCGTCCTCTTTGAAAAAGCATTTGGAGACCTGGGGTAGCAAAGTGCTGTTTGATATTTGGGTTGCCTTTTGATCATCAAAGCACACGCTTAAGAACACATCAGTAGGATTAGGGCAGGGGCCAGAGCAGAGCTCCCCAGGGCTCTGCAGCTTGGCTTTGGCACAGAACCCTCCCTCCTTTTGTATCCTCACCAAAGGAAAGGGGAGGAAAGAAAGAACCTGCCAGCTGCAGCAAGGTCAGCCTTGCCCTGCTATACCATGGTGATACTCAAAGCTCAACAGTCCCATTTTTCAGGGATGTTTTTTCCTAAAGTAAACCATTCTGGCATCAGCCTTTTCCAACAAATACCACAGTTATTGCACAGGGTATAGCAACCACCAGGGTAGAGGACTGGGCTGCACTTGACTGACTGAGGTTTGCTGGCAAATAATCCCTCAGGTGAGGACTGCCAGGGATGCCCAGGATTCATCTGAGCTCCCCAAAAGCCCATTGGGAACAGCTTTCTCCAGAATTTCCTAGCTGGGCACACACAGCTTCTCAGTGGGCAGAGTGGGGCTGTCCCTATCCCAGCACAGGGGGACAGTGGGAAACGCAGAATTGCTATCATTGTCCCACTGGAATTCAATCAACCAGCTTCTGTCCAAATCCCATCTCCTTCTGTTCTCTTTCTTTAGTTTGTTTTCTGTTTCTGCTGTTTGTTGCTGCAGAATAACCTACTTTAGCCGGCAGAGGAGCTGCTGATGAGCTCAGCTCTCAGCATTGTTTGCCTCCTTCCCTCCCATCAGAGCTGGCTGAACCCGGGCCCAGGGGCTCAGCTTTTATCTGTGCTGTGGTCGGCACAAGGGGCTCTGAGGTCTGGGGAGACTCTGCCCATTTTACTGGCCAAGAAGGCCCTGGCAGGAGTAGCTGGGGCTCCTCGGAGGAGCAGGGGCTGCCAGCACCGCGGCTCTCTGTGCCCAGTGTGTGTGACACAGCTCCATCCCTGCAGCTGTGGCCACATCCCCTCCCGGCTGGGGCAGAGGAAGAAGATTTTCCCCTAGAGCAGGCAGCAGCAGGGTGTGCCTGGCTGCGGGCAGGGATGCTGATGGGAGGGCAGCAGCCAGCCCCAGCCCCAGGACAGCTCTCCCCCACATTCATCACCCTTTGTGTATCCCTGCAGTTTGCAATGGCACACGCAAACTCACAGTGATGTATTATTTATGAGAAATAAATATTAATCAATATCAGTAAATACATATGCACACATAAAGAGACAATGGCAGTAGGTGGTGGCCACCGAGTGCTGGTGAACGACCTTGCACACAGGGACCTGGCAAACAGCATAAATATATCAACCAGATACACAAATATACTCCCTGCCTCTCTGGGGCTCAAGTACAAGTGTAAACACTCAGCTTCAATATCAGATACACAACAATGTTTTTTAAAAACTGCAGCAGAATAAAGCCTTGTGATTCAGGGGGCTGTGCAAGTAAGTGGGATTTTAAACTGCCCATCACAGCAGGGATGGGGCTTGGGGAGAGCAGCAAGCTGTCCCTGCAGCAGGACAGTCCCTCAGCTGGGTCACAGCGCCCAGGGCACGGGCAGGGCTCCCCTGGCACAGCAGATTCACCACGGGAAGGGTGAGAACCAACCGAGCTGGAATCCTCAGAAAAGCTGGAAGTCAAAGGGAAATGAGGGCTCACAGCCACAGCAGGAGCTGTCAGTAATCAGCATGTGCCACCATATGTTTTAATAATTTCAGATTTCTCACATGTCTCTAGGGAGCCTCAGAGGGGTTTTCATGCTCTTCTCTCAGTTTTCGAACTTATGGCTGTTCTCATCAATAAAAGATTTGGTTTACACACTGTTGCAACTGTATAATGAAAACCAGGTGCAGCCATGTAATATTTCTCTTTAATTACTATTTGTGGCATGAGAAAAAAGAATTAATCATTCTGCATTGTTAGAACAGGATGAACCACCTACTAATCACAAACTCGATTTTCATTCAGGTCATGTTGCACAACATTCTATTAGTCCAAGTAAATATCAACACCAGCTTTAATTTTTTTTTTTGTCTTTCTCCCTGCCTGAAACATCTACCTGATGGGAACAGACACACATAAGTTAAAGAGTTATGGCTCTTTCCTCTCACACACCTGGTCCAGAGACATAAAACACTTTCTTCTCCACACCCTTAGAATGAAAGGGATGTCCTTGTCTCCCTTTCCAGCTATTTTCTCTAGCATCAAATTTGTTTTTATGACTTATGGGTGAAAAGTGTGAATTCAAGGAAAATGTAGCCTTCCATCATTTATTCATACTATCCTTCAAAGCCAACCCACTCAAGAATCCACAATCATTTCTTTGTTTTGACTGTGGGCACACATGAACAAATGTGTCAGTTAAGTGTTAGCCCTGCTACCGAGCCTCCTGATGGTCAATTTTTAATTCCTGGCAGGGGTCTGATGCCCAAGTCTTACTGAAAAATAAGAAATTCACAGAAACGTCTATCCACAAAGGAGTTGTGTTAGCACTTGCTGAATGCCATTTTGTGATGAGATGCACAGAAGGCTCCAGCACTCCTAAATTATGCATGGCTGTGCATGCAGCAGATCCTTTGCTTTATTTGCAAGAGTCTCACTTGCCAGAGCACTCCAGGGAAGGAGGAGAGGCTCCTGTCAGAGTGAATGCAGTCAACCAGAGCAAGAGGATTTCACCAATTAACGCATCGGGTTTCTTTAGTCTTCCTTTAGGGTGTTTTTCCTCTCTGCCGCTCCCTCCAGGGCAGCAGGGCAGGGAGTTCGGATGGGAGCGGTGACAGGGACAGAGCTGTCCCTGTCCCTGTCCCCTCCCCGGGCTGGCAGCCGGCACTGGCAGGCTGTGAATCCCTCACAGGTTCTCTCATCCTGGGGGATTTGCCGTGCTCGGTGTCCTGTCCCCACACAAGCACCAGGACCCAGCTCCGCAGCAGTTCCTGACTTGCTGCTTCTTGGCTCTGGATTTAATTAACCTGGAGCGGGCATTCCTGGGGTTCCCTGCCTCCCACAAGGCTGCTGGGGCTCCTGAGCCCCTTCCCCAGAGCCAAGGACCGCTCAGGGCACTGGGGGTCCCTGCAGCCCGGGCTCATTGAGCCATGAACGCCCGTGGCACCTCCTCAGCTCAGGTAGCTCTGACCAGGTGAGATGTCTGTTTGTACACAACACCTTACAGCGTGTCCTGGCACTGGCAGCCGGGAGACAGAGCTGAAAACAATCAAAAATGGAATGGCACAGCTCTCTTACCTGGGAATTGACCCAGAAAGGAGATTAGAATAAAGCTGTGGGAAAAAGCATGAGGCAGTTTACAGCTACAGTGCTCTCCATCTGAGCCAGGCATGCAAGCCTTGATAATCCTCAGCCCCACGTTTCTCCTGCTGTCATAAGCACTGTTTTCTTCTGTGGGCTCGGGGATTTTAGTTTTGCTTTTTCTTGTTTTTCTTTTAAAACCAAGCACACAGAAGCAGCGAGTGACAGCATCCATCCTGCCAGCCCTGCACAGCCCAGCGTGGCTGAGCTCCAAACAGGACCCAGCTCCAGAGCCTGAGTGGCTGCTCCTGCACAACACAGCTGTGTGGGCACAGCTGGAGGAAGGGAAAGCCACCGGCCGTGTCTTTGCCATTGCTGCTTTCCTTTGCCTCGACTAACTCGGATTTTATGTACAAGGAACTCCGAGAAGCAGCAATAGAGCAGGGGAAACACCAGCACTCAGGCTGATGGTCTGAAGCGTGGTACAGATTAATTGTGGCTCTCTAGTGCTGGGAACCCATGAATTCATAATCGTTGTGGACAACTGCTGCACACAACAGCTGCTCAGGCTCCCCATTACATGTATTTATAGCGGTGGCAATCCAGAAAACAGACACTGCTTTACAGAGAGAGTTAAAAAGTGATGCCATTTGCAACACACACACACGCACATTAAACAACCATAAAGCTCCCCCTGCACTGCACAGCATTGTAATAGATGTTGGCATTATGTCAGGAAAAGCAGTTTCCTGGATTCAGCCACATTAATGTTCACCCTAATGAACTCTCTGGAGGAGCTGTCATAAATGACAGAATATCATAAAAGAGCTTTGCTGCCAATGGAGGCCAGGGAGAGCACAGACACTGATTGCATGCACGGGATGAACTCAGAGCTGTGATGTTCTGAGGCAAAGCACTGATATTTCTGCTTTATCAGTTATTCATTGGGTTAAGTTCGCTGCTTTTATCTCTGCAGGTGCATTTGAAGTAGGATTCATGGAAAAGAACTTAAAATATTTCCTACAAAGTTATTAAAGATAATAATTGAAATAGTTATTTTGCCTGATGATAAAGCCAATGGCTAAAATTATTCAAGGTTTTAAAAATCAGATAATGAACTAAGTTTCTTCCTACTGGTAATCAGCACATTTCATTGCAAAGATTTTCTTAAAAAATCCAGCTTTGTTAACTCCAATCTTGTCAGAGGTTATTCAATGGTGTGTAGGTTCTTTGTGTGTTTGCGTTTGTTTTTTTGTTTTGTTTAGGGTTTTTAAAACTATATAGATACTAGGGAAGAGGAAGGGACCACATGGAATATTTCTTTGTGCTCAGCTGCTACTTTTAACCCACAGTGAGAAGTTCACTCACCTGCAAGCATTTCCCCTACAACACCCACTGGGGAGCTGGGGCCGTTTCTGAGTGAGCAGTCTGCACAGCCTGTCCCACCTGGCAGGGACAAGTTCCTCTCCCCGGCTCGTTTTCCAGAGCAGAGCACGAGCAGCGTGCCTTGGCCATGGAGCAGGCAGTGACAGCTCTGACCCAGAGCACGGAGACCCCAACCCAGCGAGCAGCCGCCACCCGGGGGGCTCAGCCCCGCTCCCGCCCTGTCCTGCTTCACTCTGGGAACGCGGGCACACGGCCCGGACAGCCAACGGCACCTGGGGACAGCAGTGACTGCCCCTCCAACAAACCTTTCCTTTCTGCCTGCCTTCGTTCCCTTTTCAGTCCCTTCCTGCCTCTTTTGGGCTCCTTTTGCTGTTTCCCTGCCTCCTTCCCTCTTCACGCTACAGGTGATCAGAAATGGAGCACACAGGATTTCATGGCACCCTGGCACAGCTAGAACAATGGAACAACGCTGTCATTAGTCCAAACCAGCCCCATCATTTCTTTTGGCAAAGAGTGATTTTACAGAGATTACTGCAGCCTGGTTTCCAGAGAAACAGAAACTCCAGGTTTGGATATAAACTCCAGCCCCCGTGCCACAGCCCCTCCTCCCCTGGAGCAGGATGGAGCCCACACCAGCAGGGACAGGGAAGAGCAGCCTGACACAGAATAATCTAACACAGAATAATTTCTCCATCCTTTCCAAGACACCAAACCTGCCGTGCTTCACAGCCAATAGGAGCCCTCTGCACCCATCACCTGCTGGGATAAATTAACTCAATCCTCTGCCCAGCATGGGGCCAGCAAGGCAGGCAAAGCCAGGTGCAATTCCCACTTTTTGGGAGAACAAACACTGCTGCAGTTTTACAGCCTGCTCCCTTTGCTTTCTTCTCTAACCCCTACAAAGGGGGACCAGTAGGAGCTAATAGAGCCTCCTGCAAGATTAAAGTAATTTAGCAAGTCGGAGGTGTCCTCATTTAATAATCTCTGGATCTCTATCACCCTGACAGCATGTCTTCATCAAGCCATTACAGTCTGAAAAGGAGTGGGGACACGAGATAGGGAGCCTGTCACAGTCACTGGTGAGCTGGCTTCACAACTTACCTGTCAGCTGCAATCAGGCATCCAGAGATTGCTGCTCTGCTGCAGATCTGAAAAAAAGAAAAAAAAAATCAATCACCATCATCCTGATGTGATAAAATCCTCAGTGCTCCAGACACGCCAGGTAATTGATCACTTCCTCATAACATACATCAATCCCTTGCTCTTCATCAAAAATGAACCCACCAAAAATTGAAATACAGGATGCGGCACGTGAAGCAATCCCAATCCCTTTGCCCCAAATCCCTTAACAATAACTGTTACAAAGCTGCCCACCCTGAAGAGTCACGAGTGCTCCGTCCTGGAAAAAGCAGGAACCGGGGCGATGATCCAGTCATTAAAGCGAAACTTCTCCCAGGTGAGGAGCAGGAAAGCCCCGGGGACAGTTTAGAGCTGAGTCTTCTGGGAGCTCTCACAGGAGGAGATGATGATGATGATGATGATGATGATGGTGGTGGTGGTGGTGGTGGTGGTGGCAGCCCAGCCGCTCTTCACCAGCCGCATTCCGGTCACTCGATCTCGGCAGAAGTTCAGGGCAGGGCAGGGGGCGGGGGGCGTCTCCCCCCTGCACTGCTGAACTCCCCCCGGGAGAGAAGCCCAGCCCTGGCTCACACCTGTGCGGGTACCTGAGCCCACCTGGGCTCTGGGGCTGCCCTGAGGGGCTTCTCCCCTTTCTGTGCCCCAGAGGGAGCAGCACAGGCTCTCGGCTCCTGCTGGGGCTCGGGGGGCAGGAGGGACCCCCGAGGGGTGGGCAGGGCTCCGCTCCTCAGCAGGACCCAGCTCACATCCCGGACCCTTCAGCTGCCCTGCAGGTCCATTAAAGAACCGCTCTGGTATTCGCACTTGAAAGCGGAGCTGGGTGTGGGTGCCCAGTTTTGCAAAGCAACTTTGATTTCTTTGGACTTCACGAACAGCAAAAATACAAATGCAGGCAAAGAAATTAAATGGTGTCTTGTTTTCCTTGAGGCTTGTTCCTGGAAAACAAACCAGTTCATTTTTAAAATGGTCCCAAATCCTGTATTTCCAGCTTTTTCTCACTGCTTGAACAAACACCATGCTCCCAGTATTCTCTCCCATCTGCTAAATGCTCGCAGAAATGTTGGGTCTCTCTTCATTTACCATCTTAATTAATTGCCCTGAAGCTTACCTTTCCTGTCTTACCTTTTGCTTGTTTACCAGCTCATTCTTGCAACATTTGCTAATTACTGCAGACATTTTTGTTCAAGGAGGATTTGCTCCTTTCCTGCCAATCTCTTCTTTGCACTTGACCGTGCAGTAACTTTCCCTATCAAAGTAAACACAAGCTGCCTGCCTTGCATGAGGAAGAACAGGGACAGTAAGTGGCAAACAAAGGGACATGTCTGCAATGCCTGGCGTTAATGTAAGCTCCCCACCTCTGCCCTGGTGACCGGAGAGGAACTGAGTTAGGGGAGAACAAACAGCACAGTCCCCCCTCCATCCCCTGCCCCGTGGCTTGGCTGGGGACACAATTGCATCAGGCAGCAGAGGTGGAAGCTGAGCACTGTTTATGGAAAGCAGCAGATGGTGGCATTACATAATCTGAAATGTTAGATATGTATATATATATATATATATATATATATATATATATATATAAATTTCACGGAGGCAATGGGACATTTCAGCAGGGACAATGTGCATGGCTGGCTGTGGGGTGGGTGTGGGTCAGCAGGAGGATGCTGCACATCCTGTGCTGGTCACTGCTCCCTTTGGCAGAGAACACAGGCACTGCCCCTGCAAGGGGGTGCTGGGCTTGACGTGGCCATTGGCCTTTAAATGCAGAAAGAGCAGCAGGCACTGAGTGCACATTAATTTAAAATGTAATTTTTATCCTCTGCCTGGGACTCACGTGGGATTTATGCTATTAAATATTAAATACCAAGACCTTTATGCAATGAGGCAGCTTTACTGAATAAAATTACATTAAACAATGAAATCAGAGGCTTTGCAGATATTAACTGTGTAACAAGCTCCAGAAAACAGGATGAGGGCCCAGAGGGGATGTGTCCTGCAGCCAGTGACCCCCAGTGAGCTCCTGGCCAGGGGCTTGTGACCTCCAAAAAACCAATGACAATAGAGTCCCAAATGTAATGACTATTGAGTAATCTGTTTTACTCTTAGATTGTTTCAGGACTGAAAACAGTGGGATGTAAATTATTATCCCACCTCACAGCCTGGCTGATACCCAGGTGTTAACACTGGGCCATACCTGCTCTGTGATTTCAGAAAACCTGCTTAAATGTGCTCAGCAGAAACACAGGTTAAGGACCTGCTCCATGTGAGGCACTTCTCTGAAGTTCCTCTATTTAAATATTTACCTCACCCAAAATATTTGAGTCTTCTCTCACAAGAGGTCATTTGTGAGCAAGTGTCCAGAGCATGAACTGGGAGAGGCAAGAGCCTCTTGTTATTAGAGCAGAGAGACTGGTTCTCTTTTCCACCAATTCACTGAGGTTTTCTAAGTGGAGAGAGGAGAGAGGAAAGCTCTTTGTTAAAATGCTCATCTTACAAAAATAGAACAAGCAAGAAAAAAACTCTTCCCCAAGTTCTCGAAATGGACTTGATGTTGAGATTGAGATTTTCAGAACAGAACACTAATGTGGTGAAAAGTAATTGGAAACCTGTTTGAACTGCTTTAAAAAGATTGTCTTTGGGGAAAACATCCATTTAAGGGGAAATAAAGAAGCATAAGGGCCTGGAGGCAAAGCAACCTTCAATAGAGTGCATGACTTGCTTTGCACAGCCCAGGGAGTGAGCTGTGTGCTCCCCTGGCCAAAACACTGTGTCCATCACTGCTGCTGGCAGAAAACCCACACAGCAGCCCAGGCAGAGGAGCACAGATAGCACACCACAGTGTAAACACAGACATTGCTGTAATTTCTGTCAGAACACATGACTGAAGGATTTTCTACTGTTCCATTTGCAGTTCCAAATTTAACCCATGCCACAAGAAGGAGATTTCCAAACATTAAACGTTTCCCATGTGCTGTGGAAGGACTCTGTGTACCTTTGAAATTAGCTGTCTCCACCATTTCTGTTGCATCTGCTTATAATCCAGCAACCTGCCAAGGACAGAGCCGGCCAAAATAGCAATAAAAATAACTCCCAAGGTCAGGGGAGTGCATCACACTCGGGGCATTAAAAATCTCAGCTTTGCTCTAAGCTGTGCTGATAATCGGCACCAGAGAGGCTTCCACGGGGCCGTGCTGCTGCTCGGTGGCCATATGGCTCAGTGATATTTTGCTCGATTTTATTTCATGGTTGGAGAGATCAGAGCTCTCCTTGAAGAGCTGGCAGGCAGAGCAGACAAAATTCCCACGGTATTTTCCTTTCCTAGCAGCAAACTGCAAGGAGAAAATTCCCTGCTGGGCTCTGGTGGAGGGGAGGCTCTGGAGCAGCAGTGGCTGCCAGGACACTGACAGGGCAGGAGCTGAGGACAATTCCTCAAAGAGGGGCTGGCTGGGACTCCCCTCCCCTCCTGCCCCAGTGGGAACATGCAGAAGCCTTGGGTGACCATGCCCATCCCTCTGCTTGGCATCCTGCTCAGATGGCACTTCCAAAAGCACACAAACCTCTGAAACCTGGGAGGAGCCAATGTGGTCCGGGAAGCTTTAGGAAAAGTTATAAAGGTAAATATTGACACCTCAATAACGACAGCTTCACACTACTGCAAGTATTCCTCTACCAATATTTTGATGTTTTCACTTACAGCCATTACAAATGACTTATTCCTGTCCCCACACACCAACCAGAGGCACCATCAGTAATATTCTGACCACAGGCAGGTGTAATAAAATTGATCAAAGTGTTGACACTTAGAGATACAAGTAAAGAACATGATAAACTGCCAAGAACTGCGAGCAAGAAACACAACGTTCTTTCTTTGTGAAATAGCACCTGGCAGGGATGGGTCTTTTGACTTTGTCTCGTGTAGACAACAGCTTTCAAATTGCCCAGGTAATCCATCTGGCCTGTCAGAGCAGAACAGGCAGGCAGCAAGGCCCTTGGACACAGGGAGTCCCTGCTCTGGCCATGGCAGGACGTGGGGGACCCAGGGGAGCTCCATCACCATTTGTCCCCCCTTTAAATGAATGCCACCAGCTGGAAATGAACCCACGTGTGTGCAGCTCCAGCAAACACCTCTGCACATTCCCCTCCTGCCCCTTGAATATTCCAGTTTTAACTGAACTGTGCATTACAAGCCAACAAGATCATTGTGTGGACAAGCCTAGTTTGTATGAAAATATACATCCCAGCCAAGTAAAATATTTCTGTTATTTTAAGCTTCTGCAAGTAAAGAAAGAGAAAAGGTGATAGTGAGAGCATCACCATGCAGCTTGGCTTACCCTGAACAGGGATCATGCCCTGAACTGAGCAGGGGATGCTCTCCTGGTCCTTTTGCTGTTTTACACAAAGCTGCCACTTCTTCCACAGCCCCAGGTCTGTGATGTGCACAAGGAAAATTAGGAAGATGTTATTGCTGACTACCTGGCAAACCATTGTGGCAAATTCCCTGGAAAAGTGAAGAATTCTAAAGGGCAGCACAAATAATGGATTGCTCCAACAAAGGTGGTTTGACAGCAGCTGCACGATTTGAATTCAATGAGAGAAAAAACACAGCAGGGCCTAAACAAGAGTGTTGACCATGAAGTAGACTTTCCTGGAACTGAAGTGAAAAGGCTAATTCATCAAGCTGTAATGAGAACCTCATTGTCATTCATCTTTTATGTGAACATTTGCAGGCAAGAGCCTGGATGTCAGGGGAAAGCCCTGTAATTAATTTATCTCTGTTGTGTAAAAGGTAACAGATCTGAACAATAGGTTCTGTCCCAGCACAGCTGCCTCAAATAAAAATCAAAGTGATTATTTAGGTATTATTTCTACTTCCATCAAAGGAAAACTAAATAGCTGAAGAAAAACTGGAACCATGAAAAAGGCACTGTTTGACTGAAAAGGTGCAGAAGACCACTTCCAAAAATCATGTTGGCAAGAACAACCCAAACCCTCAGCAGGGAGGGGTGAAAAGAAATATCATTTGTTTGCAATGGGAGAATTTTGTATCTGCCTGAAGGTACCACGTTAGGATTAAGGCCAAATAATGAAGTCAACAATCAAAGTAATTGTTATCCCATGGATGATTTGCCCTCAGAAGACCATGACAAGACTCCCAAAAGTAAAGAATCCTGGCTTACTCTTGTTGTGCTTGCTTTAATCAAAACCCTTTATTTTTTGGAGCAGGAGCACCAGCAGAACCACAAGAGTGACAAGACTGAAGTGCTTTTTGTACAAATGTGCCAGGGGGAGTTCCTGCATCTCTTGAGCCAGGAATGGATTTGTGCAGGTTGGGGTCCAGGGCTCCTTCCAGCAGCTCCAGACTCAGGGAGCAGTGGGGAGGCAGGGACTGGGACTGGGACTGGGACTGGGACTGGGACTGGGGCTGGGACTGGGACTGGGACTGGGACTGCGACAGGGACTGGGACTGGGACTGGGACAGGGACTGGGACTGGGACTGGGACTGGGACTGGGACTGGGACTGGGACTGGGGCAGGGACTGGGGCAGGTGGGGCTGCACAAATCACCTGGCACAGGGATGATGTATCCGTATGTGAAAAGAAGAAAGAGCAGCCTGGGTCACTGTTTGCAGCCAGCACATCAGGTGAGCTAATTAAAGACAAGAAGGAAATTACAGCCAGTGGAAAGTGAGGTAGTTGATGTCTGAGAAAGGAAAAAACCATCCTGCTGCCCATGCCAGACCTGCCAGTGCCCCTAAATAACCACGGCAGGCTGTGCTCAGTGCAGGGAAAACAGGCAGAAGGGTTTCTAGGAGGGTAAAAGCACAGCAAAGGAGAGAGAAAAGGCAAAGGAACACTGCTGAGCCTTGAAACACAAAAGCAACAGCAATTTGGGTCTGCTCCTAGAGCTGAGATCCTGTTTTTCTTCTACTTTATACCTCACCATGCAACTCTTGAGATTTAAACAACCAGGGTGCTTGCCAATACACTGGTGAATCCACAAATGTATAGGTCTCCAGGGTTTTTTAAATTATTTTTTTCTCTTTGCTGGTGTGGTTGGAATTCAGCCTTTCAGAATGTTCTTGCCAGCTGGGATATCCCAGAGGACGTGCTTCTTCCTCTGTTTTGCTGGCAACCATGAGGCAAAAATCATAATGAATGACCTCTTTTCTCTTCTCCTTCTGCACCAGCTGCCTCTGGTAGCCTTTCCCAACCTGCACTTGCATCTTCTACCAAAACAGAATCTCATTTCCCAGAGACTTCTTCAGGCTTCTCAGGATAATGAAAATCCAGCATAATGGAAATTCTCTGCATGGGCTTTCCTCTTTTAAACCAACTTGCTTTGTAATTTGAAAAGCTATAGGAATAAGTAATTTCCCTCAGTTCTGTTAATCCCAGCTTCCTGCACATGAGACCCGTCCTAAGGTGGCCCTAGTGAGAGCCATGAGAGAAGCTCGAGAGGGCAGAAGCAGAGCTCTGTGCCATTGCTCTGGCTCAGGAGTGTGCCAGAAGGAAAATCCCCAATGTGTTCTCAGAGTGTGTGGGAAGGAAAAGCAGGAGAATGAGATTTTTTTTCCTGTGAACCGTTTCCTCTTGATTCTTTATTTCCCCAGAAGCTGAGCAGAGTGGCCGTGCCTGGAGAGCCACAGGGCAGAGCCTGGGGAGCAGGGTGAGCTCAGAGCTCCAGCCTGGACACCTGGCACGGTGGGGACAGCCAAAAACTCAAATCTCAGTCTGCAGCCGAGCCCAGAGGGTGGCTCTGCAAAATCTGCTGCTTGGCTGGCATTTTCCCTCCTTTAGTATTTTCTTTTTCACATTAAGTTTTCTCCAGTTACAGTTCTGGTCTGAGTCCAGTTTGCTCTGTGGGCATGACAGGTTGCTTAGCAGCCGACTTTAAAGTTCGATTATTGTATTAATATTGATGCTATCACTGCATGAATCATGACTCCTGTAGGAGGAATAATTTAAGTTTCTTTAAAATATTGATTTTGGAGAGATACCAAAGTGGAGGCACATGGGGCTGAATCCTGCTGGCACAGCAGCTCAAGGATGAGCATCACTGACTCTGCTGGGTGGGATGGAGACTGGGAAAAGCAGATGGAAATTCTGGGATATTTTGGATTTTAATGGATCTGCCTGTCACAGACAGGTAGAGAAATTATAAAAGAAAGGCCTCATAAATTCAGGCCTTGCTCTGCTAAATTAATAGCTGGCTTGTCACTTCTTCTAAGTGCAGCTGAGTGATTTGCAAGTTCCCGTGTGAAAACAATCTTGGTATGAAAAGTTTGTTAACACAACAACCTATTCTGAGGGGCAAAAACAAATGCATCTGCAACAACAAGGGATTTGTCCCATGAGAACCAGTAAAGAAAATATGTAAACAATCCAGGAATAGAGAGATTTGATGGACAAGTGAAATGCCATTTGCTAACCAATGAATGGGTGGCAAGAAAACTACCAACAAATGGGAGTCAAACACGAGGTCTGTAAAAACTCTATAAAAATGAGTTATGTGAATAAAGAATTGGCTTTTCCTGCATGAAGAAAGTGGAGTCATGCTTGATTTATTACAACAGTTCTGCCCTCCACTGGGGCACTGGGGACACAAACTCAGGACAACACAAAAATGTTTCTGCATTCGAAGGAGCTGATGTTCTCATGTGTATGGGAATAATTTTTTCTTGGAGCCAGGGAGATTTCCAAGCTCATAAATGTGAGTGCTAGAAATCTTATCTGGACTCTAGAATATGATTAGAAGTCAAAAGAAGTCATGAACACAGAGTTCTGTTAAGAATGTCTGTATTCTCTCAATATTTTCCTCATAAAATACAAAAATGGGTTATATAAATAAGATTCTGTGAAAATGTCCTTAATGGCTGTACTTTGACACATCCTTAAGATCATAAACTTCACTTTTTTTAATGTTTTTGGTAAGACTTGTAATAAGAAAAGACAATTCTGAAGTCCTGACATTAATAAGTCTGTTGTAAAAAGGTCACCTTTGCCTAAGAATGTTTTATTATCAGTGGAGCAGAATAGCTGTGAATATGTAATGACTTTTATCTGATGATTGCCTTGTATTCTTTCTAAGGAAAGACAGCTTTAGATGTTGATAATTTACATATAAGCATTGAAGTGTTTGGCAGCAGAAAAACAAACTGGTTCAGAGAAATTAATTATAAAGGAGCCATAGAAGAGACATGAAAATTAACTTCTAATTTTCATATGTGTCTAAGAGGTTTTAAAAATCACCACAGCACTGCCTGTCCCTGGGACAGCTCTGCAGGGCAGAAGGCAAAGGCACACACTGAGATTCGGGTGCTGTATAAATCACTGCAATGGTGATTCCTCATTTTCATTTGGTTTTTCCACCTCGGGGTAGAACCCGCACCACTTGCATTTAGCAGAATATAATGGATTGGGAGCCACAGAGAGAGGAGATATAGGTATAGATATAGATATAAATATATAGATATAGATGATATAGATGATATAGATATAGATATAGGTATAGATGATATAGATATAGATATAGATATAGGTATAGATGATATAGATATAGATATAGATATATATGGATATATAGACACAGATAAAGATATACAGATATAGATGATATAGATATAGATATGGATATAGATATAGGTATAGGTATAGATAGAGATATAGTTGATATAGTCATAGGTATAGATATATAGCTATAGATATAGATACAGATATATAGATGTAGACATAGATAAAGCTATAGATATATAGACACAGATACAGATATACAGATACAGATATAGATAAGATAGATATGGATGTATAGACACATATACAGATATACAGATATAGATATAGATATAGATATAGATATAGATATAGTTATAGATATAGATATAGATATAGATATAGATATAGATTAGATAGATATGGATATATAGACACAGATACAGATATAGATGATATAGATATAGACAGGTGGATAGGAGTGTCAGTGGCAACAGGAGCTCAGATTAGCTGCTAGGACTACCAGTCCCTTGCAGAAGCAGAGCTGTGTGGAGGTCCCTGTCCCCAGGAGCTGCAGGCAGGATGACACTGGACACGTGGCAGCAGGGCTCGTGGGCTCCGTGCAGGAGCTGCCAGCCTGGCATGGTTTGCTGTGGGCACAGAACCTGCTCTGCAGCCACTGGCACAAGCCTGGAGCTCAGGAATCTCCTCCTGCCTGCCACCACCCCCAGCACACCTCACACTGTGCTCTGTCAGATCAGGTTTCCCCAGGAGAGCTGGCTGTTCATAAATAGCTATGCAGAGCTTGTTTGTTATTTTGAGTCATTACATTTCACTTAATTACTCCCAATCCACCACCAATGAAGGTTTTTCAACAAAACTGCCTGTGTTAAGAAAGCATTTTTATATACTAATGATCTTATCTCAGGAATGTTTTTCAAAGAGCAGTTAAACATCATGCTCCATTTGCCAGGGGACACAGTGAAAACTAGGGATATTTTTATAATTGTAGTTTCAATAAAAAAATGTTTTCTAAAAGTGCTATCTGGGACAAAGGCTTTGTCTTATTGTGAAGTCCGATTATCTGGGGGCCAAATAACTGCAGATCTTCATCAGTGCAACAGCACTGTGCCAACCCATTGGTATTTCAGAGGAAATAGGATGGATATTCACAGAGGATGGCTCCTGTTGCAGTGATTGGTGGCTGCTGACTCCTGGAAGGCTTCTCAAGGTTCTGCAGGGGCCAGGATGCTCCTGTCACAACAGAGCTGGGTTCATTCCGTGTGCCAGAGCACCAGGGAGCAAACAGGAACAGTTCTGGGGATAAGTGATGGAGAAGAACCAGAGCAGCAGGACAGGCAGCAACTGAGATTTGTCACGGACCCTTTTGTCAAGGAAGGACCCGAAGTGCAGAGGAGACTTAGAGGGCAAACAGGAGGAGAGAGGACAAAAGCAGCCCAGGGCAGGAGGAGGTGCCAGTGCAGCTCTGCAGGAGCCACAGGAGCTGAGCTCCCCAGGTGCTTCCAGGCCTGTCCTGTGCCATTTGCAGAATTGCAGGGCTGCTGCCCAGCCTGCCCTCCTCATATCAAACAGGAGGAGCCTTCATTGCTCTGTATCAGGAAATGGGTATTTAACCTAATTTTTTCAAGCTCTAATTGCATCTTTATTCTTCCTAATACTGAACTAATAAATGAGGCATTCCAGATTCCACCCTGGCATTTCAGCACACCATAAAAAAACCACACATCAGATTAAGCAACCATTACTGTGTTGTGCATTCTCAGCCAGCTCCAACACCACATTTTACAGATGGGTTCAGCAACTGCTGCTCTGTGAGGGCAGGAGCAGGGGGTGGGCTGATTAAACCAAACTAACAATGCAATTTGGGGCTGCTTCTTCTGTTTCATTGTAATTAGCTTCAGCTGCTTTGTGCTCTCTCCATTCTGTCACCAGTGCAGCTTCTCCAAGAGAAGAAATCCATTTCCAGTGGTGGCAGCCCCAGAGCAGAGCCCACCATGAGGTGCTCGAGTGGGATGATGCTCCATTAGAGAATGAGCACTGACAGATGAAAATATTCACAAAGCTTCCTTCATTTTTCATCCTGTCATGGAAGAAACACCTTAATGTCCTTTACATCAAAGAAATGATTTCTTTATCTGGTATCATCCAACCTGTTTTCCATTGCCAATCTCCATTCCCTTAGAAAGCTGAACACTAATTGGTATCCAGTGAATAAATTGTCATTACTTTTATCAATTATATCACATTGTTCAACTCCCACGATAAGAGAGTTACTGTTCTCAATACCAAACAACGATGCTGCTCCTGTCAGGAGAGAGGGGTGGGGGGTAGAAATTCCAGAAATAACACTCCACCAGTGAAAGACAACTTTTGTCAGCTCTTCTGAGCCCCAAAGCCTGCCTGGAGCAGTGGCTACAGAAGAACTGCCTCTCCCCATGGGGCAGCCGTGTCCCCTGGCCGTGCTGTGTGAGCTCTCACATCCCCTCTGCCACGCAGGGCTGCAGCCACCTCTGAGCTCCAGAAATCCACAGGTGAGCTCACAAAGCTCAAGGTAATCTGTAAGTTGGTGTCTGATTCAGAGAAGCAAGAAGAGGCTGCTCCAGCTCCTACACAGACAGAATTCATTCCCCCCATCTCAGAAGAGATGCAGTGTTCCTTTTCTCTTGTTTTTATTTTTTTATAAGAGGAAAATACTCGAAAAAGGATATATCTGTGCAGCCTAATTCCCAGTTGACATTTTGGTTTTGAGTCCAGAGATGAACAGGATGCAGGGGTGTGAATTGTTACAATAACATTAAGAAATGCAGCAGAACTCATTATCCTAAATTTAATCTCTCCCTCTGAAATTCTGTCAGACTCATTATGTTGGTTCCCTTTTTGACATGGTTTAAGCATCTCCAGGGAGCAGCTGTACAATACCAATAATAATGATTAAATTGCTGTCTAAAGCTTCACTGGACATCAAAAATAAGTAGATTAAATTCACACTTACAGACACTTTTTAAAAGAAAATTATCAGTGTACCAAAATGGTGGAGTTTATGATATGCCCTTCTGGAGTAACTCAACACCAGCTCACAGAGCAAATGTCCTGTAAACCTCAGGGACACAGGACCCTGAGGGGGGCAGCTCCCAGCCCCCAGGGAGGCTGCATTTTAGGGGAGCACAAAGTGACATTTCATCCAAGCATGTCACAAAGTCCAGCTTTGGAATCGTGCTGCTTCCTGCACTGCAGGGCCCTGCCCCTGCTCACTGTCCATGGCCACAGCCCCAAATCCTCTTGTGCAGCAGTAATGCAAGTGCACGCTTGGGTTTTGGAGGGCAGAGTTTTAAACAGAGCTACATAGAGATGAACATCAGCCAGATTTGTAAATAATTCCAGCAACCCATTAACTGCAGGAGTAAAGTCACTGGAGCTCCACTAGTCTATGAGACCTATGGATGGGTGTCCATTTACTCACTGAACAATGCAAATCATGCCAGGGTTTTATCAGGCTCACTGATAGAGAGACTCTGTCCATCAGAGCTGCAAAGAACCAGAACAGCTTTTTCACTGAGATTCACTTCAGCGCTCAGGAGTTAAGTGGGACACAAACAATACATAAACTTTGTGCTAATTTCTCCTTCAGTTGTCAGTATTCCCACTGAGAGTCAGTGAAACTGCCCTTCAGCTGCCCTGAGCACTCGTGGTTAGAGGAGTGGAGATCCTGAGCTGCACCAGCCCTGTGTGCTCAGTCCTTTGAAGAGTGCTGGCTGTGTCCCAGCAAGCATCCCTAAACAAACCAAAACTGAACTGAAAAGTTGCTTTGAATTATTATTAACAAGCACTGCACTATTTTAATTGGCCCCCTGGTGAATACTGACCTAAGCATGGGGACAATAAATTGCCTTGCTGTGTGAAATTTCTGTTTGGAATCCAACAGTAAAAAAAACCTCAGAAAAATCACTGATGTGCACATAAGCACATGGAGAGAGCTGAGAGCTGAGAGCTGGGTCTGGTCAGAGCTCTGTGTTCAGCCAGCCCTGGAGCTGCCACACTGATGGACTGGCAAACTCCAGCATCAAACCAGCAGTGGTGGCTGAGAGTTTGGACTCAAGACTAAGGCAGCCCAGTTTTATTTCCATCAGGAACGCTTGGAAATTGTATTACTTGTTCTTCTACAAAGGCTGTTTCCTTTCTGGAGCTTGAGGGAAAGCATCTCATAGAGCCCCACTGCACTTCATGATGGGCCTGGGTTTTCCAGCATCACTCAGAAGTCAAAACAGGACAAAATAAGGAGTCAAGTCCTCCTACAGAAAGCAAGAACTGAGCCCAATCAGCCTCCAAGTAAGCTCCACCAGGGCTGTTGCCACCCTCTATTCATCAGGAACAATGAGTGCAGGCATTGAAATTCCACACTGGTTTGATAAACAGAGTGCTGCTTTTTTAGTATGTCATATTTAGGCAAGAGAACAGATTCTGGCTGTAAAAAAAGTACCCTTGGAACCTGCTTTTATAGTTCTTACTTGAAATATTTCTCAACAGTCCTCTCATCACATGCATTTAAACAACTGCAGCCTCAGGAGTGTAATAACCAATAGAAATCCACTGATTTTTCCAGGGCAGAAATGCAAGTCCTACATGCAGGTCACAATTTAATGAGTTCACAGACAACAAAGCTCCCAAACCAGAGAGGAATCAATGCTAATTACGACAGGGAGTCCCAGTGTCTCCATTGCATCTGTAGTGTCACTCACCTGCAACCAGCAGCTGCTCACATATTGATTTTAAGGTTAGCATCAGGCACAGCACCTTGATGTGAAACGTGTCCCTCTGCCCTCAGATTTGCACTGACAGGGATCAAACAGCCAGTAATTGGTAGAGGGGAAACATCCCATACTCCCCAGGCACAACTGGAACAAAGGAAATCCCAGATTCATGAATATTTAGCAAGTTTCCACACTCCTATGCATGACAGATGTATTTTGGTTTTAAAAGAATGTCAAAACCATTCACTGCAGCTCCCTTGTGAGATTAGAGTGGCCCCTTTTCTGGGAGCAGTTGGTTTTGTGGCTTCATCCTGCATCTTCCTGAGGACTGAGGATTTTCAAGCTTTCGGGCTTGAAAAGTTCAGGGAGGAAAACGGGGCCCATGCAGACACCTGCTATTTTCAGATTTCCTTTCATTACATTTCTCTTTGGGCAGTGAGGTTGTTTACAGTTGGAATGTGTCTGTCAGGAGTTCAAGTGTTCCCTTGACAGGATTGCCGAGACAAAGGAGCCGCCAGTGTCACCTGAGCACGAGCCCGGCTCTGGGGCTGCCACAAACCCTGCCCTGGCCACTGCCACACGGCCCAGCTGGCCACGGGAAACACGGGAAACACGGGAACCACGGGATCCATGGGAAACACGGGATCCACGGAAACACGGGAAACACGGGAACCACGGGAACACGGGAACCACGGGAAACACGGGAAACACGGGAAACACGGAAACACGGGAACCACGGGATCCATGGGAAACACTTGAAACACGGGAAACACGGGAAACACGGGAACCACGGGAGCCACGGGAAACACGGGAACCACGGGAACCACGGGAAACACGGGAACCACGGGAAACACGGGAACCACGGGAAACACGGGATCCATGGGAAACACGGGAACCACGGGAAACACGGGAAACACGGAAACACGGGAACCACGGGAACCACGGGAACCACGGGAAACACGGGAAACACGGGAAACACGGAAACACGGGAAACACGGGAACCACGGGAACCACGGGAAACACGGGAAACACGGGAGCCACGGGAAACACGGGAAACACGGGAGCCACGGGAAACACGGGAACCACGGGAACCACGGGAACCACGGGAAACACGGGAAACACGGGAACACGGGAAACACGGGAAACACGGGAAACACGGGAAACACGGGAGCCACGGGAAACACGGGAACACGGGAAACACGGGATCCACGGGAAACACGGGAACCACGGGAAACACGGGATCCATGGGAAACACGGGAAACACGGGAAACACGGGAAACACGGGAACCACGGGAAACACGGGAAACACGGGAAACACGGGAGCCACGGGAGACACGGGAACCACGGGATCCACGGGAAACACGGGAACCACGGGATCCATGGGAAACACGGGAAACACGGGAAACACGGGAAACAGGGGAAACACGGGAAACACGGGAAACACGGGAACCACGGGAAACACGGGATCCATGGGAAACACGGGAACCACGGGATCCACGGGAAACACGGGAACACGGGAACCACGGGAACCACGGGATCCACGGGAAACACGGGAACCACGGGAAACACGGGATCCATGGGAAACACGGGAAACACGGGATCCATGGGATCCACGGGAGCCACGGGCACCCCTCGGGCACCGCCCCTGGCACGGCAGGGCTGGAGCTGAGCACGGGGCTCATGGAATTCTCCCCCCGCCCGTTTAATCCCGCTGATCAAACTCCTTGTCCATGCCGAAGGACGGTGCTTAAACAGATGCTGTTAGTGGTTGTATTTCAGAAGTCAATGGGGCTAAATAAATCTAAAATTTACTTCTACTAAAAGTGTTATGGGGCCAAGGTCCTTTTATTCTTTAGGTGTTCAATTAAGCAAAAATCCAGAGATCTGCTGGAGAATTTAAGACTGCCATGAACAGGAAAGCTTTTTAGTTAAGCTTTCATCTCTTCATGTGGAGAACTAAATTGATGATTTTTAAATAATTTACATCCCAGAAGTAGTGTTAAAAAAATGTCCCAAATGGAGCTAAAAGCATCGTAAATATAATTTCCTGTCAGATTATACGAAATACCCTGATAAATGAACAGCTCTTAAAAGGACACTAACAGTGGACTTGGAAGGTCTGACTCCAGCTCTCTGGAAATGCCAGCTCTGAGCAGCTGCCGTTTGACTTCAGCTCTGTGTGCCCTGAGCAAGCCACGAGACACAGAAGTATGAGTGTGCACTTTTTCCTTTCTCTGATTTATTACATCCATGCTTATGTTTTGGAGAGCCTTATCCATCTAAGAAACAAAGGGAAACTAGTCATCAACCCAGGATTTGGGGAAAGGGAGAGAAACAAGACTGTTTATCTGCTCAGTAAGGATCCTTCTGAATGCATCACCAGCTGCCAACAAATGCAAATGTCTTTTATTTTCCTTTCAGGGAGTGCATGTGGGAAGGGAGGAGAGAGAGGAAGGAGTCTGTGTTAGCTCTGCTATTACACTGCTGAATTAAGACAGTCACCTACCCATCATCTACTTCCAAACCCCTTTTGATTTTCAGACACAACTGACATTTCACAGCCTTCTGTTGCCCATCCTGTTTAAATATTAATGCCTCCAAAGGTTCAGATGACTGCAGCCATCCAGAACAGAGAATCAGAAATTAAAAGCAAACAGGCAGAACAAAGCTGGGTAAGGAGTGCGTGGTTCTGAACTTGCAGGGAAGGCTGAGATGAGCACACAGTCAGCTCGAGCTGTGACTCATCCTTTCTAGTTATTAATGCAGTATTTATCAGCACTCCCTCCTTTCCTCCTGATTTCTGCCAGCTCTGTTTTCACAGCACGTTTGTCAGCACAGCTCTCCTGTTCCTGTGCCCGCCGTGCCCAGCTCGAGTTCTCAGCCTGTGCCCGTGCCCTGCACTGTGCCAGCAGCCTGCTTCTCTGGGTGCTGCACTTCTTCTGCAATTGTTTGTCTTTCTACCTGATGGGGCAGCCGTGGTGAAATAAAAAGTGACAGCCTACATTGAGTCTTGTTATGATGCTGTCATTCCAATTTTCAAGCAGATGGAACCAGCACGGATTGAGTGCAGCTCTCTGGACACAGGAATTGTCTCCAGCACGACGGCAGAGCTGAGCTCTGAGCCCCAGCCGTGGCACTGACCTTCAGAGCACAAGGGGTGACCTCACTTGTCCTTCTGCCACCACTGCTGGACAGGGGCTGTGCCTCTGAGCACAGCACTGACACTGGAACGTCCTGCCAGGTCACACTGCCCTGTGTGAATGACCAGGAATGACCGTGGGCTCTTCCTCCAGCCTCCAGATCACAGCCCTGGGTCTGCATGAAGAGCCTGACCTGTCCCATCCCCACAGGGACAGGGACAGCAAGGCCTGAGCAGCACATGGTGTGTCCAATGGGGACATCCAGAAAACCATCACGAGAGCTGAGAGCAGACACCAAACACCTCTGGGACACCAAAGAAACACCTCTGGGACACCAAAGAAACACCTCTGGGACACCAAACCCCTCTGGGACACCAAAGAAACACCTCTGGGACACCAAACAAATACCTCTGGGACACCAGTCCCACCTTCCATACTGACCTGCCAGCCACAGGGAGAGTGACAGGCAGAGCTCTTAGAGGAGGAAAGCCATGCTCAGGAAAGAGAAGATGCCAAATGCAGACATTATGGGAAGTGCTCAACGTTTCCTCACATTCAGCCTGAAAGTCAGGAATTATAACAGCTGAACCCTAAGGAGGGGAGGATGAAAGGGCTTCGCTCCTGGGCATGTGACACTGCTCCCCTTTGTGGTACCAGATGCGGGGAAAGAGAGCAGAGAAGAAAAGCAAAGCTGGAGCTGAAAGGCTCTTTTTTCCCCCCCTTTTTTCAAGAAAGAACAAAATTGAAACGATCCTGAAAGAACAACTCTTCCTTTCAAAGACATTAGTTTGGGAAGCTGGCTGTAAAAGGGTACATTTTTGAAATGTGGCTGCAGTTACCAAGCAACCTGCTCTGCTGCCAGCAGAATTCGGGGGAGGCAGAGCCCGCAGCTCTGCCCTCCCAGGACAGCTGGACACTGCACAGCACGGGCTGTGGAGCCTCACCCTCACCCAGAGCAGGTTGCACAGCTCGATGGGCCTCTGGAAACAGTGAGGATGGCAAATCAATGGACACATTGCACTGCCAGAGGATGGAGGAACAAGGAGAAGAGGAAAATCTGAAATCAGCCCAGTAGCTGCAGCAGAAGAGCTCTGGGTTTATGTGGGTACAACTGTAAGCATAATTTGATGTATAGTACTAAAACTAAGGCAAACAGCAAACAAAATTCTCAATTAACATTCCCAGTTCTCGTATGCATTGGACACACTGCAGTGCTTTGCAGGATTTTCTGTAGCCCAGGGATCTAACAGTGGAAAGAAGAAAACAGATGCCCTGGGACCCAGCCTTTCCAAGCTGAAAACCCCACAACTCTGCCTGGGTCCAGAGCTTCACCAGAGCTTTCATTCCATTAACTCCCCACAAGGATATCATTACACTTTTCTAATCATGAGCTGTTTTGTTACCTCCATTACTGTTCTAAATGGGAATTAGGCACAACGGGCACTTAATTTAGGCTATGAGTTGAGCTGGCAAAAATCTAAGCTTATATCCAAGCTGTACAAAGAGCTGAGATGTTTTATTTCCTCCCATTTGGTGAAGAGAAATGGCTCAAAAACTTCACAACCTCACACTGTCCCAAATGTCTCCTGGCAGCCTCTGCCCCCAAAATGTCCTGAGCTACCTGGTGCTGAGGGCTGGGTTCAAACCTCTTGGCTCAAAGATAAACGTTGAGACACCTGAGGATGCCAGTACTAGAGATGGGAATTGGGCAGCCCCTCCCAGCACCTCTTCCTTCCCTTTGGAGCCACCAGCAGCCCCTGTGCTGCAGTCACTGGCACAGAGCACATGGCACTGCCACTGCAGCTTCTGCCTCTGCTCCAGCAGCCAAAGCCAACTCTGACATGTCTTAGGGAGTGCAAGACTGATCTGCACAATCTCCAGCAAATGTTCTGTGCCTGGCACTTGGCATATTTATTGGGTGATCTGAGGTCATGCAAAGGTTTGCCAATAATCCTATTAGACTTCACAGTTTTCCCTACATGACACCTGACATGGCATGTATGTTATAAACACAGTCATTGTAAAAAGAGAGTGATGTTGTCACTAAACAGCTGTTTTGCTCAGCTCTTTCATGAAATAACTGAAAATTGTAGGTAGACATTACATGGGATGCCTAATCCCTGAGTATTTAGGATTATAGAGTGAAAAGAAGTAAACTATTCCTTTATGAAACCACACAGTCTTTTAGATATTTCGTCTTGAAAACCACACTGTCACTTTCCTGAACTGATCCTTACTGTTACAATTGAGATTATTTTCTGAAGTGACTGAAAGTTTGAGTCATTTAGCACAAGAACTGCTCCCACAACAGGATTCTAAAAGTAATGCCACTCATTCCAAATTTCTTTGCTGTATTTTGTGCAACAACCATGAGGAAGTATCGAGCACAGAAAGAAAGTGCCCAGGACTTTAGTGGGACACAGACTGCCCCCAGCTGCCATTCCTCCCATCAGTGACTGATTTCACAACATGACTTTAATGCACACAGGCTTTTTTCCCCAAGTTTTGCCCCTTTTCTCTGGTGTTATTAGGTACCATTTTTCCATGTCTGCACCCTGGTCAGAACAGCCTTTGGATTTGGTCTGACCCACTTCCCTCTCAGTTTAGTAGGAGCTGCAGTGGACACTCACATGGGTACACCCAAGGCACACCCTCCCTGCAGACTGGGGTAACACAGGTGAGAAAACAGTGAGAGGAAATCACGAGCACCATTCCCGGTAGCTCTGACCCTGAAAACAATCTCCCACATCCCTCTTTATCATCAGTGCCACTTGTGCCTCTTCTCACATTTCCAACTTCTCCTTGCCAGCAGTGCCCCCCTGGTGGGGCCGGGCTGGTGGCACAGGGTGCTGGAGGCAGAATATTCACCTTCAGCACAGCCTCGGGTGGGCTCCTGCTCACCCTCACAGCTCACCTCACCCTCTGCTCTGCCCTGCCCGTGTCTGTGCTGCTGCCTGAAACACTGAACAGGTATTTCTCTTTAAGGCATTTAAACTGCAGCTGTGAACACAAAAACCAAGCACACACCCACACACCTGTGCTGCCCACACACACACACCTCACACACCTGTGCTGCCCACACACACACTGTGGGGCACATCAGGAGTTTGATACATTTTCAGCATAATTTTCCTCAGTGAGAATGCTGACTGCATTTTCTGCCACTGCTTCACCTGGGCACGGTCCTGCAACTCTATTGATTTAGGCCCCAGCCCAGCACATTTAAAAATGTCATTACATTTAACATTTGATTAATTTAATTTCAGTAAAACTAAATTAATTTCACAATTTTACAGCCTTAAAGCTGTACACCCATATGAAGGTTGGATGGGTTGCAATCTAACAGATGCACAACTTCTTGGGACTGAGAATAGACCTCCACCCATCAGCATTTTAAAATTTGGACGTCACACTGCTAAGCCTCAGGGTTTTCTGTTAATCAAAATTCACCAAATCACCCGAGGACCCCTATGAGTCCATCAGGTCCCAGAGAATATTGCCTGTGAGCAAAAGCACTTCAGTTGTTCATGTTGAGCTGAACGTCCAGGTTCCCCTTGTCCAATGTAAAGTGGGGATGGGAAAGCCAAGTGTCATTTCAGTAGTGTCAGCATCCCATTGTGGGCTTCAGACCCCACTGCTGGGTGCACTGTGTGGGGAGATGCACACACCTGCATCTCCCGGGTCCATGGCACTGCTCAGAGCACTGTGCAGCATGCAGAGAGGAAAGAGGATCAGTCCCAACTCCCTCTTTCCTCCCACATCCAGGAAACCCCGAGTGCTGTTTTCTCACAGCCAGGCAGGTGCTGGGTCTGATCTTTCTGATCCACACTCTGGCACAGAGAGGAACCAAAGGCTGGTCCCATAACCACATTCTGTTTTGAGTCCAAGAGATGGATCTCCACAGGTTTCATTAAATATGTGTAGACCATAGGGTGTTTCAAAACCCCAGGCAGAGGCTCAGCCAGCCCCCATTTAGATGCAGATGCTTTAAGAATAATTATCAATTGCTCAATCTCCACGGGAAGCAGCAGCAGAACGGAGCTGGAACACGCAGGGAAGGTGGCAGCACAGGCAGTCCTGAGGACACCAGCAGCTGCCTTTCAGCTCTCTCATTTATAAATAATTTATTTCCAGCCACCTGTGCCCAGAATAACAATTTTCTGCCCGAAATCTCCAGGCTGGCGCCGGGAGGCGGTCGGGGACTCGCTTTCCCGGGACCCTCCCGGGCTGTTGGGAAGGGGTCGGGGTGTGCAGGGGGGAGCTGTGCACGGATGTGCCGCTGGTGGGAAGAGGCACGAGGAGCAGACGCGGAGCATCCGCTCAGCTGATCGCAGCGGGGCTGCTCGCTGCCGCCGATGCAGCCATCCGTGCGCCTGGACAAGCAGCCAGGCTCCGGCAATGGGTAGCTCTGGAAACGTCGGCGGCTGCGGGAGGCTGCAGAGCTCTGCTGTGGAGCAGCCTTAGAGGAGAGGCAGCTACCCCGGGCAGGGCAGCGTTATGAAACACGGGCGCGCTGGCCGTGCTTGAGGATTTTGGCAGCGCGGCGCGGACGCTGCTCCCATCCTGCATCCCATGATGGCACAGGAGGCCATGGAGCGGCTCCGAAACCCCGCAACCCGCAGGGCGGAGGAGCCCGGAGCGCCGGCCCGGTGAGCCCCGGGACCCCGGAGAGCACCAGGGACCCCGGAGAGCATCAGGGACCCCGGAGAGCATCAGAGATCCCGGAGAGCATCAGAGATCCCGGACATCTGCAGAGACCCCGGAGGGACACGAGGGACCCCGGAGAGCTGCAGGGACCCCGGAGAGCATCAGAGATCCCGGACATCTGCAGGACCCCTGGAGGGACACGAGGGACACAGGGACCCCGGAGGGACACGAGGGACACCACAGGAGCCCCGGAGGGACACAGGGACCCCGGAGGGACACGAGGGACACCACAGGAGCCCCGGAGGGACACAGGGACCCCGGAGGGACACGAGGGACACCACAGGAGCCCCGGAGGGACACAGGGACCCCGGAGGGACACGAGGGACACCACAGGAGCCCCGGAGGCACAGCCGGCTGCGGTGAGCGGGGCGCGCAGCGGGGCCGGGGAGGAGCGGAGCCGCAGAGCCGGGCACGGCACCGGGATCGCGGCTCTGCGAGCGGGAGAGCAGGAGGATTAGCAGGGAAGGGCAGACGGAGCAGGATTTATCAGCTTTTCGGATATGCATTACGGCCTTCTGTGATATTTCACGGGATTTTATACGGGACTTTGTCCGGCTACAATAGGGGTTCCTCGGCCACAAAAGAAAGGTGAGGTTTTTCCTCTTTTTCCTCCACCGTTCTGTATCTGCCTCTGCGAGCCGTGTGCCAGCTGGCCTGGGCACGAGCAATAACCAGAGAACTTTTCGCAGAGGCTGAGGTACCAGCGTTCATTGCAGTCTCAGTGACTGCTTCACTAAATTAATCCAGAATATCTAAGTAAAGGGGCTTAGCGGCATTATTTACAAACACTGCAGGTTGCTCTCGGGATGCCCTTCCCCAAGCATCCATGGAACATTATCCTTGAAAAGCCAGCAGTGGATACTGCAAGTGTGTTTGTGTCACTGGTGAAGCAGGCTGGAATGCTCAGCTTCTCCCATCAGTTTCTGGAGCATCACTGTGCTGAACAAATAGATCCTAACAATGTTCAGTAGGTGAATGTTGCAGGAATCCAGACATTGAAGGGTTTAGAAAAGACACTTAAAACGCCTATGATTCAGTTACAGAGCTGTGTGGTATTTTAGTTCTAGTAGATTTCCTTGCACACAGGGAAAGATCTCATCTGTAATTGCTGTGGGCTAAGGCAAAAATAAATATATGGTACATTTGTTACAACATTGTTGTGCAAAACTTCAGCCATAGGGGCTTTTGGAAACTGCAGATTGAGCATCATGTGCTGGGTGCTTGAACTCTTAATATCTAAGAACATACCTCATGCAGGAATGGTTTATTGTTAGTGCAATACTTTTGAGATCCAGTAGCAGTTTGCTGAAAGCTTTCAGTGATCAGGGAATGGTGAGAGCAGACTATGTCACCTCTGAAGCACACATCCCTCTGTTTGCAGAATTCCATACTGGCATGGAATCAGTCCTGCTGATTACTGCATTATCACTTGAGCTAGGTAAAAAGTGTGGGATTAATGGGGAAATACCATGGTGTGATCTCTGCTCAAGCTGAGCACTTTCCAAGTAGCATTCTCACAATAAGCCTTGCTGGACCATCTGCCTCCTGCAGGTCCTCTGCATCCCTCACTTCAGGCTCACCAACAACATTATTGTCTGGATTTACACCTATCTTTACTAAAAAATTGGTCTGAAAAAGTCAAATATTTGGTGAAAGAGCCACTGGGACAGGATTTGCACAAGTTAGTGCCGACTTCTCCAGCCTCAGGCTGCAGCTCTGCTCTGGGACATTGCCCTTCCCTTCCAAAGCTGAATTATCTGTCACTGTAAAACGCCTCCTGTATTGAATAAATAGGGTATAGTATATTTTTTAAATTTGTGGTACTTTCAACTTGATTTGACCAGTTTATGGACTCTAGAGTTTTTCTCCATTGTTCTTCTAACTCCACGTAAAGATTTTTTCTTATTTATCACAGTTCAGTGTTATTTAAAGGTTTTAACACAATCTCATCATCGAAGATAATTTTGCAATCTGATTACATCTTGTAGGAAGCCCACGTGTAGCACGCAATGGTAAACTCACTGGAAAGCCCTCTCAAGCTGCAGTGCTTGTCACCACAGCATGTGGAGAAATTTGGGTGCTTTTACCTAATTTCCAGCTCTTTGGCAGACCTAAAAGGGAGATGTGAGACGTGGGGTCAGCACAGACACATCCTCTAGCAAAGAAAACTTTGTAAGTTGTACGAAGTGCTTGAAGCTTCTCAGAATGATTTTAGCTGTTGGAATAAAGGGAACTGCAATTACTTGACAGGGTCCCAACATCAAATCTGTGACTTCTTAAGAGTTTTACTTCCTATGTGCATTCACACAATATGGTATTTGTCTTGACTTTCCAAAGCACCCTGAGAAAATGGCAATGCATATCCAAGGGAAAGGCTGCAAGACAGAATCCTTCAGCCGAGGCCTGACTGCATTTGTCCTCAAAGAAAGCTGACAAAAGAAAGGAGAGACATAAAAGAGGGCTGGATTTTTCTAAAAATAGTAATCATGAGTCCAATTCTCTTCAGTTTACAGCAGGAAACACCGTCTTGCTTCCTTGCCAACAACTCTGAATTTGCAAAACCCTTTGGGACTTTAGAGCAACTCTTGATGAGGTGTAGCTGTCAATGCAGCACTGACTGAGCTTCTGCACCGAGCACACACAGGGGACAGTCCTCAGTCTTCACCTGCCAGTCTGGGGCACTTTTTCAGTGTCTTCAGCCTTTACGAGCACTCATGGCATCACTGAAAATATTCAGTCTTCCCTTAAAAATGCTGTAAATGCTCCTTCAGCTAGGAGAGGAGAATTGCCAAGAACTTTAGCAGGTTTCTTTTATTTCTCTCTACAAATACATTAATGCAGCTGCCTAGTGTGACCTCCTCTGTCACACTCTGCTCGTTTTGGAAGCAAGGCACTGTCCTGCTTTTCCTTACAGCAACTCTTTTTAGTGGCCAGAGATCCTTTTCCTGCCGAAGTCCCAGAACCTGTAGATCTGTGCTTCTACTCACCATGGCCAAAGCTGATACTTCCCAGTGCTAATTATTGCAGTATTTTCAGTGCAGTGTTAACCCTTTCATTGCCCTCTTCACCTAGAGGTCTCCTCTGCCATTTAACAGTTCTCACTGCCCATCAATTATCCATCATTGTCCTTTCAATTATAATTTTATGATTTTATTAACAACTTCTAATTCCTATGGCCCTAAGCCCCCTCTGGCTGTGAGAACTGATTAACAGGGATAGAAGACTTGTTTGCTTCCATTTTGCTTCATTCATTTTAGGTGAAACATGCATGAAAAAGACAAATGTCACATTTTCTATTACCAGATACTAGTTCTGTCCTCCTTAGTCTTTGCTTTTGAATATCATCATCAGAAGTGATGCACTTCAACTCTTTTAGGCATACTTTGATGATATTGCAATATGTAGCTTATGGAAAAATCAAATGACAGTTTTTATGTCAGCAGCACTTTGCTATTTCCCGACTAAACAGCAACACTTAATTTTTGAGTTGCAAATTTGCAGCAGTGGTTGTGGGTGGAGATTGTGCTTGTTTATTTGGTTGGGTTTTACTACAATGTACTGTCATGGCAACTGCTGTAAGGGCGAGTGCATCTGGAGGTAATTCGTACACATCATGTTGAATGCAGCAAAATTGCCTTGTACCATTTAAACTTTTTCAACCACTGGGCAAGGGCAAAGTTATCCCTTTGAGACTCCAAAGCACCTTCTCCTTACTAAACAAACAAATACATAAACAAACTTGGCAGAGCTCTAGGAGCAATGCCAAACATTTCTTGGTGTTTGGATGCAGAGCCTGCTGCACGGTTAAATTAGGGCTGACACCTTGGGTGTTTCCTCCAGTTCTGCTGATGCACAGCAAGGTTTCTGTCCTGTTCATGTGGGGGCAGAACATTGTGCCCTGCCCAGGTGCTGTTTGGGCAGGCATTGGCCAGACCAGTCTCCCGTGGCTCCAGGAGACTTTGCCCAAAAATGCTGCCCAGGCCAGTGCCAGACCCTCTCATCCTGGTGATGGTGCAGCTGCTCCACTTTACATCACTTCAAGCATGGAGAAACTCCACCAAAATCCACTGCCCGAGCACACAAAGTGGCGTCAAAAGGGACTAAATTGGGCCAGTGATGCAGCTTCAAGCATAACATGCCTCACCTGGGCACCTGCCCTGCCTCACCTGGGCACCTGCCCTGCCTCACCTGGGCGCTGTCCTGCCGGCCCAGCCTCACCTGGAGGTGCAGGGAGCACGAGCAGCCCCAGCCCGAATCCCAGGGGGCTGATCCCTGCACACTGCTTGCTTTCAGATCACCAGGAGCAGCTCAAGTTTCAGCAGCCCTATGGCAGGAACAACGAGTGAATCAAATCCCACCTATGCTCACAGACAGTATTTCTTCAGATGAATTAGTGCAGGAACAACCTGCAGGATCTAATTACGGCTAATTTTCCATTCATTTGTCTCGGTACTTCTGACCCTTTTACTGCAATTCTTGAGCACTCACAACATTGATCAGAGATTTTCAATAATTTAACTCTAAGGGTCAGCTCTTTAGCTGGTGTAAATCAATGCATTTTCTTTGGCTTTGGAGCGGATCCGAAGGGAGGTGTGGGATTTCTGTTGGAGAGAGAGCAGTCGGAATTCACTGAAGATGCTGCAGCCTGGCAGTGCTTTGCACCTGCTCGTGCTCACCAGCCCTCGGAGAAAGAGCAGCAATCAGCACATTGAATACTTTCGGATGTTCCTCAGTCCTCTGGAATTAAAATCAGAATACGTGTACTTTTAAAAAAATACCATTAACAAAAGTACCTAAACCAGGTCTTCAGCATCACCTGAAATGTAAGACTAGAGACAGAGGCTTGTGACATTTAGGAATTGAGACTAAAAGGTCACACAAAAAGAATTCAGGCTCAACAGACAAAATATTTAACTGAGCCTTAATTTATTTTTGCCCTAGAAGTTTTGGATCTTTGGTTTGGTTGCTATTTAAGACAGAAAGAATTTGCACAAACAAATTAAAAAGGGAATTAATGGAGACTTAATTGGTAACATTTATTTAATAAAGCAGCATAAGTGAGCATCCACAGAACTTTAAATCAGCTACTGGAACAAGAAGCAGTGGGCAGATGTTCGTTGCCAGGGCTGTGGATTTCAGGAGTGTGCCCCAACTACGAGCTAAGCAAAAGCCATAATATTTTCTTTTCTGGAAAACACTGCATCTTTTCTCAACGCTAGCTTGTCTCCACAGAGAAAGGATAGACTGGGAAAACAGGAACTTATGGGGAGATGCCAGCTTTTATTTGCCACAGGAGGTTAAAGGTTCCCTAGAGCACAAAGGAGCTTTTCTTGCCCAGACAATCCCATCGTGGTGCACATCAGCACAACTAAAGCTGCAAAGCTCAGCAGCAGTCAAGAGAGATCTGTTGAACTTGAGCTGAATTTTTTCAAACATTCACTAGTTTTTCTCCACGCGCATCCCCACATCAATAGTTGGCAATATGAATACATTAAAAAAATTTAGCAGGATCTCTGGTTTCTGTTAAAGCAACACACACAGAGCCTCCAAATATCCTTCCAGCATAAAGCCCAACTTCTTTGTGCTGCACAGAGATTAATAATTATTATCTTATCTATTGTGAGTTGATGCAATTTCTTTCTTCCTCCCACACACCCACACTTCTGTTTCCTTCTGATCTGCATTTGTAGCTGAGCTACTGTTAGGCTGAAAGGAAGGAATTTGGTAATACCTCCCTAAAAAGATGCCTGTTCATCCAGTGACAAAGGATGGAGATGTTGGCTATTGACAAAAGAAAATAAAGAACTTCTTTTCCAAACATCCCAAGAGAAATAACCTCATCATTTAGGTATTTCTTGTGCATTCCAAGTTAAAAGAAAGAAAAGAAAAAAGTCTGAAGATCTGAAAGTTGCTTGAGCTCAATCAATCGTTCTCATTGGACTGTAGTTCTTAACGTGCATAATTAGAAACAGCAGATGGAGAAATGCTCAGATAAAGCCAAAAGGGGTGGGTGGGGGAAAGTCACCCTGGCGGTGGATTCCTCAGTTTGGATGTGAACCAGCCTCGCACCCCTTGTTCTTGCAGGTGTGGGCAGCGGCAGCTCGGCAGGGCACGATGACGGTGCCAGCCCAGGAGCGCAGGGAGGCGCGGGGCCAGCCCGGAGCCTGAGGCTGGCAGCCCGGCCACTGCAGGCTGCTCCCGCCGGCCATGGGCTGAGCTCCGGCAGCAACGAGTGTCTGGCCGGGCACAGCTCCGGGGCCCTGCTGGGAAGCGTGAAGAGCCCGTTTCAGTAAGGGCATGGCCAAAGCTTTCTTCAGGCTCCAGAAGTTTCTCCGTCGGACCCAGTTTCTGCTCTTCTTCCTCACGGCAGCTTACCTGATGGCCGGCAGCCTCCTGCTGCTGCAGCGGAGCCGCCTGGTCATCCAGCAAGGCTCCCGTGGCGTTCCCACGAAGCAGGCGCTGCAGGAGCTGGGCAGGGCTGGGCTGGCAGAGCCCAGGAGCCTGCAGAGCCCCCGGGCCGGCCCCAGGCTGCTGGTGGCCATGGAAGCCCTGCAGGAGCCGGCCCGGCACAGCCCGCTCTGGCTCACGTCCCGCAACGCGGAGCTGCGGCAGCTCAGGAGGAGGTGGCTGCACAGGTTGGGCAGCGAGCAGCAGCCCCTGCAGCCTGCAGCACCTGCAGCAGCGGAGCATCCTGCCGAGCACAAAGGTAAGGATGGACCCCGCCCCTTTCCTGCACACGGACTGTGCTCGGCCGGCCCCGAGCATCACACACCTCTGCAGGTGTGCCTTCCTCCTCGCTCACCACCATTGCCAAAACAGCTCTGGGGTGTCTGCACCGGCCAAAGCACAAAGGATCCGTGCTGGGTCACTGCTGTGCCCTCACCGCAGCGACAAAGTGTGAGTTTGCAACCTTTGATGCTTTGCCTTTCAGAAGAACGAGTTGTTCTTGGAGATGTTTCATGGTAACAAAACAGGAATGGGATCCGGATTACTAGACACCACATTTCAGAGCTGCTTTTCAGTTCGTTGACTATATTTTACCAAAAAAAGGGCACAAAATCCCACAAAGTGGGTGCCACATCGTGCTGCTTACTGAGGGAATTGTCAGAAATGGGAATGAGAAGGCGATAGTGGTGACACGAGTCACACCGTGTGAGCCAGGCAAACTGAACACCTGCAGTTACCTGAAGCTCCAAGCTGGAGCTGCTCCACGGATGCTCCAGAGCACCCTGGTGGAGGCAGAGGAGAGACTGAGAGCTGCTCAGCCAGGGCCTTGCTGTGGTTCTAACTACTAATGAGAGGGGTTATTTGTTATTTATTTGTACATCTCACCATATTGAGCTGTAGATTCAAATATGCTTCATTTGAATATCTGATTGAACATGAAGGGACATTATTAATAACAATATTGTTAACAAGCATTGGAATGCCTTTGAAGGTAATTAATTAAAACTTAACTACCTACATAAAGCATGTTATCTTCTCCAATTCACTTCCAGTGAACTTAGGGGCTTGTTATTTCATTATGCATCCCTTTCAAGACCTAATGAACTCCTCCGTGCTTATAATGCTTAATAAAGTTTCAGTGATGCCCAGTGGCTCCTGCTTAGTAGAGCAACGTGTCCTGACCATGGAGGCTGGGCTTGTGACCCCTCGTGGCTGTGACTCTGAGGCAGTACAGCTCTGCCCCTGCTTGCCCAGGGGCTGCTAGCCAGGCTTCCCCAGGCAGCCCTTGACCCACGCCACAAACACAGGCATGGCCCAGCCTGTTGTGAACCTCCCAGCTCGCTCTGCCTCGCTCTGTCTCTTAGTGAGAAAACCCGAGCTCTCTTTTTCTCCAGGCCAGGCTGTCTCACCTGCTGACAGTGCAAGTGGCTCAGGGTAGGGAGCACACTTTTCCTGGCACAGACATTGGCAATGCTGTTAGTACAACAATGACAGTTTCCTGTTCCCACTGCTCCCAGTGGATGGAATTCCCAGTCCCCTGGCCTGGTTCTGCCATTGAACAGGATGCAGAGGTGCCAGGGACTGCATCACTGACATGACATGACAGGACAGGACAGGACAGGACAGGACATGCTACTCTGAGTCTGTGCAGTCTCTGTGACTCATTCATGGGAGGATGTGAATGAGGAATTGCTGCCAGGCTGGCAGTGGCCTGGAGGGACACAGGGAGGAGGGCACATGGTGGCTGGCTCATCCAGGATCCCCACCCAGGCTCTTTGGCCCCACATCCTCAGTTTTCTGATGCCACAGGTTTGAGTCGAAATACCCAAATCAAGAGTCTCCAGTAAAATGTGGAGCATTTTCGTTGCAGCTGTGTGACTCCCACCTCGTTAATGGTGTGCTGGGGGTGTGTATTCACAGCTTGTGAATTTTCTAATTACACGGTGGCAAATTACCACGTGCAGGTCGTTGAATCTACTGTTGTGTTTGTAATATTTAAATGTTTGATTTATTATTTCTGGCTCCAAAATCCCTGATGGAGCAACTCAAACTTCTTTTTTCTTGTGGATTAGTTAATATAATGTTTTTTAGTTTCATTTTTCACCATATATTATTTTCCTATACACAAATTACATTATTTAATTTCCTTGTGTTATCATCTCAGTGTTGTTATTTCTAAAATCAAATTTCCTTTTTTCCTTCATATTTTGATGATAAAATGTACTTTTAAACACACAATTGCTGTATAATAGTGGGACTCCACATCATTGTTCCAATTGTATATTAAATAATGGGCTGGGTTTTTACAGTATTTTGTTCATGACAACAAAAATTAGGCTGAGCACTAAGTGCAGTCTAAGAGAAACATTTATCTTTCCTATGCTAAGTAAAGCAAGACATATTTGAAGAGATTCCTTAGCACCAGAGAGGAGATAGCTCAGTGTGATAGCTACATTGTGCTGCCTAGTTAAAAGTGAATTTATCTTTCCATTACAGCTTTAATGCAACTCCCTATATCCAAAGAAAATTGATTTTCTTAATATTTCTCTTGCACCATCTCATTATCAACTAGAGATTTTAAAGAACACTTGGGGGAAATCCAACAGGATTTCTGGAAGTTTTTTTAGCATTTTGAAGGCTACATTCTCCCGTACTTTAGAGAAGTGCTGTGTTTTGTCACCCAGAGGAGGGAGCTGAGCACAGCAGCTGATGCAGGAGCTGCAGTCCTGGGTGGGTCAGGGACGCTGGGTGTGCAGTGCCAAGTCTGCTAAAGGAACCTGGGGATGGTCTCATTTCCAGGGGACAATGCCACTGTCCCCTCCCGAGGTTCAGGAGCAATGGAGAGGTGCACAGAGCGTGGGTGTGGGAGCCCAGGTGGGCTGGGGTTGGTCACACACAGCCCTGCTCACAGCTGAGCCATGGATAACCTGGGATGGGATGGGATGGGATTGGATTGGATTGGATTGGATTGGATTGGATTGGATTGGATTGGATTGGATTTCCCTCCTGCCCCATCTGCCTTGCCTAACCCTGGTCTTGCATGCACACAGGCACCTACATGGGCTGCTTCACTCACGACTCAAGGGAGAGGACACTGAGGGGAGCTGTCTTTTATGACTTAAGAAAAATGACAGTAGCTCACTGTCAGGAAGCTTGTGCTGAGAGGTGAGTGGTGTTTTTTCACTGCAAGTTTTCTTTTTTCTGGCTATAAGTGGAACTGAATTTGAAGTGGGAAAAGCATGCCAATGTTAAACATACAGCATCTCTGAAAACAGTGATTATCTCGTACCTTCAGGCACAGCTTCTCTGCTTGGAGCACACTGCTGCCTGCTCTCTATGGCACCATGGCTGCTTACATTATATTCTCCATTGTCCTGGACAGAAACTACTGTTTGGTTAAATAGTCTTTGTAAGATATCTGTGTTTTGATAGATAGGGGTCTCCAGTCTGTATCTTGTTGAGGGCTGTCCCTGCTGAGGACAGAACGCTGTGCCCAGCACAGAGCGAGCCCCAGAGCAGGGCACAGGAGCAGGGCAGTGTGTGACAGGGCCAGGCTCGGGCAGTGTGTGACAGGCTGTGTCTGTGTACAGGACAGGGCCAGGCTCGGGCAGTGTGTGACAGGCTGTGTCTGTGTACAGGACAGGGCCAGGCTCGGGCAGTGTGTGACAGGCTGTGTCTGTGTACAGGACAGGGCCAGGCTCGGGCAGTGTGTGACAGGCTGTGTGTGTACGGGACAGGGCCAGGCTCGGGCAGTGTGTGACAGGCTGTGTGTGTGACAGGGCCAGGCTCGGGCAGTGTGTGACAGGCTGTGTGTGTACGGGACAGGGCCAGGCTCAGGGGCAGTGTGTGACAGGCTGTGTCTGTACGGGACAGGGCCAGGCTCGGGCAGTGTGTGACAGGCTGTGTGTGGGACAGGGCCAGGCTCGGGCAGTGTGTGACAGGCTGTGTGTGTGGGACAGGGCCAGGCTCGGGCAGTGTGTGACAGGCTGTGTGTGTACAGGACAGGGCCAGGCTCGGGCAGTGTGTGACAGGCTGTGTGTGTACGGGACAGGGCCAGGCTCGGGCAGTGTGTGACAGGCTGTGTGTACGGGACAGGGCCAGGCTCGGGCAGTGTGTGACAGGCTGTGTGTGTACGGGACAGGGCCAGGCTCGGGCAGTGTGTGACAGGCTGTGTGTGTACGGGACAGGGCCAGGCTCAGGGGCAGTGTGTGACAGGCTGTGTGTGTACGGGACAGGGCCAGGCTCAGGGGCAGTGTGTGACAGGCTGTGTCTGTACGGGACAGGGCCAGGCTCAGGGGCAGTGTGTGACAGGCTGTGTGTGTACGGGACAGGGCCAGGCTCGGGCAGTGTGTGACAGGCTGTGTGTGTACGGGACAGGGCCAGGCTCAGGGGCAGTGTGTGACAGGCTGTGTGTGTACGGGACAGGGCCAGGCTCAGGGGCAGTGTGTGTACAGGACAGGGCCAGGCTCGGGCAGTGTGTGTACAGGACAGGGCCAGGCTCAGGGGCAGTGTGTGACAGGCTGTGTGTGTGCGTGACAGGGCCAGGCTCAGGGGCAGTGTGTGACAGGCTGTGTGTGTACGGGACAGGGCCAGGCTCGGGCAGTGTGTGACAGGCTGTGTGTGTACAGGACAGGGCCAGGCTCGAGCAGTGTGTGACAGGCTGTGTGTGTACGGGACAGGGCCAGGCTCAGGGGCAGTGTGTGACAGGCTGTGTGTGTACGGGACAGGGCCAGGCTCGGGCAGTGTGTGACGGGCTCTCTCTCTCTGTGCAGGGCCTACAGTTACGCGGGGCTGGCTCACGGGGCAGAGTGCTATTGCGGGAACTCGCTGCCCGCGGCCGCGGCGCCGGGCCGGGAGTGCAGCAGCGAGTGCCGGGGCCAGCGCGGCTCCGTGTGCGGCGGCCAGGACCGGCTCTCGGTCTACAGCGTGCAGCTCCGGCCGGCCACCAGGCCACGTAAGTGGGCGAGGGAACGGGCAGGGGGGCACAGGTGTGAGCTGTGCCGGGGATGTCCTGCTGCTCGGCTGCTCCGTTCCGCACCAGCGGCTGGAGCAGCCAAGGACAGAGGTGCCTGCAGCAGGCACGGGGTCTGTCCGTGCTGCTCTGGTCCTGGATGCTCACCTGGCACCAGGGAGTGAACTCAACACAGCACAGTGCCAGCAACAGAAACACAACTCCACATGAAGAAACAACTGCCTTTGGTATCGGAAAGGGTACAGACACACCTGCGCTTAAGTAACAGCCTGGAAAGACCTGTCCTATCACACGACCGCACAAAAACCACCCCCGCCAAGGCCATCCAACGCTCCCGGCCCTAAAGGACACCAAAAGCCGCAGATCCTGCTCCAACCCCTTTACTGGCACACCAGCCCTGAAGCGGGCCCCGAGCACAACAGCCTCAGCTCTGCGGGGCAGCGCAGCCGCGCCCCCCTCCTCGCCCGAGAATCGCCCCACTACCCCCCTGCTCCAGGGCCGTCATGGCCATCGGGTGCTGTTAGGTCACGGTGACAAGGCAGGAGAGTCCTGCTTGCTGATGGCATCTCCGGCACTGCTTTTCTTACTTTGCAGGGCCATTTTTAGTCTTCCGTGTTACACTGGCTCGTTGGTTTTAGGGGTTTTTGTCACTGAGTTGTGTCCCATGAGCACTTGCGGTTTTCTGATTTGCCAGGCACCGTTCAGGGCAAGGCAATTCCAGGGAGTGGGAGTCAGACCAGAACAACGGCAACAATTAACATCAAAACGGGGAGCTTTCCACAGCTAAGAGAACATTAACAGAACAAACACGAACTTGTTCGTAACAGTCCTAAACAAAATAAGTGATCTGTGAAGGTGAGGAATGAGTGGAGCCAGAAAGAGCCACATCAATCCCTTTCCTGAGAGAAATGAGACCAGTCTTGCTCTTCCATGGAGTTCTGTTCCAGCAGCAGTTGGGAATTTTGCTCCATCTTTAGATGGCAACACACTCCACCCATCACTCAGGTAGCTGCCTTGGGGGACTCCATGGATAACCCTTTAGGTAAACACAAAGCACATAAAGGATCTAAACAGCTGATCACTCTTTGCGATTGGCAAGCTCACAAGACCTTATGGATGTTATTTGCTGAGAAGAAGCACCAAGACCTTAGGTTGTGCCAGTATTGATGGTACTTCATTTCTTCTTAAAGACAAGTCAAGGTTTGTACGATAATCCAACCAGCTACATATAAATTATATATCAAAGGTACATAGACCTAAATTGCCACTGTCAGGCTGACAGGCACGTTGGCAGGCTTCCCAGGATATGCATCACTGCTTAAAATTCCACTATGAAATATATATACACATTCCTCAGGAAAAGACAGCCTTTAATTTTTTTTTTAAAGTATTAATGAATTACTCCTCAAATTAGTCTAGCCTGAAGCTAAAGTTGTAATTTTCTTGCCCTTAGTAACACCTGATAGTTGTCTGTTTGAAGAATCCCCCTGACACAAGCCAGCTGAGAGCCAACAGAAGTATTAATCACAATGAACAAGTATGTTAGAAAGTAACTCTGAGACTGGAAGGCCCCGTGATTTACTCTGTGTACTGTAGAGCACAGACCTCATGTAAGTCTTTTACATGGAGCAGGTTCAGTGACATCTTCAATTAAACCATCCCAGACCGGGCTTGCCCCTCTCTGTCCCTCTCCTCTCTCTTCCCGCTGTGGTTCCCAGAGATCCAACTCTGCTTCTAGTAAATTGTTTGAATAGTTACAAGAACAAAATTTAAACGGCTTCTCCTTAGATTACTCTAGGCTCTTGCTAGAGAGTCTGCGTTTTTCTGCCAAGAAATTCATGCAGAACCAATTTTTTTCTTCCTAACTGCACCACGTCTCTCCTGTCGTTCAACCCGCTCCCCACATCAGTTCTGGCAATAGGTTCAAGGCAGCAGCTGCAGTGGTGCCAGGCTCTGCGGGGTTTCTGCAGCAGCAGGTGGAACCACAGGAACACGCAATGGGAGCTGATCTCCCGACTAAAGCCGGGCTTAGAGCCTGAAAGGCTGCAGGAACGCCTTGGCCTGAGAAGGGAGCAGAGGGGCAGCTGAAGAGGAAGGTGTGTCCCATGAGGGGGTTTTCAGGACTCATTTACATTCCTTTCCTTTTCTGATCCAGAAGCTTTGTAGATTTTTATCAGGGCTTTTAACTCATTGAGGGGAAAGCCGAGGGAGCTGGGACCTGCAAACAATAGCAATGTCCTCGCAGGTGGGATTGGACTCGGTGCTGCTTCCCATGGTTGTACAAAGATAAAGGCGTGTGCTCCTTTCAATACCACCCGAGCTGCAGCACGTTTTTCTAGCATACAATATAGTTTCTCTTATTTCTGCCGCCTTTGTAATATAAAATGTACTTTATTATTTTGGGCTTCTGTACCTAATATTATTCTTTGTGAAAGAGGCAGGACGCTATGGACATCGTTTCCTTAAGAGAAACCTGTTTTATATCCCCACAGGGAGGAATGTTATCTATCGAGGATGTTTTAGAGCTCCAGAAAATTTAACAGACACCTTTCCAGCCTCTTTGATACTGCCCAATTTGACGGTGGAGATGTGCTCCGAATTTTGCTCCAAGAAAGTAAGAACGGTTCTCATTTCACATCCTTTCTTTTATTGTTATTTTAAATTCTAATCTACTGAGGGAAGGACAGAGATTAGTGCCTTAGAGCTTTGAATTTGTAAATGAGTTTCTAAAGGACAAAAGTCATTAGAGTAAATACCCAGTGATGCATCTGGTCCAAGTGCTGGCGTGGGGATGGCGGGAGGGAAAGTCAGAGTGGTGTCACTCGGCATGATACACAGGCAGCTGCTCTGAGCGATGAGTATCGACCACGAGGAAATCAATACCTGCTCCGGGTCGCATTCCAGCCCAGCCCTGAGCCACAGCTGCCCCGGGAGAGGTGGCAGCAGCTCCTGGGGACACACAGCCTGCCAGAGGGTGGCTGCGGGCTGGCAGCATCCCAAACGTGCCCTAGAGCCCTCCAGGAGAGCCGGCTGCTCTCGGGGACCGTGCCCAGGGCACGGGCAGGGCTCCCTCTGGGCTCCCTTCCCCTCGTCCCCACCCCGATGGGGATGGCTTTTTCTGCACAGGCTTCACTGCGTGGTCAGGTTTTGCCTGCAGCCACATCCAGCCTCGTGCACTGAGCTCAACGTCCAGTTACTTCTTGCAGCATCACAAAACTGATTTAAACTCTTAGCTGGCTGATTACAGTGCTTTGACCAGGACCCGTGGCCTCAGCACAATCATGGAATAAGCAAATGGCCTCAAGTTGCACCAGGGGAGGTTTAGATCGGATATTAGGAAAATTTTGGGATTATCCCATGCAAAGCCCACTCCGGGTTTGTGTCCTCCTCACTCATGTGCTGCCCAAGCCGTGAGGAAGTTGTGAGGGTCAGCCTGCCCTGGGCACAGACACTGCACCCCTGGCACCCTGCACTGACCACCACCTGAAGGTGCAGGGCTACAGAGGAGCACTTCTTTTGTTGCCTCACAGAACCTCCAGCCTTGCAGAAAAGTTCATCACTTGCAGGGGATGCTTGGTATGAGGTGCAAGGGACATTTTTATTCCAGGCTGTGTTTGAGGGCAGGGACACTTATTAATTTCTCAAACTCAGAAACACTGCTTCATTGTAAAGGAAAGATTTCTGTTTGCAGGCAAACCCAGAGCTGTTTTGCCCTTGGATCAAATCTGTAAATAGTTTTTGACAATGTCATATCTCATTCCCTAAGTAAATGTTGGCTGTTGGGCACACGTGGCACACGTGTTGCATTCGACTCCTTATCAGAGAATGAATGCAGGGGCAAGAGCAGGAGATAAGCTGCTCAGCAGTCCTGTCACATGCTCCCACACTCCAAAAGACTTTTAAAAGGCAAAAAGTGTTGATATGGAATAGATGGACTGAAACGTTCAGCACTCAGATACTCCCTGAACTTCCTTCAGCCTTCTGCCTGCCCCCACAGCCCCGTGCCACCAAGAGAGCCCACGGGGGGCTCCAGGGCAACCCACACCTTTCTGGTAAACAGCAGAAAGCCTGAGTTTTAGGGCCAGTAATCAACTGCTATTTTATTTGGTAAATATTTAGCACATTTCCCTCAAACTTGTTTTAATTCTTACCACAATTAGGCCAGCAGCTGGGGTTCATTGCCCCACCACTACACAGCTTTGCAGCCTGTTGCCCTTCCCGGGTAAGACTGGTACACCAAAACATGAATTACTCTGCACCAAATCCATTTAAAAACACTTCTTACAGACAAGAATTTTCCTTAGAAATTTATTCCTTGCAAGCGACACTAACTGTAACTTCCCCGTGATTGCACACCTCAGCAGGCTTCCTATCTCGAAGCAAGGTAACACAAACATGAAGGCAGTAACAGGAAAGTAGCGGGACCTTTAGAACGACACCGCTTCGATCCTGACAGTGGCGAAGATTTATTTGCTTTGCATGGCAGCAGCGTTCCCTGCAGGCCGTGGGTGCCGTGGCGCTTGCCCAGCGATGTGTTTCTGTGTTTTCCCTGTGCAGGAGTTCCCCTTGGCAGTGATCCGAGGCCAGGAGTGCCACTGCGGCTTCCCCACCGGGCGCTTCTCGCTGCGCGAGGGCGCGGACGGGCAGCGCTGCAGCGGGAGCCGCAACGCCAGCAGCGCTGCCGGGGGACAGTACTGCCTGGTCTACCAGACACCTGTGCAAGGTACAGCCCCCGGGACCGCCCCCGAGCCCCTTCGGCCGCCGCTAAAGGGCTCTGTTTGCAGCAGGCTGAGCCACAGCCTGGGCAGCGCGCTATGCGCAGGAATTTGGGAAACAATCTTCCTCTCAATTCCCCTCTCGCCATCAGGCTCGTGAAGATGCATCTTTCCCTTCTCTCGTTACACAACACCTTTTAAGACGACTTGCAATGGTTTGTTGCAGCTTTATCAAAAAAGCATTGCCTTACAGAAAACCAGCAGAAACCTCTTTGAGGATAATCTCTTTGGTTTCATACAGCTGAATTAATTCTAGGAAGTAGCTGACTCACAAGCAGACCAAATTGATACTCTATACTAAGAGAGAGAAGGAGGAAGCAATAAACTTTGTAATCAAGAGCTGTCAGTGGAATTATTAAAAATCCACAGTGCTAACAATGAAATATCTTCTCTCCTCACAGACACCCGCTGCACGGACAGGAAATTCTTAACCACCAAATCCAAAGTGTTTGTTGCTTTGTCAAGCTTTCCTGGGGCTGGGAATACGTGGGCACGCCATTTGATAGAACATGCCACAGGATACTACACAGGAAGTTATTACTTTGATGGAGCCCTCTACAACAAAGGTACCAGGGCCCAAGAGATGGGGCACAGGCAGCCCTTCCAAAGCACAGAGCTTTACTGGTCATCCTTCTGCTTGTGGCTGTCAGCATGTTTGGAACAATTTAAAGTCGCCTGGCCTGAGCAGCCTCCCGCAGTGCAGATGGCAGCAGGGACAGCTCTGGCAGCAGGGACAGCTCTGGCAGCCAGGGTTTGCAGTTGTGCACGCTGCCTGCACTGCTGCCCTGTCACACACGTGTGCAGCTCCCACCTGGCAGGCTGGTCCAAAGACCAGTTACCTGAAGGCTGTGGGTAGGACCCTTCAGTGAACATGTAGGTTGAATTTCCAAACGTTGCTAATTATGGGAGAGCAGTATGGTGAGGCAGCAGAGGCTCAGCAGGCACTGGCCCCGTGGAACGCTGCCTCCCTGCAGTGCAGGGCTGAGGATGGAAGCCTCCCCCAGCACAGGCACTGCCCACGAGCCCAGCGTGCTGGCTGGGGCTCCAGCCATGGTGTAGCTGACTGGCACTGTCACACCAGCTTTACACCACCATAGCGGGTGATTTAGTGGGAAAAGGCACAGACACAGAATCAGGCAAAAAAGCCAACAATCCTGTCTTGTAAAACAGGTTTTAAAGGAGAAAAAGACCACTGGAGGAGTAGGAGGACCATCTGTGTGAAAACACATGAAAGTGGCAAGACAGAGATTGAAATGTTCGACTCGGCAATCCTGTTGATAAGGAACCCCTACAAATCGCTGATGGCAGAGTTCAACAGAAAATACGCCGGGCACCTGGGCTATGCCACTGACCGCAACTGGAAGAGCAAAGGTGAGCAGGACCCAGCACAGGCTGCTGTGAAATCTCCTCAGTGTGCTGGCAAGGGGACACGAGGGTGAGCACTGCAAACAAATTCAGCTGAGGGCAGTCCCAAAGCCTGTGACACCTGCACGGTGGGAGCAGCTGTGCTCCTGCTGCAGAGGGGAGGGCAGTGCAGCACCATTGCCACAGGCACAGGGAGCATCCCTGCCACGGCACTGCTGGGCAGAGAAAATGGCCATGCACAACGCCCCTGTGCACAGCCCATTTGCCAGGCTGAGGTGAAGAAAATTTGCCCCTGCAGCATGTAATAACCATGAGAAATCTAATTTAAAATTTGGAGGATCCAATGGAGCATGACATCTCATGAAGGATATTTTACAGCACTGCACAGGTGCTGCTACACTGCAGAAAAATAAGGATGATAGCAAAAAGTGGACCTGAAATTCAGTGTCCCCTGAACACATGAAAAGACTTCAGAAGCTGCCTGCCTCACTTCACATGTGTGACTGGCAAGCTGGCTGCTGATTGCAGTTTCCCCCCTGCATACACAGCTGCATTCAGACTCTGCAGCAGAAAAGCCATTTGGCTTCCATTTCTCCTTGTACATATTTTAGGCATTACAGCTGTGGCTTGGCAGAGGGCTGGGGGAAAAGTGTCCTGTGTCACAGCACATTTCTTTCCCAAGCTGGTGTTTCACCTTTCATCAGTCACAACTCAGGACCTATTCATCAAAAACTGACAAAATAGCCCCCAGAAAAAAAAAGAAAAAGTCTGCTGGGAATGGCTTTCCCATACTGCAAACTGCAAATTGTTACATTTCAGCCACAAATGCTCTTTGTCCAGCCCAAAAGCTTTCACTAGGACTGTCTTGACTTCAGGAAGTTAAATTATCGAGGAGAGCAAATAGAGATGCAGGTATCACTAATGTCGAAGGCTAACGAGTGTCCCGTGTTGCTGCTCCCTGTCCCTGCAGAGTGGCCGGATTTTGTGAACAGCTATTCCTCCTGGTGGGCTTCCCACGTCCTGGAGTGGCTCAAGTACGGGAAGCGCCTGCTGGTCGTGCACTACGAGGAGCTGAAGCAGAGCCTCATCCCCACGCTGAAGGAGATGGTGGAGTTCCTGAACGTGACCGTGACCGAGGACAGGCTGCTCTGTGTGGAGAACAACAGGGACGGCAATTTCAAACGGTCTGGTGCTAAACAAAAGGATTTCGAGCCATTCACCCAGGAAATGAAAGATCTCATCAACAAATACATCCTGACAGTGGATGAAGCCCTAAGGGGAAGGAACTTCTCAGGGCTGCCCAGGGAGTATGTGCCAAGATGATAGGCTGGTGTCACGCTGCTGTGGTTTAAAATGAAGTGTTTTTTTCTTAAAAAAAAAAACAGAAAAAAAATCTCAAACAAAAACCCCACAAACAAACAAGAAGAAAAAAAAAAGATTAAAAAAACCAACCAAAAAAAGACCAGACCTCTTTAGCAGTTATGGCAAAGATGCTTGTGGAGGCTGCTGAGCAGTGCAGCAGTTGGGAATGCCTGGGTTTTGTCAGCCCCAAACCTGGCTCCAGGGGCATGGAGGAGACCCCAGAGGGTGGCAGAGAAGGGAGTGCCACCTGTGCCAGGGGCTCAACACAGGTCCCTGCACCTCCATCCCTTCACCTGCAGAGCCACGGTGGGTCTGGGGAACACCAGGGCCAAGTGTCACCACTGGCTCTGGAAATGGGAATGCTCTTGGTTCCAGCTGGGAGCACCTGCAGAACGGGGGAGAAGGGGGTGAACCCCAGTCCCTGCAGCCCCAGAGGGGTCGGAGCACACCTCCCACCCCAGCCCCAAGGCACTCCAGCCTGGAAACCACGGCCCTGTGGATAGAGCTGCCCTCCAGAGCCCCTCCAGCAGCCGTGCAGGGCTCATTTTGAACTCCTGCAGGCACCCGAGGTTTGTTGGACCCTGCAGTGGGCAGAGGACAGGGCACACAGGGCTGCCAGGGCAGCTGCCCCATCATCCTGGGCACCTTGGAGGTGGCCAAACCCTGCGGCCAAAGGGGCTGCCCTGCTGTGAGACACTTCTGCTCACAGGAAATAAAGGATTTCTTAAAAATTGAGTGAAAATACTAATTTTAATAAAACAAGTTTATATAAAGGGAGCTGAACTTCCTCTGCCTGTGTATCATTGGTGCTTTAAAGTCAATCGAGGACATGGAGTCACTTCAAGCTGAGGCTCATCCTGTGCCACTGCCTCTATGGGGTTTGTTGTGGGGTTGTCACATCCCCATCCCCAGAACTCAGTGCCTTCCCTGGCAGTGAGGGTCTCAAGGGCCACAAAGGGGTGAGGGGTTGTGGTGGACTGAGCTGGTTCACACGGAAAACAGAAATTATTTTTGTCTATGCAAGGGGTACAGCTCAAAACAACAGCTGTGTTTGGGTGCTGTGAGCCCAGGGGTGAGGCCCTGGGTGCCTGCACAGGGTGGCACAGCCCTGCACAGGAACACAGCTCACACACTCGTGGACACCAAGGAAAAACCCAAATAACATCGTGCCAGTACCAAACACCACCCGGGTACAGAAGCATTCCCATAAAGCACATTATTAAGGATGCTGCAGAACAGGATTATCACCATCTCCACTCTGACTTAGTAAAGAGCTAATTCTTTTGGAAATTATGCATTAAGGCTCTTCCAAGTTTCATTTGGGCAGCAGTTGCTGTTGGTGGTCACAGCCCACAAAGTTTGAGCCCAGCCTGTGGAGGGAGCACAAATACTTCACAGAAAGAAATTGCTCTTAGCCTCACTGAATTACATGCCCGAGACCACACATCAGGATTTGGGCCCACCACAAAACATGAAGATTATAACATTTTATTACATTGCCTTTCTAGCCTTGTGTAGCATTACAGGATCATTTTAAAAAATATTTCGATCATTTCAAACCTGTAAATGGTGAGCAAGGACAGGCTGTAAACTCTCAAGAAGGCAATTTAATTATTCATATGTCCTGTAATGAAGACTCTAGGTGGCTAAAATTAGAGCTGGCAAAAGTTATGAATATGCATTAGCTCTGTAATGCCAAAAATGAGCTCGTTTTACAATAAAATAAATTGCAGCCAACCATTTCTTAATTGCTGAGGTACAGGGACTGCCCCTTTATTTGTACACATTTAGTACAAATGATGTACATCTGTTACATACCCCATACATCTGTATGGACAGACACACCAACATGTCACTTGCATTTGTTCTGCCTGGGCTCTTTTAGGACCACAGGAGCAGTGAAGGGCTTGATGGGTGTGGACAGAGGCACAGCTCACACCGTCCTTCCCTGCCACATCCTTTTTGGTCAGTGGTGTCTTTTGGCTGAAGCAGCTCCTCATCTTTACCTGGAGATGTGTTCACACATATTGATCACGAGCTCCATCTTGCCAGACCAATATTCTGTGGTGCTTTTCCCAATTCCCCTGCAAGGCAGGTTTTCCTCTCAACCATCTCTGTGCTTATTGCACTTAGCTTTAATTAACCAGAATGTCTCAGTAAAAAAAAAAAAAAAAAAAAAAGAAGAAGAGCTGTAATGCCACTGAAAACCATGTTGATGTTCACTCCAAGCAGACTTGCCTTATTTTGTATTCAAAATATTAGAAATGGAAGAAGTATGCATGCAATTCCCTCAAGCTTTCAGTTTTCCTCAGGAAGTCATGAGTCATAAGCAGGCAACTGGAACAAAACAGAGATGCTACATTTGAAAAGGAAGAGCTTAACACTTGAGATTGTTAAAGTGAGCAACAACCACACTATACGAGGTGGAATCCAGATTCTCTATTGAACTGTAGGTAAAACGTGGGTAAACCATACTAGAAGAGAGGACATAACAGGAGAGAAAATGGTTTTTCTTCCTGGAAACCAATTGCAAAATAAAGCCTTTAAAGCAATCCTAAAAAAGCATGAATGTCATCACCAGTAGTTCTGTCTTTCTGCAGTGCTTTATGAATTTTCCATTAAACCCATTTCTTTTAAAACCCATTACTCATTGCTAAGACCAAGCTACGATACTACTGCAGCAATATTAACCTCCATGAAATAATTAAAGGATGGATTATCAGCATGAGACCTTACATGACACCTCTCTGGAACCTAATGTGTCTTCCAACGGCCTGCAATATAATGAGATGTTCAAATATAAAATGTTGAGTTACTGCTTTTGTCACTTGTGACATTTATTCAATCAGAAAGATCCCACTTCCCCACTGCATTACTTACACTTTACTTTTGACCTTGGGTGGTTGAGAGCAATCTTTAAGGAAGCTATCCCTTTGAATCTCCTTCTTATATTAGCATTTAATTAATCTAACAAATTTCCTGATGTACAATTATAACGGACTGTAAATCAGCTCTTCCCCTTTGAACCACCATGTTGCATTTTTTAGCCTTCTGCATACTCAGACCAGCAAACACATCCATCTCTCAGCTCTTCCTACACAGCACTATTGATCCTGGTTCCCAGATCAGGAGCTTTTCCCTTTGCAGGACTCCACCTTCCACCCTCACACCCTGCTCCTCCGTCTGGGGGCCCCTCAGGTTGCACCATCCTGGTGTTTCTGTATTCCCTGGTGTGTCCAAGAAAATGCTGAGATCTTACCAGGGAGGGTATCATTTCTGGACATGGGGCATGGTCACCCCTGATGGCTGCATGTTTTTCCCCAAGCTGAAAGAGCAGCAGAGAGGAGAATGGCTTCTCTGGATCACATGAACCAGTGTCAAGCAACCCCTCAAATGAGGAGGAATACGATTGAAGTGCATTGTTAAATATTTTATGCAATAGTGAAGATGATGAGAAAGGCCCCAAGATTTTTGAATGAAATCATCTCTAACTGAGGACATGTGATCTCATCGATGCAGTCTCTCCCTGCCCTCTTGGTGCAGAGTTTGTTCTGCCCTGCTCCTGGAGCCTGCTGGTCACAGCCCTGGTCTGCACATCCCAGCTCGCCCCCTGCCCACCCTGGGGACACCAGGCAGGATTTTTCTGCCGTTCAGGGCTCCCCAAGCCCTGGCTGGAGCTCGTCCAGGTGCTGCCCCAGGGCAGGGCACAGCACCCACCTGCCCTCCTGGCTCTTGCCCTGTTGCCTTTCATTGTGCCCGTGGAGAGCTCCAAGGTGTGTGGGCAGGAGAGCCCATGGAATCACAAGCTCTTAAAAGTACTGAAAACAAAAATAATTCCTCCCGTGACCCGCAGTGGAGAGACCTTTCTGCTCCAGTGGGGTGGGCTGGAAGCAAACTGCATTATCTGGAGCAGTTGGTGCAGACACACAGTGACTGGATTACGAGCACTTATCCCAAAGGAAAAACAGACAATCACAGCCTTTGGATTTTTAGGTATGTCAGAAGCTGCATTAACCTGTAATGCTTCTGAAATAAAGCACTTAGTACCACCCTACCAAAATTATACAGCTCATTTCATAGCAGAAAATTCAAGTCACAATGAATGAAAAACACAGAGAGGGAAGTGATTTAAAGGCAACACCTTGCTAATGACAAGAACATTTCTTTGACGAGTGAGGTTATAAAGGAGCAGTCTGCAGTACAACTGCATCCCTCATGAAGCATCAAATACGCTGGAAAATAAACCAAATCTTCCACGCTGACTTAGCCCATTACAGTGATGTTCTGGAGAATTGTCACACACACACAAACACACATTTGGTGCGTGTGTGACTGCACGGGCAGCGGGTCCCACATCCCCACGCAGGGTCAGGGGTCCCCTGGAGCCTCTGCACTGCCCTGGGGGCACAGGGCTGGGACAGCACCTGGGGACAGGGCACAGCTGCACCCGAGCCCTGAGCTCTGCTGGAGGAGCTCTGCCCAAAGAATCTGCAGAACATTTGTTTTCGTAGAAACACTCTTTTTTTTTTTTTTTTTTTTTTTTTTTTTACAGTCACTCATTTAAATGGATTCCACTGTGGCTGTTTTATGCCCCTCTTTATTCCAGTAGAGACTAAATTAAGCTTTGAAGTTTAGTGAGAAATCCTAATGGCATTCAACTTCAATGCTATTGCCTGAATCCTGGGGAATTAAAGAAAGGGGGAGAGCAAGAGGAAAGAAACCACTCTTTTATTGTTTTCTACAGCTTGATCCTGAAATGACTGACTTTGAAAATAACCTTAGCACATAACTTTATGCATTATTCATATATACTAAAACATGTAAACACAGTTTTCAAAGGTTAAAATAAAGCTCTTTTCCTGTACAGGTTACAATTATTTAATATTTTGACACAGCAACTAACATCATTAATATTAAACAGCACATAGAAGGAAAAAGTCATCTTAAACAAGCATGAACTTTTCTCATCAGTATGGAACATCTACACATTGCCCAGGAAACAGACAGACTACAAGTATGCACAGGAGTCTTCCTAAAGGAGGGAAGAATTAAACGTTTTAATTTTGTATAAAACTGTAGCTGCCACTTAGCCATTGACTGAGAATGAGGTCGGTCAAAATGTGTATTTGCAAGGAATGTTTTGGCATGGTAACAGTCTTGGGGGATCAAATAGTGCCATTATTCCAGTTTTCAGGAGTAAGAATGACCATGACAAATGGAAGATAAATTAAGCTGTATTCACTTACTACAACAACAGACAGGATGCTCCTAGAGCACACACTGTGTGGGCTGATTTAAGCCTCTGCCCTCCCCACAGCAGAACTTTTGTACAGCTCTGAGCCACAGGACAGCCCAGAGATGCAAATTCTGTGCTCTTTGGGCAGTGCCAAAAATATAATTTCACCATTTCAGCACTGTCATGACCGACATGGAACAAGGCCATGTTCAAAGTGTCTCAAATTAAGAAAATAAATTTAAAACAAACAAACAACAACAAGAAAAGTTGCACCTGCCCAAGGAGGTGCATTGAAAAAGCCTTGGTTTAGTTCACAGTACCTCAGCTTTACAAACCCAGCTCATGGTTGTTTTTGAGTGACTGAACAAAAACCAAAATCCTTCCTGGGCTGTTTTGTTCCTCAGACTATTTACACTCACAAATTGTCTCTTCAGCTCTCTTACGTGGCAGCAATACAGGAGAGTAAAAAGGGTAAATAAATGGAAATTTCTAATTTCTTCTGGGACAGGAAACAAAATTGCTCCTCACAATTACAACAGCATCAAAATTAAGTTCTTCTGAGCTTTTGTAAACACAGAGGTTTGTTACAAACACTAAATCCACCTCTACCCACTCTCCATGAAATGAGGCACAACAAAATTATTTTCCATGTACTTTCTGCATTATTTCACAGAGGATTGTTCATGATGTTTAATTTGCTATCACCGCAAATATATAGCTAATTATAATTAGACAAGAAAATGCAAACCATTGCATTCTGTCATTCTCCAGACCTGTGTAAGGAAGACTTATTTTACAGAACACCTCACTCCTCTCAAGCCAGAAAAGCCAAAATCCTTCATTTTAATCACTCACTGCAGGACATATGGTAAGTGCAAATACATCCAAGCTGAAATTGCTAAAGCATTAGCATATATGCAAAGTACCTTTAATCAGAACCATGCAGAGGGGAACTTCCAAAACAACTTTTTTCCACAGCATTTTACAAAAACTCATATTGTTATTTGTAAATTACAAAAAAAAAAAAAAAAGCAGGCCTGCATCCCCAGTGTGGAGAAATAAAAATTACATCAATTCCTGGCCAATCCTGCCAATTTTATCTGTACTAGGAGCACAATAAAACTATTTCTATAAAAGAGTGGAATAAAAAATGAGAATGGCTTTTATTTAACTAATCTAAGAATTAATTAAAATAAAGATTTGCTGTCAGTTGTGAGCATCAACAAAGGAACAGAACATTATTCTAATAATGGCTTATTACATTATTTCTCTGCTGGAATGCAATATTGATTGGAAGTCCTTGGGATGGAACAAATTGATTATTTGTGCAAATTTAACAACTGTTTGCTTACAGATGCAAATGCTTATTGTTTAATTTGAAATAAGTCTGTAGGCAAGTTCCAGATGCTGGCAAAGGCGGCTCAGGGCACTCACAGCTCCGAGCATTTACAGCTGAGATTCATTCATTGACCCCGGCCTGTGCTCAGGGGTGACCCAGCCCAGCCCAGCCCTTCCCAGAGCCCACACCTGAACCCGGCTCCTGCCAGCCCCGGGGGCCAGGAGGGCTGGGCAGCGGGGCTGGCACATCCACAGGGGCTGGCACATCCCCTGGAATGACACATCACATCCCTGGGATGGCACATCCATCACATCCCCTGGAATGACACATCACATCCCTGGGATGGCACATCCATCACATCCCCCCGGCTCCCTCCCCCGCCTCCAGCCGGAGCCACACCCGGACCTCGCGGGTGTTGAACTCCCACCTCCAGGGTCCCACATTTAAAGGGAGTCACCCAGAGCCCGCTCCACACGAACACGGAGCCACAGCTCTGCCCCAGCCCTCCTGCGGGAAACTCCTGCCGAATTGCCGGCGGCCACGGCGGCAGGAGAACCTGAGAACCCCGGGGCAGGAGAAGCCCAGGGGCAGGAGAACCTGAGAACCCCGGGGCAGGAGAAGCCCAGGGGCAGGAGAAGCTCAGGGGCAGGAGAACCTGAGAACCCCGGGGCAGGAGAAGCCCAGGGGCAGGAGAACCTGAGAACCCCGGGGCAGGAGAAGCCCAGGGGCAGGAGAACCTGAGAACCCCGGGGCAGGAGAAGCCCAGGGGCAGGAGAACCTGAGAACCCCGGGGCAGGAGAAGCCCAGGGGCAGGAGAACCTGAGAACCCCGGGGCAGCCCCAGAGCAGCGCAGGGAAATCCTGTGCCGGGTCCCCGCTCTGCTCCCCTGCCAGGACCTGCCACCCCCGGACGGGCAGACAGCGTTAGAGCTCAATGAGAAATCTCTGCAGGCCACAAAGGCGGGGGGCGGTTCTGTGTCTGGGAGTGAATCTCACAAGCCACGGTGCAGGATCCCCGGGAGGGAAGCGAACGGCGCCGCTCGGAGCTAAACCCGCGCTGAGCTGACCGAGCCTTGCCGGGCATTCCGCGGGCCATCCTGCTCTCTGGGGCTGCCGAGAACATTGCTTTAGCTGGGAAAAGTTAGCATCATTCCGACTTCAAACAGACTTCTTTTGGTTTATCAGCTGCTGAGGATCATCTCCTTCAGCCATTTCAAAGTAATAAAAATGTTGTTTAAAAAACTGATTGCAACTGGTAAACTGTCCATGCAAGGAAACATGAAAAGCAATTTCAAAGTGCAAGTTGCAAGTCTGAAGAGATGCCTATTGCTATTTGTGCAGTAAAACAGACAAGGGAATCATCAAGTGATTTGGGTTTTGATACAAATAGATGGGAAAACGCTGCTCTGAAGTAGCACAGAATTCAGGTTTTCATAAAAATGAGATTAGCAAGAGAAATGCAGTGTCACAGTACTCAGCTGCCTTTTCCCATCAGCAGAAGCTGCACTGTTAGCCTCACAGGGTTATCAAAGGCTGGCAAAAACAAGAATGAAGTTTAACATGGAAAAGCCTCCAATGTTAAAACTAAGGTCTATTAATATCCACAAGCTTCTCCCTCTGTTTGGAATAACAGTGTCAGAACTGCCAAAACAACTCCCAGAGTTCAGGACGAAGAATTTGTGACCGTTCTGAAGAAAGAAATGCCCTCACACATCTGTTTGTGGGTCCAGAACAGTGAAAGGCAACTACAATATTAATAAAAAAAAATCTTAGAGGCAAAGAGCAAGAGAACGTATTTCACCCAAAACAATGAAACACCTCTTAAATTCAGCCCTTTCGCACCTCTGTAAATTGCAATAATTGGAAGAGAGGGGAAAAGCTCAATGCTGATAGATTATTTATTTCTGTGAGTAACAGCTTCTGACCTCTTGCAACCTGATAAAAAGGAAATGACCCAGGGGCCTATTTGTGCATTCTCCATTACCATTTCACATTACTTCCACTCACAGCTTACCTGCCTCGATGAGGAATAACACACTTCTGCTTTGAGGAGACTCCGAGCTGCTGCCAGCGATCTGTGCAGCATCTCCTGTGCCCTGTGAATATTCATGCTCCTGGGGGATGCTCCGTGGGGTGAGGTGGCCACAGTCCTTTCAAAAGGAGTCAGGAATGCCACCAGCACTTGAAAAGCCACCCAGTCATTTTACTCTTTATTGAAAATATTTTGCTTTCCCCTTCTTCCATACAATTAAATTTGCCATGGTGAATTGGCATGCAAAATTGTCCTCTCCATATACATTGTTGTTAAATTACTCTATAATTAGTGCTAACATATTGTACTTAGAGCATTTACTATGCTTGATGGTTCCATCAACATAACCTTATTGTGATCTATAGCAGTAAGGACGACAATTAAAATGGTATTACTCACTTTTAAAGAGCCACTGACAAGTTCTACCTACATTTGCAAGCATCCTTTCAATCATGCTTAGCCACCTCCATAAACTCTATTAAATAATTCTATAGTGCTCATTTCCCTGTGGAGAGAGGGAGAAACAGAAAAGCCTTCCCACCCTTTGGGCAGGGCTGGGAGGCAGAGAATCCAGAGCCATGATGGGGTACCTGCCTCCCATGGGGCAAACACGGGGGGCTTTTGAATGCCCAGAAAATCAGTGCTGGGAATCCCCCATATCGTTCAGCAGGAACTGCCATCCTGAGTTCTCCAGGCACTTCTGCAAATCCAGGAGGGCAGAATTTACAGAGCCCCAGGGACCCAACAAAACAGAGAATTCATTCCTCTATTGGAATTTTATCCAGTTACATGGGCCTATTCCCTGTGCACTCTCTCAGAGGCAGGACCAAGATTTAGCCCTTGGTTAGAAGGAATATTTATACATCTGCTTCATGCAAGCTGAGTGCAGGACCCACCATAAATAGGTAACTTAACACTAAAATTACTTTTAAAATGAAGCCTTCATTTTTCATATGGAAAAGGAAATCCATTGGAATACTAATAGGCTACATCTTTCAGATTTGTATTCAGGTATGGGGGAGCAGGGTGAGGAGGAGGGGTAGAAATGACCTCAATTCTGACAGTCACATAATTTTGTGGTTCAAAAGTTATTGGAACGTTTCAGAGCATAATGCCCAATGATTTGCATTCCAGAGACCTTCCCCAGAAACTGGAGGATTGCTGAAGGCTGAGTATCTCAGCTCTAATGCTTGTGCCCTTTTCTCAAATTAGTGATACTGTCAAGCTCTGATGAGATCATATCTGACACAGAGAAAAATTATGGTAACAGTCATGTGTGATCTTATCCAGCCCAACTCCTATTTCCATGGGAGTACAAAAGGAAAGAAAGCTCCATTAAACTGTATTTGAGAAGGTGATATTCACCCTGCAGCTATGGGACTGTATCTGAGCACTACTTACCACATCTTCAGAAAAGAGCAGAAAAAGAAAATTCAGAAACAGCATCAATGATCTAAGCAATCTTCTAATACAATCCCAGCTACAATTTAGTGCCGATTATAATTCTAGGTTTCTAGATGCAAGTGAAAGAAACCAGATGAATTTTGGGGAACTGTTTCCACGTGTATAATTAAAAGGGTGCTAGAGCAGCTGAGGATCTGGCCTTGCTTGTGAGAGGCAGGGTTTGAACTTTGAGCAGGGTTTGTGTGCTTTGCCTATAGCTTGGCTATGGCCAGAACACATCCAAATCCTTCCCACCTCCTTAAGGGAGGGATGATCAGTGCCTGAGAGAGGCTCTGAGAGCCATCTGTGACCTGGGCTGTGAGCCTGAAACCCCTGCAAACACCAAGAGCCACCACACACGGTCACTAAGAGCAGCACGAGTGGGCTGAGTTACTTGTTCAGTTTCTGGGCTCACAGCAGCTGAGGGGTGTGTCAGCCTCTGCCCCTGCTTTCAGGAGGAGCCACAACTGCTGCTGTGGGAGATGCACTCAGCAACACCTCCAGTTGTGGCAGTGCTCTCAAACAAGCACCCCGATATGGATTTAATAAGAATGCCTAGGTTAATTATACATCCATTTATTGCTAGAAGTGCACCCAAGATTTAGTAAGGGAGGAATCTAGATGTGTGCTAATTAGCTGGAAGCTGTAAGAAGTGTGAAGGGTAAAACTCCCACCTGCACCAGGTGGTGTTTGCTCAGGGCTGGATGTGGCTTCCACCCATGCCTGGTGCCATGAGGAGTGAGCTGCTCCTGAGCTCACCTCCCTGCACAGACACAACTTGCAGAGATATTTTTGTAAAATCAGTTTAATGCTCTACCTGCAATTCAATACCAATGCAATCAGACCAAGATTGTGCCCAAATAGCTCTGACTCACTGCCTGCCCTGCTCAGCCACATGGTGTTTGAGCAGGAGAATACAGAGCAAAGAACTCCCCTTCCAAATAGAATATAAATGGTCAATTCTAATGGGCATTTTTTGGAGAACCATCTTTAAACATTAGGCATGCGTGTGTACTTTGGCAATCAGAGTTATCAGACACCATTAGATGTGAGTGAGACTTTGCTCAGAGTGCTGACAGCAAAACCAGGACCTGGAGGAATTATGGTTGTGATCCAGCTTCCTTCCCATGGCTAGGCCAAGAAAAACAGTAACTTGATCTTTAAAGGTCTGGGCTCTGCAGCAGAGCTCTCTGGGGCCAAGAAGGCTTTTCCACAGGGAATAAACATCTACCCATTCTTTAGAGTAAAGGGTTGGATTCCAATGCCTGTCTCCATAAAGTACAGTGATTTTATTTAGATCTCATGTGAGTGAAATTTAGTCACATTACTCTGAGCAAACGGGTATTAGAGAAGAAATGAATATCAAAAACATCCAACTCCCCCAATAGCTGTTAAACAAAGAATCATTCAGAATAAGACTAACTCATGTTAATATTAAAACATCATACAGGGGAAAAAAGTGAGAAAGCAAGCCAGTGAGAAAGAAAACTTGATATAAATCAAGCCTAAACACTCCACCAATCATCAGCTCTCTAAATCAAGAAATCTGACAGATTTTTCAAGTGAGAATCAATCTTCCTGTCTTTGCAGTAAGTATCCTGTAATCCTTTTTCCAGCACAGTACAGAAAATGTAACTGCCACATCCAAGATTTATTGAAAAATATTCTGCCAGACTGTTTGAATGCTGCTGTTCCAAATGTTTTTAAACAAGAGGTCAGAAGAATTTTCATGGCTCTATCCTGCTCCTGTGTCCAAAGCAGCTTTGGTGAAAGGCACAGTTTGTGTGCCTGCCCCAGCAGTACCCGTGTCCAGGACCTGAGGTGATGCTCCTGCCAGAGTTCAGATGCTGCTGAGAGCACAGAGAGCTCAGCGGGGGGGACAGGAGACAAAAAAGCAAGGACAGTTAAGTAAGCAGGGAGCCAGTAGTAAATCCCCCTCACCCTCAGCCTTCCCCATCCATTGCAGGCTGCAAATCAAAGCTCAGCCCTCAGAGGACAGACTGGGATAGGAACAGATTCTGACTATAGGCAACAGTACTGGAAAACAACCCCTTAATTCTCAGTACAATACAGCTAATCAATGCTGCAGGCATTGGAATCTCTTCATGTTACAAGAAATTCAAGTGATTCTGCAAAAATAACCCTGAGGCAACATGTAAAGGGAGAGAGAAAAGCCATTGAATTAAGAAACTATTAAAATTCAGAAGCCACAGAAAACCCCATGAGCTGAGGTTTCACCAGAGTTTCTAGGGCTATTTTTAAAGCACACTGATGAGTCGACAAGAGGCATTCTTCCCTTGCCCAGTGCTTACAGCCAGGGGATTTCAGCAGCTCCATGCCCAGGGGCACCTCCCAGGCATTTTGTGGCTTGCAGCAGGCACTGGTGCTGTGCTGATGCTCCGGGGCTGGTGGTGCTGCTCACTGAGCTCTGCAGTCAGCAGACCCGCAGTGAATCTGGACTCCTTGGAATATTAGTTTTTGGCAGCGTGTGCTAACACTGCTGTCCTGGCTCCATCTCAGTCTCCTTGGTTACCCCCACGAGCCTGGCAGCACCATCCCTGTCCCCCATGAGCATGGCAGCACTGCTCCCTGCTGGGGGAGCTGGGCCTGGGGAGGGCAAGGTGGCAGCCAGGTGTCATCCCTGCACCTGGCCGAGATGCCAAGGTGTGCCCTTCCCTCGGGAGCCGAGAGCGATGGCAGCACTGCAGGGCTCAGCCATGCCCAGCAGGGAAAGGCTCCCGGCAGGGAGGTGAGGAGCAGCAGGGAGGAGCCCAAGGTTCAGTGGGTGCTGAATGAACACGCTGATGTTTTAGGAGCTGGCCTGGCAGGGAGGAGCCGCTGAGCTTCCTCGCTTGACCTTCCGAGGACGGAAGTGATCTGGTAAAATTTTAAGAGATGCATGTTCCCACTGGTGAAAAAAAGGGAGCAGAGGAGAGGCTCTTTCCTTCCCTTTGACCCTTCAGTCTCTCTAAAAACTTACCATGAGAGCTTAGTATAGTGTGGTTTTTAACTAGGATAATTTGTATTCCAGGAGAAAAGCTGAGGTTTGATGTTCCCTCGGAGTCTATATAATACAACAATACAATGTGTCTGTTCAACAGCAGAAGGAGACCTTGCAGGTATTTCTGTTCTACATTGGTAAAGATGGTTATTCTTTTTCAAAAGGCATATATATTTTTTCTTTGCTCTCTGCACGTATTTTCACTTTCTTATAAGCTAAAGTAACATTTAATGCAGAAGTACTGTGAGAATGCCCCCAGAGCTGCAGTGCAGATGTGTCACTGTCCACTTTTCCCCTGCCCTCACCCCACCAGTCAGGAACAGGCCCCTGTGGGGAGCAGCCTAACATTCCTCCAGATGAACATGCAGGAAAGATGGGGCCTGAGCTGGTTCAAAATTCAGCAGAACAATTTCCTTTAAAAATTAATTACTGCTGACATCTAATGCGATTGCAGCATGCAGGCAGACACCAGCAATTAATTAATCGGCAGTTTTCAAAAAAGAGGGTATTGATTTGTTGTTCCTCATAAACCTGGAATATTAGATTGAGGACAAGACAATTACATAAAGCCAGGGAAGGAAATTGGCTTTCATGAAGGAGACAAATGGAAAGGAGTCTGGGTGTCTCTGGTTTTCCCCTGAATCCCCATTTAGGGTCATACACCAGAAAGACACATTCAAAACAGCTCGCTCATTCTTCTGGAAAATTCTCTCCAGTAAATAAACTGTGCTGTCCCATGCCCTGCCCCACCTCCAGCACTGGCAGCAGAGCAGGACCAGCCCTGCTCCCCTGGCAAATGCCAGCTCTCAGCTCCACAGCATCTTCTTCAGCAGCTCTGTTCAGTTCACTCCTGCTCCCCTGCAAGCTTCCTGCCCTTCCATGGAAGCTGAGTGGCACGGCCAAGGCAGCCTGCTATCAATCACACTCTTTATTCCTGGAGCACAGTTGTCTCTTTTTAATTATCTGCCCTGTCCTCTGTCACACCTCTCTGTTTCTCTTTCTCTCCGTACATGTTATTTGCCCCCCATAAATACTCTCTCCCATGAGACAGAAGCTCACATTTGGGGGTTTATTTGGGGGTTTGACTGGCACAGCTTCACTGATTCAAGAGGGAAAAGCAGGGAAAGATTCTGTCCTGCCTGGCAGAGTGTGCCCTGGAGGGTGGCAGGAGCAGGGGCATGGCTGTGCCCTGGGCTCCCTCTGCCCTGCCCATCCTCTGCCACTGCCCAGCCCACAGCAGAGAATTCTCACTGGTTACACGGAGCCTGGCGACAGCACCGCCAGCACAGAAATCCTGGACAAAAACAAACAGGAGGATCTCACACAGGCAGTTTCCATGGAGGCAGCTGCTGCTTGAGTGGGCTAAAAAAATAAAATAGCCTCTCGTCCAGAATTGCACATTCCCTTTCTCCCTGCAATCACGTGTGGGGGGTTTGAAGCTGCTAATTCCCATTTTTGTTCCTGCCACTCCTCCCCAGAGCCTGGGAACGTGCCACCTCCTGAGTGACAGGGCAGGCCAGGGAGCAGGGACGTGATCAGCTCGCCTGTTCAGTGTTCAGCATGCTGACAAACAGCCCGATTCCACATTGCCAAGGAGCTAAAGCCTGCCTCGGAAAGCCAAGGCTTCATTAGCAAAGTTATTTATTTGCTGCCCAGACCAGGAAGGGTCCCAGCAGCCGTGGTGGGTTTGGCTGAGGACACTGCTCAGACCTGGGTGCTGCAGCCTCCCTGGGTTCAGTGAATGGCAGAGGAACGTTCTGACTCTCAATGACAGAACTTTTTGGCTTGAGCTCCTGGGAAAATCAGGAAAATCACCTTCCTCAACTGTGCTGATCAGGGGGTCACCTTACAGCTCTCCTCCTCATCTTCCATCACACCTTCTTCTTTCAATACATTTTATCCCTTTTTTATTTTATCCTTTATTTTATTCCTTCCAAGGAATTTGGCAAAATCCTGAAGCTACCCAAGTTCTGACGAGTTTCACCCCAAATAAGCCTGCTGCTTGCAGAGGTGCCAGGCTGTTTGGGCCAGAGGGAATCCTCCTCCTCGATGCTGCCCTACCAGAGGTGTGTTCCCAATAACAGAGTATTCCCAGGCAGCACTGATCTCTTCCTGAGGGTCTCTGTGGCCTCCTTCCAGGCAGGACTCACTTTGCAGGGAGCAGAGGCAGCTCCAGCAGGCTCAGGGCAGGGGTAGATCTGTGCTCAGGTGTTGCAGCTGCCTGAAGGAGTGAGAGGCACAAAGCACCTGGCACAGGTGGGGTACCCAGCAGGGCTGAGCCTGGCAGTGCCAGCACAGCTCCCATTACCAGCCTGAGATGTCCCAGGCTGGGAAGCACTGGGAGGATGCACCCTGCTGTAGCAGCAGCTCGAGTGCATCAGGTACACAAACACCTGCTGGCTGGGGCCAGACCAGCCCAGTTCGAGCATCTGAGAGCTCTCAGGCTCAGCTCAGCTCAGCTCACTGTTTGCTGGGGAAGGTGGATTTCCAAAGCCAGGAATACACTTCACTGAAAGGGTTCCCTGCAACTGAGGCAACTCTCAGCACTGTTTCCAGAAGTGACTGAGGCAGATTTGGAGTGGGGAGGAGAAAAGGACTGTCACATACGTGATTTCCAGTTAAAAGCCCTCACCTCCACTCAAGGACATCACCCAGAGCACGCTGCCCAGGGCCAGCACCAGCCAGGCTTGGGAATCTCCAGGACAGAAGTCATCCTCCCTCTCTACAGCCCATCCCAGGGTCTCACCACCCTCACAGCAAAGAGACTTTTTCCGATGATAAATATCATGTTCAGCATTTCCATTTGTATCCATTCCAGTCACAAGGCTGAAAGAGAAATTTTGGAGTGCTTGATGTGCTCAGATGGTGACACAGAGACCGTGGCCCTGCCCACGGGACTTGCTGTAAAGGAGCAATCCAGTCACTGGGAGTGCTTGTTTTCACATCACCTGCAGAGAGAACCACTCTCCAGCTGTCCCAAACAAGCCCTGCTTCACAAACATGCTGTGAGTGAAGTCCACGGGCAGAAAATCAACAAGCCTTGGTCTGCACATGCAGGAGCCCTTTGTGTCTCCCAGGAGAGGGAATGTGGAGCCCTGGCACCTTTCCTTCATTCATTCACCTGGCCTGGCATTCCCTGGGCATCTTCTCAGCCAGGTGAGGAGCTGGCAGTGTCTCCAGGGCTGTGAACTCCTCTCCCTGCATCCCAGCTCACACCTCCACCAGGGCCTTGTTTCCACGAGCAGGGAAGGTTATGGGGCTGCTCCAGCCTGGGACTGGTGATTACAATTATTATTCTGCTTTGTTCCCTTGGAGGTTACTCTCTGCAGGCACAGAAAGAGGCATTGCCTTCCAAAACATGACTTCTATTTCCCCCAGACCCAGCTTCAATGAAAATGACAACAACAAATTGTGCAGCCTCGGGGCTGCATTTCTTTTGCAGCCTCTCCCTCCCGTTGCATTGCATTTTTCCCTTGCTATTTAGCACTTGAGAAACAAAACTGATTAGAGATGTCTCACTGGAGACTTTGGTTTCAGGGAATAGAAGGAAGCAACACTAAAAGCATACTGAATATTCATTCAACAATGAAATCCTAATTCTCCTTAGCAGCTCCTCTGGGCAACACATTTCAAAGTGAGACTTGAACATCAAGGTGAATATTCATTATGTTGCAGTTGGCTTTTTCCTCAGCAGATCTCATTTCTACATCTCATTTCTCGTGCACAACTAAACTTACTGCCAGGGCTGAACAGAAAAATGACATCTACGAGATTTTTATGTGCAGGTTGGGCAGCAAACCCTAAAGATTTGTAAAATGCAGATTCCACAGCAGTTGAGTAAATACCAACAATACCAACTCACCAGAGTTGTCCAGGACATGGCAATGTCTCCTTTTGCCTTTATCACCTTTGGGCATGCACATGCTGTCACCTCAAGGAAGAGGAAGAGCTCTGCATCCCTGTGAGTGTGCAGCACTGGCACATGGCAGCACCGGGCCCTGTGCTGAGCTCTTCCAACACCTCTTTGCTAAGGAAGGGTTTCCTCACACTGTACTTAAAACTATTCCCAGCTCGTCATAAAACAATGTCCCAGCTCGCTGCCCTCAGACGTGAATTGCAATGTACATGTGCAAAGAAAATAAGAGTCAGTTTTTATGGAGAAGCTGCCTCAGGGATTTCATTCAAAATTATTGTCTTCAATTTTATTAAAATCAATATGAGATTTTATTATGGTATAAATTAAATGGGAGGCTATTTGCTCCTCAGATACCAGAAGCAATAGTATGAACATTCCTTCAAGCAATGATATTCATCCAGATGTCTTAGCTAATGTTATCCAGCTACAAGTGTGGAGTTCCATTTCTTTTTCTCTCTTATTTTTTCATCCCCTAAACACCAGGCACGGTTCATGAAATGTATCTGTGGCTTACAGATGATACTCAGATATTTTTAAAGGCTCAGGAAACTGAAAAAGGACTGGAAAAAATTAAGATCCGTGGGAAATGCTCTGCAGTGAGTGATTAAAGAGCTCAACTTGTTTAGTTTATTAAAAAGAAGGTGAAAGGTGGCTTGATCACAGGGAGAAGAGCACATTGGACTAAATGGCTTTTAGCCTAAAGAGAAAAGAGCCACCATGCTCAGCAGCACCAGCCACAAACCCTGCAGAGGTGTCAGACAGGGGGGCTGGCACTGACACAGCAGCTTTGGGTTCCCCTGTGTGCAGCTGCAGTGGGAGCTCTCAGCTCACCCATGCGGGGCAGCCTGGGGAGAGCCCTGCTCCGAGATTGGCATTTCTAAAACCAGAGTGGGAAGATGGGACATCTCATGGAAATGCCAGAGTGTTGGAGGAAAAGCTTCAAATGCTGTATTACAGTAGATGTAAAATAAACTGTGATAATAGCCAACAGCCTGTCAAAGTTGATCTAATAATCACTTAAACTGGACTTAGATGCTCGAAAGGTTAATGTGCCAACAACTCATTTCACTGAGCTGCCATATATTAGCAGACAAATCATTTAAATAAATATATCCACACTCAGAAGAAGGTCAGCAGGGCCTGTAAATGCAGGTCATATCCTGAAATGCTGCCAGCTACAGTCACTTGGAAGAAAAAAAATAGTCAGGCTGATTTGCATAGGGAGAAACTGGACCTAAACACTCAAGATGGAGAAATCAAATGCAGATGGAAGCTGGTTACATAATCTTTAGAGCTCATCTCAACATATGATACAAACCTAAAGCACTCCCAGTTTCCCCCTAGATCTTACACTTTCTTTAATTAGGTCATTTGCATAAAAACTGGATTTCTACATTCAAAGTTTAACAGTTCCAGCTGAGGTTTTGTGCAGGGTTTTTTTCCTCTCTTCTGAAATTGCCTTTGCTTTGGGACATAATAATTTCTCTCTTACTAATTATGATGTCAAAACCAAAGGATTAGCTACTCCACTAGGAATATATAGACAAAGAGAGGTGATTACACAGCATTCTTTCTCCATGCAAAAGCCACTGACACAAGCCAGTTACACAGAAATAACACAGACCAAACACTGGCTTGTGCCCCTGGGTGCAGTATCAAGTAGAACTGGGTTTGGTTATGCTGCATTTCTGCCAACCAAGGCCAGCTCCTGCCCTCCCTGCCCAGCCCCTCGCCTGTCATGTCACTGCAGTTCTGTGCAGCATCAGAAATTGGGCACTGCTGGTTTTTCCCTCTGTGCTCTGCTCACCCGTACTGAACAGAGCCATGCACTGGGAGCACTAGAGAGCAGCAGCACAGACCCTTTCAACCCAATGGAGATTAAATATGGGACAACAATTTGCTTTTTAAAATGTAGGACAAATGACCAAAATAGAAGATGCAGCAAAATTAGTAGAGCAGAAAAGTCCAAAGGATGTGGCAATAACTCATTCTGTTGTCATTGCCTGCTGGCACCCAGTGCAGCTCAATAAAGGCATTGCTACCACTCTGTGCTGTGGGCAGGGGACAATGGGACAGAGAGACAGAGGTGTCACCTCTGCCACTGCCCCAGCAGTGCCCCAGCACAACTGAGCCAGCAGCAGGCAGCAAACAGAAAACTGGCTGGGATGTCTTCCAAGGATTTACCCTTCCAGGGAGTGCCACAGATAACAAAAACTGCTCCAGCACAAAACCTCCGAGCAAATGCTGCCTCTGGATCACCTGCTCAGACAGCACAGATACAAGTCGTAATTAAGTCTTGATGCAGGGTGTTGTTATAATGATTAATAGCACAATGAAAGTGGAATAATATTTTCCACCTGCTGCATTTGGCTTCTGCAGGGCAAAATGGCTGATCTGGATTGTTATGAAGCCATCCATCACTAAGATTTTCAGTTTCCTTCTTTCATAGAAAATTGCATTTTAAGAGTTTGATGGTGAGTCTGAAATAATTCTATTGGCTTCATACAACACCACATTCACGATGTTGAAGAATCTTTGTCTTAATTCAAGCTTTCTACTAAATATTTATTTATGTGACCTGCAATGCTTACCAACCATGGTCACCACCAGCAGTCTGTGCCACAGGGCACTTCAGATGACTGGAAGTTCCACATCTCTGGAGAAATATGAATAAATATGGATATGGATAACCGGCCTTTCTAAAAAAATGATGGGGAAAAACATCTATTAGCTTAACTTGATCTTATGCACAGAAGTCTGATTTATGCTGTGGGTAATAATGGATATAAGTGGCATTTAATCCTGTTTTTATGTTCCTTTCGAATGCCATGAAGTCTTTACACCACTGAAAACCAGTACAAGGTGATTCACAGAGATCTGCAATGGCTGGAGGAGCCTACACAGTCCCATGGATCACCACAGGAGAAACTACTCCTCCCTGGGTGAATTCTGAGGAACCATGTCCAGTCCCTTGGCCACTCCAACCAGCACAGGAGGGATTCCAGTTTGCTATTATAGATAGCCTGATTAAAAGAAGCATCCAGTTTCACAGGGAAAAACAGGAAATGTATTTTCCACCAGCTGTCTAATTCTAATTGCTTATCAAAGCATAGAAACAAATCCAATAGCATTACTACTGCCATGAGAAATTATGTACTAAAACTTGGTCATTCCCATCTCACAAGCTGCCAGCCAAAATCAACACTCCCACTGATGCCACAGCATCACCAGGGGACGTGGAAATCCAGCTTGCAACCTTCTGTGAACATGGGATAAAGAGCTTTTCCAGAAGCAAGCTGGAAAGAAAGGATTCCAGCCTCAGGGTCAGCTAAGGTCTCAGTATTTCAAATGCTCCTCTGTGTTCCCATGTCTCACTCAAACTGCTCCACTGCAACAGGCTGCAGTAACAGCATCTAAGGCAGGGCCAGGCCATTTCCCAAGCAGAGGCTGTAGACTTGTGAAAGAAACATCCATTTTTCATTTCATTCCAAACTTTAATGAATGTCTTAAATTTATCAGTAAAAATTTGAAAATGCATGAAGTTCTTCCCAAAACATGACAAGAAGAATGAATGATATTTGCCAATAGGATATCTATCTTCTTCTAGTCTTTAAACACAAACAACACACCATCTGTTCAGGGTGGAATTATGTACTCCTCCTATCCATGTCTCAATTCTCCTGTACATTCATTTATCTCCTTTTATTCTTTCTCCTTTCCTCTTGCTCACTGCAGGTGTTTGGTGGGACAGTGATTAGGCCCAGATGGACAGTGAGGCAGGCAGGGTCACCAGGAGCTGCCTGTCCCCTGTGCCTGTCCCCTGTGCTCACCTCTCCACTCCCAGCACTGGATCACAGCTCAGGACAAGCTGTGCTGTGTCTGATATGCCCCAGGGGAAGAAACATCTGCCTTTCCAAATGAATAACTCTTCACATTGCTTAGAGGTCCTCTCGACAAGCTGATGTGTAAGATTGTTTGTCATGCAGTGCTTTCCCAGGAGCTCAGGCTGGGATACAGCACTCAGAGTGTCAATGAAGTCTGTTCTGCACCTTGCTGTGTGCCAGCAGCCCTTCCCAACCCCAGACACCCGTCCTGAACGAGTCAAGTTGTCCCCAACAAGAGATGTCCTTTGTTCTTCCCACGCTGTGCCCTCCCTTCAGGAACCGATGATCAACTTCAGGGAGCTCTGGTTCAAAGCTACACAAAGCTCATAGCATTGCTCCTGGTTTAGCACAGGACCAGACAGAACCTTTGTCTCCACACTGAGCAGTATTTCAGCTTTCCAGGTTTCTTAAGCAGGGTCAAAAAATAAAAGCTTAATTTTGAAACTTACATTTACCCAACCAATGCTCACCCACAAGATCAAACTTCAAGCCATTCTAGACAGAAGATGCTGGGGTGCACCTTCCTCTCAGCTGGCTCCCACCAGTCTGCTGCTTGCTGCAGGGACCTTTCTGTTTGCCAGAAGCCCAATGATCACTGTAATGAGGAATAAACTGTGGATGTAATTGTCTTCCACACAGATGTATTAAAATTGTTGTGAAACAGAAAAACTTAATGCTATGAAGATATACTCCATCATGTATTATTTACCCCACACCATTAGCTCATTAAATGAGGAATGCATAAAGTAGTCAATACTCAGTAACTAAGTCAAATTAAAGCAAAATTAAAATGCAAAATGAGCTTTAAGCAATTCCATTTAATCTCCCTGTTTACAGAGCTGGTTGCAGGCTGCCTTGGGGTGCCCATGCTTCCCCCACAGCACCCAGTGGCACAGAGGACAAACATTTGACTCGGCCCCACACATCTGGAAATGGTCACCCTTCTTCACAGTGCTGAGGGATTTAATTTAATAATTCAGAGGTGTACACAGGCCTGAGGTCCTTTAGTGCTCCCTTCCCTCTGGAACACACAGTGCACAGGGTCTGTGGTCCAGCTAGTGAACAGGAAAGAAATATTCTCTTTCCTGTAAGCAGCAAGGTGCAGAGCCCACTTCTAGAATGCATGTGCCCAGCACAGAAACAAGAAAAGTGATATAAATCTACAGGGAGAAAAGAATGGGTGGCTTTAACCTGAAGAAGCCAGGTCAGCACCCAAAGAGTGGCTGAAATATGCCCTGTCCTTGTGGAGCTCAGGTGTTCTCCCCATATCTACTCTCATATTCCCGTGTGGCAGCACATCTGGAGATCATCTGACATTTTATATCAGATTTTCAGGCTCTTCAGGCTCTTTTTAATGAAATTACATTGAGGAAAAGAGAGCAAGCTGGGATTATGATAATGCTGTGTTTTAAGGCTCCCAGGAGACAGCTATTTTGATAGCATGGTTAGGGTGTCACCAAAAACCAGGAGACAGACTCTCCAATCAGTTTGTCAGGTTAGAAAATGGGCATTAATTTATTCAATGCTGGGTACATGGGGTATTGCTCCACCTAACATGTACAAGTGACATTGAACAAGTGACTCCAAGCAAGCAGCTTTCAATAAGCAAATGCTCAATGTAATGGATGAAAAACATCATGAATAAATAATGGTGCCACAAACACTGAAAAGTGATCCATCTTTCAGTGAACTGCACATGCTTTTCTGATTTTGTGACTTCATCTCCAGATCTCTTGGAAGTAGTGTATAAATATAAAATATTGCAGCTATCACCCTCCATTTCAGCAATCAATTTTGCTCCTATGTGATATTCATGTTTTGCAAAAAGAGCTGTTTAAAAGGAGTTTCCTCTGCTGTGTGTGAGCTAAAAATGAAGACAGGCTGTTGCAAATGGAGGAGTAAAGTGGGCCAGTGGTAAAGGTGTTTTACAAATTTAATAATTGAGCGTGGTTTCCTGAGGAACAAGGAAAAGAGGTCGTGTAAACCTCTGCCTTAAGCAGCTCTCAACTTCTCCAAACATCTATGTTTTCAAAGCATGACCTTAAACTGGGCTAATCCTCAATATCTGCATTGTGATGTTTACCTCTCTAAGCAGCTGGTGGTTAGAAATAACACCATATTTATTAAATACTTGCTTCCTACGACTGGTTGAGGTTTTGTTTGCCCTCTGGTTAGTAAAATGAGTGCTGTGAGCTGCCTCAGCCTGGCCAGCCTCCTCAAGCCCACAGAAAACCACAAAGGCAGCCAGAGGAGTGTGCTCCCTCGGGAATGCTGTGCCTGATGACCAGCATTTCACCAGAGCCCTGTCCTGGCAGGACTGGGACACTCTGAGCTCCGTGGGCTGCCAAGGCTCAGAGCACCCGGGATGAGCACAAGGCACGGGGTGGCTTCTCCCGGGAGCACCACCAGCTCAGCACACCTTCACTCCTGACAAACCTTGCCTTCTGCTGCTCATCACCAATGCCAACACAAGCCATCTGCCCTCCTGGGACAGCCAAAGCTGCCCAAAGGCACAGGTGCTGATCGTGCTTCCTTCGGCACTGCCCAGGGTGCCCCTGCCCTGCCTGCAGCAGAGCCAGCTCTGCGGTGAGCACCCACTAGATGCTTTTTTTTTATCCCACAAACAAATTTCAGGGGTGCCTTGTGGTGAGTTCCATCTGTTCTGGCTGCTTAGGCTGTCTGGGAGGCAGACCTGAAAAAATGAGACACCTCAGAGCTGCATGCAGTGTCAGTGGGATGAGGTTCACAGTTTGGTCTGCCCCAGCCTGAATTCCTCGTGCTCTTGCCCGTCACCTCCTCCAAGGGGATCATGTGCTGGGACAAGTGTTTGTATGGCTCCTTCAGGGCTGCAAATGCAGGCACATGGGCTGTAAGACACACTGCAGAGCTGTGACCGTGGCAGTTTGCAGCAAGCCTGCTTCTTTGGATGCAAATCAGCTCTTTTGGATCCCTGAACAATAATCCCTGTCAGCAGTGGAGAAAAGAAAGGGGAAACTTTCAAGAATGAGGAAAAATATCTTGCTAGAACAGGAAATAACATATACTACATAGGACTCTGAAGTCCTGAGGTCAAACAGCTGTACACTAGATTTGAGCTCACCCCAGATTTCCATCTACACCTTTTCCTGGTGCCTGTACCTGCTGCAGCATTTTTCCAGACACACCAGGTACAGCTCTGCACTGACCTTTATGTTAATCTCTGGCACGTTCATGGGGATGAGGTGTGTGAAATTGAGCAAAACACTACGTTAATCACATCTGATGCCTTAGTTGGGGCCCCCAGACATGTAAATGCACTCAGAGCACTCCTGTGAGCAGAATAATTTCCTACCAAGCTGCTTACAAAGTTGAAAAGTTCCTGCAAAAAAAACCTGCTTCAGATCCTCATCCTACAGTTATGCTAAATTGGTTTTCACTCTGTTTATCCTTTTAGTCTTAGGTTTTTTTCCTTTGTTTGCAAATATAATTCTTACAGAAAACACCAAAGGAACAAAGCACCTGACTGCCAAATTTCTTTGCTCCAGATTGGTAATTATGCAGTGAGGGTACAAAGGGCTTGAAGCTCTGCATGCTCACTAAATCCTTGAAACATTTCTAATACTATTTCTGATTTCCCCATCACATGGCTCATTTTTCTCCTCTTATAAAGCGTGAAAGAAGACAACCATGAGCCATGAATTCTTGGAAGTGTGACTGTGTGGATTGCACAACGCAGACAATGTGATTCACCTCGTGAATAAATCAGAACCCACCAATAACCCTGTGCTGGAATTTCCATGCAAAGGTGCTTTCCAAGGCCGTCTTTAAAACTTGGAACTCCACATTGTACTTCATCCTGGAGGTACCATGACCATTCAGACCTCAGTGCTGCCACAGTCACACCTCAGGAGCCCAACACCCCAGACTGTGCTGGCTTGAGCTGGCCACAGACTGGGACTCTGCCCAGGAACTCACCATCCCTGTGCCCAGGAATTCACCATCCCTGCTGCCCAGGAACTCACCATCCCTGTGCCCAGGAACTCACCATCCCTGTGCCCAGGAACTCACCATCCCTGTGCCCAGGAATTCACCATCCCTGCTGCCCAGGAACTCACCATCCCTGTGCCCAGGAATTCACCATCCCTGTGCCCAGGAACTCACCATCCCTGTGCCCAGGAACTCACCATCCCTGCTGCCCAGGAACTCACCATCCCTGTGCCCAGGAACTCACCATCCCTGTGCCCAGGAACTCACCATCCCTGCTGCCCAGGAACTCACCATCCCTGCTGCCCAACAATTCACCATCCCTGTGCCCAGGAATTCACCATCCCTGCTGCCCAACAATTCACCATCCCTGTGCCCAGGAACTCACCATCCCTGCTGCCCAGGAACTCACCATCCCTGTGCCCAGGAACTCACCATCCCTGCTGCCCAGGAATTCACCATCCCTGCTGCCCAACAATTCACCATCCCTGTGCCCAGGAACTCACCATCCCTGTGCCCAGGAACTCACCATCCCTGCTGCCCTCAGCTGCTCTGGGCAGGTTTGGCTCTGGTCCATGCTCAGCCCACCCCTGCCTGCAGGCAAAAGCCTCCAGAGATGCAGCCAGCAAGGGGAGGTGAGGAACAGCTGAGAACAAGTCGCCTTTTTTTCCCCTGGGAGTATTTCCAAGATTAATCTCTGCAGAGATAAGAGTCCTGAAATATTTATATGAAGGATTTCATGCTTCAGTGTAAATCCCATTGTAAACCCTACAGAAGTGATAGGGTTCTTCCTCCTCCCTTTCTCTCCTTGGCTGTCTCTCTCCACGTATATAAAAATAAACTGATAATATCCAGCTAGGCTGAATAAATTCAAAGCTATTGAGCTGTGGAATTACAATTGCCCAGAGAAAAGCACAGAAGAAAGTGACTTTCCTTCCTACAATGCAGGGGTGAGTAATGGACCATAAACATGAGCTGAGCTCCTCACCCTCCTGACTGACACAAATACACATCAGCTGGAAGATGCCAGCTCCATTTGAGGCCAGGCACTGCATGTGTTAGAGCTGAGGGAGCAGGAGACACAACCATCATTATGGGGGAAAGAACAATGCTGTCATCTCAGCACAGAGCTCCCAAACAGCATCGAGAAATCAAACGTAATTGGGAGAGGTACAAACATTAATTCACAGCATGGAGCAGCAAACTCCCCACTGCCATGCTCCCTGCACAGACAAGATGTTTTCCACCCAGGGCTGGTGAGGCAGCAGGAGGTCCCAGCACCTGAGGCTGATGGCAGATGCACCAAGGGAGAGCTGGCATCACTCTGCTCCTGCACGGGAGCAACAGCAGGAGACTGACCCTCAACCCCCCTGACTACTCTGGTACCACCACAGCCTAAAAATGGGGTCATCTTCAACTTTAAAAATACTTCAAACTTTCTTCATTACGGTGATTTTTGCAATGAGCAGCACTGCTTTTGTCCAGCCCAAGGTTTGCATACCTGAGAATACCTTGTGGAGAGGGCCAGTCCCAGTTGCTTCACCACACCAAGCTGCCAGTGATGCAGGGCTAAGGCTGCAGGGAAAGGGTTCCCTCAGCTCCATCCCTGTTCCTGCTGGTGCTGTGACATGTCTGCTGAGGAGAGGGCTCACTTGGATACACCTGGAACTCCAGGTGAGAAAACACACACCTGTAAGAACTACACTCCCAGGCATTACTTCCCATGGAGAGCAAGGGCTCAGGTGGATCAGTCAGCGTTTGGTGCTGGGCACATATTGAAAATGACAGGCAGTGCCTGAAAAAGCTTTTTGCTCTCAATGAGCTGCAAAGGTAGTTATTAAATTATTGTGAGCTATAAATAAAGCAGAAATGGCTTTTCATAAAGGGCCTTTTTCCATCCACAGATAGGGAAAAATAAAAAACCTTCACACAGGAGTCCTCACACATCACAATGCTGCCTTTTCCAACATCCTCAGCTTTTGTCTGCTCCCAGAGCAGCTTTTGTGTGCTCCAAACCCCTGGCAGAGTGTCCAGCTCATTAGGCACGTCCCTTGTGCTTGCAGTGCTTCCCACAGGAGGCAAGGGCAGGCAATGCAGAGGGGTCTCAGCACCCCCGAGCTCCTGCAGCACAGAGCAGCCCCAGGAGCACGGGCTCTGCCTTCAGGGACAGCCAAAAAGCCACAGGCCCTTCCCTCAGAGCCCGAGGTCCTGCTGCACATGGACAGCACGAGTCAGAGTCAATGGGGCTGACAAGATAATGTGTGATTTCTTTTTCTCAGTAATTGTTGCGTGCTAAATTTAAACATGACAAAGCACATTGTATTTCTGCCTCAACTTTATCACTTCATAAGAAAAATGCTTGAATACTTCCCAAATTACAGCCCAGCCTAGAAGAGCTTTTTAAGCTTCTAGCAGAATTGGTTATTTCAGGTTAATAGAAGTGTTGTGAGGTCAGTGCTGTGAGCCCAGCAGCGGCCTCGGAGGGGAGGATGAGAGCATGCCAAGGGCAATGAATGCAACGCACAGCCACAACACTCACACGGCCTGTCAAAATACTCCCTGGGTTTCTTTAGTTAATAAAGATTAGGAAATTATTCCCACCATTTTAGGAACAGTTAATGCTACACTAATGTGGTAAGCTATAGATAATCTATTGCAACATTAATAGGCAATCTCTTAAAATGCATTTACAGCCTCATATAATGGAGAGGAGCCTGAAGTGCCAGCTCAGTAATGTGCACCTGCTTAATTCTGCAGACACAGCTCGTTCCTGGCGAGCTTCCCTGGGAGACTGGCTTTGGGAAAGCAGGTCAACATCTGGATTTCCTGACTCCAGTAAAGGCCAGCCCCTGCCCACACACACAGCACAAAACTGCTCCACTCCTCACACATGGGCTCCGAATTTCACACAGGGAAAATCTTGCAAAATGTATCCAAAGGTCAGTAGAATGGGGCAAAAGCTTCAGAGCCCAATGAAGTGCCACGTTTCCAAAAGGAAATGGGACGGTGGTGGATTGGTCTCTCCTGTAATATTCCTGCTTCTTTTAGCACACTGGAGAGTAGCAGTGGGGAGGAAGGGCAGGAGCACCACAGCCATCAGCTGCCAGCTCTGGCACAGGCCACACACATCATCCCCAGCCCATTTCTGGTGACAGCTTAAAAGTTTGATCTGCTCTTTAGAAGTTAGTGCACAAAAACATTTCAAGGCAATATTCCATGCTGGGCATCCATTAAAGGAAGCAAATACAGTCTAAGCCTTCCCATGTCGTTTTCATAGAGAAAATAAGGGAACTTTGCTGCCAAAATTGTGTCACCTCATAAATTCCCTTCACAGCAGAGCAGCAGTGAGTGATGTGAAGCAGGCACTAATCCATCCCAGTGAATTACAGCATGGTCCTGAAAGCAGATTCTTAACACTAGCAGTGGACTTTGCCTCCACTGGGTATTTAGCTACATTTGGTTTTTAGCTGTGAATTTTGGCTGCTGAACTCATGTTAGGCATGAGAAGCAGCCGCCTGGGTGTGCAGCCCTAGCATGAAATTAAGGAGGAGTCCTTAATATCCAGTCTCATGTCACATATGCAATGTCACCTGGGTGCTGTGCAAGTCTTACACCACTTTGGGGATGTCTCTGACACCTGACAGCCAGAAAACAGAAGATGGATTTAGTCTGGATCTTTTGCATTAAGGCAAAACTAATTCTATGGCTTGGCTGGATGGAAATCTACACTGAGTATCCCCACTACACAGCTTACATCTGCCAGTTGTAGAAACAGGAGGATGGACAAGCCAAAAAAAGATCTAAAGAAGCTAAAGAGGTTCATTTGTGTAATTAAACAACTAATCAAGATGTCAGCTCAAAAGATGCATCCATGGTCTGACCATGATGATGAAACAAGGCAAATGCATTTTACACTGAAAGATACAAAAACTAGACAGTTTATTTTCTGTATCCATGTGCATTTGCATGGATTCTGTTAGTAATCAGGACAGAGACAGAGCAAGATCTTTTCCGGATCAAAAATATTTTAAAGTTCTAGCCATGAGATCAACAGGCAGAAATTACTGTAAAAACCTGTCTAGCTGCTCCACCCTTATGAAAAGGAGACAAATATCCACGTACTGCAGGAGACACCTCCAGAGAAAACAGATTCTCACTCACTGGCTCCTTGAACTGGGGAGAGACAAATTCCTATGGAATATTTCCATGTGTGCCTTATTAATGCAAACAGCTGCATAGCAAAAAAAACCACAGACCAACAATGACTTGTAGAAAACTCCATAAATCTCCTGCACTATGTTGCTGTCTTCTTTATGGTAATGGTCAATACTGAATATTAATTGAAAATCAATGGTACCAATAATACTTCAACTAAATATAGAGTATAGCTCCACATTTTCTTGTATCTCCCATGTGAGGCTTTCTCTAATATCATCTTAAGCACTTCATTTTTTGGCTATAATTAAAAATGCTATCGTGTGCTGTCTGAAAACTGATCACAGTCTGTTCATAAAAACCTGCTAGGGAATGTATCATTGTGATCACAGCTTTACACAGAGGCCAGGGCAGTGCTTGCATCCGTTCAAGAGCATCAACTGGGCCTTCAGAACACACAGAGATATTGTTTTTCCCATTAATGGGTGCAAAGGCTGTAGTTTAATTTACACAAATTATACCCTTAGTACCTTCCCATGAGCATGGCTTTGAATGACAGGCATCTTGATTTTGTAAAACAACATCTGAAACAGAGTGGCACAAAAATGCTGTCCCCAGCATGTCCATAGGGCCACTTCACTGCCCATCAGGACAAATGTCCTGGGGCACTAAAGAGATTGCATTTATAATAATTATGTTAGAATTACAGTGATGAATTCTGACAGGTGTAACTTCTTCAGGGTTATGACTGAAATGGAAAATTACATATTATCTCTTCATCCTTTGTCATTTGACTTGCATTTCCTTCATCAAGACTTGGAAAACCTGAAGTTAGTGTTAGCATTGGTACACCTCCCCTGCAGATTCATGGCAAAAACATGAATCCATTTCAACTGATTGCCAAATTCATACCCTCAATAAAGGAGGATTTAAATACAGTGTAACGTCCAAGTAGTTCACAGAATGGTACAAGAGTCAGGATGTGAAACAATTACAATTAAAAAACCCTGAAAATGGAACCTAACCTGTGAAATGAATAAAGCTCTGCATGGATCAGAATTTCCATTTCTCAGTGTTGTACAGCTTCGAACTACAGCTAATTCCAAGTCAGAAATTACTTTTCTTTTTAACACAAAAATATCTTATAACATTTCAATCCATTGTACTACAAACTGCAAGTAAACTTGTGCAAGAAATACGAAGCTGCATCACTTAACTTTCAAAAGGTGTATTTTGACAATGTGCTTTGTTTGTCCCTGACTATTTCCTGGATATCAATACATCCCCATTTTCAGTGTTAATGAAATAGCAATTCCAAAAATAAAAATGTCCCATCAGAAAACTCTCCATAACTGTAATCATCAGCGAGAAGGCCAGGCTGCCAAAAGGCAGCAGAAAATTTGGTAAATGAAATGCTTCAGCTGTCTTTGTGGAATACCTTATCTCAGCTGTCAGTTCTGAGGTTTCCTATCCAAACCTCTGACCACAGGTCCTGGGCTGCCCTTCTGCCTTGCTCTGAGCACTTTTGTGAAAAGAGCAGCTCTAGGGAATGAGATTTTTTCAGGACAGCAGAAACCATGAACATTCTTTCCTTGGTGCTATTCTTAGACTGAAATATTCATCCTTAAATTGCTTCTGTGTCTCCAACTGGGTTGTCTGGCAAGCTGACAGACAAATCTTAGTAAAAGACATACTTGATAAATGTGCCAGAAGTGCTTGCAGTCTTGTTACAAAAAGAAAAAAAAAAGAATGGGGGGAAAATTAGGAAAAGAGCAAAAGAATAAGACAGAAGAAAATGCAAATTGCTCGGCCAGTCTGGCTCTGTGGATAACTTCTGGGAAAAGGCAGCGAGGATTAACAAGAATGACAATTTCAACAACTGGGTTAATGTTTCCAGCAGAGACAAGATCTGTTGGCTACTGAGTTCAACAGAGCCTTGACTTGCACAGCCACACAGAGCAACCTCAGCATGGTGAGAAAATGACTGAGTGATTGATTGATTGATTGAGTGAGTGAGTGATTGATTGATTGCCAAGGCTCTGGTGCTGAACTTTATTTTCTCCCTACAGTATTCACAGCAAGGTAAGCCACATAAATAAACGGCCCCGAGGTACATTAACTCCACTGAAAGGAAAACATGATCCTGTCACAAAGCATCCATCCAACAATTCTTCAAAACCATAAGTGAGGCCATAGTTGGCTGTCCCTGTAATCCAGACATTAATTTACTTTTCCAAAATTGTTCATTCCACAAAGATCATTCTGCCTCCAAAATCGTATCACTGACCTGTGAGGTTTAGGTCTTAGTTTTGAGGATTTTTGTTGTTTAAAAGGGTTAGGGTTAGTTCAAAAACTTTTAGACTATGATTGCCTGAAATTCACATGAGAATCAACATGGAAATTAAAACCACTTATATTGCAAAATAACACTGTGCCCTTTGGCAGCACCAAAAAGTCTTGTCTGGAAAGAATTAACTCTGATTACAAGGGACTAAAAAGCCCAAGATAGCCATATATTTAAATTTAATGTGCATAGTCCCACTAAATGTATTAGGCTTTGAAATGTGGTGAGGGGCTGCAGAGCCTTGGGAGGGCCGTGTCTCCCCTTGCAATGCTGAGATTCTGCAGTTTGGGATCCACCTCAGGCAGCTCTGCAGCCTTTCCTCTGGAGATCCTGCCATCCCACACCTCCCGTGGATGCAGTATTTTAAAACATCTATTACAGGAGTTGCACAGCAGGTGCCCATCATAAATCCAGACATTTTCCCCCTCATTTCACAGTAAATAAATTACATTCCATCTTCTCAAAGATTTTGAATTCTATTTCCATTTAAAAGTTTCTGTTGCCGGAAAAGCCCAACCCTGTTACAATGAGCACTATGTTTGAAACACTGCTATAAATACATATTTTGAAACTGCAGCACAATGAAAGAAAGAGCACCACTACTTATCTTACAAAATCATTGATTGCACTTGCATTATCTTCTGAAGACATGGCACCTGAAAACACATTAATGCTCTGTTCCTGAGAGAAGCAGAAGAACTGAAAATCAGCCAGCCCAGGTGGTGTGTGAGTGTGGGAAGCAACTCCAGTAAAAGGAACTTCTCACAGTGACTGCAACCAGTGGGGGAAGCCAAACGCCCCACTCCTTCACAATACAAAACAAAAAAAAGGCAAAGTGAAAATTGGAGCAAGTGTCTACAGAAAAGAATTGCTACTACTGCATTCACACATCTGGTAAAAGCCACCTTCTGCTTAAACTGTGCTCCTTTATGCTCTTCATTTATGCCAGAAAAAAAAGTTAAAAGCCAAAGCACTCCTAGAAGTAACTGCTGATGCCCCATCTCTGCTGGAGCTTGTCCCTTTGTTGGGAGCCATTGTTGATACCAGCACGGAGCAATTACCATGAACCTCTTCAGTATCTCTTCAAGTGACACAAAAACCAACCCTCAAAATTAACTCCAAATGATCCTCTAAAGAACTGGGGAGGGTTCCTTGATTCTGGGCTGCTGTATCATCTGCCTGCTGCTTGCAGATAATACTCAAAGGCTTCTTCCCCCTCGAACCTTCCAAAAGAGACAGTGTCAAACAAAAGGAACAGCACGTTAACATCTCCTCAGCCTGGTGTCAGAGTCCACAGCAGAAAAATGGGCAAGAATGGCACCAAACATGCAAAGAGGAACTTCTCACTTTTTCCAGAAAGCTACTGAGACACTCTAGGTACAGATGTTCATGCAACTAAAAAAAAAAACACAATCAGAAAATGAAGTTGGAAAGACCAGAAAAAAGTGTTTTAAGTTTCTCTATGTGCCAAGCACATGACCAAGGAGCTTCTAAAGCACCCTGCAATGAAGTGCACTTTGCTTTCTCAGGCTGATCACTGGGGTCCACCAGCAAGCAACAAGACATTCAGCTTCAATAAAGGTGTAAGAGACTGCCTTTAAGAGTTAATTCTGGTCCTCATTTATCAGTGTTCTGTTTAACATCACTGACCTTGAGCCAATGCCTTTACACAACAGGTGGGTGCATTTTCTAGTTTTCCCAGAGTCAGCAGTCCTGCTGAAATAAACCTTCTTGGTTTTGTCCTCCTCCAGCCTTTAACACAAATTCATGGCAAACATCCCTCCTTACAGTCTTCTTGAAAACAAGGTAATTCTCCTGTCTGTCCTCTTTCAGCCTCCCCAGCCACTAGCAGTTACTAAAACTGAAGCCTATACTCTTGTGAAAGCAGAAGCTGAATGCTATACAGCACTTTAGAATTAACATGCTAATGAATTCTCTGAAATAATTGAATCTAAGGTTACAATCAATGGCACTAATTGTCTCAGGGATAGGCTATTACAAAAAAAAAAGGATAATTAGAATCACTTCTGCAAACAAAATCCTTTGTTATTAATTAAGGTGAAAATTAACTGTCAATCATGTTTACCAGAAGCAAATTCAAGGTTCACCTGATGGTGATGTAATAGACATTCTCCTTCTCTAACAGGATACTGAGCAGACATCTCTGGGCTGAAGTATCCAGGCTGCCCTAAAGCCTAACCTTTAGCTGAGATCAAGAACACGAGTCATCCTCATTTTGATTGCTCAGTCAGTACAAATTGTATGGTTATAAATTTACAAATTCTGTCCTAACCCTACATCTTGAAAAAATGCCAACTTGCAGGAAACGGGATACCTGATCCCCGTGTGTTTGCTGGCCCAAGTCGCAGCATTGCTGACAGACACCACTAAAAACAATAACCTGCAGGTGAGAGCAGAAGAATTTGAGCAAGTCAAAACCACCCGAATGTTCTAAAGCCCCGCGTGTCGGGAGCAGCCTCGCATCTGTCACAGCAGCCGGGGCTCGCTCAGAACAGAGCACAGTGTCTTCGGGAAAGCCTGGGGGTAAAAATCCTTTCTGGGTCAGCCCCTGGCACTGCACTCTGGATAACTGCATCACTGGGAAAGCTTTGAGAGCAGTTCCTACTCCATAGGCACTCTAGGGAAAGCTGGCAGCCAGAGCCTGGGCAGGCGGGAGCAGCCCCGAGGCTGAGCCCCGCTGCTGGTGGACGGTGCCACATCCAGCTGCCACCCCTGGGTGTCCTGATGTGCCCTGGGCTCCCCTGGGTGTCCCCTAATGTGCCCTGGGCTCCCCTGGGTGTCCCCTGATGTGCCCCAGCAGGCACGGGGGCTCCAGGCTGGGCTGGCAGCAGGGAACACCTCACTGAGGTACCCCTGGAGCTCAGCCCTGCCCGCCCACCCAGCAAACACACGAGCTCAGAGTCTCCAAACCTCACAGAAGAAATCGGCATTTTACACTTCGGCTCCAAGTCCCAGCAAGGTGTGAATTATTATCCCACAGTGACCGTCTAAATCTCATAATAGCAATATGAGATGATAATACCTACATTGTAGATCCTTTTTCCAATAATAAAAAGGACATAATGATCGAGTTAGTAGGTATAAGCCTGATGACTCTGTTAAGATTTTCAATTAGTGAAACAAAATTGATACGGGTGTGCCCCTACTTCCTGACTGCTCCAAGTGCAGGATTTATTGCTCTACCTTATGTTTTTAACTCCTGCTATAGTTGGAGGAGACATCTCTTGCTTGGAATATGCATTAACATCTTCTCTGCCTCCGAGCTTTCTGGAAAACAAGATGTAGCTGCAGGAACTATTCCTTACTTGGTTTCACCTAATGACAGGCAGTGTTTTATAGATTATTCCAATGCTGGAGAAAGAAGAAGGATGAAGAATTTTAGTGGATGCAAGGGTACAAAACACAGATGGCTAGTAGTGGAAAGAGCTACTTATTCCCTTGGCAAATTCAATGGCATAATTGAATCTTCTCTGTAACAAAAAAAACCAACAAAACAAAACAAAAACCAACAAAAAAAACCAAAAAACCAAACAAACAAAACCACAAAAAACAAACAACAAACAAAAAAACCACCCCAAAACCCAAAAAAACCTCCCCCCCAAAAAAACCCAAACAGACTTAGACCATCTGCAGGCTCTGCTGAGTTCAACACGAGATAGATTTTATTTCATACAAATGAGTGTCAGATCCAAAGATCAGCCGAGTGGCCAGTGGGAAGTAACAGCTAGAGGCAACCTTTATTCCTCAAAATTTTAAAAGTGAGAATCAAAGACCAGTGAAAACAATGTAAGCCAAATGACCTCACTGGGCTTTGCCAAGATGCTCATTTCTCATTTCTCATTTCTCATTTCTCATTTCTCATTTCCATGCTGCTCCACACAACTTCTGAAGTCCTGATTCCATCCCAGAAACTGGGCCCTGGAACAAGTTTTTCTGAGTTTGGAAACAAGTTAGTATTTTTTGTCAGTTTTGTTTTCTTTGAATTTCATCAATAGTAAAGGTTTCGTCTGTAGGGAAATAAACAAATACTCTGAGTATTTGTTGCTTTTAATGTCTCTGGATAAGAGAGTGTGAGAAAGCTGCACAGACTGTGGTCAATGGGCTGATGCATAATGTCCCTTCTCTTCCTCCCTGCTATGCTACCAGAGCCACTCTGGCTGTACTTGGAGTCTCTCTAGGAAAGTGTTAAGTGTCGTCTGGAAAATGGGACAACTAGTTGCTTTAGGTAGACATCACTCAATATGACATTACTGAAATGTCAAAAAACATTTGTGTAAGTATGAAGTGCAACTTGGGGCACAGCAAAAGTTCAGGTTCAGTTTTCACTGAGGTGTTTAAACAAGAGACGCTTTCAGTAGTGCACAATGTCCTCCTACTGTGTTAAATTACCTGAAAATCTGATGGTGTGACTTTGTGCTTAGCTGGGCATTGAGTGGTTCTGAAATTCCAATTTTCCTGTTACCCTTTGAAGCCTTGGGGATTAAAATCACAGAAAGTCCTGTGATGATGAACATCCTCCTCCCTGGTTACGTGGTCTTGAGTCACAGTGTGCAGCAGGAGCAAAGACAACCCACGCTGGTACTGACACTGCTCGTGTCCTGATGCTGTCACTAAAGCAGCATCTGTCTGGGACTGAAGTCATGCTAAGGAAGAGCAAAACTTGTCTTCAGCTGGCATGTCTTTGGAAGCAGGAGCTGCTGTGTTCACGTTTGCTTTTAGACAATACAAGCCCCAGCAGCAGCTGCAGGCTGTGGTGTGCTTGGAGATGAGCCCTCCACGGGCCGTGGTGAATGCTGAGGTGGCTCTGTCCTTTCCATGGATTTCTGTTCAGGAGACTGACTGGTGATTTGAGGGTGCTGTCAGCGTAAGCAAAAATTTCTGAATTTGTCTTGGATACTAATGTCTGCAGTAAATCACAAAATTTATCAAATCAGCTGTGGCTCAGTTTCTGTGCCTTCTTGCTCTTCCCCAGGAGTAATCAGAGTTCCTGATTACTCCTGTACTGCACAGAAAATTGGGGTTCTTCAGCCTGCCAAAATACTGCTGAACCCTTACCCCAAGGCACATCATGCCAGGTTCCTGTTCTCCCCTTTTCAAGGGCAGGATCCAAGGGATGGAAAATTAGTTTCCCTAACTCTGCTAGAACAAAACTAAGCATAAAAAAAAGAGACCAGGAAACATTGCCTCTTCATATACATACTTGGAAAACTAAAGAATGCTGGTGGAATTGCTGTTTCAGGTGTTCAGATGTGATATTCACACACACACCTTTCTGCCATTTGAAGAGCATGGCCAATATCTAGAATATTATCTATCTCCACAGCAGAGTCCCTGGTGCAAGGAAAAAACACTTTTGAAAATACTCTTACTCCTCCTGTGTGATCAGCACTCATGGGCTGCCTTCTCTCAGTCCCTGTGCTCAGGAACGCTTTGATTAAAGCCAAGCCATGTGCTCCAACAGCTGTGTTTACTAGAGCAACTGTGGCTTACCCTCTAAAACTAGGTCTTAGATGTTGTCAGCTGTGTTTATACAGATATGGGAAACTTCATGTGACAAACCATTTGCCAAATACCCTGTGAATTCAGCTATTTTCCCTGGGCTGAGATAATACTGGTATTACCTAGATTTAAACTTCCACACATCTGTATGACAGCACTGCAGAAAAATCCTCAGCTAAAAGTTCAGCCTTGAAAGCAATCCTCTGGCAAGCCCGTACGTGCTGAACACAAAGGACACCCTGCCTAGCGCTTCTGTGCTTTTGAGGATCACAAATCAAAGCCACTCTCTTGTTCAGCCGCTGCTATTTTGGGCACAGCCCTCCTCCTCCTCCTCCTCCTCCTCCTCTGAGGAGGGAGGTTCACAAGGAGGAAGAGGCAGGAGGTCACATCACCCTGCGGTACGGGCAGGGTGTCTGGGAACGCCGGCCTCTGAAGTAACCAAATTCCTGTCTTTTCATTACCTGGAGCCCCTAAATTCAACCTGTTAGCAATGCTTAACACAGTAAGTGTGTCACAGGCAGAAGCACACAGGACATACAGAAAGTCTTGCCCGTTATTCCCTCTGGATCCTCTTAGGACATGGATAATTGGACAATGGATGAGACAATGGATAATTGACACCCTAAACCCAAACGGTGCTGTGCTGCAATTGTGGCCAAAGAGACTGACAGCACAGGGGCGTCTCGACTATTCCTGAGCACAGGCACAGCACCAAGGCTCTTCCTGCTTCCCCTGCTGCCCTCGGTCAGTCCACAGGGAAAAGACAAGAATAACAGGCTGGACAAACACACAGGGTAAGGAAAACGCCTGTGCAGCATCGTGCGGGAAGGAACCCATGGTCATCATGGATTATAGGTGGAATGTGAATCCACTCATGATGCTGCTGCGAAATATCGACTGGAGAGAATGCAGAGGTGAATGAGGTCTCAAAATTGCTTAGGAAAAACAGGTGACAGAACTATTTAGTCTAAGGAAGGTCAGACTAAGGAGATCGGGTACAGATGTAACAAGGGGACAAGCAGGGAGCATTAACATTATGGGGCTCTTTTCAGAGGCATTTTGACACGCTAAATATCAAACTCAGTCAGGATTATGCTCCAAGTCACTCACCCTACTACTGAAAACAGATGCATGTCTTAAATTACAGCCAAACACTCGTACAAGAAAATGGCTTCTAGAAAGTCAGAAGCATCATCTCAGAAGAAGCAAGCTTCTAGACTTAAATTCAGAGCAACTCAAATCACACCTCGGGGTCTTAACTCCAATTCAAGCCATGTCTATGGAAATGATTCCAACAGGATTACCAGATTTTATACAAATTAAAAAAACAGAACAATCCTGCTAACCTGCAGCAAGAGGCAGTCTCATTATACATCCCACATCAAGTACCTCTCAACAACTTACTGGAACATGATGGCTAAAAATTTGAGCAAGCAGTTGTCCATGAATTTATCATTCTGATAACATGTGTGGTACAGAAGTCAAGCATTAATAGACCTGCTACAGTGTAAAAGAGCAGCAAGTCTCAGACCTTTCAGTTCAAAGGGAATAGTAACTCAAAGTCTTTCTGATCTGGTGATGACCTGCAAATCTGCACTTACCCATTCACTCTGCTGATTTCCAAGACCTCAAGCAGAAAAACCTCATGACAAGCAACTTGGCAAAGCAGATGGTTACAGGATACACAACAGAAAACCCACACAGCTGTAGTAAGTTTATAGTGATTCTTTCCCAATATGTTTCTTAATAATTGCAACAATTTATCTTTTTCTTAATGTTTTGATTAGACCAGATCCCAGAACTAGTGAAATCAAGGAAAACGTTTCTGCTGATCTCAGGCACTTTGGACTAGTTTCTTCTGAAGTGATTTGTATTTCATTCTGCATTGCAGAAATTGTTAAACTTGTGTTAATCAAAGCACTGGTGACACCATCAGAAAGACAATGTGACATTTCCATGCCATTCCACCAGTTTAAAAAAGGCTCCATGAAGAAGTTGACCTTTTCTCAGTCAAAATATAAATGCCAAAGTTGCAGGAATCCACCTTTCCATTACTGTCACCTTGATAGTGAAAAATGCTGCAAGCACTACACTTAAAACATTACCAAGACCAGATGTACTTCAAAGGCAATCTTCCCTTTCTGGTGGATGCTTCATTTCTGAACTGCAATGAATCTTATGCAGCTTCGCCTCACAAATGTGACAATACTGGGGATTAAGACTCACTTTAGAGAGGGAAGGACTATGAAAATATCAGGAGCACCAGGCACTTGCCTGATGACCAGGAGGGGATCCTGGCCACGGCTGCTTGGGGCAATGAATGTCCCCGAGTCCAGCAAAGAGAGATCAGAACTCAGGGTCCCCCTACACTGGCAAAGTTCTGCCAGCCAGGGGCAGGGGGCACAGGCACCAGCAGCAGGGAAGAGGGGTCCCTAATTCCTGGGGAACAAGTGTCTTTCTTACCCTCCTCCCAAGGCACACACTTTCCCCAGAAAACGTGCTTCCAAATGAGCTCCTAAGGAAGTAGAAAATAATGTCCAAAACCCTAATTTTTAAAACTCAGCCTGAAGCAACCACAGAAAAGTTCTGGTTGAGAAGAATTGCTGAAAGGAATAAATGATCCAAAGTCTCTGCTGCTCTTTAAAGACATTTTTCCTTTTGCTTTCCTTCTCCTTTGAACTGAATGAGGCTACAAGACCAGCTTGTCAAAAGAGCAGTAAATATTGCTCTTGAAAGCTCACCAGAGCTGAAACTTTACACTGGCTCAATTCTATTTCAGTTCCATTTGATATTCCAGATCAGGATTCTTCTCTGCACAGGTGAATGTCAAGTGTTTAATTCATCCCTCTGTGTCCCTCTATGTCTGTCTCATTATCCCTATACCCATGAAGTTACAGGATATTCACAATCATGATATATGTGTCCCTGCCCTTCAGGGAAAGGATTTCTACTCTTAACATAGAGTTTTGGCTCAGAAAAAACAAAACAAAACAAAACAAGAATTTATACCAAAGTGTGTGAAGATCTCTAAACTTCAGTTATTGCTTCCATTTCCCAAAGAAGGCACATACTGGCAGTGCTAAGTGACAGAATAAAACCCTTAGATAGATGCATAATAGTTTATTAATTACCTCTTATATAGCAGAAGCCCTTGGACATAGATATGATACAAGGAAACTGTCATGAATCACTACCACAGATTAAGAAACATCTGGTTTTTTGCTTCCTCTTCTCATTCATTCGATTTTTTTCATTTCCTATTCTTTCATCTCATGGTAGCAATACTGAATACTAACAAGATGTATGTATTTAACTGTGCTCACTCATTTCCATGCTAATTAATTCAGTTTCCAATATATGCATTTTGTACAGGTTTGATAAATCCCTCTTAAATTGGTAATTTGAGTCCAAATCTTCTCCCAGGGCAGAGAGAATCATTCAGCATCCGGCCATCTCTGCCTATGATGTCAGTGCAGGGATTATTTTAATTAAAATGTAGGTGAGAAAATCAATCAAAAGATAACAAACAGGCCAGATCACCCATTACCTGTAGCCAGTTTATATATGGGATTCTAATCCAATTTATGAAGCTGTCAAGCCAGTAAACCAATTAATTTTCAAATGTGTTTCAGTCAAGATGAAAAACTACTTTGTCTTGTGCTTTGTTTTTTAAGGTGCAGGATGAATAAGCCATAGAAGACAACAGAAAACATTTTCTTCTTGTTTTTTGTTTTTTAATGACACAAATGCAGTGATTACTTCTAAGAGATATCCATCAGAAGTCTCCTGGCAGTTTATATACAACTTTAACAATAGTAAAAAATACTCTCAAACACTTTGATGTTAGCAGACTGGTTTTCTGCTGTTGTTTGCTTTCATTCTGATACATTAAACAGAAGGAATCTACTATGGTCCCACTGTGTTCTCCTTGATGCCTTGCCACTCACAGCTGCCAGAGGCTCTGAAAGCCTTCAAGGGAACAGTAAATATTCAGGAAAAGATATTGAAATCATTAGATATGGGACCACTATGCAAGTACATAAAATATAATTACCTTACATCAGGTATTTCACTGAGCTCAAGACTGTAATTATTATTTTGGGTTATATTATCATTTTAAAAAATTGGAAAGAAACAGAGTGATGAAGCAAAAAAAGCTCTTCACTATAGAGTATTAAGTGAAAGTATTGAAAAACAGGACAGTGTGTAATTAGACATAATATATATCCAAGCAGATATTTAGAGTCTTCAGGACAGTAAAACAAACAAGAACTAAAAACCTGCCCAAATACACTAAGAATCACCATCAGTTTGGTGCACCAGAGGGTAATTTCATTCTGCAGCACCAAAAGTGGTTATTCAATTGTGATTATTCCATTCTTCCGAGCATTTTTTCCCGGTTTTTCAGTTTGCTTTTTTTTGTCAGGGAGAACAAAAATAGAAGGAAGGAAAAGAGGAACAAAAAAAAAAATTCTTTCTCACCCAGCATAAAATCTATTTCATAGTAAAAGCATTCAGGAATCAGAGGGGAAGAAAAAAAAATCCTATTTTTATGCCAAAGCTCTATCATAAAATAATAGTTTAAGTATCGCCTGTATCCATAACCTCAGCTTCAGTGGAAATGCTGCATTCATAAAAAGAAATATAGGGTGGTAGGGCTGGATTTATCACTGGAATCTGATTGCACACTGCCATAAAGAATGTCCTCTATTAGTGACAACAGCTGTTGGTTTAATAACCCTAGAAAAGATCATTAAATTCCTTCAAATTTCCCATAAACAGATGGAAGAAATGCAAAAGTGTTAAAACATATGTGAGAACATATTGGAATTGGGCAGCCTCCTGGAGCAGCCGGGAGCCCCAGCCCTGCAGGCTGGCACGGGCTGGACGTGGCTTTGTGGGAATGCTGGGAGCACTGGGGAGGATGGAGCGGCTGGAAGTGCAGGGCAGGGAGTGCTCTGAGCGCTCACCCTCCCGGCCTCGGCACACATTTCCTTCCCACTCCATTTCCTTGGGAAGTTCTTTGCATCCAGAAACTTCAGGACGTGCAAAATTTTAGCACACAGAGGAGCCCTTTCCCCCAAGAGCTGAAACAAAACCGCGAGGCTTTTTTGTCTCGTGCTGCTGTAAATCGGGACCCCCAGGACACAGCGCCCTTTCCAGAGGCATTGGCATTGAAAACAAGAGAAATTAAATCCTTCCTCAGCAGCCAGGCTGCACATGGCCCAGCCAGGAAAGCAGGAGCGCCGCTCAGTGAGTGTCTGCATGCAGCTACACACAGAAACTTCTACATGTTTTACTTTCTATATCGTCTGCAATAGATTTTGTGAACTTTTATCTTCCCAGTGAATGCAACTCCCACCCAAACAAGCTGACATGCAGTTCATGAGCCATCTGCAATATGTTGCACCTTCCTTGTGTACACAAATAACTCTAAATTCGCTCTTTTAAAATACACTTTTTCTTCAGTAAAACCCAGTTACAATATCAAGCCATAAATCTGAGGTCTTGTCTCATTGTTTATTTATGGTAAATTTTCATAAACAAATGGTTCCTGTCGTCTCTAAATTGATAGCACAAAATGAACAAGTTTATCAAAGTCGTTCCAAACGATATAGAACATAATCGTGGTTTTGTAAATCCAAGTCAGGTACGTAATTATTGCAAATAATATTTCCCGCATTACTCACTTGAGCAGAAATGCATTTCAGTGAAATTTTGGCTAATAATTGACTGTTCTGAAAATTCATCATTTCAACTCACAAGAATACATGGAAGTTGATATGTTTTATTTATATACACACACTTCTACTTGCCATCTCACATCCTGCCTACCACAGTGCACCTCACCAAGCCTGGAAATTCAACAGCTCTCTGTTCTGTCCCCAAGAAATGTTATAGGTTGAAAGTGTTTACTCCCTCCACCCTTTTCTGGCTTTTGTTTTGCTCAAAGTGCTGCCAAGCAGCACAGACCATGGTGAGAATTTCTGGTAACAGAACCAGAAATAGTGGCTCTCTTTTTTGAGCCCACTACAAAAGCCACAACCCTGCTTTCTCCTCCTTGCCTCTTGCATTTCTCTCAGCTCTTCAGACGCATTTTCTAACCCTAAGTATTCTGTGACTTCCTTTTGTAGTGATGGCTTCATATTGGAAAACCAATTTATCACCCAAGTCAGTTGTTTGTGCCTTCTTGCAGAGCAGGCTTTCAATACAGCACCACAGAAAGAGGTGACTTATGGGGAGTTCTGGGAGGGGAAGGTTCCCTTCGCTGTTCAGCTGCTCTATCGCACTGAGGAAGCACAACATTCTGTTAGTGGCATCCAAGAGCAGAGCAGTTCCTTTCCCAGATAAACAGATCTGCTCTGTACCTGCTAATGCCAATCTGCTATGGTGGGGAACCCGGTGAATAATGCAGACCCAGCTCTCTTCATTCTCAAAGCTATCAGTCTCGAATTCATTCCGTGCCTTTGTGTTTAAAACCCCACTCCGGAGCTACAACCACAGAATATTAGCCAGCCAACCTCCTGCAGAGCTCCGGACCCTTTCTCACACCGACTGCCCTGCCCTCAGTTTTTGCAAGGGGTTAGATTCCAAAGCAGCTTTCAGTGACAATCTTTAGAGCTAAGGGAAAATGAATCAGTCTTTGTGCTTCAGGAATAAAATATTTCTTATTTGTTTGTTTGCTTGTTTTGACTAGACGGTGATTTGAAGGTCAGAGTATTGTTTCTCAAGCTGCTGGGTACTTTGCACTTCAATAGAAATAAAACCAGCCTGCAAGCACCTTCACAGCAGCATGCAAACTCCCTCCCACTTCCCACTCAATAAACGGGAATGAACTAGAATTCCTGCTTAAAGGCAGATGGAGATTTGGAACGTTGAGAAACCTTGATTCTGCCAAATCAACTGGAAAAAAACGTAGAAGGCCACCAAGAACTGCTCCTCAACACCCCATTTTAGCAACATGAAGCTTGGGGATTTCAACTGCTCTTGCCCTTCCAGGTAAGGGAGAGAGTGAGCGTGTCTGCGAGTCACCCAGGCACAGCTGCAGAAAGGTTTCACTGCCAGGGAGGGAGGTGACACGCAGAGCTTTCCCCCAGCACTCACACCCTGCCAAGGTCCCATTGGAGCAGGCTCTGACACGAGAACGCTGCCATCACCACATTGCAGCATGGTAAATATCCCATCAATTTGCGGATTTTCATTATTGTATGTGACTCACTATTGATTTATCTTTTATTTTTAGCCAGCTGCAGCACACTTGATCTGCCACTTGCCAAACCTGTGTCTCACAGTGACTGCTTGTGTCAGCAGCGTTCACAGGGGGTGAAGAGGCACAGAGGTTTGCTGGCCAGCAGGGAGGTCACAGCACCTGCCACAGACTTTCTGTAGCAGCAATCCAAAATCATAGCAGAGCCAAAACATAGATCTAGGCATGTCTCATGTGACCCATGTGACACCAATGTGTCATTAACTTGCAGGAGGATCCACACGTGGGGAAATGAGATTCAAATCTAGAAGGTAAGGCCCCCTGCTACTGCTGTGCTTCGAGATCCTCAAGACTCCCAGCACCAGGCCTGCTGGAAAACCAGAAGCAAATCTTTAAAAAATGTGAAATGGATGCACAAAATGCTTACTTGAAGGCCCTCATTCAGATTTGCCTTAAATTGTCATTCCTTATTCCTCCATAGCAGATGAAAGCTAATTTATCTTTGAATGAAAACATCTGCAGGAGAGCTAATGTGTTTTAAAATATGCATAGTGGCCTCACACTGAGCCGGACCTGCCTCAGCTTTCCTGAGCACTGATGCAGAGCTCAGCTGCAATGCAGGGACTGGAGCTGCACAGGAGCCCCTCCAAGCCCACTGCAGAGGGGATGGACAGGAGCTGTCAGGGACTGAGCCAAGCTGAGCTGACACGAACACCTCTGCCTCTTTCTTTCAATGACCCAAAGAGGTGCTTCACCTACGGGCTGACTCCTGCAGTTTTAGAGGGGAGTTGGTCCAAAAGGGCCCCCTGAGCTGTGCCTGTGCTGAGGCTGAGCACAGCAGGGACCAGGTAAGCCCGGGTGCCTCTGTGAGTCATGGCTTTGCTTCTCACTGATGCCACATCTCTAATCCCTGCTTCCTGTGAGGGCAGTTGAAAGGGGACAAAAAAGCAAATAAATAAAATATCAGCAAGCAATTTTAAAAAACCAAAAACCCCACAAACAAACAACACAAAAACTTCCACACAGAAATAGTACTTTCTTCAACAGAATTAGCTAATAAATAACATAAAGGTACTTGGAGTTTTACTGGGTTAGGCTTCAATCTTTATTACAAAGTTTATCAATTATTGGATAATATTTATATTAATTATTTAGTAAATCTTTTATTTAAACAGGCATTTGGTAGCAGAGAAACTGGAACAAACCACTTCAATCCTCAGCTTTATAATCTAAATAGGTAGGCTTAGCAGAGATAAAAGTCACATTTCACAGGAAAAATCCATTTGCTGGACTCATTTCACCTTCCAAATTTGTTTCCACTCTTCAGGAACAGCATGAGATGAAATCAAACATCCCATCCCATCCCATCCCATCCCAGCCCTGCCCTGCCAGAGCAGAGGTTTAGGGGCTGGTCCTCATCGTTCAGCTGGCATGAACCTGCAAACCACAGCTCTCTGCCTGTCAGAGCAGGGGCAGCTCCCCCAGCTGTGCCTTCCAGCTCCATGGCAAACATTCTGGTGGCTGCACCTCGGATTTTGCAGCCAGCTTGGTCCTGGTGCTGCATACAGGACTCACCACTCTCACACACAGGATCACTCTCTCCCTGGAACTGGAAAACTGAGGATAAGCCAGTTCAGCACTGTAACCAGCAATTCTGTCTTTCCAGTCATTATTTAAGCTCCAGCAGTGGAGTTTCATGAGGGAACTTGTCCCCAGAGCTCCCCTGGAAGGCTGTATGTGCCTTTCCCAGCACAGGGCTGTGCTGCAGCTGGGCTTTAGGAGTGGCATCCTCAGGTGACACTGCAACAGGTGTGTGTGTGTGTGTGTGTGTGTGCTAAGTCTCACCTTACTCAAAGCAATCAACCTGTTTTAATTACTTCAACGCTCTTTATGCACAGTAATAGAACAGAACTGTTAAAGCTGAATCATTAATCATCTGAGCTAGATCAATAAATAATTATCTGTGCCACACCACTGTGCTCATAAGCAGAACCTTCCAGACACGCTGGAAATAAACAACAGCCACATGGACATGTGCAAGAAAGAAGGAAACCAACATTCCTCACAAAAACTCCTTTTTTCCTAAGTGTATAATAGTGAGATTTGCAAGTGCCAGAGCTGTGAACTGACAATTTATTCCTAAAACAATTAGAGGCTTTTGAAAATTTTATTACATCAAGAGCAGATTAATAATTACCATATCTGGTATTATTTCTGCACTATAATTTTAAAACTGACCAACTGACCAAACATGCACAAGGGCACACAAACATGAGCAAAATGATCATAACAAGCCAAGGAGCAGTGATGTGGGTCTTGACCTCTGTAGGAGATTTATGTAACAAATTTCCTGCAATAATCTAAAAGTTGTGAGAAAAGGGGGAACAAAAAGTAGGCATCCAGTCACTGCCACGATTAAACTCCATTTTCATGCCCATGACATCTTGGAGAAATGCCTATTTAATTATCTCCTAATTAGGAGCCCTCCCACCCCCTCACATCTCAGCTCCCTTCTTCCTCTCAGACAACTCTGGGAATTGGAGCTTTAAGGAGAAACAGCAAGCACAGCGAGATTTTAAATAAAAATTGCAAGATGTGTCAGCCCTGCTACTTGAGTGTTTTCCTGTTTTCAAAACTGAGCCCTATGTGCTCCACCATATGTGGAGAGCACCTGTGTGCTCTCTCAGCCCGGGACAGGACATCACAGCCAGGCCCAGCACCCCGGCTCTCACAAAGCACCCCTGCAATGCCCCTTTTTCAGGCTCTCCAGAGACACAAATCCTTTTTTCAAGAGGAACCTTGCTCTAGTTTCAGCATGTTTCCAGGACTGAACTTCTTACACAAGATTAAGAAAACAAAAGTAAACAAACAAAATAATCCCCATACTCCTCTAATAAAATCTACATAAAATAATGCCATTTTTATAGTGCATGAAAAGAACAATAAAGATTCAAGCTCTTGTAAAAATCAATGATTCTCCTATTTTAAAAGCTTCTGTGCAAACAATATTTTCTTGAACTAATACAATACATTGAAGTGAAAGCTGTAATTTTACTATAATTGCATCAATAGAGCAGTCACATTCTTCTATACAAAACTCTGAACATGAAATTTTAAAGCATGGTTCATAAATACAGGAACAGAGAACAAAATAGCTTCTTTTTTGATAATTAAATAGTTAGCAGCTAAATTGCATTGTAATTGATTGGTAAATTGCTTTTTTAATGAGATTTAGTCACTAGGAAATGGCTTTTTTTCTTCAATACACCCAATGTGCATTGGGGTCATTTAAAGAGCAAATTGCCTTCCAGGCCCCCCCCTAGAGATTGAACTTTCTGTAAGAAAAGTCATTTCAGCCAGCAAAGGAGTGCCAGCCCAGCGAGGCTCAGCCCACGGGGTACCCAGCACTGTCCCAGGAGCTGAACTCACACCCCGGGAGCTCTGCTGGGTGCATCAGGAGCACTGCTCCAGCCTGCACAGTCTGAATCGACAAAGCCATGTGAAAGCACTGAAGCATCTTTTTCAAGATGTATGTATGTATTATTCAGACCTAATGTACTAGTATGATTAATAGAGTGTGCAAAAAGATAAATAGCCTTTCTTCAACACTACAAAGGCCATTAAAATATTTGTTTTCAAGGATATAGAAAACAGTCTAAAAGAAATCTTGTCCAGCTACCTTAAGAGCACTGAGTAAGCACATTTAAAATGTAAATTATCATTTAAAAACCATTAGTTAAAGGAATTTTTCCAAATGCTACAGGAAAAAAGATTTAGAAGAATCCTGGTTATTGCAACCAACCTATTTTATACAACAACACAGCATTATACAGTTAAGTCAGATTTTTAGTGTTTAGTTTCCAAGATTTCTATTGATGTGACTTGGACTTCAATATAAACAGCAGTGATCGCAATCATTTGTTGCTGCCATAGCAACAGAGAAAATTAAAAGGGCAAACACTGAAGCTGAAGTGGCATCACAGTTGTAGCTTATAATTGCCTGACAGTAAAATGCTGTGTGCAGGGTGGCAGCAGCACTTGCACATATCTGTGAAGCAGGTTTGCTTGCAGAGATCAAAGTCATTTAGGTCAGGTTCTGAAATCAAGAATGAGCACCAGCTCTCATGTCTCTACAGTCTCTTGTCTCTCTTTTTTTCTCTCTTTCATGTAGGTAGATTTAACAAAAAGAGTTCAGAGCAATCTTATGGAGATTTAAGCTATGTCTCCATTCTCCAGGTTTCTAATTTGGAACTCAGATGTAACTATTATTCACCACTGCTGCTCTGGATTTTAGAATGTGGCAGAGAACAGAGTCCCCACTATCTATGCAGTTGCATGACACCAGTTTCCTCAGCCCAGGGATGAATTTGCTTCTGTTCTGCCGCCTCTGGAAGGTTTGGTGTCCCTTGGAGACATTTCTGCCTGCCTTAGTCCACTCACTCTCTCCCACTGGTTACTTGCACTTTTACTGCATTTCTTTCTGAATTTCAGTGGCATGTGTTCATATACCATAGGAAAAGATGGTCCTGATCATCTATCTAATAGTTTGTTTACTTTTTGCAGGGTTTTTTCTAAATAATTTAACAAGTACTTGAGCTCAGATTTCTGCCAAATTTTATCTCAATGTGACTCAAGACACACAGAAAGCTGTTCAGCAGCAAATGAAGAGATGTCAGTCATGAGATACTACACAAGTTACATAGTTGGGTATGGTTGGGTATGGTTCATAAAATACATGCTGTTTGTTTTAACATGCTTAGGCAGTGTGGGGGCCTTCTTCAACAGAAAACTTTTACCCTCTGAAGAGAAAAAGAAGAAAAAAGTAAGACAATGAGTTCCTGCATTGTCTTTTGCAACAGAGCCACTGAGAAGGAGCAGTGGGCAAATTCAAAAATAGGTCATTCAGCTTCTCCCCATCAGCTCACTGCAGGGTATATTGTCAGTTTAATTTCCTCATTTAGTTCCTTCTGCTTCCCATAACACTGCTTTCAAATCACAACACTGTCTGGGAGTAGGATATGCCAGCTGGCTTTGCAATGTTTTGTGTACACATGAAAATCCTGCCTTCAAATGAGATTAACCTGTGAGCAAAATTAATATACACACAGCACACAGAATAGTGAAGAGCAGTTACCAGCACACAGCACCTAGGAAATTAAGAAATATGATGTGTCCTTCATTCTGGTGTCTCAGAGATTGGTGTTAAAATTGTCACTTCAGAAAATAATTGCCTAAAAAAATACTGTATGGAGAGGCATGTAGGTAAGGGTTTACTAGGGAAGGAGGGTCATACAGAAATGGATTGCTTCCCACCACTGCCAACGTATAAAAATATGTCTTAAGCTTCAGGGTAAAACACTGAAATCCCAGAGTATTTGAAACCTCAGCAGTGCTTCAGGAGTATGATGCCATGTCCTCTGAGTACCTGTCCTCGTAAGGCTGAGCTTCCTTTTCTTGCACAGAAATATATTTTTAATCTGGTAACAGTTCTGTGCTCCAGGGACGAGCACCTTGGGCCGTTATCGCCATCTAGTGGCCGAGAGCACATCGGCGACTGCGAAACGACAAGCGCGGCTTCTGGCTCGCCCTCAGCTCCGCGGCACCTGCCACGGCCCCGCACGGGCCCTCAGGTGAGCGCCGTGCGGGAGCTGCTGCGTTCAGCCAGCGCCGCCGCTCTGCGAAGGAGCCGGGAGCCGTGCTTTGTCCCCAGGGAACCCGCCGAGCTTGGGAGCGCTGCATCCAGCCCGGAGCGACATTTGGGGCGGCCTCAGATGGGAACAGCCATCTCCCGGCCCTGGGGGGAGCACAGGCTGCTTACAGGTGAAGATCCATCACAGATGTATTGTGTTTTGGAGGCGCTGTTGGTACTGAGCCAGGCTCCGGCAGCTGGTACCGCACACAAGGCACCAGAGCACGCCGGGGAGCTGCACAGTGCTCCGGGCCCTGCACACCTGGCTCCCTGCTCTCTTCTTCCAGATGCTGTCGTCTTTGACCCAGCTGGGACCTGACCTTATGGACTTCCGAATGGTCCCGAGCTGGCCAGGCTGCTCCCGGCTCCGCTCCCGGCTCCGCTCCCGGCTCCGCTCCCGGCTCCGCTCCCGCACGGGCCCGAGACCGAGCCCGAGCGGGGGAGCCAGTGCCGGTGTCACCCGCAGCCACAAAGTGTCACCGCAGCCACACAGTGTCACCGCAGCCACACGGTGCCACCGCAGCCACACGGTGTCACCGCAGCCACACGGTGTCACCCGCAGCCACACGGTGCCGGTGTCACCCGCAGCCACACGGTGTCACCGCAGCCACACGGTGCCGGTGTCACCCGCAGCCACAAAGTGTCACTGCAGCCACACGGTGCCGGTGTCACCGCAGCCACACGGTGTCACCGCAGCCACACAGTGCCACCGCAGCCACACGGTGTCACCGCAGCCACACGGTGCCGGTGTCACCCGCAGCCACACAGTGTCACCGCAGCCACACGGTGCCGGTGTCACCCGCAGCCCCGAGCGCCGAGGCATCACCTCTCTAACAGGGCAGGCTTTCCCACCCCTCCGAAGGGGAGGGCTGCAAGGCTAAAGCCCAGCCCTGTGATCTTTCCAGGCACAGTAGCCTTGGTCCTGGTGCTGCAGTACGAGGCGTGAGCTCGTGTTCTCACGATAGCCCGTGTCGGAGCACAGGGATAGTGTGCAGTGCTCTTGGGGTAACAGGGCTGCTGTGTGCACCATCTTCACTGCCTGCTCTGCCCATTTGCTGTCCCATGAGCATGCACTCTCCCTGCACCTTTAACCTCCCTGCCATTGCACTCTATCAGTTCCCACTGCATCCCAGGACACGAACACCCTCGGCTACCCCTGGATGTTCCTGCCATCTCCTGAGATGAAGGTGTTTGTGCTGGTCCTGGGTTCCGCGGTTCACTGAAGTCATGGAAAGCAGCGTTTAATGTTTTCTAATTTCACTGGGCCATGACCTGACAAACACCAAGTTGTCAGCTGTCAGTGAGCACAAGAGGAATTGGTAGCACTCAGCATGGTAAAGGTATTCTGAATTCCTTATTTCCTTCTCTTCCCCAAAACAAGCATTTTAAAATAAGCTGCTCTCCCTGCTGAAGCAGGTGGGGAAAGTACATTCCTAAAGCAAGCTTAGACAGAAATATTTGAAATTACAACAGCTGTTGAGCCCCCATCAATTTTACAGTTTTCTGGCAAAACCTTTAAATGCTTCTCTTGATAAGGAATAAAAAAATCGGAGTCACTTTGTTCTTAATCCAGAGTAGGAAGTTTACACTTTTATTTGCTGATAAAGCAAACTTTCAGTGCCTTTTGCTAAAGTTGAGCTGAAGCTTCAATCTGAAGACGTGCCTCTACTTCCAGATTTAATCATAAATGCTGTAGAAAGAGTCTTCTGAAAAAAAACCAACAAAAAACAGTCACTAGAAAATGAGTGGTTTTAAAATTTCAGGTTTACAGCCTTCCTAGTCATCACTCGGTTGAACATTATAAAAAAAGTCGCTATGCAGTTCAAATAATCCATGTTATTACCATGTACTCATTTAATTGAAGACCAGAGTCCTGTAATTCAAAACTAAGCATACCTCCTACTTCTCACTTTGTTGCTTTTTCTCTTTAATTCACCAGGAAAGGAAAGTTTTACAGGGAAAAGTAATACATCATTTACTGAACAAAGTAAAAAAAGGACAGATCGAGAATAATGGCTTTCAGTTTCCCTTAATTAAACTGGATGCAGACACTTGATCTAGAAAAATAAGCAACACTCATATCAGAGGAGAATTTAACATTATATGCAACAAGTCATCGTATTCAGTAGGGAGGCAACTCGGTATAATCCTACTATTTGCTTAGCAGGAACAACATGAGCCTTCAGCAAGTAAGAACAGTTGCTGAAGACCTTCCAGGATTTCAGCTTAAAATTAATTACTTCAGTCATGATTATTACTTTCCTAAAACTGAAGCAGACTATAGGCAGTGGATCTTGTTTGTGTACATGTGAGCATAAATAGTCTATGGAATGACCAAATTCCACACTTTACAGTCGGCGTGTCCCTGTGGCCAACAGTTCAAGGAGCTTTGGAGCACAGAGATGGGCACTGGGGTCCGATGGGGCGCGGGGTTATAAATGTTATAAATGTTATAAATGTTTGTTATAAATGTTATAAATGTTAATTTCGGCCGGCGCTCAGCAGCAGGCCCCGCCGGCCGTTGCGGCGGTTGAGCGGCGGTTGTGAGGGAGGGCAGGGTCAGTTGAGTGACGGTTGGCACTGAGATCGTGATTGGCTGGAGGCACTCGTGGGCAGCGTAAGAGGGGGAAGCTGATTGGCTGGAAGGACGCGGTGCAGCCGCGCTGCGGCTGGGCCAGCCAATGGGCGCCTTGCTTCTGTTAAATTCTGCCAGGCCTCGGTTTGGCTTCAGTTATGTCTGGTGGCGACTAAAGGTGGCGATTTCTCCAATAAAGGGCTCTGCGGATGCATTGGGAGCTCCGTGTCGCGTTGTTCCCCATTGCTACAGTGTCCTGGGCACTGGGGACATAAGTTGTGATTGTGTAAGTATGGCCCTTTGCAGGTAGGAAGCCAAGTGCAGCGTGTCACTTGTCACCGTTTCTGAAGGGCTGGAAGTGGCAGCAGAATGTTGCAATAGTCACAGGTTACCAGTATGTCAAAAGACTGAGTGTGTTTAAGAGCCTGAGGTGGTGTGGAACTGTAGTCTCTTCTGGGAGAGGGAAAGTTAATCATCTTTCTTTTGTAGAGTTTGTCCAATGGCCTTGCTGCTATTCAAGACACACGGGTTCTGTGATCCTCTCTGCCCCTTTCAGTCCTCTATTCCATGAGAGACGGCCAATTACCCTGAACAAAGAAACGAATGTTTTATCACCTAATTGCAAACGTATCAACAGAATCATCAGTAATGGGGGAAGTTGAGGCAGCTGCTGGGTTTGGCATGGTCCATGCACTGAGTCCTCTCTCTGCTAGATACTGCAAAAGCTCCCTGTGGTATTCTGAAAAGAGAGAACATGCAGCAGGAGAGAAGGCTGTGAAAGAAACCTCTGCACAGCCAAGTAGCAAGAGAGCACGAACTTGGAAATGTGAAATGCATACAAAATATTTTTGTTTCCTACTCAATGGCTAGCATACTCCTGCCGTGTGGTTCTTCCTCTGCTGCCTCTCTTACAGGAGACCCAGATAACATTAAGGAAAATCCTAGAAACTCTTGAAAGCCTCCCTTTGTAGGAGTGAAGATCTCTTACCAATTTTTGCAGAACTTGCTCTCTCCTGACATTTTTCTTTTTATTCTGCTGGATATTCTTTCTTCTAAGAGCAGGGAGGAAAAGCACCCTGAAACTGAAAGGCTGTGTTGCAGTAACTCCAACCCAAACAGCTGTTGCACCAAAAACTTCTTTAGAGGAGAAACGGCAGTCACACAAGTATTGGGGTTTGATTTTCAGTGGGAGTTCCACACATGGATTAATTTGCAAATCCTTAGAGAAACTCTGGGGTCTCAGGTTCCTTGTTTCCCATGTAAGTTTGATTTACATTAGGTGGTTCAGCAGGTGGTAGGGTTCCTCCACCCCACGCCTGGCTGGCCTTTGCCTCCAGCACCCAGGCATGCTCCAGCCCAGGAGCACAGGGAGCCTGTGGTGCCCTGAGGAGGAAGGCATGGCATGGGAGGTCCCTCCAGGCTGCAGAGCCTTAGGGCTGGCTTGTGGTGAGCAGGAGGGCAGGGGCATGCTGCCATCCCCTTTGTCTCTTGAGGGATGGTCGTGCTAGTATTCAGCCCCACAAACCCACCTTGGCCTCCCTGGGGCAATGCTGCTTCCCTTGGACAAAAGCTGCCAGCTCGTGGGAGGTGTTTTCCCTCCATCTCCACCCGAGAGAAGCTCAGCATCAGTCCCCAGCCTGTGGTCCCCAGGTGCACAGGGGCTGCTCAGCCGTGCCCAGCACATGCCCAGGCCTCACTGGTTCCCCAGTGACCCTTGAGCACTTCGGGGTATCCAAGTACGTGCCCGGTGAAATCTCCAACCTGCATTAGCAAGCGTTGCCTTTCCTCCCTGGGGATCCTCTGCTGTGATTGGGATGGACTGACAGCACACAGGCCCCAGGAACAGCACGTCCTGTCTCCTCCTGGACTCAGCAATACATTTTAAATAGGAAACTTCAGAAGATATATAGAGAGAAAGAGGAACAGAACTTTGTGTTTTCAATGCCAAGAAGTTTCAGGACTTTGTGAAGGAAGGTCGAGCATTTGTGTACCTGCTGCTACAACGGATCCCTTCTAGCTGTATGATGCAAGTGGTGTCTCTGATGTGACAGAACCTACCCAGTGTGGAACTCTGGGATACAGGAGAGGCAGAAAAAATATTAACTGACCTTCTTAGTCTGTCAAGTAGGAGCACTAATATTAATTCTTTCACTTTGCAGGAGTTTCAGAAAGAATCATTCAATAGTCATTGCACAATGTATCATAATGCCATAGACAACAGCTGCCACAGATATTTCTCCGAAATTGGTGTGGTTCATTTCCCATCTAAACAAGCTCCTTCTGTCTCCCCATTTTTCTCTGGGAAAAATGAAAGAAGAAGAAAAAGGAAGCGCAGTAAGCCATTATTTAGATCTGGGAATAATGAATGTTTATCTGGATTTTGTAACACAAATTATGTAATGAAGCAGAGAAAAGGCTTTTGAACAAATATGTTAATGAGATGGCAGCTAAGGGAGAGGTGACAGAGCTGCCAATTCTGAATCAAATTTTAAACATGATTTTCTTTTGGATCTTTTTTCTTTTGCAGTCGTTAGCCTGCACAATATTTGAATGGACTTTAGGGCACAGACTATATGGGAAACACCAATTCTAGGTCAAGAAAGACTGATCAGCAACATACACTGACTGAGAAAACCCCACTGACTCAAAATTCATAATGAGGGCTTTTATGTAGAAAGTTGTTGGGCACGGGGATTGTGCCGAAAGGACTGTTCATTCAGAGTCTTGAGAGCTTTTCTTGGAAAAACATCAGATGCTCCTCTGGGAACTTAGTTGAAAGCTGCTCCTGAAGCAGGACAGTGGACTGGCAGTAACTGGGATGGATCGATTGGAGGGAAAATGGAGAACAATGAAGGAGTGGTTTTCTCTGCATGCTGGTAATAACTCTTTCTATTTAAATTCTGTGTAAACCTTCCAGTGCATAACATTACCATACAAGAGGTCTTCTAGGCATCTTTTGAAAGCAAGAATCACATAGAGGTAAGTTCTGAGCTGGTTATTTTTTAAATGTGATTTTCAAAAGCCCAAATAGAAAACATTCTTTTTCTGCTAAGTCCTAGAATATCTCAGGGTCAGTTGTTTTAATTTTTGTCTCTCAGTGTCAAATATGATATGACTTACAGTCCTTGTTTAATTTTATTTTGTTAAAACTTTTATACCTCTGGCTGTTGCATGGAGCCTGCAACATGAAACTTTAAAAAGAATGTGAGGAGGTTTTGTCTCGAGAGAGGGTAGCAGTTATCTAGGTCAAATGGACTGCTTTAGAAGAAGCAAACTGTACTTGTGTGCTTGGGCAGCATGTGAATTAGAGGCAGAAAATATGTCTATCTGTAATTAAATGAACCAGCTGTTGCCTGTAAAGCCACCTTTTTACAGACCATTCCTATCCTGCAATAACTGGAGTAACTGGGATGATTGCTTTTAGAGAGTGCAATATAGAGAGAAGAAAAGAATATAGAGTTGCAGAAAAGCAGCATATCTATAAGAAAATCTTTATTTTACTATTTTTCCACCTGGACTGACCCTGGAATTCCTACTTTCTAAGTGGGATTGATTTTCAGTCCTTTTCTCTACCAAATAATACAGGTCAGCCTTTCTTTACTAGTCTTCAGCAGTGTCCCACTTCTGACTGCAACTCTTGGCCATGGTTCACATCATTGACTCTGGTATCTGCAGTATAAAAGAGAAGATTGCAAGACTCTGCATGTGGTTTGACAATGCTGTCAAGGTCATCTCTGCATCTGCTGTCTCCAAAGGTGCAGCTGTTCCTGCCACAGCTGTTCCTTGCCCAGCCATAACTAGCCCAGTCTCTTGAGCTGGCTCTAGCACTCACTAAACACTTCATTGAACACATTCAGCTCACTAACAGCAGAAAAATGTTGTGCTTTCTTTGTCAAGTTAAATCAAATGAACCCCAGAGCCACCAGCTGAGAAATTTCGCAAAGGCCAGGGAAGGTTGGCAGCAGTGAGCCACAAGATAAGCTTGGGTCTGTCACTCAAACCCTTGATTCTTGACATGCTTCAAAATACCTGTGTTTATTAGGGCAGCAGGACAGGAAATGGGAGGAGTGGTATCTTGCAGCCAGGAAAAGGGATTTCAAGTACAAGAGACCTGATTCAGCTCCTGGTTCATGTCACCACCTATGGCTATGCCTTTTTGTAACACAAAAATTTGAGTTCCTTTGAAAACTGATTTGAAACTTACTACCAAGAACAAGAAAAGCACATTATTCAACACTAGGATATCAAAATTTGGCCCATAGGATGCTACAGTCTTCTGCTTCTAAATGATGTCTGCAACCAAAAGCTGATTTTACCCACTGCTTCTAAAGCCGTATGTAAAGCCATTGCTCTCTACTATGTTCAGAGCCATACTGACTAGAGGAAAGGATTCCTTTTCCTTGGAGGTGAGCAATTAGTGCTCAATTAGCATGAGCTGAATTTCAGGCTGTGGGAGGTTTTTGTTTGAATGCTCTTTGGACCACCTAAAACTCCTCCTGCATGTTTTGCAAGTGCTTAGGCTCTCTGCAGCTCCCTTCTACCCAGCTGTCAGACCAGTTCTGTAAAGCAAGCAGCCAACACTTTGTTTGTCTTCTCCTTGGCACAGTGAAAAGGAAGCTCATCATCAAATGATACGGAGGCAAGTTTGCAATAATTCAGCACAATAAGGGAATATTGATTCCCTTTCCTTATTGACAAATAAAAGACTGAGGTGTGGATTAGCTAATTTAATTGCCCGTGGAGTCCCATGTCTCATCCCCAGGTACAGCAAGCAAGTCTCCTTTCACAAGATTAGTCCATCTAAAGGTATCAATACATTTTTTGTCTTTCTTTTTATTTTGGTTTTTTTTCACTGCATCTTATTGAAACAAGAAGACAACAAATCGTATGTGCACTGGTCTGTCAGAATTAACCTTAAAGCAACTCATTTAGAGTTAACTATTTGCATTTTCTTATTTAAGTGCTTCTAGTCCTTTTTCTTTTTTGACTAGGAACCATTTTTTCATTGGAGACAGGCTACAGGAATTCAAGTTTTGGCCGATTCCCCACTTTCTGCTAGACTTTGCACTGGTGTGAAGTTTCCTCTGTGTTGGTAAGTTACCCAGAGGGACTGCTCCGAAAGGTTTGAAGATTTGGAATCTTTCCAGATCCGGTTGGCTACTGCTTTTCTTAGTGGGCATTCACTGCTTTTATAAATGAAAAGTAACATTGGAGTGTCTTGTTTTGAACTTCTGTCACTCAAGTTCCTCTGGTCAGCAGAGGACAAAGAGTGCAAGCTGTAGTCAGAGTTCCCTCATTACTTGCTGTGGAATCTGAAATTCTTTATTTCTGTGGGTAACTGCTTGGTAAGACTGTATTAAGAGACTGCAGGATCAAATTGCTGAGATGAGATTTAGGCTGACTCCAATTTCAGGTGGCTGTTGCCATCTCAGCAGCAAGACCTAAAATATCAACAATTTGTTTGTCCTCTGTGTAGTTGTCCCTTTCTGCCCTCTCAGTCGTGCTGGCCACCATCAGTACCAGCCCCTTTGGATTCCAAGGCTGCGGAGTAGACGAAGTCATTGAATTCAACAACATTAAAATAACCTTTCAAGTTAACCTTCCCGGGTTATTTTTAACCCAGATCCAGAGGCACAATGCCTCTCAAAATAATAGCAAAACACAGCCATGCATGCCTGCACAGACCTTTGTTTTGGGGAGACCCGCACTGTAGTTTTAACTCTCCATTTCCCTGGAGGAGCTCAGTCCTTCCCCAGCACTGTGTGAATGAGCGAGGGACGATCGTCCCCTGCCGAAAGCGCAGCTCCCGAAAGGGTCCGTGCGGTGCGAGCTGTGCTGGCTGGCACCTTAGTGAGGGCTCTGAGCAGGGAGACGGTTCTTGGAGCGCTGTCCCGGCTGCTGTGGGAGCTGATACACGGCCCTTGAGCCGCTTTCCTGGGCACGGAGGGGCTGCAGCAGCCCCGCTCGGGGGTGGCCCTGGGAGGGGGTGCCGTGTCCCCGGCAGGGAGCGCGGCTCGGAGCGCCCCGTTCGCTCGCGGTCCCGGGGCGGACCCGGCGGGGCGGGCGGGACGTGTCGCCCCCGGCCGGGTCCCTCCCGTCCCTCCCGCCCCGTACTTAAAGCGGCGGCGGCGAGCGCTGGTCCCGCTGGCACCCTGACCGTGTCACCCCACAGAGCATGGCCCCGGCGTGCGTGCGGCCCCTGCTGAGGTACCGCTCCTCCGCCATCCTCTTCCTCACGCCGCTGCTGCTGCTGCCGCTGCCGCTCGCTGTGCCCACGCGGGTAAGTGCAGAATCTGGCTCCGGCCCCGCTGTCCCCCGGCCATCCCCACTCCGTCCCCGCTGTCCCCCGGCCATCCCCACTCTGCCCTGCTCCCGGTGGCTCCCAACACCCAACCCATCGTGCCAGCTAGATGCAATTCATTCTGGGCCAAGACAAACCCGTGTGTAGCTGGCCGGCGCGTTTGGAGCTGTCCTGCACGATGTCGTAGCCATTGCAGTGGGCTGAAGGGCAGGAGTGCGTCCCCCAGCTCTCTGCTGAGGCTCTGGAACTCCCAGCGTGTTGCTTGGTGACATTCTCCATCCTGGTGCAGTCAGCCTTGTGCTGTATGAATTGGTCGGGATTTCAAATGCCATGCCCTCCAATTCATCCGTCTTAATTCCAGGGATGGCGATGGCACAACTCGTTTGCGTTCAGTGGAGTTACACCAGCATAAAATTGGAATAACCCAAGGAAGTTTGGGCTTTAATGCCTTGTAGCCTTCTTGACTAAGTGTAAAAGCTCAGTTCACAGAATTTTAGCCTGCTAGAGCTTTGGAGGCTATTCTAATGCTAAAAACAGCCTTTCTTCTGAGCAACTTGTATTGCTCAGTCTGTTTTAAAGTACAGGAAAATTTTATCTGTGTTTATAAATCAAATTGCCAGCCCTTCTGGTTTACCTGTGTAAGTTTTACCAGCCTGGCCTTTCAGTTGAATGGTGGTGCTTTATATAAATGAGGAATTCCTGACCAGTTAAGCTGTACTTTGTCAAAACTAGGAAAGATAACTTCCAAAAGAATTAACTATGTCTTCAGTTTGCCATTATTTGTAGGCATGTTGTGTCATTAGTCTAACCTAAGAAATTACAATATTTCACAATTGGAAGGTAGTATTTCTGTCAGTGACTGCTTCTTTATCCCTCAGCTGGGAGGCAGGTCACTGTGTTTTATGTCAACTGTACAGAAACACCAGAGACATTCTGTGACTGTTCCCATGAATGTCAGATAGGTATAGGTAGAAGTACAAATATATACTTAATACCAAATCTTTGGTTGTTTGAATTGGCCATGGTTGTTGGAGTTAATTTATAAGCATGGTTGTATTTTGAACTTCATATAAATTATTTACTCTGTACTTTATAAAACCACTGTTTTGAATTTTATTCACTTCAAGTTGTTTATTTGTATTTCATACTAGCAACAGATTAACCACAGTCAGTTCTAGCCCTGCATTGCTGCAGTCCAGCATGAATTGTATCATGAGCTGACCTTACATGTATAAAGGGAAGAGACTTTAACAGGATCCACCTGGTGTCTTCTAGTCTCCGAAGAATTTTTCTCTTCAAAACTTGTGCTGTAATTAATCTGGAAACTTTAGGGAAAAAAATGCAAATTGCTTACAAAAGGTGTTTTCTGATTCCTAAACTTCTCAACAAAATTAAGGCATACACATCCATACTTACTAATATCACCTGATGTCAGTTTTTAAGTGTCACTGTCACACCATTTATTTTAGCAATAAAGTCACATTTGTTGTATTACAGTAAATTCCTATAAACACATGCCCTAAATAGGAGCAAATACTGAACTACAGAACACTGACTTCAGCTTTCAAACAGTTCACTGTTAGCTAATGAATGCTTGCTTCTCCTTAAAATTTTTAGAGTACAAACCACGGAAGGCTGGGATACAGAAATGCCTGATCAACAGCCCAAAAAGACAGGTTGCAACAATTCTAAACTAGGGAATCCTCTTAGGAAATAGAGACAGTATGAATTGGGAAAGTAGTTTAATACCTGTAATGTGCTTAGTCACAAAAAGAATAAAAATAATAAAAAAGAAAAAATATAAAAGAGTTTTACTTAGTTTTACTTTACTTTAAAAAGCAAAGAACTTTAAAATTATTTAGTGAAATAGTTTCTGAGCTCAACTGTGTTACTGGACATACATCAAAGACTTGTGAATTTCAAGCAGGCTAATCATCCACACTGGGAAATTTGGCCATCCATTAAAAAGAATTAGCTCTATTGCTGTTATTGGCTCCTAGATGTAAAATCTGCTGACCTCAACCACCAATAGGTACTTGCACACAGTAGTATTTATTTTGTGCAGATGTATTAAAGCAAGCACTATGGTCTTCTTGGTCAAAAAGATTTTTTTTATACAAGCGACTTCAGAACATGATTTAAAAGCACAAGTTTAAGTCCTCATTCAGCAAAACTTGTTAAGGTACAGACACGGAGTGTTTGTGAGCCCCTTGTAAGCACTACCAATGTGTTTCTTATCTTTAAAAACAGTTTCTAATGCTTGAATGTGTCTTCTATAATGTTGCAGGAGGCCAAATGTGGCTATGTCATCATCGTCATGGCTGTGTACTGGTGCACTGAAGTGATTCCCCTGGCTGTCACCTCCCTCATGCCAGTGGTATTTCTCCCTCTGCTTGGAGTTCGGAGCGCTAAATCAGTAAGGAACTCGTGCAATCCAGGTCTGATACAGAGAAATCCAGTGCTCGATCCCTCATCAATATTTAGCCAACAAGTCTTCATTAGTGTTCAGGGCTCTTATATGGGAAGATGCTGAACTCCATTTGTCCAAACTATTAAGAGTGGGGGGCCTGAGGTGGTAGAGGGGAGGGTCTGTTTTGGGCATGGATCCTGCTGGAGAGCATCCCTGTAGTGCCAGCAGTTTGTGTGTTCCCAATGTATGAGAAAGCAGTGCTGACAGTCTTCTGGGAACTCTCAAAATGCATGGGACAAACTGCTGAAAGGATAAGCCAGCAGGGTGCTGGCAGGTATGCTGTGTCCTCCCCAGATCTCATCCTGGGCTGTTTGTGCTGGAGGCACAAGGCACAGGCTGTATTCCGGTTCTGTAGCCCAGCTTCACTACTGCCCAGCAAGCCAGTAAAGCCTGCTGTGGTTGCTGAAGGTGCTGAGAAAGCCCTTTTGGAGCTCAGTATTTCCAGCACCTTCCATACTTTGAGCCCCCAGCTGTGTTTTAGGAAACCGGTATCATTTTACACAATGATGCACAAAGAGCTCCTGCACAGGCAAGGCAGTTACACAGGATTTCAAGGGTTCAGGAAACTGCAGGGAGCCTCTCGTTCTGGTGTTGGCTGGGGCGTGGTGCAATCCATGGATTTGAGAGGGTGGTAGACAAATTGTGTTAGTGAAGCAAGTATTTTGGCCTGACTTACCTTCTCTGTCTTTCAGGTGTGCTTGCAGTACCTAAATAACACAAACATGCTCTTCTTTGGAGGGCTGATTGTTGCAATTTCTGTTGAGCATTGGAAACTTCACAAAAGGATTGCACTGAAGGTCCTTCTGTTTCTTGGGGTGCAACCTGCACTGTAAGAGTATTACATTGTTTTTTTCCTACCTCTTGTCAGTTTAGCAGAGCCCCAGGGATGATATTTAGCAGTCGGCAGAGAAAGGATCCTTCAAGAGCCAATTTAGCTGTATTTGCACAGAGTTTCCAGAAATGAAGTCTAGAAACGGGAACAGTTTATTTGTCCTTTATCCAAAACTAGCATCTGACTAAATTTTAGAGGTTTGCCATTGGGGACAAAATTATGACAGGCTTAATCATGCTCTGGGATTCCTTCAGTGAAGGTGGCAGAGCTGTCCTAGAAAGTAGTTTGGCCCTGCTCTGTACTAGTGGATGCTGCATACATCCCTGCTTGGGCTTTGCTCTCCAAATTACAGTGGCTAGCAGCATCTGTTCACTTTCTTCCCCTCTCTTCTGCATCTTTTTCTCTTTTCAGCCTCATGCTGGGATTTATGTTAGTCACTGCCTTCCTGTCCATGTGGATAAGCAACACAGCCACCACTGCCATGATGGTTCCCATTATCCAGGCTGTCCTGGATCAGTTGGACAGCACGGAGCATGATGTGGCTGTGATGGAACAAGCAGCTGGGCAAACAAATACAGTGATTGAGCTGGAGGAAAAGAGCACATCAGTGTCCACTGCAGAGAATGGTAAGGGCCTACTTACCAATAAACTGATGCTACTGAACTTGCTGCACTCAGCTCCCCAGCCTAGGAGTGCTGTGTACCCTTTCCAAGGAAAGAGGAGGGTAACCTGACTGAAATCCCTTAAATACATGACTTCTAGATTTTACAAAATAACTTTCCGTTTTCATAGCTTGCCATTTTGTATGCTAGTGCTAGATCACAGACAGGTTATGTTCATTCCTTCGAGCTGGAGTCATCCTCCCACAGTTTCCCTAGACTTAACTGCCTGTTTAGGGAAGTGAAGGGCATATCCTGTGGGAAATAACCATCCAAACCCCCAGCATCCCACTTTCTAATCTTGTGATTATCAGTGGGGATTCAGCTTCTAGGCCATGTAGGACTATTTGAAAAAATTGTGTAAACACAATCTATTTTGGTTCTAGGGTAATAAATACTTCTTTATTGACCAGATTGTATGTGGAGGTGGGGAGAAGAAAGAGGACTACTTTAAAAGCCACATGGAAAAGAGGATCTGGCGTAATTTGAGTCACAGTAGACAAACTGTTCTTGTATGACATCTTACCCAGATGCTTGATTCCTCAAAGTCCTCTGCAGTGCTGTGGTTCTACAGTAGGTTTCACCTCATTTGAAATATGTGCACAAACTCAGACCCTCTAGTTTCACTGCTCTGCTGTGGTGTTACAGAGAGCTATATTATTAAATATGATTAAAGATCAGATTCCAAGTGTAGTGAAGATAGTAAGAGTGTGCAAAAAATACCCTTTGATATTGTTGAGTTGGTTGTAATTGTCATAAATTCTTTCTCCTGCTCCATTAGTCCAGTCAGACTTCAAGATTAGAGTGTTAACCTCAGAAAACAAAGGACACAGCAGTAAAGTTCCATGGTTATTGTAAACTGACAAAATGCCAAGCAAGTATTTGGGTTTCAGTGGGTTGTTTTTTTCTTCCTATATTCACATCTGTTAAAGCTGGTTGGGTTCTCACTGTGGAATTGGAATGGTTCCAGTGACTACAATATTTGGCTGGTGGTAAGCCTCTCTGTGAAACAAGACATGACTGGTGAGGAGCTGTGGCACTGATGTGGGCAACAGCATCCTTGGATCATGTAAACCCAGACTGTCAGCCTCTGTCTTCAGTTCCTCATTAACATTAGTCTGAAGTGTTTAGGGAGATATCTGTGGGTTTTAAAATTTAAATAAATGGCACATACAAACTGGAAGCGCTAAGCCTACAGACCCTATCCTGAACTCTTTGCCATTCCAACTTTACCTGAGGCAAATAATTTTCTTTCTGTGTAGTTGTAAGCAATGAACAAGTCCCTGATGACCCCAGATCTTCTGAGGAAAAGAAAAAGAGGAAGCATATACGCAAGGGAATGACACTTTGTATATGCTATGCTGCCAGCATTGGAGGAACTGCAACACTTACTGGAACAGGACCAAATGTGGTACTGAAAGGCCAGATGAATCAGTAAGTAATTTTTGCTGCTTCTTTTAGTTACACTGTCATGCTGTTTGTGTGACCAATTGACTGGTCTTAGATGACAATTTCAGTTGTGAACTTCAAGCAATAAGTTGAGGAACTGAGACTGAGAAAATGTGTATGAAGTGTTGGGCCTCATTTTTTTTTTGCTTCAGCATCTTTTAAAAGGCAGCTATGTGATGGAATTAAGGTCTTCTGAGAAAATTGGAAATACTTGCTGGCAATCGACATGCAAGTGGTTGATTATGAGATATTGGTTCTTCTGTGTCCTCTTTTTCAACTGAAATACAGCACATCAGAAGAGGAACTGCAGTAAAGAGCACCAGAAGAATGTAGATTAACTCTACCCATAAGCACACTGAAGAGAGCTAGAAGGAGCTTGGCCCCTCCTGTAACACTGTTCCTCCATGTGTGGCTGTGGAAACTGAGGAGTTGTGTTTTTCTCTCATTGCTAAACTGAGTTTGGGAACTGATCTACATGGAACCCAATCTGCAGTGGAATTTCTCCAACATTGCTTCCTTGTGTTGCGAGTACTTCAGCCTCAGCTGCTACATTATCTGTTGGTTTTAACACCCAGCTGGAAGTTTGCTATTGATATTTTTCCTCCGATCATTATTGGCAAACACAGAGAAGAACAAAAATTGCCTTTCTTAAAACACTGTCTTCATTCTTTCAAGCCAACTAGCAACTTTTTCATCTGTTGAAGGCAGCAGAAGTACAGGTATTAATTTCAGGGAAGACATTTCTTGCTCTCTTATTAGAATGAATTGGGAGGAAGAAAACATATCCTGTCTTGAGATAAATGAACAGACGTGTTGGAAGTGAAAGGTATCTAGAATGTATGGGAGAACTTTCAGCCACACTTGTCTGACTGAGACCTAAAGTATCAACATAAGCTTCTATATGCATCAAAGTAAAACATAGGGAAAACTGATAATCATTTAAGTTCTGCTCTGAAATCAGGGCTGCCTTCCCCCATGACTTAAGTTAGGCTGTGAATGTTACCTATGCTTACTTGTAATGTTGTCCTAGATTTACATGCATAGTTGTCACCAGCACATACTAAAGGGAGAGTAGATTAATAAATGTTTTGACATTCATATAGAAAGTAATTTATTTGCAGGTTGTACCCCAACAATAATGACATTGTGAATTTTGCTTCCTGGTTTGGATTTGCATTCCCAAACATGGTCCTGATGTTGGTGCTAGCTTGGCTTTGGTTACAGTGCTCCTTCATGGGATTCAAGTGAGTATTTATCTACACAATGTTATGTAAACCCCTAAGTAAGTTAGTGCAGATCAGCTTACTGAGACATCTGGCTAAAAGATATGCAATGACAAGTTATTAATTTTGTAGCAGAGAGCAGGTCCATTTCACAGAAATGTTGAGGTCTGGAAACCTTTTGTGCTCATGGGAGATACATTAAGACAAAAGCGTTATACATTCTTAATCTTCAGACAGAATTGCCTTTTTGTTTTTCAGTCTCTCACCTGTGAATTTCAGCCTTAGGAGAGCTGGCATAGCTGGTTTGTAGCCATTGATTCAAACTAGACTTTTCCGTCCCAGGTTGCTCCAAATTGCCATCCTTTGATAGACCCCATTCTTCTGTGAGAGCTGGCATATCCCCACAAAATACTTTGACACTGTTGTAATTTCTTTATCTGTGGACTCTGCTGTGGTGTGTGTCTGTCCCCAAGACAGCTTCAGAGTGGTAAGGATGTTAAATCCTTCTACTATATTCATACTTACAGTATTTTTTTTCTCAATTTTTCTCAAAGCTTAAAAAAAAGCTGGGGCTGCGGGAAAGAGAGAACTTCCAGAGAAAAAGCTGCATACAATGTGCTGAAGGAAGAAATTAAGAAGTTAGGCTCTGTCTCTTATGCTGAATTAAATGTCCTCCTCTTGTTTGCATTGCTGGTGCTCTTGTGGTTTACCAGAAACCCAGGCTTTGTAAAAGGCTGGGCTTCCTGGCTCTTCAAAGGAGGAGAAAAGTAAGTTTGAGGGTTTTTTTCCATCTTTTACGCTCTTGGTTATTAATCAGATTCCCTCGCTCATACATTCCATTTTGAATGTGGGGTCATTAATTCCAATTTTACCTGACTTCACCTGGTTGCCAGGCTTGATCCAGTGGCTTGTACATGACATTACCAATCACCTATGATTTGACAGTTTGTACTGCAGTGAAAAGGCTGGAGACTGAGACATGAGCAAGCTGAACCTCCTAAAAGAAGAGAAAATTCTGTAATGCTGGTCTCAGTCACACTGACGTACACCTTAGTATTTTGTTTGTATGAGCTCAAATCAGTTGCAGTCACATTTGAATATTTGGTAATATCACCATTAACCAATACCTTAAAACTCACTGGAAAATTGATTTTGTGCTTTGAATGGCTTCTTTGCATAGTGTTCATGCATGGCATATTAGGAACATAAAATAACCATGTTGGGACTATTATTCAGGGCATTTCTTTAGATGTCTGTCTTTGAGATACAACTGTTGGGTCTTGGCTTCAGCACAGAGAAGGAACCCTGCTCCAGGAAGGATGAGTTGTCATCCAGGACTCTGGTTATTAATGTGTATTGTAGCTTGTTTCTTTTATTATTGTGTTTATATTATGGTAGGTCTGAGAGACCTCAGACATGAGCTATGACCCATTTTGCTCAAGCCCCAAATGGGATGGCAAAGATCAGTGACTAGAATGCTGGAAGGCATCCCTTTTCTAGGAGAAAGGTGTCCATTTTCTAGCCTGTATTCTCTTTTCTTCCTTAGGTACATCACTGATTCTGTTCCTGCTATGTTTGTTGCCCTGTTACTGTTTATCCTTCCTGCTCAAAAGCCCACATTCACAGCCTGCAATCCAAGCAAGTCCGACCCTGAACAGACTGAAAAAGGTATTTAAAAGAGAGACTGTAGTACTGTGAAACAGCTAACCCACTCAGCTAACAAAGCACAAACATGCACTGGATTTGCATCCAATTCTTTAGAGCAGCTCTCTACCTCCTTTGTTGGGCAGGGCTGGGGCACAGTCCTTGTGTGTGTTACCCTCACCCTGTGCAGATTTCTCAGTACTGGTACCTTATAGAACAGGAGACAAAGTGTCTTCACTCTCCTAAAACTTGTTCTACTTTTCATTTCTCACTTCAGATATAAAGCCATTTTTATCAGCCCCGCTGCTAGAATGGGATGCGGTTCAAAGGAAGATGCCCTGGAGCATTGTGCTGCTGCTGGGAGGAGGTTTTGCTTTGGCTGATGCAAGCGCAGTATGTCCTGAAATCTGTTTTTCTCTGACTCAAAGGCGAATTTCCCTGGTTTGTTATCTAGTCCTGTATTACTGGGCATGCACCCAAAGCCAAACCCAGTAGCAAAGTTCAGATCTGGAGAGAGATCTAAATTAGCAAAAACCAAGGAAAGGTGAATGCTTGTGAGTTTTTCTAGGAATTTTTGTTCTCTGCCCGAGTTTCTTTAATTTGTCCTACCTCTTGGAGACTGCTGAGTAGGTTGGGATCTTCACTGTCTGGACGGTCCAGAAAAGCATCCTTTCTTATTTCTGTAATCATCCCAATCTTGGCTCTGGCTAGAAAAGTAGAAGTATAGATAGCATTTGTCAGAGTTTCAGAACTATTTGCGGTTTGTTTAAAGGTGATATATCTTCAGACTTAAAGCAAAACCACTGCTGAAGTGGTCAGAAAGAAAATCCTGGCTTGAAGCTATATTCATAAATTCACAGAAGAGGCAGCTAAATTCCCAAAACAGGAAGGAATCTTGGGGTGAACCGTATTGTTTCCTTCATCACTGCTAAGATGCATCTAAATCAAAGCAAATGTTAGCTATCAGTAGTACCATACTTTGGGGAAAGTCACGTATAAGTTTTGTGGCTCATTAGGTTTAAACCATGGGGCAAATTAAAGCTTTGGGCCTTACATTCATCTACATACATCACACATAAATTATTATAACTCCAGAGCATTAAAAACGATCAAGTCAGAGATTTTGTAACCTGTTTGTATCAATTACTGACTGTCTTCTGACAACGGAGCATTCATACGGAATCATAACCTTCAGAAACCTTAGAAAAATGTGCCAAGAAGCTTCTGGGCCATACGTTAAGTATTTGCAATGGCCTCAGAAAAAAATTCTTGTTTAGCAAGAAAGCCATAATTTTGTAACCTATGCGTGAGCAAGTATTTGGTTTTCAGAAGAATCAGAAAAGTGGGATTCAGTGTTATGTCTAGGCAGGGAATTTCTTTTAGTTTTTGTGACAGATCATTGTACTTTCCTGGACGGTGTTTGTATAATTCAGGACTCCTTTAGCATTATTTGACAGGAATGTTGCCCATAACATGGCTTCTAAACTTCACTGAAACCCACGGTTTTTTCTTGCAGAACTCTGGGCTCTCAGCTTGGCTGGGTCGTCAAATGACTCCATTAGGATCTATCCCACCATGGGCCATTGCAACAGTGATCTCCCTTATTATAGCTGTCTTCACTGAGTGCACCAGTAACGTGGCCACAGCTACCCTCTTCCTGCCTGTCTTTGCATCCCTGGTAAGATTGCTTCTGTCCTGTTGCCTTGTCAGCTGGAGGATCAGAGTTAAACTGGGTGGCAAAGCAATATTACATTTATTGTCTTGGATGTTGCTCCAGTGTAGTTAAAAGGAAGCCAGATCATGCCTTCTGTAAGGTGTGTGCCTTGGCCCTGGAGAAAGTGAAGTGGCAGTCACTTTTTTCAGTATAGATTAGCAAACATCAGTTTCTTCTGGTCATTTTGAACCATCAACTTAGAACTGGAAAAACACACATACACAAAACACAAACCAAAACAAAATCCAGCACTTCCTGATGATGCCTTTGGATTACTCATCTTCACGTTTTGTGCTGAAATACGAAAAGTGGTAGGCTTGATTATTATAAATGTGTAATTTCTTATGGGAACCCAATTTTAAAACTTAGGGAGGAAAACCTGATAAGTTTTACTGCCTTTTCTGAGCAGAATAGAAACTGTGGCATAAAGAGAAAAATAGGTTACTTTGTTCTTTAATTAGGAAAGGACAAGCACTTTATTCTAGACTATTTCATCGAAGAAAAATTACCCCAGTCAAGGTACTGAGCTATTAATGACTTAAATTGGCACTTAAGTTTTGCATCCCACAGAGTTTATGTAAAGTCTAAGAGTGTCACCCCACGTGCCTAGTAATTACAATCCCATTCCTGTGTTCCTTGGAAAAAGGGTGGTCCGAGGTCAAAGAAAAGATTGTTGGATATATTTGACCAGAAATGTAAATTATACCATAGAGAAAAACAAGCAACATGAAAGAAACAAGCCTTGTTTTTAAGTATCATGGGACAGGAAACAAGAGCAAGTTATCTTTAAGCACATGAGGATTTCAGAATAAAATGTTTGTGAATTATTCTGGTGATGTAATACAAGGAAACAAAATAAGCCTAAGTATCTCAGTGGTCTGGGGTAGATTGGTCCTTTATGATTTTCTTTTCAAATACCCCCCAGAGTGATATTCTCTCCATTTCATTGCAGGCTACATCTATCAGGATCCACCCTTTGTATGTTATGCTGCCTGCTACCCTCAGTGCTTCATTTGCCTTCATGCTACCTGTTGCAACACCCCCAAATGCAATAGTGTTCTCTTATGGCCACATCCGTGTTTTGGATATGGTAAGATAATTGCCTTCTCTCTTATCTAAAATTCTCCACTGCTTTCTTCCCGAAGTATGGTGAGAGTTTAATTTTCTTAGCAGAGTATTTCCAAAGTACCAGGAAGCTCTTAGGGGCTGTAACTGCCACTCTATGCCCCTCTCTCCTGCAGTGTTAATATTGTGATATAAATTTGCATCTCTGAAGTAACAGTACTTTTCTCACAGCTTTGGCAGACATACAGACTGGCCCAAGTGAAATGAAAAACTGACAAGTCACAAGTTCCTGAAACCTGAAGGGTTAAAATGCAGTCATGCCCTGCAGTGTTCTGGGGCTTTGGCGAGTGTCTAAAGCCTTGTCTCCACTGGAGCTGAAAGCAGAAGGTAGCAATCAGTAGCCCTTGGCTCTGGTCCTTTGATTTTCTGCCAGACCACACAGGGCAGGTTCTGGGTGGAACACACAAACTTTACTGGTTTTCTAACTGGGTACTTGAAGAGGGCATAAGCTGTTCTCTAACTAATAAGAATGACTTGTTACACATGCCTTAAAGCTCCTAGACTGGTTATATACATAGCAAAGTGCTCAAAGACTTTGCATAGTGTGTTCCCTGGTATCTCCACCCAAGCAAGAGTAGAAGGCAGCAGATACAATGGCAATTTCTGTGATTTATTTGACCGTCTTTCTTGTGTGTGTTCAAGTAGGCCTTGCTGCAGTTTGCTGTGCTGGTGTTTGGGTGTTGCTCGTTTGAACTTGCTGTGCTGGTGTTTAGTTATTGTTGTTGGTTTGGGTTTTTTCCTCACAGGTTAAATCTGGAATAGTGATGAACGTCATTGGAGTCCTCAGTGTCACACTGGCCATCAACACATGGGGAAGACCTATGTTTGGGCTGGACACATTCCCAGCCTGGGCAAACACCACAACAAAACAGTGAGCTGTGAAGAATTCGTGTGTTAAACAAGGAAAGTACCCTTAGTACTCCCTGTTGCTTAAAGTCCTGCATAGAGTCTCATCACCCCTTCAGATCCAGTGGTGGGTGTTTGCTCCCTTCCAGCAGTCACACATCAGGTCAGGTCTGAACCAATCCAATCTTACTCCAGCTGTGCTGGAGCCAAAAGCGTTTGCAATTCTACAACCTGAGGTGTCGGGATCGTAAGTATGATCAAGTGATCTGCTGTACCTCCAATCAAGGTCAAGAATTAGGATTTTACAGTGGAAAGATCTGTGGGTGTGACCTGGGATTTGCTCCCAGACTTGCTGGGTTTCCCCGTGCAAGTCAGTTCATTTCTTTTTGCCTATTTCCCCTCCTAAAGAAAATGTTACGGAGCCTATCTAGCTTACTGAGGTATTATGAGGACATAAGGGTCAAATTCCTGCAGCCATAGTGATTTCCTGACTCATGATAATGGGTGCAAGGTATTAAGTTACAGAATCATAGAATTCTGTATAGAAGATCTGGCATATAGCATAGTGTTGTGTAGGATATTCAGTAGTTACATTATCAATGTGAATTTTCTTTATGGAACTGGAAAAATACATTTTTATCTAGAAGTGAGGGAAATATTTATCCACAAAATTACCAGGTGCTTTATTGAGCAGAAAACTGCTTCAATAATGGATTTCTGTGCCTTTCTCTTCGTGCTCTTTCACAGTGCTAAGCACCATAAACTGTCTGCTGAGTGTTCCCGAGAGCCACCAGTGGCTCCCTGTCTTCCCAGCTGGCTGCACGTGGTGCAGCCTCACACTTCTTCCAGGGAATGGTGGAGCATGTGGATAAACACTTCCACTTGCAGAGTCTATCTAAGGAAGAGACCAGTTCTAGTGCCAAGAATTGGCTTGCTCACAGATATTTGTCACCACCTGAAACTTATCACTGTATTTTTTTGAAGAAAGTGAAACCAGGAACAGTTGAGCACCTTATGTCCTTTGACAGTCACCACCTAATGCTGATTTGCATCTCTAGGTATCTAAATGCATTTGAGAAAGGGACTTTCTCTGCTTTCAGATGGACTTCATAGAGTAAGAACATGTGTTTTTTGCCAGATACATGGTGCTTGCTCTGCTCTGTCTGACAAGTAAGATAGAAGGGAGCTTGCATGGGTAGATGATACTGAGCTTGGCTATCTCAGTTCATGCAGACCAAAACTCTTCTAAAACCAGTTCCAGCTAAAAGCTGTAGGACAGACACTTCACTGTCCTGTGTGCAGAAAAGAATGTTCTGAAAGGTTCTTGAAGGGGAGAAATTGCCCTCACCTCAGCTAGGGGAGAGCTTCACTCTGTTGCTGGACAAGAAGGAAGCAAATGCTGTTGTCATCGAGTCACACAGGGTGTTTCATGGTCAGGAGTTCTGGGCCAGGGGAAGTGTGCATGTGGGGTAACAGAGTGTTGGGTTTATTGCAACTGAAGCATCGGACCTATCACCTCTCTGTACTGTTAATAGAAGTTTCTTTTTGAGACACTTTTATGACACCCTGTGATTGATTCATATTCAATATAAATGGGTGGGTTGCATAATTAGAGCATAATTAGACAAATAAAAACTTTTTAGAACTGTCTCCCCTCCTGTATAACATAGTGGACCACTTGTTTCTGCATTAGGTTCCACTGTAGCACAGTTGCCCCAGTAAGATCCAGGAAGGTACACACTGTAGTGAATAATGCAAAGCAGAGGTTTGGACACCACTCTTAAGTGTCTTCAGACCTGAATATCAGTGGTTTCTCTTCTTTCATCAGCTAAGTGATAACTCAAGTTTGCATCCCTGAAGATGCTCAGGTGGGACCAAATCAGATGGCATACCCTACCAACTGTCCCATTAATTTCAGAGTAAAGGATTATAAGAATCTAAGAAACACAACCAGTTTTTAAGAATTAATGTTGAACAAACTTTCCAGTATAACAGGCACAAATGGGCTTTTCTTCAGCATGAAGCATGCATGGTGTCCTGTTCCAGTGCCCTGAGTAAATACACATTACTTACAGTGGACAATGCAAGGACAATTGCTTTGTGGCTAGATCTGGTTTACAGCCCTTCAGCTGCAGGACAAGTATCAGGATAGAAGCTTATCAGGCATGGCATCTATTTTGTTCCTCATCAAAGGATTATGGTTTCAGATGCAGAAGTTGTGATGGTCCTAAGGTAGTGGCCTAAAAGAATCCCTTTGCCCTCCACTTTAAAACATGCACCCCCAGCACCCCCAGAAAAGATGGGAGGATCCTTAGTGTGGGCTTTGTCAGGGTGGGTTATTGAGCCACCCTGAGTGAGCAAACAGTTCCCATTTTACCATATGAGGGCAGAGTGTGATTCCTTGTGGTCAGTGATGAGTCTGTCAGCTGGCCAGCTGGCAGCACAGCTGGCAGTGCTGCTTCTAAGGAGCTAAATTATTGCTTTCTTATTTTCTGCCCACTCTCTATGGATCCTTAGCTTTTCCTTTCTCCACTCAAAATACCAATTTACCAAAATACCAAGTTGCTAATGCTGTTTCTGCAAATACTGAGTGTTCCAAACCTGCAGTGTTATGATCTGGACTCGTGCTTGGGAACAGTCTCACAATTGTGAATGAGTTCATAAATGACCAAACTACATGAAAACATACAAAGGGAGAACAAAGGTATTTCTTGCCCATGTGTTGAACATCTAGATCTGTGAAATAGAGAAGAAAAACCTCTCAGCATTCTCTGTGTGATCAGAAGAAGTCCCAGCCTGAAGAGTGGTTTGGATTTGTTGGTGTTGTCCACTGAGTTCTGAGCAGTGGGTAGTGCATTCCAGCTGAGTTTTGATCTCACTTGAACTCAGTCTTTGGTTTACTCAGCCTTTGTTTTCCAGCTCAGGTGTGTTACCACTTGAAACAGCAGTAACCTGGTTGTAGCCAAACCCAACATTTGCTGACAAAATTGGAATTGGACAGCTGGTGAAAATCAGCCCAGAAAAAGACATAGATCAGTCCTAGCCAAAATGCAGCAGTGGTTCCCTAACATACCACCTCTTCCTGTTTAGTAGTGATGTATTGTATACGTTTTTACACGCTTCACATCTTTTTTTCCCCAAGTGTCTGTGCTAAATATGTGAAGAAGTGGGTGGTAACGAATCTTGAGCCTTTGGATCATGTGACAGAGTTTTGACAATGTTTTCCAGTGTGGGTGAATAAATGTGTGACTTTGACAAGTCTCATCAATCTTTGTGCCATTGAGAGGTTTTCAGCACTTTTGTACCTTGCACCACAAGGCCACCTGTCTGCTGCAAGAGGCTTGGGCTCAGCATTTGTCTGCATGGTTTAATGGCAAAGTGCTGATTCTCCTCTGCCCAGAAGAACCCTCCCAGTGGCAGCTCTTCAGTGTCAGATCAGACCTTCTGATACCCTTAGTGTATCTTTGCTGGCCTCTGTGTGAAGGGTCTGTGGTGCAGAGAGGGTTTGCCATGCCCTGCAGACTGCCTCTGCATGGCAGAGAAATTCTGAGGGAAGTACAGCCCTTAGCATTGGGAGCACAGAGAAAAGGTAGGTGTGCCATGCTGCCCTGTGGTGATTGGGAACTGCTTAATACAAGCTTTGGTAGTTATTTAAAAATAGAGCTGACTATACTGAAACTATTTTTGGCCATTTAGGTTTTTCTGGAGCACTTAGTCAATAGTTGCCATTCATTATGGTGTAAATGTAGATTTACATTTACTGTAGATTCTGGCCATAAGAAAGAGACTGTTTCTTCTGTCAAAGAAAAGATGTTATCCTTCCCCAGTTTTCTTCAGTGCTCTACTTACCCACACAAAGTTATTTCCCAGTCTTATTTGGCACATAGCACTTCAATAAGTTTTCATAAGCTGTTTCAGGCCAGAGTGTGAGCCTCATTATAATGTTCATAAAATATTTTTAATAGACAAACCATTTTCTTGAAATAACTGAATGTTCTAAATCTAATTTATTGTAGTTTCCTTTGTGAGCTATTCTTTGAGAACAATAACTTGGGTTGGGTCTTTGCAAATATTTTAGAAAGCCAGCTGAAGATCAAATTTCCACCAGAAACAAAGTTAATACAATCTTTCAATTAAGGAATGACTATTCTGGAGGAAGTTTCTATCTTACTTCAATATTTTGCCTTGGCTGTACGGTCAGAAATAAGAAACATAGGAATGTATATTGCTCCTGGCAAATGGCTGACTTCAATTCACCTGCTGTCCAGGTGTCCTAATAGAAGCCTCACATATTTTTAACCAACTTATTAATGAAAAACATAAAATGCGTTCTGACACGTGACATTTAACCTTGAATTTATCTTTGAATTCTAGTGTTTGTCTGAAGCTGGAGGAGTACCACAGTCACAGAAGTACACGTGCCAGTGCCTTCAGTAGACCAGTCTTCTTACACGATTTCATCCAATTTGCAGCTTACTTCAGTGGTGTTCAGCATCTGCAGATAAAGTGGTTCCACCACGACTGTTATTGGCTGCCTTCTGAAATGCACATTACCTGCCAGTTTCTTGACCTCAAAAAAGAGAACTTAGTGAAGAGTTAAGCCTTTAATTAAATATGTTCTGACAATTGTTTTAGTCACTGAAAACTATGATCTTGTTTCTATTGAATTACAATTACAGCATTGAAGTAAAAAAATTGCAGACTTTGTTCTAGTTTGTTATAAATATAACATAATGCATACTATGCTCTCTGTTATTTAACCATATTTGAAGCATGATGCTCTCCAGTCTACAGGAGTTGTCTTGCATTCTGTGGGTAAAATCCTGTCAGCTGTTGTCCATGTTAATGTCAGTTTGCATTCTATTCCAAAGCAGTGGGTGAATGGGTGAACAAGAGGGGATGTCTTAGGTTTCATGCACTGGTGTAAAGCACTTCCCTGTTTCATCTCACTTGATCAGTTTTCAGTAATGAAATTGCTGGATCTTCTTTTCTCTCTGGTGCAAATGCACTGCACTATGGTGTCACAGCATTTCACTTCCTCAGTGTTTACCTTCAAGATTCAACAGCATGCTAGACAAGACTTTATTTTTTCTTGTGTCTCATAAGACCTTGGTGGCTTCAGGTCCCAGAAGTGACTCCATTTAAGAGCTGTGTCTCTATGCCAATTCTGATGAGTTAAGATAAACTTGCTGTCCTAAACCATCACATTTCTGAGCAGGCAACAGCAATGATAGCAGTCTAGTCTCTATGAAAAGAGAAACTGAGACAGCAATGTCATCCTGGTTCTATGACAGTAGGACAAATTCCTGGCTCACATTTATATTAACACATATCTTGCAAGTTTGGCTCACCTGACATTTAAAAACCAAAATAATTCAAACTTTTCTTAGAGAATGTTCTCAGTTAGTATACTAAAATCCTGATTTTCAATTTTGTTCCTACTTTGATGGACAAGAATTGAGATGTTTGACTTAACTCTGGCAAAACTACATGGTGATTTATTTTTGTGACCAATCCTTTTTTAGGATTCTCTCCTCTGAAATCACTCTTGGGAGAGAAATCCTGTTCTAGAATAGCAGTGCAGACACGTGGGACCTATTTGATCTCTTCTTTTAGCTCAAAGTCTGTATTTACTGGGGAGTGACTTGTTATGTTTTGATATAGTAATAGTAGTATTCCACAACCACTAAAATGTCTAAAAAAGCAACCTTTTTTATTAAGAAAAAACTATGCACGGATCCTTTTTATATGGTTTTTGTAATCCAATTCCCAGGGAAAAAAATCATACTACATAGGAAAAGATACTATTATAGAAAATTGCTAAGTTGGATGCCAAAAATGTTTCAACGAATGAAAATAGAAAATAATTAAATGACAAAAAAAGGAAGATATTAGAAGGGTTTCAGGTAAGTCTGTAAAGATTGCTTTCACTGCTGCTGCTCACTCATGGAGCATTTGCTTATTAATGGTTTTACTCTGAGACAACTGTGTTTTAATTAATGAAGAATTATGTGCAGAGGTTGACAGAAATCTCCTTGGCTGACTGTAAAGTCACTATAAAAAACAAAACCCACAGCTCGAGACTTGTCCAATATCCAGTATTTACCATTAAACTTCAAACACAGTTTAGTATTTTAGGGTGGATTCTCTCCACTTCCTTTTGCTCTGGAAGTGATGAACAGTGGCTTTGTCTAGTACAAAGCTAAAATGAATGTTCTGCAAATACAAACAAAAGTTCATCCTTTTTTAATCCTTCCCAGCTCAAGGGTTATCTGGGGAAAAAAAACCATGCCAGGAACATTAACCCCAAAGCCACATTCTGACGGCTCTGGGACTGCCCGGCCTCTGTGGCAGACGGACAGAACACCGTCCTTGTTGCTGTCAGAAGCAATGTTCGCCAAGAGTCGTAGGAGCCGGAGTCCCAGGAATGTCCCTGGGTGCCCCTGGCGCGCTGGGACTGGTTCTTCCCCTCAGGTGGTGAAATTCTGGAGGGCTGGAGGCTGCGGCAGGACTGAGCCGAGTGCCGTGGTCAGGACAAACCGATGGATTTTTAAACGACCAACATTCGGTTTTACTTCAATCGCTGTGCAGGGATTCGCGGCGTCGGGAAACCCGACCCTTACAATGACCCGCACGTGTTCGAGGGGCGCCGTGTCGGTGTGCGGGGACGAGTGCGACGGGCGGCGGGTGAGCGCACGGCCGGGAACGCGAACGGGAACGGACGGCGCCTCCAGGAGCCGCCTCCAGCGCGGGAACGACCGCTCCGCGCCACCGACCGAGCCCCGCCTCTACCGAGCCCCGCCACCCACCGAGCCCCGCCACCGGCGACCGAGCCCCGCCTCTACCGAGCCCCGCCTCTACCGAGCCCCGCCTCTACCGAGCCCCGCCTCCGACCGAGCCCCGCCTCTACCGAGCCCCGCCTCTACCGAGCCCCGCCTCCGACCAAGCCCCGCTGTTGCTAGGCAATGGCCGCTGCTTTCCCAGTGTGCTTTGCGTTGCGTTCCGCCGTACCGCCGGCAGGGGGCGCGCTCACCGCCGGACATGGACGCAGGTGCGGGGCCGGCACGGGGCCGGTGCGGGGCCGGTGCGGGACCGGTGCGGGGCCGGCGCGGGACCGGTGCGGGGCCGGCGCGGGGCCGGTGCGGGCCGGTACGGGCTGGTCCGGGGCCGGTGCGGCCGCTGTCGGAGCCGTCCAGGCCCCCGGAGTGCCGGGCCTGCCGGGAGCGGCCGGAGCGCGGCGCTGGGGCCCTGTGAGGCCGAGGCCCGAGGCCTCTCTGTCCCTGCTCGCCGGCCCTGACCCTCGCCCGCCCCCAGCCCGCTTTGGGCCCGGGGGACACATGGACCGCCATTGCTTTCTATCTTTGTGTGGGTCCAGTTCTTACTGGTATTTTTCTTGCATCAGATGATACAGGAAATCGACTTCGATTCCAGTTGGAGCTGGAGTTTGTTCAATGTCTGGCAAATCCAAATTACCTCAACTGTGAGTACTTAAAGTAAATACCAATATCCGGAGGAGTTAATATAATCATGTTTATTGTTGCTGGCAATTTAAATATGGAGAGAGGGCTAAACAAAGTATAGGGTTTTTTACAGCATAAAGGTAGTCTGTAAATAATTTAACAGGTGGATTTTTTTTTTTAATGCAAAATCTTTTTGTTGGATGGAATGCGAAAAAAAAAAACTATTTGGTGGAGGAAGAAAAGAACAAGTTCCAGTCTATTATTAAAAAGTAATGCCAAGTTAACAGCATTCCTTTATCTGAATTTTACTAACGTGAATTACAGGATTTTACTAATGTGAAGTTTCAGGTGCTATACATAACTCTGTGCTAATTTTGACGCTACAGTCAAAAAGCCATTCCATTCAATGAAAGAGACAAACTGTACAGGAGATGAGATTAATCTGTTGTTTTCACATATAAATCTTATTTTGCCGTGTGTTTTTTTATTTGCCAAATATAAATTATTGAAATTTGATGAGATGATGGAAGTTTTGACTGAATTTTTTCAAGTGTGCAGATTTTTTTCACCCATCTGTAACTGACAATTCCTTATTTGTCATTCTATTTCAGTCCTTGCACAAAGAGGCTACTTCAAAGATAAAGCTTTTGTAAATTACCTGAAATATTTACTTTATTGGAAAGAACCTGAATACGCAAAATACTTGAAGTAAGTGCTAAATTCTCTTAAGTTTCTGCATTTTAATGGTTTGGCACTGACCTCATTTTACACACTGTACAGCAGCATATCAGGATTTAATTCCTGCCTGTAACCTTACTTTTGTCCTCCCTGCAACATAGATTATGCAAGATTATAATTATATGCAATGTAGATTTTTCCTGTTTCCAGTAATCCATGTGTAGCAGCAATGAGCAAAATTATAAAAATTTCATTAGTTTTGCATAGAATCTTCCTTTAAAGTCTTAATCTGTGCTTTTGATTAGTTTAAAATCAAACTATTGAACATTCGGGTAAAAAAGCAGTAAGTGCATTTTAAGATGAATTTTGCATTATTAATGCTTACATGAGACAAAGGGTGATTTTGTGTTTTTGCATGTGTGCAAATTCCTTCAGTTTTTGGAAAAATGGTTTCAGTCGTGTCCTTTAATTGGGCTCTGGAAACAGGCATTGTAATTGCTATGGATTTGGTCTACCAAACCCAAGCCATTAGGGAAGCTACTCTAAGCATGCAGGAATGTGCATTTATTAATTTCTTAATTAAGGGACTGGATTCCTTGTTTCCTGGCCTGATGCTGCAGTTACCAAGTCACTGTGCAGGCTGAAGTGGTTTCACACTTGGGTAAAGCACATACGAGTCAAAATTAAAATAATAACCCCAAGAAGTAATTGAGACTCTAGATTTAGTATCCCTTGTAAAAAACCTTTATTAAAGTGTGTTTATTTTTAACCCAGGTACCCTCAATGTTTGCATATGCTAGAGCTGCTCCAGTATGAACATTTCCGCAAAGAACTGGTCAATGCTCAGTGTGCCAAATTTATTGATGAGCAACAGATCCTCCACTGGCAGCACTACTCACGGAAAAGGATGCGCCTCCAGCAGGCACTGGCAGAGCAGCAGCAACAAAATAACACCTCTGTAAAATGAAAAGCACGTGGAGTAGTGATGGGAAGGTGTACTTTGTGTTAGTGAAGTATTTACAGGAGACGAGTGAACCCTTGTGTAAGTTTGGCTCTGGACGTACGTCTGTCTTATTTGAATTTGTCAAATGACTGGGGTTGTTTTTGTTTCATCAACTCTTTTTAAAGACTAATAAACATATGCAATTTATTTTATAGCATGGACAATTTTGTAAGACCTTTACTACAATAGTTATTGTTTCATTTTTATTTTGAAGATAAAACCTAGATTTGTTACTAAGTCTCTACAAAGAAGCGTAGCTCTAAAGGCTGTTCCTAGGAAGCTTTTTCCCTGGAGAATATTGATGTGTCTTAAAGTGTCACTGAGAACTTACAGCTCTGGGACAAGCAAAGGTGAAGTGATGATAGACAAAGTCAAAATTGTGCAGTTTCTCCTTGAAACCAAGCTGAGCTATTACTTGTTACTTCTGTTTCCCTGGCAATCATTGTTGATGGCAGTTTTGCAGTTTTCCTTACAGCACATTGTACGGATAGAAATCAGGAGTGTACAGGATGAGGTCTGGGGAGTAGAGCAGAGATGGGTGCTGATAAACTCTGCAGGACAGAGAAGGAAACAAACTGTAGCTGTCTTTGTTCCATTAAACTTAGCTTCCTTAAATCTTGGCCTCTGCCCACGCAGCAATGGCTGGAGGAGTCTCTTTGCACTCCATGTAACGAGAAGAGGGTGCATGGGGAAACATGCCATTGCTTGGAGTATTGGAGAAGCACTTGCCATTTGTTCCTGTAAGAACATAGCTCTTGGCAGCTGCCAGGGTTTTAATTTTCATATTTTTAGAATGTATTTCTGGTGCATTCATGTTGTATTTCCTGCCCTTGTAGGAGCAGGTACTCCCAACTGTTAACCATTAACATGTGATCAGTGACACTACAGCTGTCAGCCATCACGTTATCACACTTGGACTGAACTGATAAACCATTAAACATCTTTGGCATTGAAAATTTGTCTTAACAGTTTCAGTAATTATGTGGTCAGGCTTAGGAAGGAGGTTTTTCTGTTTCTCCCCTTTCTCCTTACTCACTGTAACTTTGCAGTCAGTTACACTTCAGTAAGTGCAGGGTAATCTCAGTTTCTAACATGAGCTCAGCTCCTTTGAAAAGAGGTTGTTTGCAAACTGAAGTTTATTTGGACATTAAAGGAAAGATACAGTTTTTTGTTTAAGATTTTAGTGTAAGGCTTGGACCCAAAATTTCAGGACATTTATCTTGACTAGTCCGAAGTAATCATGAAAGTTTTAATAAAGGTCAGTGATTCCTTGAAAGGACATGGCAGTAATTAGGATGACCATCTTCATCAATGATTGACTAGTGAGCGCTTTAGTCTTCAGTAAACAACATACGCACAAGGTCTGCTTTAAAACATTCTTCTTCGACCAGCTTCTGAGGCTGAAAGGAAAAGTTCATGATTAAAACACTTGTTTTAGCTGAGAGCCGTTTATACATACTAGCATTAGCCACGTCCAGCAACTGTTGTCCTGGGGAGTGAGGTAGTGGGGGTGGAATAAGAAAGGTAATAACTGAAACATTCCTGAGGGTTTTCTGGCCTTGGAAGAGGCATTTCTAAGAAAGCAACTGCTAATTTAACTAACAAGTTACAACTTGAGCTGCAGTCTGAGTCGAGTGTACTGCTCATAAATACTTTCACTCCTGTAGTTCAGCATTTGGATTTTTCAAAAGTTGAGGAGCTGCAAAGCAGGAACATTAAAAATCTATAGCTAAAAAGTTTCTCAACCCCTCAAGCACTGTGAGCCAAGTGCATATATTCTCTTTGCTGCATGTTTATTATAGACATTACACAATAAGCAGAATGGTTCTCTCTTGAGGAACTGTTTGAGTTCAGGGAGCAGAAGAGCTGCTCAAAATGCTCTGGTCTCCTTGAACAAGAGAGGGCTCTGAGAGGATACACGTGACTAATTCATTTACAGCCCTAAATTCCTGCCAGGTCCCCATCTCAATGCCTGTAGATCCAGAACATACAACAAATCACTTACTGTTCCATATTTAAGTAGTGTAGGCACTCCTGTTAGTTTCAGATTCTTCCTGAATTCATTATTGGGGTCCTTCCAGCTGTTCAGAAAGAAGGCATGAAACACAGCTTGTAGAAGGGCATGTTGAAGTTCAAATATTCGAAATTATTCAAAGGCGTTTGCCTCACACCTTCCCACCCCCCTTCTCAAAATAAGCATGCAGATAGGTTATGGCAGAGAGGGTGAAGACCTCAAAAAATGATTAACTCCTTACAGAAAAGGACAGCTCAGTCAGTTTTTCAACAGGTTAACCACCAGTCCGCCAATACAGCAAAGTCATCTCATTTGTCAGCGTTCAAAGGTACTTACTATGCTCTATCTCCTACTAGACAGTAGATGAAAACTGAGTCTTCAGGCAGGTTATGAAGTTCCTTCCTCACAATTGGCTCAGCTAGAAAATAGTTTTAAAATCTGTTAGTAGTTAATACTTGTGCTACATAATCACATGGATTTAATTTGACCAGCAAGACTGCTAATTAATATTTTGTCTGCTTTAGTTATAGATCTGTATTTCATTTCACCTGGCTATCCTCAAGTTTTTCAGAGTTTATTACGTGCTCGAACGCTGACTGGTCTTGTGTTTGAGTAAAGGCCAATTTCTTCTCTGACACGAAGAGAAACACTCGTTCTGTCCTGTCCTGGGTGTGGCAGCCCAGCACAGAACCCTTCTGCAGGGCGACGGTTCCATAACGCACCTTCATACCTGCTCAGACACGTGCAGCCCAGGCAGTTCAGTGCGGTGATTGCTGAGAACCGCCTTCCCCTGCTGCCACCGGCGGGGAGGGCAGGGCTGCGCCTCGACACCTACAGCAGTGACCGTAGGACTCACGTCTGTCTGTCTGTCTGTCTGTCTGTCGGGCCGTGCACCAGCCTTCGCCAACAGCCCGTGCCGTTCGATGTGGGCAACGCGAAGGGCAGTGCAGCAGCTGCGGGTCACAGCCCGCTCAGTTCACCAGGGCAAACTGCGCCTGGAGCCTGGCACCGGCACTGGGGCTGCTCTGCCCGCCCGGTGTTTTCCGGAAAGGCCCCCGGGGCCTCTCCGGCTTCCCCAGGACCGACACGGCCCATGCCGCAGGCAGGGCGCTCCCCCCGCGGGCCTCACCCGTCACGCAGTCGGGACACCAGCTCCTTCCCTCGGCGTCCTTATCGCCGCAGAAGAGCGCGAAGATGGGCCGGCCGTGGTAGCTCTGCGCCGTCCGCACGAACTCGGGGTACCCGCGGACCTGCATCTCCTCCCAGCCCATGGCGGCAGCGGCGGAGGCTCCGCCCGGCCCGGCCCGCGCGGCCGCCGTAGCTCCGCGCGCTCCCGGCGGCCCCTGCGGGTTCGAACGGCGCCCGGTGGGTCCAGGCGCGGCCCGGGCCGCCCGTCCTCCTCCTTCTCTCCTCCTTCTCTCCTCCCTCTCTCCTCCCTCTCTCCCTTCCTCCCTTCTTCCTGTCTCCCGTGCGGCAGCGCCCGGGGCCCGCCGGTGCCGCCCGGGACGCCGTGAGGGCGCCCGGCGGGAGCAGCCGCGGGCTCGGAGCGGTTGCAGAGAGGCCGCCCCGATCTTCTCTCCGCGGCTCGTCGGGCTGGTTCTCCCTTTGTTACTCACACCACACCCGGGATGGCTTTTGCGAGTCTGGAATAACGGTTTATTGCTCTCGCGTTCACAGCGGTGATCACAAGCATGGGACAGTAGCGGGGTTTGCTCTTAAGCCGATGAGATGGGTCCGAGCAAGACAGCCGTGTCTGAGGATGCGTTTGCATTCACCACCCAGCGATACACGAATGAACCTAAAGCTTTACAAACACAGGTACCGTTTGCCATCTGTAGCGATGCTGAATTAGTTTTCTTTGTGGTTGTATCAAAAACATGATTCTGACCTACTTCATGAGGCGGCCCAACAGGGAGTGTCATATTCGCTTTCCTTGTGCTGCCACGTTATCTCGATACTGTCCTTTAGTAAGGGTAGAGATCACAAATTCTACGTGTAATTATTTTAATTGTCTGTTGTGGTTCAATCCCAGTAGGCAGCTGAGTATGCAGCCACTTGCTCACTCTCTCCCAGTTGGGATGGAGAAGAGAACTGGCGGGTAAAAAGTGTGAAAAGTTGTGGGTTGCAATAAAGGTAGGTTAACAGGGAAAGCAAATGTTTTCCTGTTTGTGCACAAACAAAGCAAAATAAGGAATTCATTCTCTACAGCCCATCAGCAGGCAGGATTTCAGCCATTTCCACCCCTTCAGCACATATAGCAGTGACTTAGGAAGACAAAGGCTGTCACCAGTCTCCCCTTACTCCTTCTTCCCTGCAGCTTTTACTGCTGAGCATGGTGCCGTAGAGTGTGGAATATCCCTGTGGTCAGTTTGGGTCAGCCATCCAGTTGTTTCCTCTCTAGCTTCTTGCCCACTCCCAGGCTACTCAGTGGTGAGCAGGTGAGGAGCAGAAAAGGCCTTGACCTTGAGTGAGCACTGTTTAGCTAAAATGAAAACACTGGTGTGCTGTTAGCACTGTGTTCAGCACAAATCCAAAATGATGCCCTCATGACAGAGTTGCATCACCTGTGTATAGTGTTCTTTATAACATTTGGGTTTTTTTACACTTTGAACAGCTCCAGTTTAATAGAAATGTTCCTGCAGTTCCAGAGAACTTGGCTCTCAGATTCTCTCACCCCCGTCCAATTATAATAGAAAAACTGAAAGCATCCAGTGATCAGAGAAATCTAGTTGGAAGTGAGGACGCCAGCCTGAGAAGCTCTGGGTTGTTCTCAGTGGTATCTGAAGAGAGACTGAAATTGGCCGTTCAGCTGGCAAAAAGGGACATCAAACAAAGACGTCTCAAAGAACAAATAAAACAGCAGGTATTTGGAGATGTGGTCAGTACACCGGTGTGGACCCAGAAATCACAACAGCAGAAGACTGAAGTATTTGCAAGTCAAGAAAATAAAAATGCCCTGAAGTCTCAGATTCACTTGACATGTCAGCAGAGGCTCAACCAGCCTTCCCAAGGGGTGTCTGCCAGCTCTGATGCCAACGTTTATCTCTGCGTAGTTAAAGAGGGAAAGCCAATACCAGCTGTTTTGGACTCTCCACCCACCCATGACACAGGAGCAGACCCCAAGCAAAATTTAAATAAAAAAGAACATCAAAATATGCAGGAAGTCCAGCGTCTGCAAAAAGAATTGAGGAGTTATGTCCAGAAAATTGAAGAAATTATTAAAAAAGGTGTAAGATTGAACAGTAGTTATCTTATATAAATATACCCTAGTTTGTTGATTTTTCCCCCCCCCTGTTTTTTGAGTTGTATTAGAATTTGTATTTATTTCTGGACTTTTGAGAACCATCTGTTTTTTTGAAAAGTAGATGAAAGAATAGCAAGCCAGCTTAAGCAGTTGGTTCTTTTGTAATAACTAGCAGGAGGTTTAACCATTCTTAATTTTAGTGCTTTATCTGCAACTTAGTCATAAAACTAGAGGGTCACATGTTTTTTTTTAATAACTAATGAGCTATATTGTATGAGACTATTTAGTCAAATTCTGAATAGAAACAGGATGTAGAGTTCACAATAACTAACTTGCATTACTGTTAAAGGAACCCCTACAAATATGTGGTGTGGTTCTGCATGGAAAAGGCTTATTACTGAATTATGTCTGTTGTCATGATTTAATTGAGATTTTCACGGGTTAAATTAAGATATAAAACTTTATATTTTTGCTTTTTAGGGAGAGATAGAGAACTAGATCCTGAAAATGAGCAGCGGCTTTGCACTAGGAGACAGCAACAAGCTGCACGGTCAGCTCGGATGCTGTATGTGCTCCAGCAACAGGTAGGAACCGTGATTTTAAACTGGGATGCATAGGAGCTTAGTTTGTTGTGATGATTTTTTCAGAAACTAACTGAAACAAGAGAAAGTCAATCGGGTTATCTCTGAACTTCCTTGGCATTCTAGTTTAGATTTGAATGGTGTGACTCATTTCCCTGATGGCTGGACAGAGAGGTGAGCATCACTGTTGGAAAATCTGAGATGCTACAGTGAAGATCTTTTGTTCATTTGTAGACATGGAACCAATTCTGACTGACTTGCACCTCTCTGTCTCCTTTCTTGATAAACAGGTAAAAGAAATTCAAGACGATTTAGAGAAACTGAGTCCTCATACAATCAAACATACTAAAAAGGTAAAATGTAATTATCCTTCAGGCTGTAAGGGACTTATTGAGAGAGTTTTCTGCATAAGTGAGTTTGATTGCCTAGGGTGCAGCTGAGCCCTTGCTGGAAAGGAGATTTCCTTTGTATCTTACCCATTTCCTCTCATTCTTCAAGAAGTATGGCTCACTTGGCCTGATGCTGCCTTTGCTGCTTCCCTCTTCTCTTCAGCTCTCATCTACAGTAAATGAGAGGCAGGTGGTTGGTCTTCTGAGTTTATGTGGCTTCTAATTCCTTCTTCATTCCAATTCCTTTTTGCAAGGAATTAACAATGTGTTCTACTCCTGACTGCTTTTTTTAACCTTCTGGTTGATGTCATTCAGTCTTACTAGCCTTCTTTCTGATTTTCTCCTCTGCCCAGCACCTCTCAAGGGAGCAGCAGAGATCACACCTACAGCCTGGCCAGTGTTGCCCTGTTGTTCTTGTGCTTTTTCGATCACCTGCATTTTCTTCTGTAACAAAACACGGAGGATTGAAAATATTATTGTTTGTGCAACTGTTGCACATGAGGCTCCAGCCAGCTGTAGATGACTACAGTTCTGTGTTGGCACAGGTCGTAGAAACATCGTGACCTATTTTACCCAGGCTGTTTTACCTGAAGCCCGCATGAATTGATAGGAGTACTCTTGTAGGGAATCTGGAGTAAATTACTTCAATGCCTGTTTTGTTTTGTCTCACAAATGGCTTAATATCAATCAAAATTATTCCAAGCCTGAGTGTTTCTGCATGAAATTTCAGCAACAATTCTTCCAATAGTATAAGTGTCCATAGAAACTGTAATTATTAAAGTATTTATTTATTTTTCATTTTTCCAGTCTCGAGCAGTATCCAGGTTGGCAGCAGCACACAGAGGAGCTGTACGAACCTTGCAGGCATTTGCCAATCAGTTTACAGATCAAAGAGATGAGCAAATTCCTGCCCACTACAAGGAACTGGGCAGTCTCATTCGTCAGCTGTCTCTCTGCTCCGCCAAACTAGAAGGGGATTCTTCAATTTCTGAAATTATCATAGATATTTTGCTGCAAGTTGAGGTAGGAAAAAAACTTTTGTTTTTGCCAAGGCAGGAAAGAGGTAGTGAAATATGAGATTGTGTTCATAAAATGGCAGAATATAAGATTGGTTTTATTTTTATTTTTTTAAAGGCCATATTTTCTAAAGTAAAAATGTACTTCTAATGTTCCTAAGTAATGGTGGTCTAAAAGAGATGTGCATCCTAAACACAGAAGCTACCTGCTCGTCTTGTTGATGCTATTGCTACCTTTCTTGGCTGTCCTGGTAGAATGAGCACTGGTAGTGATAGTGGTAACATAGCATCAGTTTCTAATTCATTAGTCATTTTCAAGACTGAGATAATTAATTTTACACCTAGAAGAGTTGTCCAGGCAGAAGATAAAGTTGTGGGTATGAGTTACTTGAGTCTGTGCCCTTCAAATACATTTTTTAGTGATATCTGATGGATTATACATGTTAATGGCATAATAGAAAAGTTCTGATTCACATTGCCTGCTGCATAAATTAAAAAAAGCAATATCAGATATGTAAGATACTTTCCTTAAAATCCTGTTAAAACTGTAAGAGCTGTGTTTTTAATTTTAGTGCTATGACTTGCATATGGGAGCAGTTAGAGTGCTAACTGCCTGAAAAAGGAGGGAGGAAAGGAGGGGAAAAAGAGGTAGTGGTTTAAGTTTGAGCATAGCGTTGGAAGAAGTGGCTGTGTTACCATAGTCATGTAACCATGAAGTTTTTGTTGGTCTGTAGCCATTGTGTTCAATTCTTTTTGAACATTCTGTAAGCAAATGGTTTGCTGGAGTCAGTTGTAAATATAAAAAATGTAAGCCTTTTCAGTAAGATTTCAGTTAATAATATGAAAAAGCTTCTACATGAACAAGCTATCAGTCTGAAAAAAACTGGAAGTTACTGTCTGAAAAAAACCCAAAACAAAACCAAACCAAAAAGCTCCAACTGCTTAGAATGCCTTGAATTTTCTTTTCATTACATCAGATTACTGAGAGAATAATTAAAACTCTAAATATTTGGTGCAGGATCTGAATTCACTGCTGGAAAACAAGCAAACACCGAAAACAGTGAAGAAATGTATTTCAGCTTCTCAGGTCAAATCTCCTAGGAACACTGAGACATTTCCAGCCAGAAAGCACCTTCTATCTCCAAAAGGAGGAAACAAACCTCTCACTATAAAGGGACATCATGGACAGGCGTCTAAAAAGCCTCCATGTGTCAGGAGTCTCTTGACTGGTTTGTATTTTAGATAAATATATTTTTATCACTTACTTGCCATCTGCAGTTCAGTTTTTTAGTATGATATTGTTGGTCAGAAGTTGGTTAGCAAATTAGTCTAACAAAAAACAGGCTGTGATTGTTTAACTGTTCATACTGGAAAATTATTCTGTGGCTTTGGCTCAGAATTCCCTTGGTTGGTACAATTTCTCTACTTCTGGGAGCAGTGGCTGTGTTATCCTGGCCAGTTCATCACTGTCACTCTATTGATCTTCACTGTAGCAAAGTCACACAACTGTCACGCTTTTCTACCTAGAGCCACGTTAGCTGATGGTTAAGGTGAAGACTTGGGGGTTTCCACCACTATCTTGCAATGCAGCTGTTCGGAATTGGCTTTCTATATAGTTCTTTTGCTTTGGATATGAAAGGATAGGAGCTTTATTCTTTCTCAAGGTGTTGTGAGATAAATTTACCTGAAGTATTTTGGCACCTCATGAATGCCACTGTAAGTTTTTACGTTGTTATATGAACTATAAGAACTATTTTTCTTCTTTGTGGTCACTTTCTCATACCTCAGGCTGGTTTGTACTAGAATAGTAAATATTCTCTATTACCCCCAGGTAGCAAGAATTTCATATGCTGAATTCATCTTTGGCAGTCCAGGGAGACAGTATATAAACATCTAGTGGTTTCCATGTGTCTTGCTGCCTAAAAGAGGATGCTTTGTTATCACTGCCTAGACATCCTATAGCAATTGCTCCCAAAAGGCTTTCCCATGACTTGCATATATATCTATATTTTCAAATATCTCTGTACATATAAATGTGTACATGCACACAAACTCCAAACCTTCCTGTTCATCCAAACAATGTCAGAAACATCATTTCTTTAATACTTGTCAGGAAATACAAGGCTAGAATTTTTATTTTGTCTTTGATTTTTTTAAAATTATGATAGAGCTTAAAAGTTCTTGATTAGGTATACCTAGCATAACAGAGGTATCAAACGTAGAAAAAAAGGCAGTTCTTGCCCCTTTCAACTTCCATTAAACAGTTCATGTGTTAATACTGACATTGCAAATATTTCAGCAGTTCAACAGGCAAACAATTGTGCTCATATATTACACAATAAATACCAAGAAGAAAGTGGCCCGCCTGCTTCAGAGAGAAATTCCACTTTGCAAGGAAGCACAGATGGACTGGTGAGAGCTACAGCAGTAAAAAAAGAGTCTGTCCTTGAAAGTGATGCTTTGAAGAAGAAAGTTGTGTTATTTCCTGCAAAACCACAGGTATGGAAGTGATAAATCATTGATGTTGTCTTCTACTTGTGCTCTGGGATTTATTGTGTAGTATAAGAGACTGTCAAAGCTTTGCACTTTCTCACAATATTGCTATTCTGAGCTAGGAGACATAGAGGGATAAGCTATGCCATCTGCCTGTTATTTCTAGTGGTTATGACTATTTTAGCAAATGTTTTTCAAAAACAGTGTTTACTGTTCCTTGGAAATATACTCTACAGCTAGAAAAAGCAATAGAATTGTTAAGGAAAATGCTCACTGAAAGTAGTTTAATGTTTGAAATTAACATATGTTTTTCAATTTGAAATTAAAGCTGAAGTATTTTCCTCCTATGGTCACAAAAATGCACTCAGCAGTAATGTGCTAATGTTAGTAGGAGAATTTAAGTTACTTAGGCTTACTTAATTGATAACAGAAATGATAAAACTTCATTATACAAGTTCTGGTTTCTGCTAAGTCCTTGCAACCAGAAAGAAGCTCCGTAGTGCAAACAAAACAATTCTTAAGACTAAGGCTGTATTTTGCTAATAAGTGTATTTTTCTTTTATTCCTTTCTCTGAGTATCACTTTTAACTGGGAAAATCAAATCTGACACAGTAACATAAATGTATGGTTATGTAACTTTTACTGCTTCCTATCCCTGTGAGTCAGTAAGGATCCTGGGCAGAAAGGTTAAGCATTTCAATAATTCATATAGAGGAGACAAGTCTAAGTTACATTGTAACAAATATAAATGTGGGAATATTACAGTTTTGTGGCTGAATATAATGTTACCTTGGAAACCTATTTGGATTTATTAATAGTTAACATAGAGTCTCATTCTGAAAAATCAAAAATAAGCTTTTTCCCCATGAAGAGTAACACAAGTTGGAACTGTTTGTAAAAATAATAGTTGCAGGATTAAGCATACGTTCTGTTCAGGCACAGCTATATTTCCCTTTAAAGCACTTGTAAAACCTTCACAAACATCAACCGCAGCAAAGGCAGTAGGCATGATTTCAAGACAAAGTCTGAAGCGGAATTCCAAATACTTTAAAAATTCAACAACTGAAATATGTATTTTTAATGTGATCGTGTTAATTTTAAGGGAATGCTGAAATCTTTGAAATCAAGACGGGCGCACCCTGCAGGAAAGCGTGCCCGATTTCAAGAGCCGACTATAGCTTTCCAACTAAAAGAGAACAAGCGACCCGGCAAGGATTCCAAGGTGCCTTGTGTGCCTTCAAAGCCTCCACCTCGGTCTGCTTCACCTAAGGGGTATGTTTGCAGTCCCTGGCACCCCCTTTGCCCTGTTTCCCGGTGGAAATGCTTCTGGATCTGTGCTGGTGACTGGAATAGGGTTGGCCTGGCTGCAGTCCCGTGGCACAGCACATCTTGCTGTCACAGAGCTGCTCTCCTTTCCCACTTGGCCCAGAGCAGCCCCATTCCCTGAAGCCTGGGAAGAGCCAGGGCTTTAGTCTTTTGCCTGAGTTGCTGCCTGGGAGTCAGTGCCAAACTGTGCAAGGCAGACCAGTGACAAAGCACAGGAGGAGGAGTGGGTATTCCCAGCACTGCATTAAGAAGGTAAATATTATCTCCCCGTTTCAAAAGGACAAGATACATATATTTGTCCCAGACAATAATAAAGTGCAGGTTTGTTTACTCTAAACTCTATTCAACATCCTGTTAGACAGGGATCTCCAAATTTAGGTTGGTTTGAGACTGGTGTTTGTGGCATTTGAATCAGGAGATACAGGTGCTGGATCTGTACTTGGCAGTGTGCCTGATAAGATGAGGAGCTCATTTCTCTGGACAGTATTTGTGGATAAGCATGTAGTTCATTTTTGCCAACAGCAAAAACATGATTCAAGATCCGTCATTCTCAACAGAACTTTCTGGTTTATATGGTCTTAAAGTCTATTAATTTTCTTTCTAAAGTTTCTTGTACCTCTTCCAAACTAATACTGGAAATCACAGTATTTCATTCTTCAGTTGTTAGAATGTACATTTTGTAACTCTATGCCACTGTGCTATTTTTGAAGACTAGCAAGGCTTGAAGCAAAAAATTCAAGAGGAGTGAAGGTTTTAACTGACCTTTGCAGAGGAGAAATGGAAAAAATACAAAAGTTAAGGTAATGACTTTCTTTGAAAAATCTCATAAGGGTTGTCAGATCTGATACGAGCTTCTTCCCACTCCCAACAGTTCTCCTAAAATATATTTACGTAGTTTGGTGTTTTAAATTGTGGTCATACCAGGTTTCAGAATGGCATTGACATTTGTTCTTCTTTGTGCAGGTCACAAACTGTTTCTCCAGCCCAGTGTGCAGACAAAGCTGGGAAGGAGCTACAGGAGTGGTCAGCACCTCTGTTAGACAGGGCACAGGTAGTACTGGCCAGCTCATGGCCCTAAGTGAATGATGCCTTTGGAGCTGTCAAACATTTATAAAGGGGCAACAAACAAAAAGAGTTTATTTTCAACTTAATGCAAGTTACTTTTGTTTTGTTTGGTTTTGGGGTTTTTTTGGTTGGTTGGTTGGTTGGTTGGTTGGTTTGTTTGTTTTCTGTGGCTTTTGGTTTTGAGTTTGTTTTTTTTTTTTTTTAAGTAGCAGGTTACAACAAATGCAGATATTCTGAGTGAAAAGCTATTGGATGATCTTTTGGAAGATACTGCTCAGGAACTTTGGAGCATGGATCAGCATGAAAGACTCCAGACTGAGGCCCTGCTTGTGGCTGACCCTCATAGCCTGGAGTCAATGTTGCAAAGAATGGAAGAAATTGAAGTAAGGTTTTCTATCTTGGTTGGTCTCATTAATGTCCATTTCTTATTTACTGTAAATAAATTAGAATATCTGTAAGTATCTACATTCTTAAATGAAGCAAGGTCTGATTGGATCAGTGTCTGAGATCAAAGACCTGGATGGAGTTGGTGCTTCCAGAAAACACAGTGTAAGAACAGAAGCAGAATGTTTGATGAATCTCTTGCTATAAAGTTGGCAGACCTGAGTTTGCATCCCATCTCAAGACTTCGTGGCTTAAATCATTGTATGTGAATGGGAGAATCAGTATGGTGACTATGTTGATTGTCCAGCAGATTGGAAAGTATTTTAATATTAATTTGAATTTTTCCCTTTTGTGTGCTATAGAATCTCACTGTTCTAGTAGCATGACCATCTTGAGGAAGTATGGTCTGGCAATCCAAAGTATTTCACAGGGTAGCATGGAGAAGTCAGACATATATATATGGTTATCTGTGCCTTTTATTCATCTTTCTATATAAATATTCATAAGGTTATGATTTACTTGACTGGAGCTTTCTCATATATTGCTTTCTTTAAAAGTTTTCATCGATGTGTTTTGTCATAGTTTCTGGTTTGAGTTCCATTTTGACCTTCTTGTTCTCTGAAATTTATTGTGACTTAATACTGTGGGGTTTAGTGCCATTTACTTCTAGAGATCTGTCCATCGGTTGGAAGTGTGAAGCTGCAGTGTCCTTGTCCCTGAGGCACTGGAGCACACATTTGGATTCACTGTTGGTGAGGCTGGTGCAGCTTGAGGACCCTTCAGTTGTTTGGCTAAGGGCTGGTGGTCTGAAATGGGAGGAGTTCCCCTGGGACTGGCAATTAGTTTTGTATTCTAGTATGGCAGTTTGAACAAGGTAGATGGCTGAGTTTTTAATCCCTCACCCCTTTTCTGTGTTACCAGCCAAAATAAGCCTGCTTTGCCCGAGGAGGATCATGACTTGCTTTGCTGTTAGTGATGACCAGTCCAGCGAGCTGCCAGGTACTTGGTTGACTGAGGGCTGTTGTGTGTTCCACCACAGATGTACCAGGACGCTGTCCGCAGGAGAGTCACCCAGATTGTCTACAGTGACTCCCAGTTCTGGGCCCAGGAAGACAAAATGGGTAATTGTCTGTTTTAATATGACTTGGTTTCCCTATAATCTGTAGGTTTAAATTCAGGTTTTTTGAAATCAAGGTCATTGGATTATGTGTGATCAAATAGCATCACTTGCACATTTTTTACCATAGGTGCTTCTTTCAGAGGACAGTTTCTAAGATGCAGTTCTAAAATCAATACTTTATCAGCATTCCTTTTTTTTATCCTATGGTTTGATTGAGTAGCACAGTGAAGCTACATTGATTTTCCATTGGATCACATACAACTTGACTGAAACTGTTGTTTAACACAAGTTGGAAAATCTCACAGTAAGACTGGTGAAGATTTATCCCAAATCTTTATGGATTCTTTTTCCATGTCTTGGATTTATCACTTTAATAGACTGTGTTATTTTCACAGTGGTATTTTCTATCTCTCTGCCAGAAGTACCTACTGGCAACACAAATTATTTATACTAAGGTAGTGTATATACTAAGGTAGTATATACTAAAGGTAGTATTTCTAGAATGTTCAGCTTTAATACACTGAGCTGAATTTATGTTTTTTCTCACTTTGAATACTTTGCTTACCTGAAGGACTCCCCCTTAAAAGAAACAAGTCTTTCTGAGGACTTAGCCTGCAGCAAATGTAGTTTTTCTGTTTCAAAAAAATATTTTAAAATAGTATTTTCTTCCTTCTAGAACTACAAATGGCATCAACAGCTAAGAAACTTACATCTCCTCATCCAATTCAGATAACCAAATTAACGAGGCACGCAGAGCTGGAAACAGACATTGTATTTGGAAAACCTTTTGACAGCACGTAAGTGAGAATGTTTGGCCCTACACTAAACTGTGATGCAAAAGATCCATATGACTTCATTATAGTGTTTTCATTGCACTGTTTCTTCAAAAAGAGACTTAAAAATTTATTTGTCTTGATGATTATTTTGTATTTGCAGTGATATTGATGAAAATAAAGCAGCAGAGGAGAAATTGCAGACCGGAAATGACATTGTGCAGCCCTTGCCTCTGAATTCTCTACAGAAAGCGTGTTCCGTGTCTCTCTGTGTGCCAAGGGATGTGCTCCAGAGCATCTTGGATTATAACAGCAGATACAAGCATCATCTCAAGCTTATTTCCCATGAGGCAGTGGGCAGTTTTGATCCATGGCAGATTGCTGAGAGGTATATGAACTATCTTTGTGGTTTGGAAGTGAAAGACTGAAATTTGAAATCTGACTTTCTGAACCTTTTCCTTCTCTTTTTTTTGCCCTCCCTTTCACTTAGTGTTTCAGAGCAACTGACAGAAGAAGCCCTGTGTGATGTGGCAGCAGAGCTGCAGGATGTTTGTGAGGACTATGCAGAAGCTGTATTCACGTCAGAGTTTTTGCAGCCAGTGCAGTGAATTCTTTCCCACCTGCCCCATCAATGTCAGCCTCAGCCTGACAATTTGTGAGACTTTCTGCACTGGATCTCTATCAAAGATTCATCTTAGTTTTTTTATAAAACCATTATAATAATGTTTTCTTTTTCAGAAAGGACTTCCTTACTTTTCCTTTGATTGTCTAATCACCTCAGCACATGCTGCACTAGTGTGAGTTCTTTTGGGGATGTGGCAATCCAGTGAAGATTCTCATGGCCCAGCACAGATAGATGCAAACACTTGTCACTGGCTGTAGTTGCAGGCTTGCTTGGGCTCTTGCTGTTGGCTTCAGAGTGGTGTTCCTGAGTACCTCTAGTACATAATGCACAGGCAAAACAAGACCTTCAACAGAAGCATGTGATAGAGATCTTACTTTCTTTTTCTTAAACTAGTCTAAAATGTTACATTTTTATCAGCATTTCGTGGTTCAACCCCACATTCCTTTCTCTTAAGAATCCCATTGAAATCAAGGGCATCAAAATAAATGAGCAATTGGCATTTCTGCAACATTAACTTGTTTCAAGTAAGCAAGGCACTAGTTTGGATTATATCTGGAGTCAGAGCAATGAGTAATAATCATTTATGTAGTGTACTAGGGAAATAAAAATTCAACCCTTGAGGTAACCCAAAGAACAACATGACAGTGTCTTTCCTTTGTCAATTTTTTTTCTTCAATATTGTTCAGTCTATAACACATTCATTTTTAACCTTCTAAGATTATTTTTATTTCCTCTAATTAGAACATATATTTTAAAAATACTTTTGTTTCTGTTGAAGCCTGGTTTACTGTTTCAATCATCTTCAAATTTACATCAAATGTAATGATATAAATGTTACTGCTAAAGTGGGACTTTGCTGATACGTGATTTTTGTAATTTAAAGCAGCTGATTTCTGTTAAGTAAAACATATTAAAGCAGTAGTGTTGCTATGTGTATATGTGTGTGAAAGTATTTTGAAGATGTTTTGTTTTTTAATAAACAATACTTACTATCACTGAACACAGTTTTAATTTAACTTCCCTCTGAATCCATTTGGAATAGCACAGCATATTCTGTGATTCTGTACATCCATGGTCTTTCTCTAGGCTTAGTGGCTTTCTTTGGTAGCTTAGTGGCACTAGCACCTTTGGGAAAGCAATCTTTCTCAAATCTTTTAAACAGGAATTGTGTCCAACGGCAGAAGCAATGTGGGTCGAGGGTAAACTGCACCATATAGTAGCACTGTCACCCATAGCTGGGGAAGGTGAACCAGTTTACTTGCAGCTGGCTCTGAAGGTGGGAACTGCCCAGTGTTCTGGCTGTTCCGCTTAAGGCTCAAGCAAAACCACTTAACTCGCCGTTTTCTCAGGGGTATTTGCTGTGGCTCTTGAATGAGCTGCTAAGCAATACCCCTAGCAAATCATGTATTATATCTATGAAGGTGGTGTCGGCCCAGCGCCAACAAATTGCTTTAGGACCTGCTTGCTTGGTTCTGTAATTGTAGGATTTGGGGGGCAAAATTTTGTTCACTGCCCATTGTCTCGTAGTGTTCTGACAAACTGTAATAACATACAATCCCTCCTAAGCTCTCTGCCAGCCTCCTCCCATCGTTTCTACAAGGAGGGCTGAGACTTAAGACATCCCTTAAGTGAATTTCTGCCCATTATTGGGGGTTCTGAGAAGTTAGCTTCTCTACTTTTAGAGACATGCTGCTAGTGAGCCTCTTGGAGAGGGACGGACCCTGAAAGTTCCGTAATTCAGCAGACTCTATGCCACTTGCCTATGGCTGACTTAAAAAGGCAGCTTTGCAGTTCAGCCACTGCATTGACACGGGGCTTGGCAACACCCGGAGGAATTTGGCTGTTAAAATCCAGAGCAGCCGCTTGCAGAGCGGCTTGGCAGGGGCAGCGCTGCAGCGGCAGCCGAGCCGTGCGCGCCCCGGCAGCACGGGCCGGGCTCGGGGCTCGGCGCGGGGCTCGGCCCCTCCTGCTCTGCGCGCTCGCAGCTCCGAGGGGCGCCGAGACGGCGGGGGAGCCGCGACCCCTCCCCGGGAGGCGTGTCGTGAGGGCAGCGGGCGAGGCGAGCTCCCGGCGGAGGGTCCTTGCCGGCAGCGGCGGGACGAGACCCTCCGCCGAGCCCCTGCCCGGGGCGGGGTGCTGCTCGCACCTCGCGGCCGCTCTCTCCAGGCCGTTTATGCGCAGCCACGTCCCCGCGCTGGCCCGGCCCGGCCCCCGCTCTCCGCGGAGCCGCTCACTGCGCCTTCAGCGACGGCGGCTGCGCCTTTAGCGGCGGGCGGGCGGCACCGGGCGGCGGCGGCTTCTCCCGGCCGCGTCCCTCCGCGCCGCAGGCAAGGGGGCGGCGCGGGGCCTCTGCTGAAAGCCGATGGGGCGCCGGAGAGCGGGGTGCCGGAGCGCCCAGCGGGCGAGCACCTGACACGGCTGAGGATTGCGAGCGGGCAGCCCTGAAATGGCGAAAGCTCCTCTCCCAGGTAAGCGCTGAGCCCGCGCGGCGCGATGGGGCAGTCCTGAGGGGAGAGCGAGGCCCCCGGGGCGGGGTGGGCTGGGGCGGCCCCGAGGGGAGCGCGGGGCCCCGGGGGCGCGGCGGGGATGAGGCTCCGGCGCGTTCGCCGCCCACCCGCGGCGCCGGGGCAGCTCCGTCTCCGCGTCCTTCGCCGGCGGCACCGCGGAGCTGAACGTGAACTCGTGTGAACGAGGCGCGGGTGCATTTGACCTCGTCGTCGTCGTCGTCGTCAGCGAGCACGGCCCGCTCTGCCTTCGGCGCCCGCATCTGCCCGTGCCGTGGGTGTGCGGGGGCCCTGCCCGGCCTCCTGCCCGCGCTCCGCCGCTGCCGGTCCGGGAAGGGTCTCTCCCGGCTCCGGGGCAATTCCGTGGCTGCCGCCTGGTCGGGCGGTGCTCGCTGCCGCCCACTCGGGAGGAGCAGACCGGGAGGCAGCAGCCGCGGTCGGAGAACAATACAGGTGTGCTGTTGGGTGGAATTTGACGAAATCCTGCGCTGCGCCTTGCCCATTCACGTAACTCGTGCTTCCTCTGGAGCCCGAGGGGTGTGGAGCTTGGAGGTCGGTTGGCTGAGGTTGAGACCAGGGCTTGAGGATGCTCAGCGGCAGCACCCTGATGTCCCGTGCTCGGGGCAGGTGCAGCCTGATTGAGGCAGCAGATGTTCTGTGTGCACGAAGGCCGGAACAGATGAGAGTGCGGTTGCTGATGCAGAAGTGGTTTTCTTCTAGGTTGCATGCAGAGCCATTGCTGTTGCAGCTGAAGGCCTAACTGCTATGACTGAATGGTCAGTATGTGACACTTGCCTGGTGTTCGGTGCCAGGTCTGGACGCAGCTTTACAGCAGCATGACTATATTAAAGCTAAACCCAAAAGGGTGGTTTGTTTCAGCACTGTTTATTTCTTTAGTTCCCCAAAATAAACATGGATTGGTGGCAGCCCAGGGATGTAACACTCAGGAACATGAGAGCGTTAATTATTTCAGAGGATGCAAATACAGGATTGAACTTCATCTTTGGAAGATGAAGAAGGAATCAAATGGGGGAAAAGTCTCATGGTTTTTTTTTCTTTGTCATTCGTTTGCAGTCATTTTAGGTTTGATAGGAAGATAAGAGAGCTTTTGCTTTCTGGGATAGATGAGTAATGCAGCCTGCATACATAGTTTGTATGTTCAAATACAATTTTGCACAGGAATTTTAAAGCATAGTACTTGTCTGTCTTGGATGTGATTTCACTGACAAAGTATGTATTTTGAAAGAAGTTTTGTGATGTTACTACTTATTGCAAAGAAAAGTAAAGGGGGTCTGGAAGAAACTATCTGGTCTAGGCATAGGGAAAATGCTGCTTTTATAAATTGAGCTTACTAAGTTTATCAATGCGAGCTGCAATATGGAGAAATATAAAAAAGTTGTTTTGCTTGTATGTATCCTACCTTGCAGCCCCTGCCAATGCTGTAGCCTTACCTCAAATCGAAAGGAAGGCCAAAATTGTGGTGGAAATGTGTTGTTTGCTCACTGTTGAATGACAGGTGTGCTTTTAAAGGGCTTTTAGACATGGTCCACACTTGACTCGTTTGAGTAGCCAGACCTCACCTAGTCAACTCCAGACCTTAAGCATTTGAAGTAGTCCCTGTGCAGAAATGCTTGGGCATTTGCAAGAGTGTTGATTGTAAAACCACACAGAGACAATTGTGGATCATTACCCGGCGTGTTCCTGTGGGAGTGGTAGGGTATCTGCTCTTCAACTCTGACTTAATTTTTAACAGAGCGCAGCGACTCAAAAATGCCAGAGCCTCCTCAGAAAGCCAGAATCTGTGCACTATGAAAGTAGAGACTTTCAGATGTGTTGCAGGCAGTCCACCTACAGTCACTGCAGGAAAAGATTAGAGAATATTCATATCTTCTCGGGTTTTGGGGAGACAGTTTGGAGGAGGTGATGACACTGCTGAGAGGGAGGGTGAAGTTGATTTCTGCTGTGGGGAAGCTGGCATCTGTAGCATCAAGAAACAGCTATGGGAGATGTACAATATTTACAGGAAAGTTTGATCTAGGATTTGAAGTCTGAACAGTCATGTTAAACCTCTTTTCTCTCTTCTTCCACCTCACTAGTAATCCTGTAAAGTGCAAGACTGCAAATGTCACTGGTACCTTAAAATAGGGGCTTAAAGGCCTGCATGGCTTAGTTTCTTGATTTGTTTCCTTTATCCAGTATTCAAATACATGCCCATCCTTACCATCTGCTGCAGAACTACCAGTGGAGGGATATACAGAGAAGACAACCAGGGATTTCTCGCTATGGAATTGCTGTGAGATGAAAGGCACTGAATGAGGAATGGGAGAGAGGAGCTGGATGTGTTGGGCACTTCTGACCACAGTGGCATCTGGACTGCTCCATCAGTTAGGTCTTTCACTTCTTGACAAGAGGACCTGCAATTTGTGTGGACTTTTTTCTGTCTGTGGCTATGTCTGGCTTTGTGTTTTGACAAGGGAAGTTGACATCTTGACTTCGTCTTCCACTTTTTTCTTCTCCATCCCCTTTGGCCTTTTATGTTCTCTCTGCCCTCCCTCTCACCTCCCACTGTTATTTTTCTCCCTCTCCTCCTTTAGCCTCACAGTTTTGTAGGCCTCCCACCTTATGTCCCCCCTCAGCCACTTCCACTGAGTGTGTTTCACTTCAGCTTCAACTGTTTTCATTTCAGTTCCAGTCTCTGATGCAGATTCATTCTGTGATTTTGCATGAGTTCTATGTGGCCCTGCTATCAATGATTATATGGTCCATCTTTTTTGGTGGTCAGTGTGCAGGCAAGGACTTCATCTGATCAGCATCTCCCTCTATCTTGGGAGTGCCTCCAGTAGTTAAATTGACATCCCTGTAATGTATATCTTCAGTTTCATGTTTTCCAAATAAGATATAAAACATAACTAGAAAATAATAGTGGGTGAACTTGACCTCCAGTAAGTCTTAACTGCATAGTCACTATGTGTGGGTAGCTCAGTTAAATCGCTTAATGAATAGGCAAGAAGCATCTGAAACCAGCAAAACAGAAGTATTATTATGCAACAGCAGTCAGTAGCAGTAGCAAAGGTCATTCGTCCTACCCAGCATCTCTATCCAAATGGGAAAATGACTTGTGCTTTTTAATTTTGTTAGGAAAACTGCCCCTGAATTCAAAGTGGTTCAATTCTAAAACAAGTTTTGACGAGTGGAAATGTTTTAATCTCTGTAATAGAGTCTATTTTTAATTATTGTTTTAGTTGAAATTAATTCAGTCCTCAATATTTGTTTGTGTGAAAGACTGAGTTTCCAGTAGCTATGAGAACACTGTGTGCTATTTCATCTCTGCCTAGGTGTGGTGCTGGTATTCAGGAGTGTTTTCTTTATGATTTTCTGTCTTCTGGTATGTGCTTATGTCTGGGCTTGATTGGAAATTGGAAAATGTTACCAAGCAAAAGATGTAGAAAAAGGCCTGCTGCAAGCTTGAAATCTGTGATAATATGACAGTGAAGTGAATAATATTGAATTAGTTTTACAGTAAAGCCCAGTGATGTAATTGCATCCAATGAAAACTGCTGCTGTTATCCCAAGCTGCTTGAATGCATCTTCCTGGCAAGTCTGGTGTGAGCACACCTGAGCTGGGATGGCCTCTGGAAGCCGCCTGTGATGCTGCCAGGACATAAGGGGCTGGTATGACTGGTCATCCTGCTTGCTTTCATCATTTGGGTCATCCTGCTTCCTTTCCATCTGTCCTGCTTGTCTGACAAGGTCTGCAGTGATCTGTGCATTGGTAAGGAGAAGAGGGAAGTGCTGGAGTGACTCTTAAACTGATGCTGCTGGACTGAGCCTACTGTGCTGCTACTCTGCCCTCACAAGTATGTTTCAGGAATGAAATCACTACTCTTTCATTCCCAAAGTGTATGTGCTGGTCCTGCTCGTGAAGTGCTTCTGTAAACAGTGATGTGATGACTCCAGTAATGGTTTGGTTTTTTTTTTTTTCAGTTGCAGTAAGTGTTTTTAAAAGCTATTTCAAAATGAGGAGAAGGCAGAACCAATGAAGAAAGGTAACATGGCTGTGGTTTCACAGCAGGGCTAGGCTTACTTCCTGCTGCATTTGAAAATTAATTTTCTGCTCATTAGATCCAGTAGCAGATTCAATCCCTGTGCCTTGGCAAGGTGTGCTTAGAGGACATCATTTCCACAGGAAAATGTTCCTTCCTTTTTCCAGAAGATATTCTTGTACTCTCCACACATTTCACCTCCAGGTATATTCCACCTAAGGACCTGCAGTGTATGGTGTGGCTTTGTGATGTCAGAATTGATGCCAGTTACTGGAATGGAAATGGAAATGGAAATGGAAATGGAAAGTAGATGCCTTTTCTTTCTCCTGACTTGGTATGCATTTTAAACACTACCTTTGCTTAACAAGTAATATTGAAGCTGGTAGGAGAACATGTGCTTACTATTGAGTGACAGTGGTGAGCTGCTCTGTCTTAGGATGCTTGAGACCTACAGGATGAGTGTGCTTTGGACAACAGGCCTTCCAGCCGATATAGGAAAGTGATTAAAGTTGGGAATCGACAGCATTAGCTATTCAGTTTACAGAGGAAAATCTTTGCTTCTTAAACTGTTTTTCAGAGCCTCTTCAGCCTTACTTCACTTCTTGTCTGTTTTTCTGTTTCCATTTCCTTAGTCCTGAGAATGTTTGCAATAGACCAGTAGGGTCACTTTATTTCCTCTTGAGTTTTTTCTTTCTTCTTTTTTTTTTTTTCTCTTTTATAATCACCCTCATATCACATGGGACAAAATGTGCTCATGCACTGCTTAATTGTCATATCGTTGCCAGTTTGTAAAAAAAAAAAAAGAGACATCTTTGGAAAGAATTTGAGTTTATGCCTCCTGACCAGAGGAAGCTGGATCTGATTCTTCTTTTATATATACTTTTCAACTGTTGTTGGGTTCTTATGGAACCATGGTGGAATGAGCCCTGCTGGTGTTTGTGGGTGAAAGTGGAATTGGCATTTTCCGTGACTGTTCTGCTCCTTAGGTCTATTTGTGGAACATGTCAGAGATTGCATCATTTTAGTGGGTTGTTCCTTCTCTGGATGGATAACGCTAGAAGCTGCTGATATGTGAGTGGGAACTGTTTCTTCTGCTGTTTGCTGGAATTATGTACAGTCACTAAACACCAAGGATGAAATTTGCCTCGCATCTGAATTAGGATGACGTGTACAGAGGTGCAGTCTGACTTGCCTTCAACCAAAGTGCAAGTGTTGCATAATAGAACATGGAACTATTTCTGTAGCAATTTTTAGTCAAATAAATTTCTGGCTATTTTGCTGCCTATCACAAGAGGTTGCAGCTGATTGTGATCTGTGGGTTTTCCCCTTATGGAAGCTGTCGTGCAGAATATAGATTTCAGTTGTGATCCTTCCTTATGCATAGGGGTAAGGAAATCAATATCCAACATTCATCACAGCACCTCCTGACAGGTCACCAGGTCACTGATGCAGCAAGGTACCAGTGAAATTTCAGCTGTTCTTTGTTGAAGAAAAAAAAAACAAGATTTTTTTTTTTTTTTTTAAACTGAGGAAAATCTCTGATTGTAATCTTAAGTACAATTACTTACAGTTGATGCTAGCCTAACTAGAGCACTCAGCTTCTGTTCATGGCGCTGCAGGGATGGCTCTGTTCTTGTCTTCTCCCTAGCTTTTACTGTGGCTTTGTGCTCAGGGCAAGCCCCTGCCAGCTCCCTCTGTGGCAGGTGACTGTCACAACTTAGAATTCTGTGCAGAGAGAGCAGGTTAGAAAGGAAACTTTACTTCTGCTTCTTCTAGATGAAAAGCACGTGTGCATTTCTATGCCCTCTTCTTCCACATCTTGGAAATGTTACTCTTATATCCTGCTGTCCCTCTGTCATGCTGCCCTGACAGCTTATGGGGAGCTACTGTATGTGCTCCCAGTTCAGCTATGGTGACTCGCACATTGGTCGTGTAGTGTTCAAAACGTTTCTACATGCTTTCCCCTTCTTTGATCAGAAATGTGATACCAAACAACTGAAATGAAATGAAAGTTTCTACCCTGGGTGCAAAAATTTCTGAAATCTGGCTGCTAAGAGTCAGCTGACTGATCTGATAAAGGGTAAGTTCATTGCCATAGACCATAAAGTGTCATTACCAAGGAGTTCACCTGTGTTCTGAAGTAGGGCTGGTCTTTTAATTCCCTGAAGCAAAATTATAAAATAAAATATGCAGCAATTGACAGTGTAAATCAAATCAGTGAGTCCAGGCAATGCCAGTGTCTAATAAAATCAAGAAATGTTAATAAAGTCCTCTGAAGGTGTCTAATGCTAATCTGCTGGCACAGAAGGAAGCAGACTCAATAGGACCAATGTATTAGGGCAATGCAATGCAGTCTAGCCAGCAAATCAATCTAGATGTGGAGAGCTGTTGCAGAGAGCTTTACACAGATTTATGCTGCTGACTGTGGTTATGTTTAAGCTGCTTCTAAATCTAGAAGCATTCCAAGTGAAATATAATAAAATGGATGCTCCCAAGATCTCTCACAGCCAGAATTTATGCCTGAATATTTGTGACACTTTTCCCTGTCCTTCCTTCACATTCTACATCAAATTCAAAGGCCCCTAGAACCATGAGCTTTTTTTGTGGGGTGATACTTTTACTGGTTTTCAGCCAGGCTAGTGGCAGTACTTCTCCAGGGAATTGTCTTTGTTGTTAATATAAGCAATATATTTCACTACTTCTTTCTAGTGTTGGGTTGCTTAAATGTAAGGAGAATTCAGATATTTAGACAAATCTGGTTTACTAACTACAAATGAGTTTGAGTACGATAATCCATTAGGACCATCTAAGCTGTCATGAATATATCTGTTACTGTACCTATTCTAATCTGGTTTTGCCTTCCTGTCTTCAAATGGCAAGCTTCAAATGAAAGCCCCAGGCTCCAGCACAGCAAAGCTCTCTGATGAAACCAGTTCAGTGAGTGAGAATTGAGTAGCTTGTCTGCAAATCTGTGAGCCAAATAAGATGGCACTTCTTTTAGGAGTTAGATTGAATTTGAGTGGGAGCTACTGCTGTGTCCGGGGGAAATGCTGCTTTGTGTCTTAGAAGCAATGTTCAATTTGAGTGTTGGAATGGAACAGTCGGATGAATTCAACAGGAAAGAATTTCTCTTTTGAGGTCGCTGCATTAGGTGAATGCAGGCTTATCTTCAAGACAAACTTGGTTTAATCACTTTGGTTAAGTGGAAATATTTTTTTGCCATCCTGAGACCTCTGGCTGGCTGACAGTTGAGATTAAAGTGTGCGTGATGACCATCCTCCTGAGGCACCTACACAAACTGTTCATTAATGTGTTGTGTCGGGACCTTTTCTGGAGCAGAAATGGGCATTCCCTTGTGTTAATGTGGGTCTCCTTGTGTTTCCAGCTGGCCCATGTCGATTTGGTGGTGCTCAGCGGCACATGCAGAGCGTTCTCAGAGACTCTGTGGAGAGCTCCGATGATGAATTCTTTGATGCACGGGGTGAGTACACATTTCTGTCCTCCCCTCCCCAGTTTTCCCCTCGATTTTGCAACACATAACTAAGCTCCTTTATAGGTGAACTGACAACTGTCCTCATCAGACAAAACCTCCATCAATTCTTCTATCCAGCGTTTGTGAATGGACCTAAATTTACAGGGGTTTGGTGAGGTGCTGGGGTGGATGAGTGTGCTGCCCTGAGTCTGGAATCAGAAGCAGCAAGACACCACCAATGCAGACCTCGTGGGGTCTGACCCAGGTCCTTCCCAGCTCAGACAGTGTATGAGGTTACAATGGGAGTGCTCTTGTTCACAGCTCCTGATAAAGGCTATGAGTGTCCATGTTACTGATGGCCAATTTTTAAGACAAAACATTAGGTTTTCCACTCTATCAAAACTTGCTTGGAGGGACTGGGACTTCTGCTTATTCAAGGAGCAGTATTTCAATGCCTGCAGATTTCATCACAGGATATTCTGACTTGGAAGGGACCCACAAGGATCACTGAGTCCAGCTGTGCTCTAACCAGCCGAGGTAACTGCAGCACTCCCTGCGTCATCTGTGAGGCCCTGAACCTTGACATGCTCAGCAGCATGGCAAGTTTTGTCCCGAAGTGGGAGAAGAATCTGTAGGTTATGTGCATACACAATCTCCCACCTCCAGTGGGAGACTGGGGCTCTGGTTTTGGTTCTGTTTCCAGGAACCAAACCTTAGGCTTTTCTGAGACCTTTCACTTGTTTTTTATGAAAGAGCTTTCTTTAAATACATAAATTTTATTGTCAAAAGTAGTCTATGTAGTCTGAAATGCTTGTAATGACATTCACTATCATATTTATAATGGTTACTTGAAATGAAAAGTCACTGCTATGTAAAGATAATGAACAACATCTGTTACTGAGTTGTTAATCCCCTAATAATAGACTTTTAGTGCGAGATAATAATACGTGATAAATTGCTTCTGTGGATCAAAATTAAATGTACATGGGAGACATCTTAGCATGAAGAGAATGAGAGATAGTGATCTTTTCCCACTGGGTAGTCAATGAGAATAGGATACCCAAATTGTTTAAGCTGCATTTAAATCTTCAGTTTTAGTGAGTGGAAGAGTTGGAAATAGAAAATAAATACACCCTATGCTGATTTTCCTCTGCACTATTTTGTGTTTTGCAATGTACTTAAAATTGCTGTCTTGATGATTTCAGCAATGTTTCCAAATTCCATGTGAAGCTGCAGTTGTAACTTTGAGCACCAAATCATACTTCAAATTTTTTCTCCGAGAAGAGGACTAAAATGATGTTGTTTCAGACATTCTAGATGGCGTAGTTTTCTTTGATGTGACTGTATTCTGTCTTTGGGAGTATGATTACTTATAGTGCTTGATGGAATATTCTTTTGAATCATCAAGATCCATTGTTCAATAATACTTTGAAGGTCAGTTTGATGCCTGCATTTTTGGAGTTGGTGAGGCATGCTTTGTAGACTGAGAACAAGAAGTGCACTTGGAATTTGCTGGACATAGTCCATATTGAGTTGACACAGGTATTTCCAAGTTTAGGTTACTTAATAGTTAGCTTGCAAAAATGCTCTTCAAATCAAGTTTTGTTTAGATAGATGTTTATTTCTTCATATCCTGTCACTGGTCACCAGAGAGGTATCAGCACCTCCCTCTCCTTGGCCCACCTTGAGGACGTTGCAGCCTGCAGTGAGGTCTCCTCTCAGTCTTGTCCAAACAGAGACACCTCAATCATTCCTCGTAAATCTTGGTCTTGAGGCCTTTCAGCATGTTGGTTGTCCTCCTCTCCATGCTCTGTAATAGCTTTAGATCTTTCTTGTATTACGGCACCCAGAACTGGCCACGGGGCTCGAGTGAGGCTGTGCCAGAGCAGGGCTGGACAGTCACCTTCCCTCAGGTACCTGGGGCTCTGTGCCTCGTGCACCCCAGCACACTGCTGGCCCTTTTGGTTGCCAGGATGCACCGTTCACTCATACTCAATTTGCCATCAACCTAAACCCTCAGGTCTCTTTCCGTGGGGCTTCTCTTCTCCCACAGTTTGTATGTCTAACCAGGATTACCCCATCCCAGGTGCAGAATCCAGCACTCGTGCATGTTAAATTTCATGTGGCTGGGATTGCCCAGCTCTGTGGTCTATTCAGATCTCTCTGCAACGCTTTGCTACCCTTGAGGCAGTGCATAGGTCCTCCTAATTTAGCATCATCTCTGCTTTCTCCCAAACAGGCTGTCAGAAATAAGTGCTTAAATGTCAGGAAAATAAATGTACACAGAAGCATAAATACTAGCAAAAGAGGCAGAAGGCGTTTCTACACTCAGAAGCTCTCTTGGTGATAAGGGAGCTTGTGTCTTTGGTAAAGGAAAACATATGTGTGGGCTGAAGTAATTGGCATTATCAGTAGATTAAACTTAGCACCAAAGAAACAAGAGAAGCTTGTTCGTGCTGGAGTGAGGGAAGCCTGTCCAGGACTGTGGCTTTCACCTCCTAAAAATGAGGTAGCCTGATACCCTTTTTCTGTCTCCAGCATAACATTTTCTGCTGTGTTTCTTACCTATATTTCTCACCCATTCTCTGTTACTTACAAGGAGTGCTTCATCAATGTTTGATATTCTTGCAGCTGCACAGTGCAGCTGGAGTTGAGTACTATGGGCTTTCTTCATGGGGAAGTCTGGAATCTATCCCACATCTAGCCATGTGTAATTTGTACTTTAGAGACAGGCTGAAGTAGGAAACAGTGGGCACAGCAGTCGGCACCATTAAAACATAACATTAGTGAGCTGGTTTTGTATTTTGAAAAACAGCTGGGGTCAAATCTCAGTTTTTCAAACAAAGAAGTTTCTGGCTGACAGCCTTGTAAGCAGAGAATCAAGCACCTGTGTTTGAGATGAAGCAGCTGTACATGTTTTGACTGTTGATTCATCTGTCATATCTAACTACTTAATTTAGTTTTACTGTTTTATATTGCCTGGCTTTCTTTTGTTTCTTGCTTTCCATGTGACATGCCATAAGTTAGGCAGGAATTTTACAGTGTTAATATGTAAAATTATATTTGATGCAGGAAACTACCTTATAATTTAAGTGCAACATACCTCTGATTACAGAAGATGAAAATTGCAGCTGAGTACATCATCACAAAATTGTCAGAATATGAAATTCCATGGTTGACTAACATTCTTTTCTCAGGTTTGAAAAGCTGCCCAGAGAAGCCAGCACATTCCCATTTGGCCATTTCATCAGACTTCCACAACAGACAGGCAAACACCCCCATACTGATCTCCCCACATGCCTGCCCCACAGCCTTTAAGCTGAAAAAAATCTTCCATAGTAGAGGCCTTGAGGCACATGTCTCTCATTTGTTTTCAGTTCTTTTCACTGGTCTTTGTGCCTGCTGCACACACCTGCCAGTGTTAAGGGCCATGGGCTGTGCTGCTGCTGCTTGGTCTTCCAATGCCAACGTTTGACTTTGCTCAAGAAGAACAAAGCAGAAAAACAAAATCTACAGGAGAGAACCATTATCTCCCATTTTTATTCGTGGATAAAATGTTACACCTGTTAACCAGACACTCGCCACTGCTAGGCCTTCAGGAGGTCTTGGGTGCTGTGTTTGTTGTACACTGCTGCTAATTTGCACACTTTTCCATCTGTATTTGTGCAATTGCACTGAGGGGCTGGTGTGAGACTCGGGGGCAAGACACTTCTTGTTGCTTCAAAAAGTCGGCAGGAGGAACAGCAGTAAGGACTAAGCACAAAACATCCCTGAAAATACTCATCATACTCATGTCTTTTAAAACCACTTGTTAAGGTGGGGAGGGAAGAGACCAAAACCACCATGGCTCCTTCCCTTCCTTATAGAGCTTCGAATAAATCAGCCTCTGAGAGAAAGTGACAAAAACCTGAGCAAAATGCTGTGATAAGTGGTTGATTCTCTCTGCCTCAGGGAGCAGCTGAGATTGCATCAGGTCTCGGGGGCTTTGCTGGATCCAGCTTCTCTGATAAATCTGATAAATAATGTTTATCATTGTTTATAAAAGGTATGACTTTGGAAGAGATAAGATATGGTGGTGACTGTGAAGTGATTTACACACTCCTTTATACATATCCATCTTTCTCCTTCTCCAGTACCAAGATCTCTAAATAAGAGCGTACATATGAGAGAACATGAAAGAACATAAATTTTTAAATAATTTAGAGACCTACTGCAAGGTAGGTATTTGAAAATTGTTATTTTAGCCAGAAATGTCCTGGCTAAATTATTCTGGTTTTACTCATATATTAGAGCCATTCTCTCTATGAAATGCAGTAATAGAGGGCAGAATTTGACCCATTCTCTGAAATCTGCCTTAACAAATAAACTGTCATTACTTATTTTACTTAATTTTTTTCTGTGTGCTCGCTCTAGGTACAAAGACCATTCTGGGTTGTATCCAGCCAGGCTGAAGTGCTTTGAGTAAATTTATTCAGAAAATATTAATGCACCCTACTTGCCAAATAGCTGTTAAATTGAAGGAAAATATTTTCCTACAGCTTCTAGGTTTGTTTGGTTTGGGGCTTGTTTTTTACAAAAGAGAGTTAATATCTATCTACAGGTTGTGTTTTGTGCTTTCAGTCTTTCCTACCCCACTTCCTGGGTGGGATCTCAGTAAAAGGAATGGTTTTCTGAGTTGTGGGCTTGGTTCCATTCCATTATGTCTCTGTGCCCCTAGATGAAAATATAAGGCTTTATGTAGCACAGGTGGCTTTGATAAAAGGGGAAAAACATTCTTGAAAAGTCTTGAACTGGTCTGTGTGTCCATGTTTCCCTCTGTTCTACCTTTTAAATGTTCTTCAAATAAAAAAAAAACCCAAAACCAACCAACCACACTAGCACTCAAAGTGATTATTATAAACTTTGTTTTACAGTGGCTGTTCAAGAGAGAAAAGATTCAGACAGTCCCCTCTTTTCCGTGTTTTCCTGCATATAATCCATGAAACATAGAGGATCACTGTAAAGTGTATGAATAGGCAAGAAGCTTTCCTGGACAGTCCTGCATAACCTGTTATCTGTTCCCATTAGGGGCTCCAATGAGGTTTATTTCTCTCTCCACTGCTAGTTCTCACCCTGTCTTTTTTCTCTTGTTTGTCACAGCAATTTATTCTATTCTTTTTCCTCATACAGAGGAGATGGTGGAAGGAAAAAATGCTATTCTCATAGGCATGAGCCAGTGGAACTCAAATGACCTTGTTGAGCAGATAGAAACAATTGGGAAGCTTGAAGGAAATCAAGGTAATGTTTAGCTTTTATTACGTAATTCTTTAGAGTTAACAAGAACATCTGACTACTGAAGCAATTACTTTTTAGATACTATGTAAATACTCTGCAGAAGTAATGTCTACAGCATCCCGTAGTTAAAAGATTTACGTAGATACGTAAGTAGCATTTTAGTGCTGAGAAATGAATTGAAATGGTCTCTTTCAGGAGAAGACTTTGGCAGACCAGGGAATACAAATTTATTGGCTTTAGTGGGCTGAACAACTATGAGATAGATTACAAGACTAAAACTTATTTTTTCTTGTATTCAGCGTGTCAGAGGCTTTTCAGTCCTTAGCGTTAACTAATCGTTATCTGAAATTTCTGTGGGGACGCATACTTTCAGGTGTATTTGGGGCCATTTTTATGTAAATATGTATGTAACTATGGACCACTGAAAGGAGTGGGGAATGGGCACTGATACACCAAGTAAAAATTGGGGACTTAGGATAAAGGCCTAAGCAGTGTTGTTGTTACTTTGGCTCCTAAATGGCCTAGTTGTTTGAAAATTAAATTATCTTGTTGACTGCAGAGAGAGAGAAAGACCTAGCTTGCTTCTCCATCAGTGATATGGGGCTCAGGCATAATGGTGCTTCTTAATTGATCTAGCTTTAAAAATAATTTAATATACTTGTCCATTTTAGGAGGTATTTCTTTATGGATTTTCTACATGTAGTCAATCCTGAAAATATCTGTTAACAGGTTTAAGTAAACAGGTATCTATAAAAGTAGTGGTTATCTGAGTCATAAACTTCTTGATTACCTAACATGAGAATGATTTATTTTTATAGTACTTAACTAACAGGTAGACAAAATACACACAGTGTATTTACAGTTGTTAAATAGGTAAACAGGGAAAAAAAGTCAGTTTTGCATTTGTTTTTAACATGATATCAAGGCCTCATTTATGTTACTTGCTAACTTATTCAGAGATTCAATGGCAATTTTTAATATGTACTATAGATGTTTTACCTGTTGTAAATATGGCATTTTCTTTGCTACAAAATACCAAGAAAAAGGAATACATTATTATATCAACTATGAGTTAGCCTTCTAAATAACTAGCCAAGAACCATTTATCCTTGAATTCTCGCAGAAATTTCTCTACTTCTCCCATGCCTGGCATTTTAGAACGTGGCTTTTTTTTCACTTTAGCACCTTTGTGTGAGGATGGGTTTGTTTAGCTTTTTTCTTCTGCAGTGCCCTTTGTGTTGGACACTAAGGAAAGAGTTGTAAGAGACTGGTTTTAAGGGTTTCTGCTCTTCAGAAACAAAGCTGATAACAGGATGGGGTTTTTTGCATTATGCAGTTGAATAACTGCCACACAGAATGTGAGACCCAGGGCTGCATGGGAGATACGTGCAGAAACAAAGGAAGCAGTCCTCTGAGTTACACTCCATCCTTCTTCATACAAAACGTTTCTATTTTCGTTTAAGCCAATTCTCTGTGATGTTTTGCAAAAGAAAGGAAAAGAACAGATAAAAAACCTTTCTTATCTATTCTTTTACTTTCTTCATTTCTGTTCATACACACCTGTTAGAAACTTTAGAGCCATTAATACCTGGCTCAGAACAGCCAGTGAATTGATTGATGCTGAGATGTATTTGCATTCTGATACTGAGTCACTTGTGCTGCCAGCGTACTGTTGGGTCACAGTTCATTGTGCTGAGCTTGACTGTTCTTAATAGAGATGTCAGGCAAGGACTGAAGTTGTTGAGAAGTGGGCTAGCACAAGTCTGAGCCAATATTACACGTACTCTATATCACATTAAGCCAGAATGTGATTTCACTGTCTCAGCAGTGCAAAAGAAAGTAGAGTTCTATCTATAAAGCAAACTGACAGAAACCTCCTTTGATGCACTCTTGCTAAATACAGAAAATAACACAAACAGGAATCAAGCTGAATTAAAAATTCATACAGCTGCATAAATTATGTTGATGCAGGTGCCTTTCTTGTTGTCGAACAAAAGCATTTTCACACCTCATAGTTATGCATTTAAATTCACTCCTGGTGCAATGTAGTCTGTCCATTGCATTAAGGGAAACTGCATGTACTCACCACTAGGAACAAATTCAGCCTGGTGATTTTCAGTCCTCCAGCTATCTTGTGATCATATCCTTACTTTAAATATATATTGTTAGTGTTTCTAAGTTTGAAGTTATTGTTGGCTTGTACATGTATAGTGCAGTGAAGATAAATTGAAGTAAGGTGAAGAAGACTTTTCATAGACCTTGAATTTAGTACATCCTTTATATTGCCTTACTTGAGTTTTTTATGGTGGGAAATGAGATTTCTATACATGTTAACTTGCAAACCAGGCAAATACTTGTTACAGAAAAGAATGTCATTCAATTCAAGCTAGTAATTGGCATGTAAACCTAAACCTATGTCAGCATTTCAAAGAGTGAAATCCTAAGGAAAAAACGCTGGAGTATGGATTATCCATGAGGCCAAGACATGTTTATTTGAGACCAAACCTGAATAAGACTTCAAATAAGGTCACGTGAATACTAGGGTTGTCCTCTCTCCTTCAGTTTCTATCTCTTGTTATATTGGCCTTTTGTAAATGGGAGCTTGAGAGCTGGAGAGTATTATAAGAGCTTAGCATACCATTTCTTTTTTCTTTTCTCTCACACGCACAAATTAAAATATGAGGGAATCTAAAATAATCTCGAATGAAGAACCACAGAGCTCCATAGGGAGATAATAAATGCTTGCCAGTGCAGCTGAAGTTTATCTGTATTGTTATGATTCAATCTCCATATACAGCCAGCAGGCTTTTCAGCTCTTCAGCCTTCATTTTGTCACCTCCTCCCCCCCTTCCTTCAGTTCCTTTTATTTTTCTAAAGAGTAGAAGAAACGTAAACCTGCCAAGGAATAGGCAATGCAGCTCAACGCCAGGATAGCTGGGCTTTGCCAGCTGACCAGTGTCACACACCCATGGACATGAACCAGCTTTAATTACACTGAACAACAGTGAGAAAAAGGTTGAGTTGTTCTGCAGCTTTAGTAGATCAGACTGCCCTTCCTGAGCTGGTAACTTCCACGCTAGGGAATTTTATTTACTTCTGCCTTCCTAACTGGTGAGCAGAAGCAGTTGGCATTTTCTGGGTTATTAGCATAGACAAAACTACTGTATAACTTTGTGCAAGCTACGTTGGAACATCAGACCTCTTTTTTCCTCAGATCTAATAAAATATACAAGCTTGGAAGTTTTTCTTGTATTGAGCTTCTGGTTTTTTTCTGTGACTGCCTGGTTTTCTGCCTGTCCTCAATGAACTAACAACTATTGCTGGACAGCTCTGATTCTTGGCCATTTTACCAGAAATGATAGGACAGGTTATATTTCATTACAGTTGCTGAATATCAGAACCAAGTTTGCAAAGCCAAGATTTCAGAATTTAGCCAATGCCAAGCTTGAGATCTTAATGTGATTTTCATCAATTTCCTTTGTCTCTTTGCCCTGACACACTGATTTTAATTACTTAGTAGTGTGATAGTAATGGATTATATATGTCAGGTTTGCTTACTGTCCTTGACATGGGTAGAAAGAGAGCTTTTGTCTTAAGCAATGGTGGAAGATGTCTTGGAGGAAAGTTTGTTTAGCAGTCCAGAGTGCTTATACATCTTTCTTGTTTGTGGATAGCTTTTTCCTACAAAAGCTTCCCCTAGAAATTTAGAGAGATGTGAAGATAATCTTCAGGAACACAGATGAATGTATGAGTAGCAAGGTCGAAATGGTTGGTTTAGATTATGTATTAAAATCACAGTAGCAAGATATTTGCAGTAATGTGAGTTTGTGGTGTAGTTGTGGGAAAGTAGGTAATTGGCATGGTTTTGTTTGGTTATTTATTTTAAGGAAAAGAAACATACACCTTTGTAATATGTGACAGCATTAGATAAGATCTGAAGCTTGGTGTGTACAGTCTCTGATGTTTTTTTGACTATGCATTCTTGCACAACTCATGGTTCTCAACACTCTCACCCAAGCATGAGCACATATTTTCTGTCTTTCACCAGAAGGTGTAATTAATCATAGAGTGATTTGGGTTGGAAGGGACTTCAAAGCCCATCTCATTCCAACTCCTGCCACGGCAGGGACACCTTCCACTGTCCCAGGCTGCTCCCAGCCCCAGTGTCCAACCTGGCCTTGGGCACTGCCAGGGATCCAGGGGCAGCCACAGCTGCTCTGGGCACCCTGTGCCAGGGCCTCAGCACCCTCAGAGGCATTAATTTCTTCCTATATCCAAACTAAACCTACTCTCAGTTTAAAGCCTTCTCTCTTGTCCTACCACTGAATGCCCACTGGCCTGCTGAAGAGAAAAGTCAACAAGGCTATTATCCAAGGTCACGAACCCTGCCAGAAGTGGGCTCCTTTTCTGGGCCTTGGGTCACAATATTTGTCACAGTGTTTCCTTCTGCATCCAGTAAAGGATGGAGATTCTCCTTGGCCCTCTTTTCATGGCTGACGTATTTGCAAAAAGCATTTTATGTTGTCTTTTATAGCAGTAGTTTTAAGACTAAGTTCTAGTTGGGCTTTAGCCCTTCTAGTTTTGTCCCTGTGTAACCTCCCAACAGCCCTGCAGTCCTCCCCAGTTGCTTGCCCGTTCTTTCAAAGGTGATGCACTTTCTTTTTTCCTCTGAGCTCAAGCCAAAGCTGTCTGATCAGCCAGGCTGGTCATCTTCCTTGCCAGCTCAGCCTGCATTTTCCAAAATGTAAATGTTACGGAAACCCACGCATGCACACACAAAAAAAGTGAAACAGGCAAAGCTCAAATGAATCTTGACTGTTTCTTGGTTTTAAAACTTAATTTATTAAAAAAAAAAAAAAAAAAAGTGGCCATATTTGGTATTTTTGCAGAAAATAAGCAAGCGAACAAATAACAATGTAATTTCTGGAATAAAGCTTGCCACAGATGATGAATATTTATTTAATACACCCTAATTGAATTTTAAGAGCCATTAGTCAATTTTGTCAGCAACATGCTACTCTTTTACTCTGCAAGTCCAGTTAATTGAATTTAAATGCTTCAAATTAGGATGAATTCTCAGGTATATTGACACAATACGATTTAATTTTTAGTTGTTTAAAACATGACTGACTGTAAAATGCCTGTGAAATTCACTTTTCCTGTGCTTCATATGCCACACATACAGACTGATGGATTGCTTTACTGCTTACCAGCAAAATATTTGGACATGATCAGCTTTCACAACTGGAAATTTTCATATCAGGTGAGTGAAAGGCCTTTCTTTGTCCCATTGCACAAGACTAGGTTACACAGATATTTTCATCTTTTAACAAATTGATTGTCTATCTGGAAAATAGTGCTGACAGGGACGTCGCTTTCTTTCTGGGAGTCATTTAAATTGCTGATTTAGATCAAACTTATTCTTCATATCTACCCCATTACAAGGTAGTGGTTTGGAACTGGGAGGTGCTACTGTGTGCAAGTTGTATTTGGTCTGTGTATGGAAACCCAATTCCTTCTCTTTCTGCACCACCTAAGATTGAGCTTTTTGATTTCTACTGAGTTTTTCTTTAATGACAAGCTTTGTGTTTCTCAGTGGACCATAAAGTGCTGTTGAATTCGTCACATGCACTATGACTCCCCACTACTCTAGCTGCTCTTTATAACTTCCCTTTAGAAAAGTATTTCCTGAGATTTTAAGTGCAGTAAATGCATCACTGAATGAAAACTTTTTTTCCTCTCAGTATCATATCTTTTGGATCTCATTTTTTCCCCATCTAGAGCAAGGGAGGGAAAAAAGGCTGGTTTATATGTGCAGCAGCCTGTTTCTAAGAGTGTTACGGACAATTTCTTGTTCATTCCTTCAACTGCTCTTTCTGTTCTCCTGTCATAATATCCACAAGGCACTGAACAGAACTGGAAGACTAGAATAATGGTTTTGGTTAAGATTAAGTTTGATATGTATCTGTGGAGTAAGCTAATTTATAAAATCATAGAATATCTCAAGTTGCAAGGGACCCATAAGGATCAAGTCCAACTTCCTGTTCCCCACAGGACTACCTAAAGCTAAACTATATGACTACACAGCAGGAGCTTGGAATTCATGTTTCCTGTTGTCTTGTGTGCACAAGGCTGCTAGAAAGACTTAACTTGATGACAGGGCTTCTTCTGTTTTGAGAAAGGTTGGTTTTGTTTTGAGCAGGCTGCGTGAGGATTAGCTTTTCAGAGCACATCTAAGCTCCCAGAAATTGTATTGGGCATTCCAGAGCACTAAGCCTTTACGAAAATGCCTTTGTCTTGTCCCAGACTTCTTGAATTTCTGCTTAGGCCAAAGTAATGCACAAGGTAAGACCATACCAGTCAGAAGGGTAGGATAGAGTGATAGCTGCTACAAAAATTTACCATGATCTTGCCCTGCACCGGAAGGTAGAGATAGGAAAGTGAATGAGGAAGTAATTGTAATTTTATTACTTTGTAGGACACAAACAGTTTTTGATTTGGCTGCAGAACAGTACTGCTTCAGGTTTCCATCAAATTAAGACTATAAGTAGTCTGGTATTACGGAGAAACATTACTGTGAGAGAGAAGTAATTAATCAGCTTCAGGAGATTATTCTTCATCAAATATTCAGCTGGTTTGTTGGACAATAGGTACGAGTCTTACATGTATGAGGAAAGTTTAGCTACCTCATTCTTCAGGTTGATGTTTTTGTGGAAGGAGAAAGACTTTGCAGTCTTTCTGAAAACCATCTATTGTTTCTTGTGAAATAGAATTAATCCCAGTTTAAGTCAACGGTAGAGGCTGTATGGTGTTTAAACGTGTACATATGGTGCTTGGTCAGGAGCAAAGCAGAGGCTGCAGCTCCCTGTGCAGTGGTTAAGTGGAATTTTGGCAAGGAGTAATGCTAAGGTGCTAGCAATCAGCCCTGAGTTAACTGCAAAGTATGACAGAAATGCAGCTGATAATTTGATCTTTAAGGTCAGTTTTTTCAGGCAAGATTGGATTTTTTTTCTCTTGTTCTTCTTCCTTGTATAATTTGTATATTTGTATAATTTCCCTGTATAATAATGGGAAATTTATATATTTATTTCTCACTTGATTCTTTCCTGTCTATAAAAATAATTCAGCATGATTCTATTCTGGTCTTGTTTTTGTTGAATTTTACAGTTCTAATGTTTGAAAAAAAAGTTAATTACTAGGTCAAGGCAATAAAAAGAAAATATTTCAGATAAATTGGGTGTGAATTAGCATTCTCCACTTTAATGGGAATGGTTAATTTTTTGCATTGCACAGTTTAGACATTGTGTTAAGTGACTTGTCAGTTGTGAAGTGGGTACTTACCCATACTGTCTGAAATTATGAGCTGTGTTGAATTGGATCCATTGAACTCCTGCAGGAAACCAGTGTTCCTGTGCAAGACTGGTGCAGGCTGTGGTGTCTTTAGTGGGTTCATCTGGTCTCATTTTTCATTTGCTCACTCATGCAGTCCCCTTTGTCACACCTGCCATGCATTTCAGCGGTTCTCCAACATTTATGCAGTAGTTAAAACATTCAATGTAACAGAAAAATCTTTACACCCTCATGACTGCTATAGTGAGTTTTACCTTGTACTGGTGTTTCTCCCTCTGTCTCTTTCCTCTGAGGGCTGCCTTACCTAATTTTGTCCACAGTGATTGTTCTGTATAAACAAACTTCTCTCTTCCTTCCCTCCAGTGGCATGTGATCTACCTCTCCTCGTCATGCCCTCCTGGAGTCACATAATTAATTAAGTGGTGTTCTTACATATCTGACTGTAGTGTTTATGCTGCTATTAAATATATTGCAACAGCATCTACTGCTGCCTATTAATACTAATATGAAGAGTGGTGAACAGAAAATTTGGCTTAGTGAACATTAGAAAGGAAGGATGGAAGCTACAATAGTCATCAGCATTCCAAAACACATCCGATTGCTCCTATAAAGAACAGATTTTACTTCTAGCTGCAGGTTTTAGAGAGAAGCAGTGGATTAGATTTCTGCAAATCACCACTGATGGCAGTTTATAGTTGGGCAGGTTACTAGTGTTGTGTAACTGCAGTCATTTAATTTTGTGATGCTGTGTGTTCTAGAATACAGCTCAGAAAATGCATGCAAAATGGAGGAAGCTGAATCTACCTGCTAAGATATTTTTTAGCTGAGAGCTGAGTCCTGCTGCAGAGAGCAGTGCTTTCCTTGCAGTCTCTCCCTTTCCATTTTTTAATCTGTATTGAGATCCGGTCCACATGCTGAAATCAGCATGTGTTCTTGCATCATTTTCATTGGCCTAGAGTTTCCCTGGCTGCCATTCCCATGGAGAGGATCATATCATCTGTAGGTATTTCCTTTCCCTGTTCTCACAAGTTTGACATATCTATGCTCACACTAGTGTTACATTTGCTACAGCATTTAAAAAAAATACTTAACAAAACAGATTTTTCTCTTCAGAAGTTAATTTTCACAGGATTCTTGCTGAGGTGAAAGTCATGTTCTAAAGAGGAGCATCAATGTTGTTTGTTCCAGTGGTATGGTTATGTTGTTACACTAATTCAGATTATTAGAATGCAGAAAGTTATTATACCATAAAGCTTGCTGGCACCTTTTTTGGTCAGTATTGCAAGATTGGATGTGTGAGGAAAGAAAGAAGAGAACAATTCCCCTGGTATCTCGTTGGTGCTGAGGTGCATTACTCTGTTCTGCTGTGCTGTCCTCTAATGCTGGACCCATTATTGATGTAATCCCAGGCAAGAGCAAAACAGGAGCCAAGAATTGTACGAAATGCCCTCTGACATCTCAGGAGCACAGCTACATGGATGTGTAATGGCTACAGTCTGCAAATCTAATGTATGTGTAATGGCTATGTACCACAGCATGACACTAAAGGTAACTTTGTGAATCTTATTTTTACCTGTAGCTGCTTTCTCTGAAGAATAGAAATGGTTATTTTTACTGGTGTTACCAATCTTCTGTGCGAAAATAAGGTGGCTTCTATTCTAGTTTTAACACTGCCCAAAAAACACCCTCCTGATTTTTTTCTAATTTTTTTTTAGTAGCATGCAAATAAGAGTAATTGCAGATCATCCTTCAGTTCTGGGACAGAGAAGTGGCATTTTGTTCAGAATATGTTAAATTTACTGTGGGATGAAAATTTAAAAAGTAACTGTTTCATAATTCTACCAAATAAAACTTAATTTTTGTTCTGTAGTGGACGTTCTTCAGTTTCTATCGACAGTTGTTCTTTTGTGATGGAGAGTTTCTATCTGCACAGCCATTCAAAGCTGCCATGGGAAGAAATTTCCTTCATGAAACCCATTGTTTTACATGTTGTAATTTGTGGAATTGTATACAAGCACTTCAGAAGGCTGGTCTGTGCTCTTGGCATGGAGGTCTGGTTTTTGCCTTTAGCTCTCACATTCCTGAGAGCTTCACACATTGTTCCCAAGGGAGCGACTGACTGCTGCTTTGCTTCAGCAGTGACTCTGTCTATGAGCTATTGCAGTTAATATTTCTTCCCTAGTAAACTGAAAGCAGGTTACAGTTGTGACTCAACCTCTTTGGCAGAACAACAGTCTGTGAATTGTCCTGGCAAGGAACTGAAAATGAAAGAGATTGTATGTGAAATTTGGAGATTGCTAGTTCAAATGATTTTCATTCCTCAAAGGTAAGGTATGGCAGTGTACTGCGAGTACAGCTTGCACAAAGAATGGACACAGCAGATTTCTTTGCTGTATATTAGAAGCCTGTCCTTTTTTCTGTCCTTTTTATTCCCTTCAAAACCAAATTGTCAGCTGTGATCGTTGGAGCATCTGAAAAAATAGAGAATAATTACTTTGTACTGCTGCATTATCAGAGAAGTTTAACATTATTATTATTCTTTATGTATTAACCCTAGTTGGATTTAGCACTAAAAGCATTTTTAATTCATGAGATTGAGAGACCGTGTCAACAAGTTCTAGAGTCTTCTTAGGCACCAGGCAGAAGCAGGCAACGGCTGCACGTGCAGTTTTATTCACATATCATAGAGGACCACCAGCTTCCCTGGCCCTTGTCATTTATTCTGTTCTTTGATGCCAAACACATGCAATGGGATGTTGCCTCTGTTGTTGAGTCAGGCTGTGCCCCCCAGGAGGAGAGCTCTGTGTCTGTCACACGTATGAATGTACTCCAGCAGTAGGTAGGTTTTGGGGAAAAAGTAGATGTTGCCTGGGCCTCTGAAGAAAGAACCTAGAGGGGGGAGAGACCTGTGTTCTCATCCCAGCTCTGAGGGTAGATGTAGGTAGAGGTAGAATGATACCTTTGAGTTTTGTCATGGTCAAATGATGGCAAAGATGTTTCACCTCCATGGTAGTAGTGGCCAGAGTGCTGTAGGAGCACTTTATCTATAGGAAGGGCCTTTATTCCCATGTCTCTGTATGTTAGGTTTTTGTATTTAGATCTGAGTACTTGCAACTTCCCTTGGATGGGTGGACTGTGGGAGGGAACGGAAGGACAGAAATATTCTTTAAACAGCTGCTAATTAAATATTGGTAATAAGAATCTGGTTTGTATTGCTAGGTAAGTTATGCCATTTCTTAGTTATTAAGAGATTCAGTGGCTAATGCTACAGATTATCAAATGGATTCTTACCTACATTCCTCTATCAAATAGATTCCTCCCTACCTACTTATAAGTTTCATTGCTTATGATACCTTTCCTGAAATGAAGAGTAAAATCTAGCTTCCAGTATAACCATTTTGATTAATAGATTCCAGCAGTTGTCAAGTGTGTAATGTGCTGATCTATTCCCGTGGATGCCAGTGGGGGTTTTGGAAATCAGTGTAGTAGTAGTCACTTGCAAATATTTGCAGCAACACAGGACAAAAAGTAAAGAACTTGATGTTCATGTAAAGCAATTTTAGTTTACATTGCGCTCTCTTTTGCAGGTGAAGAGTCTGCATTTTGCTCATCTGGCTTTCTACAAGAAAAACAACGTGAGTTGAAGTTGTTCTCATTTATCTTTGTACCAAAGCTATTCGATAACCAGAGATAGTAGTAGCACTTGTTAACTAGCACAGCCTTTGTGGTATGTTACACTGAGAAGAGAAATGCATGTGGACAGATCATGATTCTTTTACATTTTCTTTTAAATTTAATTATTTTCTACCTGGATTATTATAATGTACTGGGAAAGTGCCTTATAGTGTTGGCTGAAATGGTAGAGGTAGAGCTTCACTGGAGGGTGAAGCTGCTGGTGTTCACAATAGCTCACACAGGACAATACAACATGGCTCAATTTGGAGTGTAGGAACCTTCAGTGCTTTGTGCTCTGGACTTCCTTCTCCCACCTCTGCTTAGGGAGGTGCAAGAAGTGTTGCTGTTAAAATTTCTGAGTGCTGTAAGAATGAAAAGTAATGCCAAGCCTGGCATTGCTAGGGTTCCTTTGCTGCTGGTGCCCAACTTCATGAGTGTATTTACATGTGGTTCTGCTTTTGATCTTTCTATGCTTTTGCATTGCTTTCTAAAGAGCAGGAATTGACTTACAGAAGTGTGTAGTGTTAGTGAGGGTGTTGCCTTTCATCACAGTTCTCTCCGTTACCTTTCTGGAGTTCACAGTGAAATGTCAGTTCTTTATTCCTGCAGCTGTGTTCATAAGCACATGTTGTCACTAGGTGCCAACCTCTTCTCTTTTGGAAATCACACTTTTCCCATCTGGCCTGGTGTGGTAACTGGAATTGCAGAGCATTTTGAGTTGACATCCTCAGCTCAGTTTCTTCTCCTCCTGACTATGACTACTTCTGTAGTAGTCATTTATGAGATCTGGTAGTGTATGTGTATATGCGCTGATTCAATGGAGAAACTGTGGAACTTAACACAGCAACTCTCTCATGCTGTGATTTTCAGAGTAGGATTGGGCTCAGTAATGCATGCCATTATTTTCCTATAAACAGTGCAGTTTGCAAAACTGCATCTGCAGTATATTTACAGTGTTCTTTCTCATTTGTTAATAGAAAGCATATGTCACAGTCTTCATGTGAACATATTTCTTATGACAGATTTGTCATTATAAAGGGCTAGCAATAGTGCAGCAGATGGCAAGAAATGGCATCATTTCTCATGAGAGCATGATAATGGAAATAGCAGTTTTCTTTTGGGGCTATCATCACTTTGTGCTTTGTAGCCAACACAAGTTCTCTTTTTTTTTTTCTCCTTTAAATCTCTCCTTAATTAACATGGCAAAATACTAAGGATATTTGAAATGGTCTATGGAATAAAAAAGCAGGACCTGTCTTGATTCTTGGTATGAGTTCAAACTTCCTCTCAAGATCTCAGAAGTTTAGGAATGATCATACCAATTCTCTTCTCCTAAATTCGGTGTACAAAGTTTTTTTTTGGTCATGTATCAAACCCCTGCCTTTCATGCATGCTTTGGGATATTGAATCACTCAGCGTTTTTTTCCTTTCACCTGGCTTTCTTCTCGTGATGATCTTGAGATCTGATATGCTCCAGCACATGAAGAGACACGGCAACGAGTTACTTCAGGCAAAGCTGGAGATGCAGAGCTTGCTTAGTGTCTCTCTGAATCTCTGGTGAACCTACATTGTTCTGTTTGTCTACAGGATTTCCTGTGAACAGAACTTTCTGTCTTGAAATTAGAAATGTGTGTTACCTCCATAGATGTCTGTAAAAGATGTAACAGACAAATATTTATATGACTAATATGTCTCTTTTCCTTTCAGGTGAATTATATAGAACCTCTTTAAGAAAACAAAGGTTCCCTGCACAAGGCAGTATTGAAATACATGAGGACAATGAGGTGAGATTGTTTCTTTAAATAAGCTGTGCTGATTTTCGAAGACTAGACATGTAAAAATACTCTAATATTGTATTAAGTAATTGTAAACTCGTCTGATGGCTTAGTGTGTTTTTCCCTTGTTTAGTAGGTGCACATGCAATCACTGAAAATCTTCACAAGATCTTTAGACATGGCATACTTAGGTGGAAATAGGACTCAATTTTCTGAAGAGAAATTGTTATGTCTGCTTAGTACTTGACTAGAAACGCAGGTTTTATGAGGCAGATTCAGCAACAGTCATGAATTTGGTAATAACAGAATTGCCTTTTTTTAGAAGCAGGAAAGAATTTCAACACATGGTCCTTCCAGAAAACTGATTAAGGTACTCTGTCCACACATAGGACAGGTAATGGAAATGTCTACTTTACCGTTTCTGAAGAACTCAGTCCTACAGCCCCCTTAAAACGATGACAGTCATTGATTGACTTCAGATGTCCAGTCAATTTCGTCCTTGAGCACCTTGTCTAAATCATGGCTGAGCTACTGCTGAGAGACAAGTTAATTTTATTCCCTTTGTGTCTTCTTGTGAAAGATGCCAGTTAAATCCAGCTGAGAGACTTCTCATACCAATGACTTCAGCAGTATTGACCCACTTGAATTTTTCCTTTTTGAATCTTTCAGTTCCACCAAATCTTCAGCAGTGCTGTTTATTTAGAAGCAGACATTGTCCATGGAAGGAACTGCATTTAACTCTTAAAGGGAATTAAATTTCTATTCTGAAAACTGCAATGAAACCTTATGGAGAAGGAAATTATAAATCAGTGCATGGAAAAGTGGAATCTGAAAAATACTCTTATGATTCTCCTGTATTTAAGCAGATAAAAGTCAGATCAGCAAAATGCCTTCACAATGAATACTTCTACTGGATGCTAAAATTCATAGACTGCATAGAGATAGTGGAGCAACCTACAATTCTCTCATTTTCAGCTATTTCTCTGTCACTTTAGCACCAAGTGCTAAAGTTACCCATTTCCCTTCAATCCAGAACTTAAGAATAAACTGTCCAGAACATTGCCTGATTCTGAGTAAATCACCCAATCTAGCATTTAATGATCCTTGGACAAAAAAACATTACTGTTATTTTTGCAGCGTGTTCATATTTGGTCAGGAACTAAAAACCTTCAGGAATGTTATCCAAAGTGAAGAAGGAAATAGCAGTCAAGGTTTAACAACAAAAAATCTAATCTTTTAATCTGTTACTGAGTTCTTGGAGTGCACATGAGTATCAAGGGGTAAAGAGGGAAAAAAAGGTGAAATTGTGAAACATTCAAAATGCCTTTCCAGTTTCAAGTCGGAAATGTCTTGATTATTCTACAAAACATGCTGATTATTGTCCATTTATGTGCCTGCTCACATATTCATAAATTTGTGAGTTTTATGGATATCAGCAATGATGCATTTTTTTACTTTTTCAGTAAGTAATTTTAATAAGAAGCTACCAGTCTCAAAAGTCTGAGATAACTGTATCGTCTGCTTTTGCTGGGTGTTTTCATTGGCAGAGAAATTTGTCTTTTTTGGACTTGTGATGATTTGAATAAGAGCCTTGTCAGTAAATGAAGCAATCACTAGGATACCTAGACAGATGATTGCTTGCGCTGCCTGTGGAGGTTGGAACTTTTCTCCAATCCCAGAGTATTTAAAGTAGCTTCTGATTTACATAAAGCTGTCTTAATCTTTGTTGATGTGAAACCTACATCTGTGCTGCACGGGGGTTTGTGTCAGAGCACAGTGGACTCTGTATGATTCAGACCTACTTGAATTAAATGGAGCACAGGACATGCACACGTGCACACACACGCTCCCACCCACTGCAGTGAAAGCAAATATCACAAAATTATCATCATGGGGGTGGGAGAAAAAAAAAATCACTGCTAATGTTGACGCTAAGTAAACTAACAAAGTCCATAAAAATGCCTCCTCCTTTCCTATTTTGTGTTTTTCTCACAGGAAGGAGTTCAACACCAGAACTGCAAAACTCACGTGTTAATTTTGATCCTACATGGGGGGAACATATTAGACACTGGAAGTGGAGACCACAGCAGCAAGGTGGCAGACATCAACACCTTCAGTTCTGTGTTTGAGAAAGTGACCCGAGCCCATTTCCCTGCCTCTTTGGGCCACGTTTTAATGAGACTTGTTCCCTGCCCAGCAATCTGTTCAGCAGCTTTCTCTCTTGTTTCCAGGTAAGTCGATTTGCATTCCCTGGTGTTTGGTTATGCATTGTGGTTTTGAATGATTTTTTGTGACCCATATATTTCATAATAAAATTTTGTGAATCATTGTTAATCTTTTGCTGACTGCAAGACTTGCAGCGATCTTCATCCTTTTCTAAGGAGAAGAATTTGTTTTAAAAAATATTTTTATTGGATGTATCCACTTCAGTAGCTGCTCTACCTCAGCTGCTTTTTCAGTCTTGAAATTCACTCATTGAATGAGAGAGTGTTTTCAAGTAACATTACTTTCTGTGGCATAAATATTCTCTTCTACAAGTACAAAAAGGATTAACTGCTGAACTCTGGTGAGAGGAGGAGAGAATCAGATTTTCCTGATTTCTGTATTTCTAAGCAGAGAGACACTTCTCTTTGTTTTGTCTTGGGCTTCCCTAAGTGATGGTTGCTTTTAGAGTCTTTTTTTGTTGCAATATAGTGCTCAGAGTTAAATTTGAAGCTCATGCAGAGCAAAAAACCCTGCAGAAGAGTTGAGGAGGTAGTAGAGCAGTAATGCCTTGGGTTTTTTAAGGAGTTGAATTCTCTGAGAAGATCATCCTTCCTGTGTTCGCTCATTGTGAACTGTAGTAGCCCAACCCATTTCTGTTAGTAGCTGTTCATTCTCTAAAGCTGTGTGCTGCCTCTTGCAGTTTTCCTGATGATAACCTGTCCTTTTCTAGCCTAAATCCCTACAGCTATGATGAGAGCTGTCTCAGCAGCAGTGAAGACCACATCCCACTGGCTGCCTTGCCTTTGCTGGCTGTTTCATCTCCTCAGTACCAGGATGCAGTTGCCATGGTGATCAGTAGAGCAAATCAAGTTTACAATGAGTTTCTCAAATCTGCTGATGGGGCTGGTTTTAATGGACAGGTAGGATTATTTTCTCTTACATCAAAGTGAGATTTCTTCAGAGCAAGGCTGTTTCAGCCATTGTGTTGAGGGGTTTGAGTAATGAGCATGGGACACTACAAATATGATGAATGAATGTTAGCATGGGATCACCTACACAAAATGCCAGAAACATGCACTTCCTTTAAGTACAGTGACCTCCACACTTAAGAAAAAGAAAGAAAATACATTTAATATAGGGTATGGTGTAAACTTTGAAGGGAAGCATGTGTCTTATTACACAAATTCTTTTCCATGGCACTCATAAGATTATGCTGTGATATATTAGTATTTTTAGACTAAAATTTGGTTGGAAGCCAGTTTTACTATGTGTAGTAAGCTGCTCTTGGTTAAAGCATCAAACCAGCCCACCTGCAGTGACAGAACATAATGAATGGTGAAATTATGTAAAGAAGAATGATGCCAGTTACAAATATAATATGAAAATGTTCTCAATAGAACTTTAGTGTTATGATCTTTTTCTTTGACTAAGCTGTTAAAAAGTCTCCCTGTTGTGGTTTGCAAATAATATATATTACTTCCTGTGGAAGAGTCTGCTTGAACTCTGTATGTTCCATAGAATTTTCACCATCAACTACCAGCACTGTTAAAATGGAAGTGACTTCTCTGTGCTCTCTAAAGTGCTTTGCTTTTGTCCTTAGATAGAAATTTCAGCTCTGCCTCTGAATAAGTCCTGTACTGATTGAATATATATCATATATCCTGACATGCACCCTATGTAGATCTTTCCTTTCATATTTTTGTCTCTTCTGTCAATTTACATTGCAAGTTCATTAGATCAGAGATTGCCATTTTGATTTTATATAGTGTCTGGAACAAATTAACTCACTTCCCTTAATGCCAATAATACTAAGGATTAGAAACACAATGGTAAATTGAAGAAGATATTGCCAACTCCCTACAAAAAGTGCTGTTAATTTTATTAAGGTTACCTGTATCATAAGATTTTCAGCTCTTTATGGGCTTCATTATGCAGCATAGGAATTTGAAAATCAAAGAGTAAATTGGCATGCTGTTCAATTGTATACAACTTTAGAAACAGAAATGCCTTATGATAGATATCACCTCAGTGTATTTTGATGTGGTTTTTTAATAATTTTTGTTGAGTACAAGAAATGTACTCAATATAGGAAGAATGCTACATGGATATGCACTGAGATGAGTTTGGGATTTTTTTTCCCTACCTGCATCTTGAAGAACTTGCTTTTTCTAACATTTTTCACTTTAGAGAAAACATGCACAACATCCTGTATCCAAAACTTGTAGTTTAATGTTGTAGTCAAGCTGAATTAAGTTTAGAAGGAAGTTAAGGTTTGTAATATCTTCTGTTATGCTAATCAGATTTGGGAACAACAGATTAGACAATTGCTTCAGTTTGAGCATCATAAGGAGAGGCTAGCTGAAGCATGTTGTCAAGCTGTTACTCCTGCACAGACACACACAGGGCAACAGGGGACAAAGAATTCTTGTGTGGGATGGGGAGGTGTTCAGTGCAATTGGCTTGTGAGGGAGATTCTAGTGTACCATAAAATTACTTCTGAATTCCCAGTTTTAATAGAGTATTTTGAATTGCCAGATCCATACTATGAAGGTGGCTTCGATATTTATATTAAATGTGAAGCAAGAGTGAATCTGTCTGCTTAATACCTCATTTGAAAGTTTTGTTCCCTTGTCTTGACAAGAGAGTGCCAATCTGTAAGGTTCTCTTCCCTGCATGACTCTGTAGGAAATGTTAAGTGGCTTGAAATCTTTGTGACACTGGTCGTCCAGGGATTTGGACTTATCGAGCTGGAATCTGGCTGCAAGCAGCTGGAAGAGGTCTAATCCATTTGGCAGAACTCCCACTCATCAAAATAGTCCTTGGGACAGATATTCTTCACATAGGGCATATTTTGGGTGATAAAAGAAAGTAGAAAAAGTCGCTGCAATATAAACCAAAGTGTAAAAAACAGTAACAAGGGGATGAAGTAAGACAGAAACTCCTCTGCATTACTGTGATGTTTTTTGTGTCTTTTAAAAATTTGCTACATCTCAAAAAAAAAATCTTTTTTTCAGGTGTGTCTTATAGGTGACTGCATTGGAGGAATTTTGGGCTTTGATGCCATCTGCTATAATTCTAATACAGCTTACGAGAGTCGGAACACTAGCAGGAGAGGAAGCATCAGCAGCATCCAGGTGAAGAGAAAAAAATACACACAGCTGAAACCCTATAGATTCATTCCATGGAGGAAATTAGCTCCATATAAGCCAGAGGAAATTTAAGGATTTGGTAAATTGCTATGATAGAATGGGATTCTGCCCATGTATCAAAAATTTGCTGTTAAAAATGAAGTCGTCAGCTTCAGTTTTATGATGTGCAGAAATCAGTAGTGAAGGCTTTATCTGTTAGCCTTTAAGGTAAGGTTACCAAGTGCTCTATATTATATCCATAACGGGAGCTGCAAACGTCCTTGCTCAGAAGTCTGCCATTTTTATCAAAATACTTTCTTTTGTTCTTGTGTTCTTTCTTTTGTTCTTTTCACCTGGGGTCTGGAATTCCTTACACTACTTCCCAGGGGCAGTCTAGCGTTAAGACATACTACGAGTAAGTTTTGGTGATTAGTGAAAGTGTCTCTTTCTTCATAAAGAATGCAAGTCACTTGTGGATCTGTGAATGGACCACTATACAAGTGCTGCATTTGCACAGAAGATAGGATGCATTCTCCCTGTGATCCAGGAAAGATTTTATGGTAGTAAAAGTACAGGTTTTTAAAGTAATGCTAGCATTTAGACTTCATTATTGTGTGCAACACAGTTCAAAAAGAAAATTGAAGTTCAACTGATCTTATGTACTTCAGGCTCAAGTAGGTGTGATAAATTAGAGCTGACACTGTGTGAGGTGCCTGAGCTCTGTTCTTTGGCTTTGTGACCCTGGCAAAATTGTTTCATCTCTTTAGTTACCTCCCTTCAAAAATGGCTTCAGTGGTATACCAGCCTTCTTGGTTCAATCGAGAGCTACTTGTGGTGGGAGTACTCTCAAGCAAAGAGACATCCTCTAAATTTTTCCAGGAAGGAGAACTACCATTAATAACACGGCTTTTGGGATAAGACTATTCACTTGCCACAGAAACCAGGAGATTCTCTTGGCTGTTGGAGGCTGTAGGTAGAACTGCATTGGAAGGTTCATCTCATAGCTCATATGCCCTATGAACTTGTTCTTTCTGTAGCTTCAGAGAAACAGATTCAGTTGGCATGTTTTCCATGGTCTGTCTGCATGTCTTTTACTCTGCCGTGCCCCAGACCTCACCTGTAAGCCTTACCATCTCTTTTCCTTTATCTTGTCTAGTTGGAGTTTTACACATCCTGCAAGTTGCTTAAAAGTACCAATCATGACAATGTAATTGGACTCAGGGCTCTTGATGTTAGGGCTTGTAAAGAGTGTTTCAGTGACGCTTTAACAGTGGAATGCAGTGGCATAATGCTGTTATGTCCAGGAAGACAGAAACGGAGACTGGTGGTAGAGAAAACATGGATGAGTGTTGGGAGGCAGATGTAGGCAAGAAGGAAGAGAACAGCTTTGAATCCTGGTCTCTTATACAATTCTGAGCCAACTTTGCAGTGACCTTCTCTAGGGTCATCACACAGAGATCTAATCCCATGTCTTTCTAAAACTAATTTTTCTTTCCTCATTGAATTTGCCTGTGCCTACCCCTCCACTTTCTCTCATGAGGATGCTATAGACTGCTGTGAGGTCTCCCCTCAGTTCCCCTTTCTCCAGCCTGAATAAGCATGAAACCTCAACTGCTTGCTCATATGGCTTCCCCTTCAGACCCTTCACTATTTTTGTAGTGCTTCTTCGGACACCCTCTAATAACTTTTTTACTTTTCTTGTATTGTGGTGCCCAAAACTGCAGGCAGAACTCAAAGTGAGGCTACACCAGAGCACAGCAGGACAGTCACGTACCCTAGACTGTCTGGCAATGCTGTGCCTGATGCACCTCAAGATGCAATTGGTCCTCCTGGCTGCCTGGGCACACTGTTGATTCCTTCCTGTTCGACTTGCTATTGACCATGACCTCCAAGGTGCCTCTCTGTGTGCCTGCTCTCCAGCCTCTCATTCCCCAGACTTTATGCACACTCAATAGAAAAAAACAGATCCTGCATGCCTCATACACGATCTCATGCATGAATGAGGTGTGAGGTTCAGTCCAGTGGCATTTATTTTGAAAAGCATTATCTGCAGCTTCAGGGACAATGCTGGTGCAAGCTGCAGAAGTGCTGGAGGAAATTAAAAATAATTAAATAATGAACAATAAATAAATAATCTTAAGGCTGTGGTACCACTGGTCTCCTCTTGCATCCTGCAGAAGCTAACATTTTCAAAAAATCAGATCCCATATCCATGGAACATGATGAGCATCATCATTAATGTTGTAATGTGCACTTTATGCACTCAGGTAAGACCCCTTCCCATTATCTTATGATATTTATAGTTCTCTAAGAATGATGAGGTCATGAGGGATAAAGCTTTTGTGTTACTCCTTTTCACCCATTGCACCCCTCTCCACCCTTAAATTCCTGATTCTCCTTCTGGCTTTTAGGCTATTATCTTGAAGGGAAATTTAGTCTTCATCTCTTTTCTACTGCAAAGAGAAATTTTTAACCCCTTCCACCCTTTGTTGGATAAAGTGAGGTCATCTCTATAAATGCAGGCATTTCATGTAAGCTCTTTTATATTTTGTTATCTGTCTAAATCTTCCCTTTGCTCTGTTCATTTTCTGAAGGAAAATCCACTCTTAGCAGAGGACTCCAGTCTGGATGACAGCAAACAGCTGAGCAGAAGCACTGTTGACATCTCGGGAGTCATGGAGGATGAGAAGCCTCGGAAGCAGAGTGACTCATCCACGTATGACTGTGATACCATAACCCAGCATCATGCATTCCTGTCCAGGTAAGCAGTGCTCCATGGCTGACTAGAAGAAATGGGCTTGTCATTGAAAGGAGCCTGTTAGCAAGAGAGGCATTGTTATTGTCTGTGGTATGTTTCTGGAGGATTGCTTAAAGTTCTCGTCTGTCCCTCAGAGAAAACTATGGATTTAGTGGGTCTAGTATGAACATACTCACATCTGGAGAGGTTTTTTATTTAATCTTTATTTAGTTGTGAGGGTTTTAAACATGCAAAAATGAATGCACAATGTTCTATTTCTTCAGTACAGCCCACTCAAAACAAGATGGATGAATATAATTGTAAATTTCTGTTACCGATTTCTTTCTAATGATCCTTCTGATTTCACTTTCAGGACGTTTATTATTCTCTAGTGAGATAATTGCTTTAGGTGCTCCCATTGGTCTAGAAGCTATTCAGATCAGCTTTAAAACAACAACAAAAAAGCGCCCTGCATAAACATTTGGCTTACATGATGAAAGGATTGAGGGGAGAAGTTAACTTAGTTTTCCTTTATCCTAAGAAACCTTTGAAATACATGGGATGGGAACATAAACATTCCCTTTTTCTCATTGTTCCTGCTGGTTCTAAGCTATTTGGGTTTTTACTTAATCTGAATTATTTGGGCTTTTGGTTCCTCTATCAATCATCCTATTTCCTTTCTTTCATTGTGAGTGATGCAGAGGAGGAAGTCTTACTGTGTGTTGAAGTTTCAGTTCTGCTAGAGTTGAGTATAGTGCAGACTTACTACTGTGCTTTATTTCAAGTCTGGTATTTTTCCTAGTAGCAAATAAAGGTAATTCTATAGGTAATTCTAGTCTATTCTTGCTTTGACTGAATGTCCTTTGCTTTGTTTTTGTTGACTGTTCTGTATTCATTTTGAAACCATTGCATTTTCTTGACATCAGTGTGTTGTAGAATTTTTCCCTCTGAGACAGAATGGTTGTTTTTCTCTTTTTGCAACTGAAAACATGAGGATGTTTTTGGTCAGTCACTTTTAGATTCTTTTACAGGAGAAATACTGTGTTATATTTAAAGCAGTAAACTTAAATATTCATGGTCCTTGCAAAACTTTACCAAGTGTTCTGTAGAATACTTCCAGGAAACTCTTGTATGTTGAAGGTAGTTAATTTACTGAACAGCCTCACTGAAAATCATGGCTGCTACACTGCAGTATCATTTGACAGTTTTAAGGTGTATAGCTTGGATTTAAATGCCAGTGCCAGAGCTTTCTAAGCATCCTGTTTCAGGAATTTTTATTTTTTTTTTCTGAATGCCCTCTTTATTATTTTTGATTCAATATTTTCTTTGTTCAGCATCCACTCAAGTGTGTTGAAAGATGGTGCAGATCTTCCTCCTGTGGATTCCAGTCTCTCAGAAGTAAATCTGGGCCGATTTGAATTTGAGGTGTCTGATTTCTTCCTTTTTGGATCACCGCTTGGTTTGGTGCTGGCCATGAGGAGCACTGTTCTGCCTGGTCTGGATGGTAAGCTCTCACGCAAAAAGGAGGTAAATAAAGGAGCCTAGTTAAAGTCAGGGAGTGAAGTAAGTTTCTTCCTTTAAGAGGTGGGACCGTTAATGCTGGTAGGTACTGAGGGGATGAGGATTGTTCCAGGGATGTCACTGCTCGCTTCCAAATATGTCCCGTGTTCTGCTGTTAATCATCTATTCCATGTCATACATCATGAGGCTCTCACTTCACCAAGGATCAGTCCTTGAAAACAATGCCAAAAATAATACCTCTGCTTGGTTCAGCATTAGCTCTTGTTTGTGTCTGGCTTCACGGGTGGATTTGGCCCTCGGGTGTGTTGCTTGTGAGCCATTCTTCCTCTCTAGTAACAGAGCCGAGTGATCAGACACAGAGAGGATTTTTTTTAGTTTTATTTCTAAAGCATCTGGATTTTTAGAGTTTTTCAGTTAAAAGCTTACTTTACTTTTCATTATTCAGCACATGCTTTGTCTCTTTTCATGACATGAGCCTGGAATAGCACAGCATCTTTATAGGAAATTATACATTCGTTTATCAGGTGAGGGAGAAAATCTGTTGCAATAATGAGAAGAGACAACAATTCAGAACTCCAAGGGTTTTTTTTCCTAACCAGTAGTCCTTTCTCCAGTCTCTGCTCTGCTACCCTCCAGACACTTTGACAGGAAAATTTCATGTTAATTTACTAGTATTTTAAAGTGTTTTCTTCAAATTAGCTCTCACTTCCATCCTTTCTCTGGTATCCTGCAAAGGAGAATATGCTTTGAGAGCAGCTCAACTGATGGGCATTTCAAACACATTTTGAGGTGAGCAGTGTCTACTTGAAGCATAATTAGTCTTTAGAGGTGCATATGATAAAAGAATCCCATTTTAAACTGATAATTGTGACACAGTTGAGAGGAAAACAGACAAATTGAAACCTATCATGCAGACAGTTGGAAATTAGTTGAGAAGAGCCAGGTGCCCTCTTAACTGAAATTAGAAGTAGAAAGCTACCTGAAAATGTGACAAGTAAAATTCAGATGCATTTATTTATTTGTTTTGCTAGAATCAATTTTTATAATATAAGGGAAGGTTCTGCTGTCCCCTAGGTTTAAGTACTCTGGATGTCATAAGCCCGTCAGACCATTTTGCTGGTAAATATTTCAAGAGCATCACAACTATAATGCTCAGTAGTATATTTACAAGATTTTTAACTTCATTTTTCTTCCTTGCTTCCACCTGTTTATCTTCTGCTGCTCTTCACATTTCCTATGTGCCCACATCTCAGATTGTGATGTCTCTGTAAACTCCTGTGCAGTGAAGTGTTCTTTATATATAAAATAGGAAACAATTGAGTTAAATTTCTTTCGGCCAGGTGTGTGCTAATCTGGAAAAAACCATATTAACTATGTTTCTGTACAGACTCCTTGCAAATTGAAAAGAAGCAATACTGACCTCTCTCTCTGTTTCATTCTCATCCAAGTATGCCAGGTCCGACCAGCCTGCAGCCAAGTGTACAGCTTCTTTCACTCTGCTGACCCCTCTGCCTGCAGACTTGAGCCCTTGTTGGAGAAAAGATTCCATCTTCTTCCTCCATTCAGTGTCCCACGGTACCAGAGATACCCACTAGGGGATGGAAGATCTCACCAGTTAGGTACAGTGCCTGTTGTCATAGCTCTCATTGCCTGTTGTTCTTTTAAGTGTTCCCTCCTTACATAGCTCAAGAGAATTTGAAATAGCAATGTGCTAGCATACTAAAAGCAAGTCATCTGGGACTAAGCACAGACTTAGCAAGTGTGGAACCAAAGAAGATTAGTAAGAAAAAAATATTCTTATGCATTAGGTTTGTGTTACTAGTGTGTTAAAAAGAAGTTGGAAGGTGATACCACTGTTCTAGTTGAAGTGTCACTTGGAAAATTCCATGTCTTTGACTATCATTTTAAACAATTTATTTTTACAATGAGTTGACCTTTGCCTAGATCTTCAACCACTGAGCAGTCTTGATTGCTCTTCTCCTAGGTGGGATACCAAACGATAGTTATGTTGGTAATAAAGATTTGAATCCAAGAAAAAAAAAAAAACAGAAGTAGATTGATTTCTGGAGAAGAAAAAGGAAGGGGTGGATGAGCACCGTGCTAGTAGAAGGAATCGTGCTTTTTTATTTTATAGGAAATAAGGTAAAATCATACAGGCATGAAGTATCTTCGACTCGTCACATAATGCAAAAAGGGACATTTTGCTAATGTCAGAAAGAGGACTGGAGAAGTATCACAGACTCCCAGGGCTGTGCATTCTTCTCAGAAAATGACTTTAAAATGAGTAGGATTGAGTGTGAAGTAAAATGTCATCCCAGAATGACTACTCGGTTTGGAAGATCCTGGCCAAAAGCACCCAGCTGCTGTTGCACATGCATGGCAGTAGGGTGTGTGCTTTCTCCATACAGTCGTGCTGTGACATGCTATTCTCACTCTGAAGGACATTTCATCCATGGGCTTTGAATGTGATATTATTCAGAAAAACGCTCATTAACCCTGTATTTTAAAATAAATTAATAAATAAGGAAATAAGATATATACACAAACAATGATTTCAAAACCATGGTGTGCATCCCTTTATTTAAATGTTATTTTCATTTTTGCAACCTGCAGGTGATGTTCTCCACAATCACAGTGCTCTATTCCTTGAGAATAGCTCTTTGAACATGCCTTTCTCTCAGGAGAGTCCTGAATCTCCAAATACATCTGATCAACCACAAGGGAAAACAAGAAAGCTGAGCTTGGGCAGCACAAACAGTGAAAACTCCGGGTCAACTGAAAGCTTGTCATCAGCATGCCTCACCAACAGTGAGTGAAGCCTGGTGCCATGTGCTATTGGATATGGCAACAGCCTTTCCCGTCACATTGTTTCTGTGAAAAAGTTGATTATGAAAAGATATCTATTTGGAATTTGGGAAGAATGAGAATAGCCTGTTTCTGCAGTTCTACATCACACAAGTTATCTTTCTTTTCTGTTTTTAATTAGATAGATAAAAAAATAGGAAAGGAGACACAATTAAGGTGCCACTCATAAATAGCCACAAGAGTTTCATAGTAACAGGGGTTTATGATCATATTCCAGGTGTGAAGCAGTATAGGTAGATAAGATTATTACGATTATTAAGATAATTAAAGTGCTATAAATCATTATATTGTCCTGCTATAGACCACAGTCTGTCTGTCTGTATATCTATCTATCTATCTATCTATCTATCTATCTATCTATCTATCTATCTATCTATCTATCTCAATATTTGCTTCACTGTTTGAGAGGCACTTGCAATTCTTACTCTAGAACATGATCATGAAAGTACTAATGTTTCACTGTACATTTTCCGTGGACCAGAAAGTGGTGGGGATAATGCTGAGGTGATTTCTGCCTCCCAAAACTTGGACCCTGAAGAACTCTTTAGATGGCAGGCAGTTAAGTGATGGTGCAATCAGTAAAAACAGTACTTTCATGAATGATAGATACCTTTAACAGACTCGAAATGTCAAGATAAAGAAAGCAGAAGACTTAATTCCATTATCTAGCTCAAAAGTGAAGACAGCAAGAAATGTATTGGTATAGAAATTTATGCTATTTTGTTTGTTTCATTTTTTGTAGTTACTGCAAAGTGGTGGGGAACAAAACGAATAGATTATGCCTTGTATTGTCCAGATGTGCTGACAGCCTTTCCAACGGTGGCCCTGCCACATCTCTTTCATGCCAGCTACTGGGAATCAACAGATGTTGTGGCATTCATCTTAAGACAGGTAATTGTTCTTCTTCTTTTTCTCTCTGCAACAGAGAACCTTGTGATTGTTAATTGCATTTTCCAAGGGTGTCTTTTAATCTTTAGATCATTAGATGGCGAACTGTGTGTGCATCACATACGAGTGCATGTAGGAGTGACACATCTGGATTTATTGGAGAGGTAAAGGGGACAGTGAGCCCACCATTAGCACTGCTGACTTTTTGACTGGTAATATTGCACCTTTATGCACACTCACCCTTCCCATGCCCCAGATCAGTCTAACCCTGTATTATATATTAGTTTTGTCCTGTTTTTGAAGGAATAAGCTATCCCCAGCCTTAGATAATTATATATCTCCCTATTAAGCATGAAATTACTAGCATACATCTGATAGTATACCAGTTTGAAAGTAGAGCTTCCATAAGAAAGCTGAGTCTCTCATTTACAGGAGATTTTCTTAGCCTTGTAGGTACATTACAGCTTTTAGAATTTAATAAGCCTTTCAAGCACTTAGAACATGTCTGTAAAGCAGTATGTGAGCTTACAGCACTACATAAAGGATTGGTTCGTTCCAGTACAGTCTGGATCTTCTGCCCTTGTTGGGGGTTAAGATTAAGACTAATGGCTCCTGAATGCCCTGTGGATGCATATATTGCCTGCACATTACCTCTAGTGAATAGAATTTATGCCAATTTGTTGAAAACCATGCTTACTTCTCAACATTACTGTGATTTGTTGCAAGCCAGCTGCTGTGCTGGCTCTGATTGCAGCATGATTTTACTCAAGGGACTTCTTGTAAGACATCTTTTAAAATTATTCTAGACCAATCTTCTAGCAAGGGCACCGAGACTGTAAAACTTCAGCACAGAAAACGAGCCGTTCAACTTGAAAAATTTTCTTATCTATTTCTCATTCAAAAAAGCTATTTGTGATTGCAGGTACAACCCACAGATTTCAGTGAGACCGGGGTTCTGTTTTCAATTGAAATGTGGCATAACCCACACCCAGATTCTGAATTCTGTGGGTTGTGTCCTGAAATCTGAGTTGGACGTGCAAGTTTCTTGGTAAGTGTATGATATTTAGGTTGTATGAATGTGTATGAAATAAAAGGGTTCTGCATGTTCACAAGTTGGACTTCAGTGGGTCCTTGTGGGTTCTTGTGGGCCCCTGCCTATCGCCTACTGCAGTAGCAATACCCAAAAGGGATAAGAAACATTCTCTCTGAGTAGATGTGTAGCAAATCGATACCGACTAAGTCAGGGATCTGACGTCTTCTTCAAAAAGGACATTAAAAATGCTTCTGTGGTTTTAAGCTGTTTGACTGACTTTGCAGACCATCGTCAAGACAATGTGACTGTCACTTGGTACTACCCTAATGTTTTCACCATTTTCTCTGGAGGAATGTGCAGGCTCTGTGAAAAATGAAAAAGCTGTTCAATAAGTATTTGAAATTAAGTGTTGGCCAACAGAATGAAAGCAGTTTGTTTGTCTGTGCAGTTAGTGTGAACATATGGCTTTACCTCTCTCTGCTTCCATTGTGCTTTTGGCTCTGCAGTGTCACTCAGCTGGGGCACCAGTGTAATTTCTCTTTCTTTGCCAAGTACCACGTCACACACTTTATTAAAATACTGATATTTCAGGTGATGAGGTATGAAAATGTAAATTTTAAGGAAAGTGACAACCTGGATCCAGAAACACTAAGTCTCTCCAATCCACGAGAAAAATGGCTACGCAAAAGAACACATGTCAAATTGAGGGTAAGTTTAACTCTGAATACATATGGCAGCTGTGGAACATGGGTTTGGCAGAAATTTAAATGGAGTTTTATCTCCCCGAGTAAGAGTTTGCATCACTGAATATCACTAAAGAGCTGAAAACTGCTAACTTAATCCAGAGGCAGTCAGATTAATGGTTAGGGAACATGAGCAATTTTGTCTTCATTTATCATTTCATGTTGGGAGAAGGTACATTTCTTTCTTTAAATAACAGACAACCCCTAAGTTTCCATTATGCAAAGGTTCTTTTATGCTAGACAAATCCACAGACCAAGCAAAAATATTTCCTCCTTTCTTCAGGTACTAATTCAGTTAAAATTCATGTGCCCTGCACATAATTATGTGGCTCTATGACACCACTTCAAGTGAAAAAGAATTGGCTTTTTCTTAAATGTTCTCTCTTATTTGGTCGTCCTGAGCACTCTCTCTAGAAAGTCTGTTCAGGAACCCACCGTTACTGGGAATCCAGCTCCAGCTGAAATGGGTTTGCAGTGCACTTGATGTACCTCAGACGTACTGTCCAGAACTACACTTCTCTGTCACTGTTCATAACAAAATAGAGACAGCAGCCTCGTGACGAAAACAAACAGCATCCTTCCCATCCTCTGCTCTTATTTCAGAATGTGACTGCTAATCACCGAGCTAACGATGTCATTGCAGCAGAAGATGGTCCTCAGGTACTAGTTGGGCGCTTTATGTATGGACCTCTGGACATGGTGGCTTTAACAGGTGAAAAGGTGAAGTCTGAGTAATCCATTTTCTTTCTTTAGTAGAAACAGTTGTTGAATGTAGGACACGTACAATGTCAGGGAAAGCCTTAGAGTGAGGGGAAATATGTCACTAGGCCCCTACAACTTAATAAAAAACATGCTGTAAAGTGGGCTTTCCTGAGAGTTGACCTTTTTCTGAGCTCTCATCTCTCTTTACCTGATTGTGGCTCTCTGCTTTGGTTAGTGGTGAGTGTGCTGCACAGTGGTTTCTGAACCTGCCATCCAGTTGTAGCACATACTGGAGACAATTAACTTTCTGAGGAAGAAGAAAAATGAATTTTGTAGTAGTTGACAAAGCACTAAAAGAAAATCATGTATCATCCTATCCAGATAAAACAAATAGATAAAAGAATAGGATTTCTAGAGGCTAGGTGGCTGCTGTATCTTACACATGGGCAAGTAAAGATTAGTTTTAGAAATTAGTCGTAATGTGGCATAATTGAAATCCTAAAGCTGCCTCCAGAAGCCAGGCTTACAGCTAATAAAACCAAGCATAAAGTGAACATATTTTTTCATATTCACTGAGATTGTAAGAGTTTCTGTGCAAATTAAGAGAGCGATGCTGCTGAACTGAGGGCAAAACTGAAGCGTGGAAGCTTCACTTGGCCTGTTTCTGGCCCAGCAAAATATTTAAAATATCCTTTATGTTAATTTGGTTTAAATATTTCAGTTGAAGAAAACCATATTGATGAAATCTTTTGATAATTTGAAGTGTTTTGGTTGTAGGCAAGGTTATGATTTGAGAAAGATTTTTGTCTCAATAACCAGATGAAATTTTTTAATTTTAGTGTGTGAAAAAGGTAATATAGCTGTGCAAGATACAGTTGTCTTTGTCCTAGTTTACGGTTCCTCCCAAATTTCTGACCTGTATATCTATGTTTGACATGTGCAATGCTAAGATCAGGGCTTTAAATTATGAAGACAATAAAAGGCAATAAGCTTTTGTATTGTATGTTAGGAAGCATTTACTTATTGAGAGAACTCTCTTTGAAGTTCTTACTGAGTCATGAAGTTCCTTCAAACTTCCTTGTATAGTACCAGCCATGGCTGGAGATATTAATATTATCTAGGCTTGGCAGGCTTTGTAAATAGGGGGTGTTTTGTTGACTCTCACATTGGATTACTGTTTCATTGGTTTTGCAGGTGGATATCTTCATAATGACTGAGCCATCTTCGGGTAGGTGGGTGTATTTTGACACAGAGATATCCAACAGCAGTGGACGAATATCCTACAATATACCTGAACAGAAGAGATTGAGAGTTGGTGTGTATCCCATCAAAATGGTGGTCAGGTAATAACTCCAAGCTGAAACTAAAGCTGTGATGGGTTGTTGTGATCAGGAAGGAACTTTAAAACTGAGTAAAAACTTCATTTGAATCCTTACTTGGGAGATTAAATCAATGAGGTGAATTAAGCTGAAGTAGAATGTGTTGTTTCCCAGCAGTTAACAAAGTTCAAAATCAGCTTACAATCCTATGTAGTGCTACTTGAGGAGGAGAAAATGTTTTACCTCAGTTTAATAAAAAAGGCAGTCATTTCAAGAAAAATAGTTACTGATAAACAAATAAAATGATATTCAAAGATGAAGCTTTAGAGTGCAGGAGTAAGTTTAAAGAGAAGCAAAATAAATTGTCCTGTCTTTGTTCATTAGGCTGTGAGCACACACTGTAACAATCTTCATCACCAGACATAAACGTGGTCTTTAGATTACAGGTTCTAGGAAACATGAGGTGGGGAGATGGGAAGAGCTTCGGATTTCCTTGTCATTTATCCGTTTTTTAACATCCAGTTCTCTTGAGGAAAATACATCATAAGGAAGTGTTTTTCACATGTCTTTCCACTAGAAGAGTAATGTATGACTGCGTTGTTTTTTGGTTGTTTGCTGTTGTTTGTTTTGTTTGTTTGTTGCTTTTGGTATTGTTTTTTACTTTACTCAACTGGCATTCCCATTGTAATTTGCAAGGATAGAGGGCGGCTAATGCTCATGTTACCAACTGTTAAGCTTATGGAGAAAGTTTGAGTTGTAGTTTGAGTATTTCAAGCGGGTTTGCAGGGTTTTTTTCTAAACATATGTGATTTTTTTATTAAGATCAGCTTCCAAATTTCCCTTTGGAAAACCATTTCCTAAAAGTGTGGGTTTCAATTGTCCCATGTAAGACTGAAATCAGAAGCCATATTTGACAGTGATTTTTAGAGCTGTAGGTCCAGACAGATCTAATTTCAAATCTTAACTAGAACGTGCAGAAAATACATTCTGTCGTTTTGCTTTTTAAATTAATGTATTGCTTTGACTCTCCAGAGGGGACCAGAGCAGTGCTGCAAGTTACCTCACTGTACTGCCCCGAGGAATGGAATGTGTTGTGTTCAGCATTGATGGTTCCTTTGCAGCAAGTGTTTCAATTATGGGAAGTGACCCCAAAGTCCGAGCAGGGGCCGTTGATGTTGTCAGGTAAATGAGGTTTGAACACTTCGAATCTCTAACTTTCTGCTTGAACAAAGTAGGAAGGAAAAGGGGTTGTTACACTCAACAGACAGCAGTTTTCTAAGGGCCAAGATTCTCTGCAGATACTTTTCTATATTTTCTTGCACAGTGTATCTGCCTGAATTTAAGAGTAATATTAAAATGCTGTGGATTACATTGAAATTTGTGGTTTAAGTTGGCGAAAGATAAAACGTTGCTTCTTGGGAATATGATTGTGAAGCATGTGCAGTGAATTAATAATTATTTATGTGTATTTCGTGTTTCAATAATTTCAGATAAGGACATATTTGTACTTCAAAAATATCAGGTGCCAGAAAGTCAAGAATGTTTTCTGGAGGAAAAATTAAAAGGCCTTTTAATCCATTCTTGCAGGTCTGTTAATGTTGCACTGGATGGAAAAAGGCAGTTTCCATTTTGGAGCTTGTGTGGGAATGTAGAAATGTCATCTTTCAAGGGTTACCATTCCTTATAGCTGAAATGGCAGGAAATCTCATTAAAGATTTCCAAAGCAGCCATACCTGATGTTTTGCAAAGCTTATTCTAAGTATATTTTTTTGTGGCTCTCATATTTTTGATAATATTTTGTATAACAATGCTCTACGCTTTCTTGCTTTCCTCCACCTTCCCCGAGGTGTAGAGATTATGACTTAGTTTCTTGGTTGGAGCAGAGACTTAGGCTCCTTTCCACTTGTTAAAGGATAGCATCCGAATAGCATTCTTCTAACTGAACTTAGAAGAAAAGATTTTGACCTGACCTGTGAGTGTTGTTTCTCTTTCTGCTCTTCTATGATTTAACTGCTTCTTCTGATAGGCATTGGCAGGACCTGGGGTATCTGATTATCTATATCACCGGCCGTCCAGATATGCAAAAACAGCGTGTGGTTTCATGGTTGTCCCAACACAATTTCCCACAAGGGATGATCTTCTTCTCAGATGGACTTGTTCATGACCCACTGCGACAAAAGACCATTTTTCTCCGGAATCTCATGCAAGAGGTACTAGAAACCTATTTATGGCCTTAAAACCTCTTTTCAGAAAATGTCATTCAGTAGATGTCTCCCTTCTTTCTCAACAATAAGTTTTACTGAACATCTCAGTCTTTTTTGCCATTCCTCATTTCTTTTCTCACTTTTTAAAGAGCAAGGAAAGCTGATAAAACATCCAAAGGGACCTGCAATCCTGACAAATAAGTAAATGAACTGCTTGTTCTTTCCTGTGTGCACAGCTGTAGTTCTTGCTCACATGCAGGCAGTACCTGTTTAGCTTTCTGAGGTTTACAGATTGAAATTGTTAACAGTGAACTCATATGCTGCTTTATTGCAAATCAAGCGCCATCCTTGTAGTTCCATGGTGTTCAATAGTGCGTTCACTTTGGAAGTAATGTTTGTTTCAGTGCCACATCAAAATCTGCGCCGCATACGGTTCCATGAAGGATATTTCTGTGTACAGTGTTTTGGCTCTGTCGCCATCCCAGATCTACATAGTTGGACGATCCACAAAGAAATACCAGGCACAATGCCAAGTAAGTAACTCTTGCTATTCAGTCAGGAAGTCCTAGGGAAGACAAGGAAATGCATGCAAGTGAATGCATGTGCAAACTCACACATACACAAAGCAGCAGCAGTATTTCAAAGAAAGGCAGTTCGTGTTATAAATGAGGCATTTTCTGGAAGGGTGAATAATAAAGAGAATCAAGCGGTATCTAGAAGTGCATGCATTGCATATTTCTGAATGACAAAATGGAATGGGTCATTTGAAAAAAAGAAATGAAGGGAGAAGAGTATTGTCACTCTGTACGTATCTAATTTAGATGCCGGCGATCAAAACTTAATTCCTCATAGCGCTCGTAGGTCAAGGCAGCAGTAATTTGTCACTCCCTTTCTTTTCATCCCTGTTTCAGTTCCTCACTGAAGGTTACGCAGCCCACTTGGCCTCGCTGGAGTTCAGTCTCCATTCACGACCCAAAAGGAACAACTCTCGGATGATTTTGAGAAAAGGCAGCTTTGGCCTCCACTCACAACCTGAGTTTTTGCGCAAGAGAAACCATCTCCGCCGGACTATGTCTGTACAGCAACCCGACCCACCTTCTTCAAACCCCAAGCCAGAGCGTGCTCAGAGCCAGCCTGAATCAGACAAAGATCATGACAGGCATTTGCCTTCCGTTGCTTGGGTTCGAGGTGGAGTTCACAAATTTGAATCCATTCCCTAGGAGGATTGGGAATGTAGATCTTGGGTGCACCCCATTAAACTCGTAGGCATGCCTCAAAGATAGTATTTAGGCAGCTCCAAACTAAGAGAAGTAGACAGGAATTTGTACCTTGGAGTCTTCCCTGTTCTGAAATCTGCCTTCTTACACCAAGTGGGGCACTTTCAGTCTCTTCCTCTTATCATGTCTATTGAGGAAGATTAAAACAATCTAAAACTATCACAAGCTTATCATCATAGCAACAGGTTATTTTTTGGAATAGATATAATGTGTGCAATAAGAGGAAAAGATACTGATTTTACTATGAAGGATTGTGGTATCAGCTAATTAGCTGCATCCAACAGTGTAAAGGGTAGGTCTGACAGGTTACAGAGAAGGTTTATGCTTTAAGCATTAAGTAGTCATGTCTGTTTCCACTTCACTTTTCAATAAAAGTGATAAAGGGAAGCAGCAGTGGAAGCTACAATAACAGGTGGTTCTGACTTGTACAACAAGATGCCTTCTGGGTGCATTAAACTCAAGGTTTCCTTTCGGCCTAAAGTGTTGGTCAACAGACTCCAACATGGGCACTCATGTTTGTGTGAGGTGCTGGAAAAATAAAAGAGAGAACTTCACTTGTGAACCAAACATAAAAACTTCATGTTAAAAATGTATGTGTCTGCCACAGTTTGAACACAGTTAGTGTTGTTGTAAACAAAGTAGTGTGCAACTGTACAAAGATCACATTGTTGGTGGAACTTGGTGACTGTGCAAAAATGTGTGGACTACTCCAAAGAAGATGGCTCTGATGATCTCAATCCGAGAGTCAGATCCTAGGAGGGCAAGTTAAAAGGAACCGTTTTACTAAGGGATCTGCAAACTTCAGAGCAGTTACTTTTTTAAATTATTAACTAGAATCTTTACACTGAAGGGGAAAAAAAGGTAATTAAGTAAATTGATAAATTGTTTACCTTCTCATGCTTCACAGCAACTGCTGTATTAAGACAATCTGTAGCATTCAGAATTATAGCAATTTGAGCTTCAAAGGGTGGAAACATGCAAAAATACAGGTGCCAAATAGACATTTTTCTACTGATTTAAATTTCTCTCTGATCTCACAATGGACTTACTGGAAGTAAAATGTGACGTTTTCCCTAAGTAGTAGTATTTCTTAAGCATTATGGTTACTTTAACATAGTAGCAGTTTGCAGATTCTTCATGCAGATACTTCCACGGAAATTCATCAAGAGAACTTTAATGACTAAACTGACGCATGTTTTAAAACCTGCAATGAAGTTATAACTGCACATAAAAACCCATTTTTTTAGAGTTAAAAATATATAATATTGACACGGAAAAAGCTTGAAGTCTAAAGGACATTCTTTTTCCAGGTTTGTTGTTTGTTTTTTATTTCAGGGAATTGGAGTGGAGAGGGTGTTGAGCCTCTCCATCTCCCTTTCAGGTTTTGCTGGACCAGAAAGAGTCTTTCACTGAGTTGGTGAATGATTTCGAAAGTTAACATGTAAAACAAGAAATGCAATGGAAATGTAATAAGACAGTGCAGAAGTAAAGTAAGTCTTTACTCCCTGTTAACCCTGAAGCTTCAGTGGACTTTTGGAAGGGTGTAGGAGTGTAGCTTTTGTCTTAAGAGGCAGCAAAATAGCTTGTAAGTGGTGATCTTTGATTTATATTTTCAGACATTACTTGACAAGATTGTCAGTTGCCTATTTCAAACTTCCTGAAATACGTCTGGCACATTAGTAGTTGGTTTTTTGTTTTGTTTTGTTTTCTAATGCTTCCTTTAAGGGAAGGGGTAATCTCTGCTGAAGATTAAGGAAAAGATGTAAAAATTTTGGTAGCAAACACTCTTTGGGAGCAGGTAAATACATTTCAAGGGGCTGGGGTTTTGTGCTCTAGGGTTTGCTACAAAAGCTAATTGAACGGTAGTTTGCAAACTACATTGAAACAGTCTTTACATTTACAAATGCTTTCCCAGTAGTATCATTGCTTTTGAACCCATGAAATTGAAGGATTTATTCCATGTTCTGTCTCAGCCCATTGCATGTATTAATTCTAATCACATAGTCCATTTCTTCTCTTCTGTGTTGCACTAGGGGGAGGTTGCACGGTGGCACCAACCTCCATCTCCTAGTGAATTTACTGTTAGCATGCTCCTGCTTGTTAGTTTTTAATAGCATGGGAATCCAAGGCTTGTGAGAGAGGAACTTACTAGGAAAATTTTAAGTTTGCTGCAGAGTCTAAAATATTGACTGATCGAAAAGTTCTTTGTAAGCATTGGGTGTTGTGTAGCATGTCTCCTGACAGTAATCGCTATTTCTGTTCAAAGCTACTCTTGCTTTAGTCATCTACCTCTATCACCCAAGAGACTTAAACCTATTTTTTTTGTTTTAAATTGCTGTAGTAGAAAGGTCTACTTCCTTTCAAAAGAGGAATCTGTGTAATTCTGTGACTGTATTGAAGGAAATAGTGTCTGAGTACAAGGTTAGAAAAATCTCCGAGGTTATAAAGGGCTGTCTTTTACTCTTGGAGACATAATGTCATTTTACAGGGTTCCATGTCATGAAGACTCTGATATTTCTATTAATAACCGGGTCACCTTTACAGTAGTCACTCTGCTGGCTTCCTTTAAGAATATTAGGAGCTAATAGCAGTAAAACGTGTGTGTGTGTGTGTGTGTGTGTGGGATTGTGTGTGGTAAGAATTTCAAAGTTTCTACAACATGGTATTAAAATCAAGATGAAAATATTCTCCCTAAGTTTGTTCTCATACAGTATATGAGAGCTTATATGGCATTTGCATAATTCAAGCACTACTGACTGCTCATAGCTGGAATGGTTTATCTTGTGATCACATGCTCCAGCTGTGCACTTCGGCAAAATAGTGATACAGGCATTTTTAGTTACACACATGAAACTGCATCCAGTCATTCACAGGCATTCATCTTGCTATTGGATTTCAGTTCTACTTGTGTTTTCATAGAAAATCAGTCTCCTAGGCAGGCCATTTGCTGAGGGTAAGTTTGATCCTACAGTCATCTTATTCTTGATTGCAAGTCCTCATTGCTGCAGTTTCTGTGCAGTCAGCACTCACTTAAACTGTACAGACAGTGAAAGTGCTTTAGCATACACGGAAGGACAGAGGTGTATGCCCACAGAACATACATTAGACTTATCAGTTGCAGCACCGTAAGTTGTTTAGTGCCTCCAGTGTGTAACAGAGAAGCACATTCTTTTAACATGCTGAATGGAGGAAGGAATAAATGAAATTGTAAAATGCAAAATTGTTAGTCCAGTGGGTGCTAATGCTACAGTGCAAGTAAGCCACAGTTGGAAGCATTTACTTCTCGTCCTGTTGATATGGATCCATTTTAAATTACTGTAAAAAAAAATGGCTGTGATTAATAGCAGTGGTAGAGTTATTGGAGATATTGTGAAAACACACCTTCACAACTGTGGTGTTTTGGTTTTGTCTGTGTGTACATGTGTATAGCTACTGGAAGACACTTAAGTTTTGGTCCTGCTCTCACAGCAAATTTGTAACCTATATACATTTAAAAAAAGAACAAAACCAACTCAAACACAGCAACAGTGGCTGTCTGTTCAATTTTGTTGTCTAGCTAGGTAGGTTTGGAACAAGATATCATTGTATAGATTGCAGAATTGAATAGTGATGTTAATCCAAATCTGCTTATTTTGAATTACATTTTTGTTTGCATACACTAGTGCTCTTAGAATAGATTTTTGCTTGACCAAAGTCTTCCTGTTTAGTTTTGTGGCATGGTTTATATCTATTCTGCATAAAATTCTGTTAGGTGTGGAAATGACAAAGTACTGGTAATTCTTATTCATTGGGGTTCATGAGAGCCGTCATTTTTATTTGTTTACATTAAACTAGTCTTAATTTATACAGATTACTTCACTTTTTCCTCTAATACCTAGAGAAGTCACTTCCAAACAGCTAAAACTTTCATTGGTTATGTAGAAGGGGAACTATCTATAAACTAGAGAAAAAAAGTTACACACCCTGGTCTATGCAGGACAACGACATTTTTTTCAGAAGCCCCACTATTCTGCAAAATAGCCTTTGTTTGTCATTACTAGTGAACAAGTTCTCCTGTTTATACATTGCAGTCTTTCTTTAGCCAGGACACTACGAATGTGTGTATTTAACAAATCCTCAATACTTGGATCTATAATAGCATCATGTCCTTCATGGAACAAATTTATAAAGGGAAAAATTATTTTTTCCCCTTCTTTCTATGTAATTTTCTGTTTTAAATTTGCTAAAAGCTTTTTTTGTAAGCATTTAAAATATCTGAAACCAGTAGGTATTTTTAAGTTTTAAAATTTGTAGGTCCAACAGTTGTTACTGAACAAGTAGGATTTTCCCCAGTTTTTTTTTCCTTCGTGGCATCTGGGCTGCAGAAAGGTGAGTGCATCGTCATAGGACTAGATGATTGGAGCAGGGGTATCTTTTTGGTAAACTCATTGGCTTGATAATGGAGAGATGAGGATTATACACCACAATTTCATAATTTTTCTGATTAGACAGTGACACGTGGTGTATGAACTGAAGATCTCTGCATTAATTGTTCATGTCAGGCATGCAGGGGAGAAAAGTGGCACTTTGATCCTCATCTGGAGCTGGTACAGGATAGAATTCCTATAAACTTTTCAGCCTACCTTTCTCAGCTTCTCTAGAACAATGATTCCTCGTGGTCCGTGGTCAAAGCTTAAGCAGGAATAGTGGATTTGTCAACGTAATTAAGACTTCTGTGATGTTTAGTCACTCGAGGTAACTATAAATTCCTACAGCTGAGCCTAAATTCAGAACCCCCGTAAAAATGGAAAAAAATATCTTTCTGGATGAAAATATTCGTTTTTCAGAAATAATGCCTGGAACAGCTAGAATCCTGTGCCATGGGGTCTGGAATTGAGAGCATGTGTTGGCCCTTTCACTCATTTTAGGTCAAGCCCAACAGGCAGGAATTATTACTGGGGAAGATAAATTTTACAGTTCATTTGTCATTTGTATGGATGTATAGAACATAGGAGGGAGAAAAGAGAGAGGCAGGTTTACTGTGACATGCTGGGAGATGGTCTACCAGAGATTGCAGCATTGAGAAATGATTTACAGATAGCAAGTTTGAAAGGTAGGGTTATTCCTGGATGACTGGTGTACAGTCCAGAATGGCTCCTCTCACAGAACCCCAAGGCTTATGCATAACTTGTTTTTCTATTTGTGGGGAAGAGAAGGGGCAGTCCCCTTACAACTGAATTCACACAAGAAAACTTGAAATTGTAGGTGTTCTTTCAGTCTATAGTTTTATTAAGTGCATACTTTTAAATATTGTCAGTGAGAAGGTTCTATCTGGTGACAAATGTTTATATTTCTTATGGCTACCTTGTAAAGATTCAAAAATGTACAATAATGAATTTCTTAATATGAAATAAGGAGTACGATTTCTACAACTGCTATAGATTTTGATGTGAGCTGGTTTTTAAAATCTTAAAACAGATTGGCCACTTAAATAAAACCTTCCTTGCCTTTAAACAAACAGTGTCACTGATTATTCTTACCAGTAATTTGATAAATATTTGATCATAATTGTACATGTCCAAGTAGCTGGTGGAAACATAATAAATAGAGGCTGTTTGATCTCTCTGAAATAATACTTAGACTGAAGGTCAAGGTTTCAAAAAACTCCAACCCTCCTTCCTTTTCAAAAGTCATAGAAGAAGGCATTTCACTAATAAGACAACATTTTCATGAAAGGTTTATAGTTTCAGGACATGCAAAGAATAACTTGGAGATAGTATACTTTTCTATACTTCCATATAGAAAAGTTGTTTAAAAACCCTAAAAACCAGCCCACAAAACACACACAAACAGTACATCAAGAAATAACAGAAGCTAAAAATCTATAAAAGTATAGAAGTCTTCAGGCTAGAAGGGTTGCTTTCATATTTCCAGGCCTCATTAACAGTTTCAGTGTTTTAAAATGGTTTCATTTGACAAGTAAAAATAATTGTGACTAAGTTTAAAATCAGTACTTATATATAAATCATAATTTACTGCTTTTCATATTTATTGACATTTTATATTGACACCATTAAAATTTTAGTAACACTGGAACTACTAGGTCACATGCACATCTTAAAAATTATCAAGTAGAGCAAGATTTCCCAAATCAGTCTTTCGTTTGAAGGTTTATTTTAGAGCGAATATAATCAGAGAAGCCTGTACAAAGCTTACCATGGAAAAAAGCCCTGCTGTTGAATTTTAAAAACTTGAGAAATATTTGCTTTAGTTTGAAAGACTAAACTTTGTTATACTGAATGACCTACCAAAAAAAGGCTTGTCAAATCAATGTTAATTTTTTTTTTAAGTAATTAGAAGCGAAATGCAGGTATCAAATGCTAAGTATACATAACCAAAATACTTCCACTGTGATATTAGCTATTCACATAGCTAATACTAATATAGATATTAGTAGTTGCAAGAAGTTACATTAACTGTAGTAACAAATCTCCACGTAGAACTGAAAGACAGATGCAGCACAAAAGCAATGTTTAACTCAACTGCCAAGATGCTATCTAAAGCAGCAGTAAGAAATAACAAAGTTGCTCGGATTTGTCTGGAACCAAACTACCTAAAAATAGTATTAGTTAGGCTAATCCTTAAGGCCATGAAGTGAGAGTCCTAATATGGCTCTGTTCTTGTGGCATGAGGGACTCCACAGAAACCTGTTGCTTTGGAATGGCAGTTTTGCTTAGAACTCAGAGAAGCCACTACTGTTTTATGAACTTCCAGCTGATATGATGAATAACTCTTAATTTGCTAATAACAAAAAAAAACAAAGAAAAAAAAAACCAACCTAAGCTTTCAAAAGAATAGACCAATCTTTTTCACATGGAAAGTGTTGTACTTACTCCCTAATGCAAGTCACTTTCAAGACTGTTCCCTCATCTCAGCAGGAGATAATACACTGTGCTTGGTGTATTTTGATTCTCTCTTTACTTGAAAAGAGAAAGCAAGGGAAGTCCTGAGCTTCTTCATAAAAAAGAAAAGTGTAATGGCTCATTTAAGTGTATAGAGTGCAGCCTTTCAGGTGCTCTACAGACTTCTCCTTTACATGTGCTCATAAACTTGGAAACATGAAAAAACAGTTACAGCCATCTCTGTCTAGGTACCAAGTGCTTGATGGAGTTTCTTTGCTTGCCTTCTGATAGCTTGAGACAGTTTCAGGGATGGATGTACAGACTGTGAGTTTTGTGCCATTAGATAGTAGTAGTTTGATATTGCTTCTTGCCTGCAGAAGAACAACAGGGCTACCATTAGCAGCATGAAGTCAGCAGAGTTACTCAACTGGTTGTCCTACAAGTTGCTGGAAAGTAGATGGGAGAAAGGAAGAGGTCTGGTACACTTTCACTGTGTAACTGTTCTAAACACTAGCAAGAAAATATTTTGTTACCTTCAGTGAAGATAAATGGCAGTACACAAATTAAGTAAATTTTAACTAGCAACAGGCGCATTTCTTGTGATATAATCTAATTCATTAAAATGCAAAACATTAGAACAATACATGGAGCTGGAAATGGAAACAATCACTCGAGATCAAGGTTTACTTTGTCATGAAAAAAATTAAAAGGGAGTGCTAACATTACAACTCCTGGCAACTGGATACCAGAACAGAAAGTCTCATGCAAGACTAAAGGCACCTCCAAAAAATTCATTTCACAGTTATTCCAGTAGGCAACTAGGCAATAAAGAGCACACAGTATGCATCTACACATGCAGGAGTACTGGACCAAATTTTGGAAGCAGTACAGATCACTGCGGAAAGCATCAGTCCAGCATTTGAAACTGCTCTCATTTTTCTTGAAAAGTTACAGCAAAGTGTCTTGCCCCTATCTTTGTTGCTAAAATAGGATCTAATATTCAGGATGTACCTTCCCCTTTAACAAAAAAACACTTCCAACATAATGGGTGAAGATATTTATGTCACAGCCGTTTGGGTGCAATTGCTGTGTTTCAAAATGCCATCAATACCGTTTTGAGCTGCTGTTAATTGTGATAGCATGGACTCAACTGCTATGAAAATTTGAGAGATGGAAAAGGAAGGCTGTAAAATCAGACAGTTCAGGATAATGGTTGGTTGTCTCATGCTTTGTGATCATTAGTAACCAGTGAGAACTTGAGGGACAAAAGGATTAGTACCAGTCATTTTTTGGTCTGGGGTGAGAAAAGCTGATATTTGCATAGGAGGTTCATTGTGAACCCACAAGGACTCACTAATCCACAATTTGGTGGTGAAGTTTTACAGCTGCACAACAATCTGCTGTAGCAGAGATGGCCACAGAGAATATGAAGGAAGAAGCCTGTGGTTCTACATAATACTGCCTTAAAGCAGCATGGGATAATAAGCCTTTCCCACTCCAAACAGCAGTTTTTCCTCCCCACAAATGCATGCAAGCATAGACAAGGTAAGTGAACAACTACTTTACCTGGTTGCTACTATCTTCTGTTACAAATGAGAGGAACTGTCATATCACTAGCAGATGGGAGAATATTAGGAGTGAGTTTAGTAAACTTTCAGTAGATATGAATAGATAGTAGATAAAATTAACTTGATCCAAGGTTTAATCTATAGTTATCTACACATGGCCCCATTGGTACAAATTTTTGCAGTTATCTGGGATATTAAGCCCTTACCTCTTTGTAGGTAAAGTACTTGATGCTAAACGCTCTCTAGAGAATTTGAGGTGCTTGACATTTAGTTATGGAATGCTTGGCATCAAGTGCTCTAAGAGAGGAAGAATTTTAGGGAATCACTCTGTGACAAGATTTCTGACCTTTAATTTTTACTTTATTATGTGTCTAATTTAGAACGACATAACCTTCACAAATACAGCAGCCTCCCACCTTGTGGATTAACCAAGGTGTTTTATAAGAGGCTTTTTCATCTGGGTACTATGGACTGTTTGTTAACATAATGCTACATAATAACAGGATGTTTCTTTATAGATGTGCAGACATCAATGACGAATTTTCCCACCTCCTCCCCCAGCCTGGATTGGCACCTCTTTTAGACAAGGGTCAGGGAGGTACTGTTCTCACACAAAGTCAAAGGTAGGCTCTCTCTGCTAAAAATCTGACTTCCACAACAAGGAAAATGAAGACGAAGAGAATTTGACAGGTTTTAGAAGCTGCAAATCCAACTGCAGATTTAATTTTCCCAGGAATCTTGAAGAAAAAAATGGATTACTACATTACACCTGAAAAAGTTCTGCAACTGTTCCTCATCCCGAGTTACAGAGACTACTTAGCCTGCAACTGGCTATGTCCAGGTGGCAGGTAACCTGTGCCAAAAGTTGAGGGACACTTAGCAGTATTTACCTCTCCTCTTTCACAATGGCATCATCGAATGCTTGGGAGATACACTTCAGTTGGCAAATCCCTGAGGAGACCAGTTCCAACTCGCAGTCAAACTCTCTGCAAACAGAATGGTTGTTGCTAAAGATCAAGCAGGACAGGCTGACGAGGTGACACTACTCCAGCCTCCATCCCTGCAGTACCATTTTTGATACCGCTAGACTTTACCCAGAGAAGTTTAGGGCAGTGGCAATTATGCTCTTAATTCCATTGGCCAGCTGCTTCACGTCTCCACTCATCCCTCACACATCTGTCCTCCAACTCAGACACCACATTCAGATTCACAAGGCTTGGATTCAACTTCTAGCTTTAACCTTCCTTGCCACTTTGACCAAAAGAAAAACCTATGTGCACATTATTAAATATTTCCCTAGCTCACAACCCTTGATCTAATTTGAGTTTGTTCTTTAAGGCAGGAATCTCCCTATATTCTATAAAGAACTCAGCATAAGCAGAGCTATTCCTGGTATCTTTGCAATACAAATAGCTAACTTATCTTTTTAGAAGAGTTACAATTCAGTCAGAGTGAGATACATACAGACCATTTTCCTTTACCCAAAAGGCACCAGCAAAGAACTCAGGTATGTCTCTAGGAAAAAATTACTTTTTATATTTCAGTTTTATGCAGAGCTCAATCCCTGTCTATAAAGAGGTGGAACTACCTTTAACTATTCAAGCAGCACATACCTTCAGGGGAATAGGACAGAAAACTTCATACTTTGCCTTTCACTTTATCAGATACTCTAATCAGAGTAAATTTTTAAATGAAAAAATACTTACAAGAGAGTGTGACTTACATCTTTCTGCTGGAAGTAGCAGGTGATGAATAAGGGCTCTTCAGTGCTGCTGCTCTTCTGGATCTCCGGAGTGAGACAGCATTTTTACCAAGCCAGGATGAGAAATCCCGCCATTCTCTATGTTCTGACACCCTTGTTGGCCCAAGCAAGGCCCTTTTGCTGGACCTTGGAGTGCCTTTGGAAGTGGCTGCTGGAGTAACACTCTTATAGCAAGGTGTTTGAGGTGTAGTGCTTCTTTTTTTGATAGAACTGGTCGCAGAGCTGCTGCTGCTGCTGGGTTCAGCTGGAAGGGTCACCACTGAGCGTACTGGGCTTTGGCAAGACTTCTGTGTTTTCTGAAAGAAGCATTAGATATGTTAGACTAAATGAACTCAGCCTCAAGTTTGGAACCAGGAAGACTAGGAATAATTGGGCTGAATTCCTAGCTTCCCCTCTCATACCAGCTTTCAATGACATGAATGCATCTCAACCTCTCTACTCATTTGCATTGTAGGAGTCACTTGCTTCCCTAACCCTTGGCACTCGTCAAGGACTTCAGAACAGCCATTGGAACAAAGGTCCTGTTGCTCTTATACTGGAAATCCGAGGTCTCCAAGAAAGGGAAGTGCAAGCTTGAATCTGCTGCCCTGCTACCTTGTAGCAGGTTTTGTCAGTCTAAATTTAGATTAACTATAATAAAGAACATGTTAGTAAATAGTACTGGTACAGGAGAATGAATAAAAGAAAAAAAATCCAAAGTGCTGCACATTTCTCAGTAACAATTCTTTGCAAGCGATGGCAATCTCTACCCAACCTTCTCTGTGTGAAGGCCGCTCTGCCACATACGATTAAATACAGTAGGAGAAAAGCTCTTATTTCATAATGAAATAAAATAAAATGTTTTCACCTTCCTCCATGTTCTGCCAGATCCATAATTTGCCTGTCTATACTTTAGGAAAAGATGTTAAAGATTCTAAAAGTTAGTTGCTATGAGACAACTACTAAGTTGTGCAAGTGTGTGGAAATGGACTCTCCAGAGTATAGCACACAATACAGAATTCAGAAATCTTAGTACTGGAGTTGAAGCAAAGTGAAACTCCATCTACGTTCCACTGCAAAGGTAAAATACCTGGGACACTGTTCCAAAAGCAGATTTTGCTGTTCTTTTAATAGTGTGAAGAGTTTGGCACCTCTGTCTTGGTTCCAGACTTTCCCTAGTTAGGGTTTTATGAAAATTCAGCTCTACTCGCTTTAATGGTACCCGTTTCCTTAAAGACATGCGAATGGTATTGAGAGAACTCAGAGGGGCCCTTCTCTTGAATTTGTCAGGCACAGGGCTCTCATTCTCATTGAGGTCAGCTAGGAGCTGGTGTTTCCGCCACACCACGGTTGCTTTGACATTTTGGAGCACAGACGCCATCTCGTTCCTGTTCTTGGTCAACTTTATTTCTAAAACAATCAAGATGAGAGCAAAGCTTAGACAGAACAAGGTACAAAGCAGAGTAAAAAAAAGAGAAATGGAAACTGTTACACAGTATATTTAGTTACACTTGCCTGAAACAAGAAAACCAGAGCAGACTTTTACTTGGAGTCTTGAAAGAGAACAGGGTTGATTTCTACAGCTATTTAGGTTTGTGCAGGTCCACAAAGAAGCCTTGTATTGCAATTCCGCTGCAAGACTCTATTTTGAGAGGTAGGATGCTCTATGAGTGCATTTTTTTTTTGTTTGTGTCTCAGATCAAGATCTGATATCCCAAATTTTTGCCTTCTTTAATCAGAACAACCCTCCACTGTGAGACAAGTTTATGCAGCTGCTATTGTCTCCTGCCGCACTTGCTAGCTGAAGGCTTCTGCTTCGGTCACAGTTACCATACTGGATACGTTACTGTGGATACCTAAGTCCTGAAACAGACAGGATTATTACTGGCAGAAGACTTCACTGGGAAGGGCTAAAATGCTAGTTATCTATATGACATATGACAATTTAAACATATGGACAAATATACTTTCAATTCTTGATTTTCCCTTGCTAGCAAATACGATTCAGGTGAAATGGCCCGAGAGAGCCGCTGCTGTCGTACGGTCACAATGATGTGTTATCAAACGGGTATTGCACAGGATAGCTCGGTGCTCTGTTTCTTCCGGAGGCCACGGCGGTCTGGGGGTAGCCCCCGGCCGGGACACAGGACACGCCCAGCCTCAGGCCTCGTCCGAGCCGCTCTCGCCGCAGGGACGCCGCTCTGCTGGCACTGGCCGTGCTCCCCGCCGACAGCCGCGGTAGATCCGCCGTGCCGCCACATCGGGCTAACGGGACACGGGGGCGCTGGGCGGGCCCAGCCGGTGCCGTTATTGCGCCCACAGGGACGGTAGAAACGAGCGCGAAAAGTACCGCCAAGGACGGAGGAGACGGGCTCGGGAAAAGAGTGCCGCGACCGGCCGCTGCTCGGGGCAGTACTTACTCAGTGCGCCGGACGGAACCGGGAGCCGGTTCGGGACCGAGCTTTGTGCGCCGCCGCCGCGTTCGAACGCCGCGCCGCCCCCTCCGAGCCCGCGGATTGGCCGCGCCGCCCCCTCCGGGTCCGCGGATTGGCCGCGCCGCCGCCGCCGCCCGCCGCAATTGGCTGGGCCCCGCGCGCGCGCAGCTGCCGTTAGCCGGCGCGTGCCGGGGCTGAGGGGAATGGCCCCGGGTCTGCGGCCCAACCGCAGGGGCCGCGCTGTCCCCGCCCGCGGCTCTGGCGCCTTCGCCCACCGCGGCCCGGAGATCCGCGGCAGCTGGAGGAGTAAAAGGACTCAGGCTGGGTTGCCCGCTTGGGTATCCAAGCCGCAGCCCCTGTTAGTTCTGGTAATTATCGGTCAAAGTCTTAGAAGGTTTTTGTTTGTTTGCTTTTACTCCACGGGCTTCTGCAGCTCATGCTGGAGAAGACAGCTAGTGTAACTGTCCGTGTGGGACCGTAAACCATCCGGGATGCCCTCTGAAGCAAATCGGGCAGCAAAGAGGGCCAAGGGCAAAGGATGTCCCCCGCCCCGTGTTCAGCGGCGGGGGCTCTTGTTTTGATTTGGTACATGCAAAGTATTAATTTATCTTTAAATTACTTCTGCCTAAAAAAAATTGCTCTAGAAAGAACTGGGGTTTTTTTTCCAAATATTTGTTTTTCCCCCACCAAGTTAAACTCAGAGCTGACAGCTAAAACACCTTACCTAAGATTTCCTTATAGTGATGGGGAAGCCAACCCAACACTGCAGGATACCTCTTGAATCTCACCACTCATACTTTTTACAAATTCATAAGAACTCTGATTTTAAAAAACTTCCACCTGGTGGTGTTTGTTTGTACCACTTTGTATTCGCACACTAATAATGATGAGTGTAGAGTAATAAACATCTTTTATTAACATGTGTTTCTAGGTACTGAAGCCCTATATTCTGTTCCACTTTCCTCTGTCCATTCTCGTCAGGGCTTCCAGGTAGCTGAAGTGTTAGACCTCTTCCCCCGTGTCCTCCCCACCCTTAATCTCTATAGCAAAAGTTTCAGGTTCTTCTCACTAGCAAACTGGAGCTTTAGGCACCATATTTTAAGATTTGGCTTGGATTTTTTGACATTGATCTAGAGACCTAAATGACTAATAGTTCTGCAAAACAAAGACCTCTTCTTGGGGATACTAGATAAAAGAGAAAGAGTTGGGTAGTAATCAGACCACATGCTCAGTTTCTAAGGGTTACCTCGATAGCTGGGGATGTGGATTGGCACTTTGAATGGCAAGAGTGGGCAGAGGATTCCCTAAGAATAAAAACGGTGCTAATTGAAAAGAGTATGTGTACAGGCAGAGAAATTCTGTGTGACGTAAGAACTGTAGGCCAAAAGACAAACAGCAGGCTGAACTTAACTGGGCTGTCAGCCTGTCCTTTCATGCCCGTTTATAAAATTAAAATAGAAATACCTGAGCCTTTGTAGTTGTAAACAGACTCGCAGGGATCTGTGTATTTTCTTCTTCTTCTTATGGTGCACTTCTTGTTTCCATCCATTTCAACTTTTTTATCCAGCCTTAATCTGAGGCAGGATAATAATTGTCATGGAATGGCACCCCAGAAAGCTGTGAAAAGTCATTAGTGCTAATTTTGCACTCATTGTCCTGTTCAAGCCCAAAGAACTGAGTACTTTTAAACACTAGGCATCAGACCACAAACCATGATCAATTAACTGCAGCTGATGCTAACCAAAGGTTTTTGTAGAGGGTGTAGCTGCTGTAGCACCAGTTGATACCATTTCACTGTTTATCTAGACTGAAGATGAAGGCCAGAAAGTTAAAAGATGTGTCCTGTGCTTGTACTGTGATTGTTCTTCACTCTTTGTTTTTTTCTTTTTGATTTAGGTAAGACGATAGTTTCAACTCAAGAGCTTGTTTGACTTTGTCAGCTGGAGTGCAGAAGCAAAGGGTTCTTGGTTTTGATTGTGAAGAAGCAAACTTTCATCCCTTTGTTTAGAAGCCTATTATGTTGGGATTGGCAAGAAATCTACCCACAGCTTTCTGCATGTTGGTTTGACTCAGGACCCAGAAGAGAAATCCTCTCAATGGAAGATGACAGTGAACCCGAGCAAAGCTCCTGGGCCTATCTACCTGATGTCTGTCTGAGGCATGTCTTCCATTGGTTAGATGACAGGGACAGATCTCGGGCTGCCTTGGTCTGTAAAAAATGGAGTTGCACCATGGACTCTGGATCTCTCTGGAGATGCAGAACCATCACATTCTATGGCCAACCATCAAGGGCACGCACATTGGAGTTTCAAAGTGCACTGTGGTATACCAAGAAATTTGGCAAGTATTTGAAGCACCTTGAGATCAAGTTATCGAATCCTTACAATACTCCCTTCATCAAAAAATTTCAAGTGATTATGAGAGGTCTTCTTTCACACCTGGGTAAGTGTAATAGCCACCTAGTATCCCTGAGCATCAAGTACCTAGAATTAGATTGCTTGATCTGGAAAAATGTGGTTAGGGCTCAGTTTATCAAGAACTTAGCTGCCTTCCTGAAAAGAATGAGCAAACAACTTGATTATCTTAACTTAAAAGGAGCGAGAATAACATTGGAAGAAGGTTGTGAGCTTCTGAATTCTCTGAGCAGCTTGACAAATAGAAGCTTTATATCTGAAATCAATATTGAGGATTTCTTCAGTCTCCACCTTTCTGTCTACAGCAGTGCCTTGTTCCACCAAACTATGTCTAAGTTCCACAGGCTGACCATCCTGACTTTCAATTACAACTGCATCTCTGATGAACTGCTGGACATCCTGCGGGAGCACAGCTCTCATTCCCTGTGCACCTTGAATATCAAGTGTCATATCCATGACCCTCATGGGCAAGTGGTCTCAGGAACGTCATGGGCAAACCTGGCCAAGAGAGCCCCCAAACTGAACGTGAATTTCTTCTTTGAAAGAGTCATGAAGCATGATCACCTAGCTAGGATCCTGCTGGTGGAGATCCCAGTTAGGAGCATCAGCCTACGGAGCTGTTATTTCAGTGACCCAGACTGGACAATGAGACCTACTCTCACCAACCTTCTCCCAGCTTACTGGCATGGCCTGCAGGTAAGGGAAACGATAGGGACACCCTACTGCAGTGTCACAAAGCTAAACAAAGTAATCATATAGGCCTTCTGCGTAACAGCAGTCAGCAACAGAGGTTCCTGACAGCTTCAGTTTAACGTTCAGAGGGCGGTTTTCATAAGTGAGTAATTTCAGTGTTTCACCCATAGTGTAGTTAATGAAATTATCCTCGTCCAGTTACAACCCACCATAATGCTGTCAGGCTGCTCTATTTTGGCAATGCACAAATGTCCTACAGCACATCTAAATTAACTAGTGCTCATGTCAAAGCACTTTGGTGTCACAGGGGATGTGTCACCAAAGGTTTGCAACAGCTGACCCACGTAAGTGAGCATCAGGTCTTTGCATGCCAGAGGGAAACACGTGGCCTTACACCTGATGGTTGTTGACAGCTTTCTGTAAGTCCTGTTCCATTGCAGTTTCCAATAAACAAAAGAAATATGTAAAGCTTTCTAGAAACCATCATTGGCTCTACTCTTGTCTCTCAGGTAATTCTCATTATGTCAGATAAGATCATGGTATGGCTGTGGGTGCAGCGTTTTCTAATAAATGCACAAGAGATCACCCCATCTTAACAAGACAGTGATTTACTGTAGCACATACACTGTTGTCATAATGCAAAACAGAAGCTCAGCTAATGTCAAGGTACAAAATTGATCTGCTGACACTTGCTTTTGTTGGTTAACTTGGAAAACTATTTGTATTCTAGTTACTGCACACAACATCCTGTTAGTAATCCTGTTAGTAATACTGTTAGTAGTACTAACTTGTTCATTTTATTTCAAGAAATTAACACTTGAATTGAACAATGACCACGAGTTCCTGGACAATGAGCTGCTGCAGCTTATCTTATCATGCAAGAGGTTGTTATTTCTGAAAGTCTGGGCATTTCTAAGTGTCAGCTTTATGGAGAGGCTGCTACAAAACCGTGCAGAACGGAAATGCATTTTGACTACCATAAAGGTAAGACTTTGTGCTTCAAAACTCCCCATTCTTGCTCCTATTGCCAAAGGTCCCCATGCCCAGGTAAAGGTCACTTACAGAAATGTAAATATAACTATGTCATACCTTAATGTTAACATAACTATGTTATGTTATGTTATGCCTTAGTACTAAAGGGCTTGGGAAGCATTCACAGAAATATGGCTTTCCAACCTACTTAGCCACATACAGCTACAATAGAAGTTTATTATGAAGTCCCAATAATTCCAGACGTCCTTCCTAGACTGCATTCCCTCTGTCACCTCTAGTTCAAGCCCTCTCCCACATCTAGGGTTTCTCAGTCATCTCTCAGGCTCAGTGCTTATGTCTATGCTTAAACCAAGGAAGGTGGGCTGAATCCCACTAAACTGCAAAACTATATAAACACATCATAACCTTCAGGGGTTCTGTCTTGAACTGGGGCCAGGCCACAACTGTAGCTGGTGTAAACCGCGCTGACATGCTACTTTGTGTGCTACAATCTTAGTTCAGTAGGTTCTCACAGATCTGTGCATATCCCAGGGATACATCCGTTCTGGGGGTAAAAAGAACCTTGCTCTTCCTGTCTGAGTCAGCACAGGCAGACAGCCAGGACAACCACAAAACCACAGCTAGAAGACAAAGAGTAAATTCACTTCCTTTCCTTTGCTCACTGGGGCATCCCCAGAGCAACCCCCAGGCAGACATAGTTAAACTCGGTCCAGGCCAGAGGGTCACTGGCTGGTGCTCATACTGGGTTATCAAAGACTATTCCTGTCTGAAAGGGTCACCTGAGTGATTTACAATCCTTCTTGCTAGTCTTCCACTATTTAACTCATTCCTCCCAAAACCTCCCAAAAACTCTTTGGCAGGAGATGAAGTTTTCAGTCAGTTGGGAGTGGAAAGAGACTAAAGCCTCAAGATTCTATTGAAATTCAAGGAATTTTGGTTCTCTAAATTCCTTATTAGTCACAGATTCTTCGTGTTGCCATGAGCTGTAATGGGTTGAGGTCACTATATCTGAGAGACATGACTGCTGTTTGTGCATACAGGTCAGGATTTATACAGCCCAAGACAACAGCACTGAAGAGGAGCGGCTGTTAGCTGATATTTACAGGAAATTCAAGTACCTGATTGACTCAGAACTGAATTATTTTGTCATCACCTACCCAATGATATAAACTACAAGAAGAGAAGAACAACCAGTGACATCTGCATTAACGGATCCTTTGGAGGGCTTTAAAAAGGGATTTGAATTTTGACAGCAGTGCCTCTGAAAGGGAGTTATCATTCCAGCAAGAGAGAGGCAAGGGACAATTTTAAACTCAATGCATTAAAATGTTGGACGTGGGAACTGGACTTCTTTGTCTCCAGCATTATTTATTCTTGCCCTTGCTTTGTTTTTCCTTGCCAGAACAAACGGAAGCAGTGACTCCTTTTCCACCCTTACAGGCATCTCTGATCGAAATAAGACCCTCCTCTTTTTTCAGCACTTCTCACTGTAGAGCTTCAAACATTTTGCCATTGAAGCCCATCTCATTGTTTCCATTTTACAAACAGGGAAACTGAGATATGAGGTGAGGAAGTGGTTTTCCCAAAGTCAGCCTTGACTTAATTCAGATGCAGACAAATGCACTATCTAGTGTATCAGTTAGGTAAGTTAGGTCCTGTTAAGTTGGCCATACTGTCTAGTTCTTAGCAGCAGATGCTAAGATAAAAACAAAGCATAGCATGGCCGATTCATAGCATGGGCTGATAGTGGGAGACATCTCTCCCACTTGCCCAGCTTTCCAATAAGTGATTTATGAGGACGCTCCTGCTCTAGCTTCCACAGAGTTGCCTTTTGATACCTCTCAGTGGCAAAAGATGTAATTGGTTACACATGAGAGAAACATGGAAAAGGGGGCATTTTTATTATTCTGGAATTTTATTGCCAAGTGGAGGATTTCATCTAACGTTTTAGAGCATAGATAGCTGTGAAACAGAGAGCTGTAAGTATGAGGTTTTAATTACCTCGCATAACTAAATTTGCCAATAAATTTGCAAGTTTGTCAATAACATTTCAGCAGGAGCTGGTTCTTTGGAGCACAATGTCCCCGAGTATGATGACTTCAGTAATTGTTTATGCAAACAGACTCTCTCATTTGCATGCACAGCACTTCATCAATGTACAGTGTATTCTCCTTGACCTTGATCTCTTCCTCCAAGGACAGCTGTCGGCAGCTCAGGCCTTTCAGCTCTGTCTGAGCCTGTGCCAATGCATCCTTTAATCTAATAGGGAAAATAGAGGCAGGCATTAGTTGAAAACACATGGATAGGTTTATTTTCTCTCATAAGAGTTAGTAATTCTGAGTAAAAAAACAGAAGGATGGAAAGGGATTCATAGAGACAATATCCATTGTCTTCCCTTAAAGTCTATCCATTAACTTCCCTTAAAGTGTACTGCTCTTAAAAGAAAAGCAATTCACAACTTTTCAGGGAGAATAGCTGGGACCCATTGTTATGCTGACACATTAAATTAACCCAGTAATCTATACCACAGATTTTCCTCTTGCATAATTTCCACTTGCCTTTGAATATTTTTAGTAATCTCTTGAACTTCACTCATCAGGCTGCTGTGCACTGTGTCATAGCACAGTTCCACATTGGGGCGATGGTTTCTCACTTCCAAGCGGGTTTGAGCCACTTTTACAGGTCCTTCCTTGTCAGCGATTGCTTTCTTTAAGGCTGCAATGTTCTTCTCCTGTGAGGCAGTCTCATCCATCACCTTCAGAAATCCAACAAAGAAATTCTGCACACTGCCTCTTACAATGTGTGAAATCATCATCATCTTTAGTAGTTGTAACAATCACAGTAACTCGTTATGTTATTTCATCAAACGATATTTGCAAAGCTTAGCCAGGAGTATCATTCCTTCATTGGAAAGCAGATGATACTGTTCTGGGTGAACCCAGAAATTAATGCTCAGCAATTAATTTTTAATATTAATACTCCGTTTTCATGTGTCAAATTTTGAGCACGTTGACCCTGCTTTTATCAATAAGGCTCTTATATCAAAATCCTGAAAAAGCTATAGGAGCCCCATGCAACTAAAAGTCACACGGAAAATCCTGACTTTACTGATGGCTACAGCAACATTTATATCGGATGAGTGACTCCAGAAATTCATCTCTGTGGTGGTGCACACGGAGCTGAGAAAAAAAAATCTAAGATGACTTTTACGGAGGAGGGAGAAGGGAAGAAAAAGGAAAACATGGCAGATAAGTGTAACCCACTGGATTGGGAAAACTGGTGGATAACCCAAATCCAGTGTTTCCACGTTTTTACTGTCTTCTATGACTTACCATTGCAAGAAGTGTCTCTAGCTTGTGCTTGGCATCCTTGACTTCCTTCACCCTATTTCTAAAAGCAGTGTTCACCGTCTCACATTGCTTGCGCATGTCATTTGCTGTCTGTGAGAGGATGCCTTCAATAAGTGCCTTCAGGGCCAAAGAATTGTTTCGCTGCTTGTCAGCCTTTTCAACATTTATGTTTGAGAAATCTGTCCAGTCCTCAGGGCTAACAAAACTGAAAGAGATTAAAAATAAATGGTCACCAACAGAGAGCAGCAGGCCCTGTATGACTTCATAAATCTGTAATTATGCCACAAAATCAAGAACAAAGCAATACTTTTAATTGCATGTTCCAGTAAGTGCCACATGTCCTGGGAGTTCTACAGATACAAAAGAAACACTGTCACAATCATTTTGTAGTGAAGTTTCATCTTCATCTAATGAAGTTGAGAGTCAGATGAAAACAAATGTGTTTGAGTCATAGAGCAACTTTGCTATAACTTTCTTTTCCCCTGGTGAAGGATCAAGTTATCGTGGAGGGGAAACACACATAATAACCAATATTTCTTAGAACATCTTTCATTAATAAAGCTGTAACTATTAATAGCAGGTAGCTATTTACACAACACAGTCACCTATTCGCTCACACAGTTCATCTATATGACATTTACACGACCTGTAAATGTACATTTACAGCCTGGAACAGTAGTTGAGAAGCCCAGCCCCAACTGCATCCCCAGAATTAGAGGGTCATCCTTGTGTAGCTGTGGCTTGCAGGTGGGTGTGGAAAGCTCCTCAGAGGGTTTGTTCCTTGTTTCATTGAGTGGATATATAAAGTTTTAATTGTCATTTGCACATAGCAGGCAGCACCACCCTGGGTGGGGACTGAGTTCCATAACTTGTTGATGATGCATGCTAACATGCAGGCAGCAAGAGCTGTCAGCCTCTTGGTGTTGCAAGTTTGCCAGCTGTTGCATAGCAACAGTGACTTTCTGAGGCTCTCACACACATTACTTTCTCAGTATAGTTCCTCTTTTCAGCCTATTTTTATGTGGTAGCTATTTTTCCATGTAAACCTTTCACTCTAACTAACCCATGCAGAATGGGCACATTTGGCAGGTTACTGTCTGAGTCAGAAACTGAGTCTACACTTCATGTGTCCCAGTCCATCATTCTCCCCACTGGGACACCATGGGAGAGGAAAGAAGTTAAGATCAGTAAATCTATTCTCTGTTTAAGCAATACGTGAACTTGTTCTTTAGCTAACTGTGAGCTTCAAAAACGTTTTAAAAAGTGCAGTTCACTGGGAGCAATATTATTGTGGCTTATTTCACAGACATACAGATACAAAAGTGACAGACAGAAGTATAAGAAACAATTAGGTGGCAAAAAGATAAAGCCTGTTTTACACAAAACTGATCTTGCTATTACTGGGACAGCCCATATTATCCATATAATTATCATATGTTTGTTGAACTAAAGAACCACTTACTTTCCTTCTAGTTTCATGGCATTATCAGCATAGATAATATAAGGAGTGTCATTTGTCAAGCTAGCACAGTAATCATCAATCGTCAAAGCTGTGAATTTGTCCTTCAGATCCATGTCCAGGTTGTATTTTGCTGAACGGTTTCGTCTAGGAGAAGAAACAACCAAAGTCTAAGAAAAAGTGTCCTTAGACAAAGGACACCAGAGGTCACAGGTGTCCTTAATATGCACTTGCAGTATATATGCATATATACTGTATATACATGCAGTAGGTAATTCAAACGCTGTTACAGAAATCTTCAAGTATGAACTCCTAGTTGTCAAGTCACAAAATCTACAAAATGAAGCTGCCTTTCTATAAATTGACAGTACAATTCTCATTGAAATTAAAGGCATAGGATTGGATCATGAGAAGACCAAGGATCAAGTGCAAGTACTTTGTACTCTACATGCAGAACGCCTGACCGTTACTGATGGAGTGGTTTGAATTAGGACTGACCTCCTGCTACTGTTTAGCATTGAAGAGAACTTAGGATCTGTGTTCAGCCTGACCCTACAACTTCTTAGTATTATGACTGTATTATTTTTCATCTAATTAGTGTTCTATTATGCTCTTTGCCTCCACACCTGATTTGCTCATTTGTTTGTTCCAATGTACGTCCAAGTAAAGCAATAACCCCCTGGAGGACTTCAGCTTCCTTCACCAGTTCCTGTTCCACTTCATCATGCACCAAGTCAATCCCAACTCGCCTCTGCCTACATGAAAAAGGGAAAACCCGTCAGCCACATTGTTCAAATGCCTGCATCTAACAGAAGATGATGAAGTTCCACTTTCCCCAGTGTTTTAACACCCAAATCAGACTGTGTCTCCACTGCAAAGAGTGATGGGCTTTTAGTGTGCAATCTTTTTTTCTTATTTGTTAAAGATCCATTACGTAGATTTTTTTTCCCTCTCCTTGAATGCTCACCTGTACAGGAGACACTTTTGGGCAATGACAAGTGGCTCTTTGCAGCCCTCCAAAGCTCTCTCCAGCCTATTCTTGAAAGTCAACAGTATCTCCGTCTCATGAACAATTTGTTCCAGCTTGTTATCTAATTCTTGCTTCCAGAATTTTATTTCTTCCCGTCTCTGTTCTGTAAAATCAAAATAACAAACATGCATTAATATGTGCCCATTTTATGAGCAAGAGGACTGTAGCTCAGTGTTGGGAAGGATAAGGGTTTGACAGGAAGGTCTCACAGATATGTATGTGTAACAGAAAGATCTTTGAATGTAGAATCTGAAGAAGGAATAGAAATGATAGCAAGTTTTGATAGAGAAGAAAAAAATTGCTGAGGCAGTCTTACTGGATAACTAGAGAGCAAAGAGCAAGTGAATTAGAAAGGGGTTTTATTACTCAGAGCAGAGAATAAACCCACCTCAAACAAAAGATGTTTTTACCAAGCAAAGAAATTTTCACAGGCAAACAAAAAAGTCAATGTTGCAAGTAGAGGAAAGATCTCAAAATTTTCCACTGCAAGAAAACTGAAAAACGACTTTTAGCTTAAACTGTTACATACTAACCTTTTGTGATTGGAAATAGTGACATGAATATGGTAATGTTAGTAGTTAGGATAGGCTATAGGTAATAGTAAAGGTATTGATTGGTTTTCATGTATTAAGATGCTCTGTAATGAAAAGTATATAATGCATTGTAACCATAACTAGAGCCACTTCAGACGAACCCACAGCTGAGGCTGAAAAGGCTGTGGGCTTGTCACCCACGACCCGTGAATTGTTGCATCATTTGGATACAATAAACAGCATTTTAAGGAGCCCCATATTCCTCATTTTGGCTTTTACAGCTCACATCTTAGATGTGGCTAAAAATAGCCTTATTCTGGAGTAGAATGCCTATAGTGCTGTGGGCTGTGTGGAAACAGTTTAGCAACCCTGTGTCAGGAGGTTTGGTTCGCTTTTTGTGGGTTTTTTTTTGTTTTTTTTTTACAAAAATAAAGAGTCTGCCTCAAAATATTTTGTAAAATGTTTTTGATTTTTCCATGACATCAACAAGCTTTGCATTGACACATGCTCCTGTTCATTATCAAACAATTTGCTAAGTCCTTCTTGAACATTTAGCTCAAACAACACATCTTGACCCTTGCAGAAGACATGGGATTACCTAATTTCTTGTTGACATCACTTTGGGTTTTTTGAGTTGTCTTTTCTATTTCATCCACCAGCCTCCGACTTTCATATATCGTGCATTCTGACCTGGATTTCTGGGACTCTGTACTGGCATGCTGCATATTGTTTGTGGTGTACCATTCTGAGGGTTGAAGTTTACATGGATCTTGCAGCAGTCTGGCCATTATTATTTGGAAATTTTCTGGATATAATGTAGGTCAGTTCTTGGAATTTGGAACCTGAAAACAGAAATATTATATTAACCGTATTATATTGTATTGTATTGTATTCTATTACATTGTATTGCGTTGCATTGCACTATGTTATATTATGTTATATTGCTGCCGAAGCCAGAAGGGAAGAAGACAGCTCTATAAGGATGAGAAATATCTTGTTCTTTTTACCTGCAAAATGACACTGATATGCAAAGAAAAGATTTCTTGCTCAAAGCTCCCCAAATCTTTGCTGATGTGTAGGGAAGAATGTGCTGATGTGTTTGGAGAATATAGAAACAGAGGAATTTGTGAGTGGAATTTTGGAGTAGTGGAACTGATAGGAAAAGATGGACTATGCAATAGGAAGGAGAAGGGAAAGGAGACCTGCAGAGGAGGATAGAATTACTAAACAAGCAATCGCAGAAAACAAGAGAAAAGTGAACAAATATAAAAGATAAATAGCCTCACAGAGGCTGGAGAAAGGTACACACCTTTCAAGAATATTTCTGGAGAGATGGATAAAATCTAGACTGTAAAAATAAACATAATCATAGAATTATTAAGGTTGGAAAAGACCTGTAAGATCATTGAGTCCAACTGTTAATGCACTACAGCTGTGTTCACCACTAAGCCATATCCTCAAGTGCCAAATCCACATGCCTTTTGAACACATCCAGGGATGAGAATTCCACCACTTCCCAGGGCAGCCTGTTCCAATGCTTGATTAGGTGATTTTTTTCTTATGATAATTAGGGGGGGGGGAACCAAACCAAACCAAACCAAACCAAACCAAACCAAATAAAAAAACCTCCCCAAAACAACAACAACAAAACAAACAAACAAAAACCAACCAACCAAAACAAAACAAAAAAACCACCCATAACAAAAGAAAACCCAATCTAACCAATCAAAAAATCCACAACCACACAACATAACAAAACAAAAAAACAAACAAAAAACAAACCCGAAAATAAAACAGGACCTGAGAAGCTGAAGGAGAAAATTCAGCAGGCAAATGAGGAAATGGGAAAGTCCAGAAAGAACCAAAGTAGAACAAAGAACAAAGCATACTGAGGACACTTGTTTAATGGAGGATGAAACCAATGCCCCAAATTTGTGCAAAGTAGTTTGATTATAAATTTCCTATTCTTGCAGTATGCTCATCCAGTGTTCCTGAGACAACTGCTGAGTCCAAATGCACACAGAAGATCCTCAGCAACACACAGCTCTGCCCACACTCATTCAGCACAGCTACCCTTAACTCAACTTCCTTCTCCCTCACACACTTCTCACTGATGTTGCTCCTCGACTGAACTGCTCTGAAGTTCAAAGCCTGGCAAAGTGCCATATCCTCAGTTCCCCTTCCGTGGGAAGGGTCTTTCAGCCTCAATCTCCTCAGCAGCAGCACAGTTTCTTTTTTAATGTGCGATTAAATACTGCTGAAAGTGGCTCGAACTGCACAGAAGGCAAAGTGGCTGCTTAGGGAACTGCAGTCGCTACCACTGCTAGCAGCCTGGTGCTGTGGCACCGCGTGGAGGAGGCACAGTACACAAATCCAGTTGTGCTTCATTTCACCCATTTCCTGTTAGGTTCTATCTGGATAAAAACACACATTATTTTTTGATAGTTCCCAGAGCTGCAGACAGTAATTCTGAATTGATTTGTTGTAGAAATGCATAAAGATTGTGAAAGCAAGTGAGATGTCTTAAGTATCTAGCTATCTAAAATGTCAGTCATAACATATCCTTAGTAGTATGCTCCATCTTTGTGTCAACAACATTCTTTCCTGGGAGAAAAGATACTGGGAGCCAGACAGAGGAGATGAATGAGATAAAGGGCATGACATCAGATGGTACAGTTGTGCCCCCTCCATATAGCTCTGTTAGTTTAGATCAGCGCAGACTTTCTCAGAGTGAAACCCGACAATGTTCAAAAAATCACAAAAGATAGAAAAGTAACATGGGTCAAAAAGAAGCAGAGAAGAGAGAATGTCATGTTTCGGAAAATGTGCTCAATCACCTTGAAAGCTGAGGAACCGCCCAGTGGTGGTTCTCCACGACGTTATTGTGAGACCAGTGGGACTTCATGCCGTTTTGTTCTGAAAACCCAGTACCTCGTTCTGTCCTGCCCCAGACTGTAGCGACACTGCCACAAATTCAAGCTACGAACCACAAATCCGTTCATCAATATCAGCTACCGTAAAAGACAATTTCCTTTTAAACTGTTAATATGAAATTTACAACTGATCCCGCAATACGAATTATGCGACAAAAGAAAGCTTTAGTTTTACCTCAGATGATTTTCTCTACCGACCTACAGGTGCAGAAAACGGCTCCAGGGCCGCCGGGGCTGCGCGCACGGACCGCGGGTGTGACCGCGCGCCCCCGGCCGCCCGCAGCCCCGCGCTAACGAACAGCGGCGGCGGCACCGGCAGCGCCTTCCCACACCACGCCTAAGCGCCCAGTTAGCGCTGGATGAAAAAGTAAGTCCTCTCCTTCACAGCAGTAGGGGTAAGCTAACACCAGCTCGCTTACCACATTCCACTGTAATGCTCTTTAAAGGGATTTTACAAAGGAGCAGTTCCTCACCTTGTGAATTTTGTCTGGATGTAGAAAATGGGTTCACTATTTGTGAAGTGGCCAAGTGCTCAGTCTGGAAAAGTCTCACATTTTTGTGGAAGAATCTAACTAACCAGCATTAATGAGACTAGATCTAAATTAAGTATGTTGCCATGTTCCTTATTGGGTGCATGAAAAATACCATAGATAGTCTTATTCATCAGAGAATCAAACTATGAGCAAGCAGAACTGCTGCCACTCTGTTAAGTAGGACACCTCTCTAGGTTGAGCTCATACTGCAGCCTCATTAATTGCCTTCTTTGAATGTTGCTGACATTGCAAAGCAGACTAACCTAATAGGTCTGAACTCTGGTGTTCCACTAGTGTCCAAAATAATCTACGAAGAAAGGCTGAGAGGGCTGGGGCTGTTCAGCCTGCAGAAGACTCAGGGAAGAGCTTCCTGCAACCTTTCAGTACTTAAAGGGGGCTTCTAAGAAAGATGGGGACAAACTTTTCAGTAGGGCCTGTAGCAATAGGACAAGGGTTAACAGTTTAAAACTAAAAAGGTTGATTTAGACTAGATATAAGGAAGAAATTTTTTTATGGCACAGGTGGCCTAGAGAGATCCCCATCCCTGGAAAAATTCCAGATCAGTTTTGGGCTTGGTTCTGAGCACTCTGATAAAGCTGAAATCATGGAAGCATTGAATGGCTTGGGTTGGACATCCCTGCTTATTGCAGGGGGGAATTGGACTAGATCACCACCACAGTGATGAAACCCCTCCAGTCCAAACTATTAGATCAGTATGCTCAAGCATGGCGCTATGATTGCACCAAGGTTGTGAGTTTGATCCCCATATGGGACATTCACTGAAGAGTTGGACTTGATGATCTTTGTGGGTCACTTCCAGCACAGAATATTTTGTGGTTCTATGTTAACTTCTCTGAGGCTTTATGCAGACATAGATGTATTTTAGCATAAGCAAAAAAAAAGGCTTTTAAATGCATGTTACACAAAGCAATCCCATCTTTTATTTTGGACACTTTGAACTACCTTTGTAAGCCAGGCTGGGTTTAAATTAACGATACAAGGTTGAACCTTTGGGATAGTTTTATATGTAATTACATATATTTAAAATACATATAAAAGAGCTTGCATGAGTTTGAGCATATGTTTAGATTAAACACTTTATTGGAAATATCACACAAAGGGAGAAGTGATGAAAGACATTCATCTAGTTATTGTACTTTAAAAAAGAAGGATTTTCCTGCTGTAAGAAGCATAGTCTTAAAAAGTAGATGAATGTCTCTGCTGACATTATCTTGAGAATATTGCACAGAACAAACCGATTTAGCCCTTAAAACTAGGATCGAGTTGCCAATAAACAACCATAGATATACTTTTAGATATAATACAGAAGCATTAGAAAAGTTAAGAAACAGTCCATTTGTGTAAAATATATACTATGCCAACTTAACAGATTGTTCTTTTTATCATTCTTGTTAAACACACTGTCATATATACATGTGCTCTGCATTTTTGAAAAAATAACAATACTGAAAAATCAATTTGGGGCATATATTATATACTTTAATTTCAATTGGATCATACAATCAAATAGTTGAGGTTATTCATATAGAGCAGACCTCTTAACACACAAAGCTGTAAGTTTTTCTAAAAGTATGTCATAGCACTATCTCCCTAACCCTTACACACAAACCATCAATAGATCAACTCAGCTTAGAGTCTTCCACTTGCAAACAGGTGGCTGGTAAGTCCTAGGTATCTTTACCATCACCTCTCTTAAGTGGGAAAAGTTTAGCAAACGTGTACAAAAATACCTACCATGTAGCTGCAAAAATAAACTGAATTACAGAAAGGATGTAGATTCACCCTGGTGAATTTGCAATAATTTTACAGTCTAAAACTTCCTTTATATAATTATATGCTATTAGACCTAAATTGGCCAAGCACTTACCTGTGTCTTCAGCACTCACATCACACAGTAAAATCATCCATGACCTCAGACTGTGAAGGAATGCAATGTATTAAGGCAGTATTGACTCTCTTGTGGTAGTTATGACAGAACTTGGCTCTGCTACTCAATAAAAAGTATTCTACGGTAAGAATGTAAATAAGTGCATTGTGCATGCCAGTTTTGGACAGACTTTTCATCATGCTTAATCCAAACTCCTCCAAAACATAAATACAATGGGTTTATCCTTACAGTGCATTTGGTAGAGCTACAGGTGCACACTTACTCCTCAGAATTATAGCCGATCAAGACAAAGTAAAAAACTGAAGGCAATGACACTTTAATGCTAATGAAGAGGCTGCTTCATTCATGGTTTCTTAAGTAAACTTGACTAGAAAGGGAGACTGCACTAAAATCATGTTTCAAATGCAATTGAACTTATGTACTTTTAAAACTGAAATTCAGAGCACACAGAATCACGACTGGAACAAAAATCTTTTAAGTAAAAGCTTTTTGTTGTTTTCACTGATTTTACTTGGCTGTCACATCAGTCTAAAAAGATGCAATAAATATGAAGAATGCTTGACATAATTTATTATAAATGGTCATCAATACAGAACCAAATTAATCTTTCTAAATATCTACAAAATGCACAAGGGCAGGTTAAAAAAACATTATCTAGCATGAGCAGAGGACTTGTTGCTTTCAGTTTTTACTTTCTATGAGCCTGTTCTTATGGAAGAAATAATTTTAGAAGGCTTTTTTTAGTCCAGTAAATCTGGAGTAATCTAACTGTACTGTGATTTTAATGCTAATTTAACTGAAAACTGAAACTAGTGCAAGGCTTTTGAAACTACTTAAAAAATCCCACATCTTTCATATTTTTTGTCTATTGTTCATCTACCTCAGAATCAGTATCTGTACTGAACAAGCTGTAACGGGTTTACTCCTGTCCACAATGAAGAGCTGCTCGTCTGGAGTCCAGGTAAAAGTACATTACAGGCTTGTTTCTATTACAACTGTTCAAAGTTTTTTATATGTTGCTAGCTCCTACCTTTCCAGCAATCCTAAACAATGCAAGCACACAATCTCAGACAAAGAACTGTCCCAGCTATTGCTGTTCTTATCAAGAAATTAATCCAGGACTGCCAGTAGAGGTTTTAGCAAGCCTGTCAGCAAATGAAATTAGATTTGACCATTACAGACAAATGCCATTATGTAACATAGTAGTCTGTCACCACACTCATCAGACAAGAGGTTATGCTCTCTTTATGCTTTAAGAGAACAAAACAATGCCTGTTTGATCTCTGTGTGTGTATGCTGGAGTGGACGGGTAGGGTTGGGGGGAGGAATTATTGCACTAGTGGTTGAGTACTCGAGGTTATTATTTGCTAAACAGAATCTTTCTTGTCCATCTGCTATTTCTTTTGTACTATGCTCAACAGAGAAGTAAAACTGAAGGTGCTATCTTCTGGAGTTTTACCTGCATTTTAAGATGGAACACCTTCATAGCAGAATTGCTGCATAAAATTGTCCCCATCCTTACAGAGACAGGAGAAGCAAATTTGCTTCCTGTGATGTTTAAACATTAAAGTCCTAAAAGTCCAATCTACTACTAGCACCAAAATGACAGTATTTGCCTTTGCCAATGTATTTTTGTCTTTTTCAGCCATATTTCTGTATTACTGACATGATGATGTGATCAACACCTCAGGGCACTACTCAGCAATACTTCAGTCAGCCATCAACACAGCTGAATGTAAGCAAAGGAACAGTAAAAAGCAATAAATAATACTGTGTTCTATTTGCAAAATGTCACTCTTCCGATTAGCACGCTGTACTTGACCCTTCTGGCTGGAGAGGTGTCGATGGTTTTATTCAAAACGTCGTAGATGACTGTACAGAGACTGGACATAGGTGAAGATGCACATGGGATCTGGCTTGTGACCCATCACCATCATGTCTTCCACTTCTATCAGACGGTCACAGTGAGCCATTTTCCTGTATTAACAATAAAACAGATATAGCAAATCAAGAGTTACGTAACTGCTTCCAAGATTCATTTGATGCTCTGATTTGAGCATCACTGAAACACTTAAGAAATCCTGGGGTTTATGGGCAGAATTTCATTTCACAATGCATTGAGCAGGGTCAGGCTAAACATAGCTATTTTTATGAACATGGAGTATTCCTGTTCTTTGTCTCTCTTGCTTTATACTGGGATCTGATCTAAAGCTCTGGAGTGGGGGGGGCTTTTTTCTCTATCATTCACACTCATTTTATCTGTAGCATGTAGCCCAATCTTGCTCTACTCTGCTCATGTTTCAGTTTTTGGTTAATATATAGGGAGTTCCAAAAGAATGGAAAAAGTAAGGAAGAGATGAGATGTGCTGATGAAGGCTCATGTGGCTGTGAATTGTTTGTTCTCCACCACCTCCATATCTCCAAGATGTGAGTGATCTGGAGCAGCAGAAAGCAACAGAGGCTTAAGATGAAAAATCACAAGGGCGGGAATCAATTTTATCAGCACAGTTGGTGCTGGGGTGAACAGCAATAACTGAGAAAATAGTCTTTACTGGCACTTGAATAAATCAGTTTAAAGGCAATCATAGCAATGAATAGTAATTTCTGTAGATACCTCTTACCTAGTGTTTCTTAGTGTTGTGTTCATGGTGTCTTTTGTTCTCCCCTAAACTTACTGTTTACATAAACTGAGGTAGAAGAACACTGCAGCTTTCCTTGGAGAGTTGTAGATAGTTTTCTAGAGATCAATCATCTAAAAGTATCACAGAATCTCCTTCAACTCACTGAGAAGCAACAGTATTTTTTTAGATATATACATATATGTGTACTTAAAAAGATACTTGTAATCCCCAAATTAATTTGTTTGTTGGAGGCTATAATAAGGAGAAACAACATTATGTGAAGAAATCTGAAAGGTTTTTTCTGAATGGCCAATGGCAAATCCATAGTCATGTATTCCTACCGCCTGTTATAATTTGGAAAACCAAGCTGCATACCACATGGACAGGTCTTACCGTAACAATCATGTTGATACCAAATAAGTTAGCATTTAATTGCCTGCTATACGGCATAAAAAAGAATCTGGATAATGTGACTGAGGGTATTAGCTCTGCCTATTTTCAGAAATGCAGTTAGCTGGCTGAGATGCTGAGAAAGTTCTCAGCCTTGATCTCTATTTACGCTGAATTCAACCATTCTTTTTCAAGCAAAACAACGTACAGTCAGAGCTGAAGTCTCCCATGTTCTGTGCATTCTCTCTGCAGAACTTTATCTTTTTTGGCATGATACATGCAAGCTAGTGATACTGATGCCTTAAGTTTTAGCTTTCATATTATCCAGATTGTGTACTGCATTAGTATATAACTCTGAACTTCATATCAGGTGTTAGCAAGTTCTCCTCACAACTTAGTTAGACAAAACAATCCTTTTCCAGCCCGAGAACCAAGGACACCAGCGCAGCTTCAGGCCCCAAAAGTATAAACAAAAGCAAACTAAGGAGAGCAAACTGGGTAGAAGGGACTTCATAACCTGAAGCTGTAATTGGACAATTAACCCCAATCTGTAAATAGACCAAAACTTATAAAAGTATGAAAACATGTGATCCATTGTCCATCTTAGGTGCAGCCTAAGCCAGGCTCTTGTCCGGCCCAAGGTGTATCCCTTGAAGGACTTTATAATAAATATCTACTTTATTCCTTTAACACTGTCTAGCCTCTGTTCTAAGTAGCCTCTCAAGGCATCAATACAGAGTCTAAAAGAATAATAATTGAACTCTTCACTGCTGCTCAGGCGCATTAGACTTGAACTGGAAGCACTTCCCGGAGAGCTAGTGTACTCACTCAGCCGTTGTGAAGGCCAGCTCAAAGTTCTGCTTGCGATTAGCTGGGTCAAGCTTATTGTAATCAAAAGCTTCAGGAAAGAAAGAATGCACAAGAGCGCAGAATGCCATCCCATCATTCCAGCTCGAGGAGAAGTTCTGGAGATCAATGTGCTGTCATGATGAAAAAATATACGTTAATGCAGCACAGGGGAACAAATAAGAGCAGCTGCTTTTGTTCAATGCAGTTTCCTATCTTTCTTTCCCACCAGCAAGAGCAAAGGCTTTATTTTTTTCTTCCCTTCTTTGTATATCCATTTCATTGTTGACATTCTAGGAAAAAAAGTGTCACACTCAGCAATAAAAGCATTTTTCCTGAAATACTCAGATGCAAAGCAGACACATAGCCAAGGTCCCTGATCCAAAGCCCACTGCAAATACTGTGAAGAATCTAATCAAGATCAGTGAGCTCTGGAGCAGGCCCAGTGTACCAGCTCAGTATCTGTGGAAACTAAGGACACTGCTAATATATAACCATAATCACCCTATGGAGGATTTAAAATTGAAAGGCAGTCAATTTTGTGGCTGTGAATAACACTAGATAAAGACTATGCTTGCGTGCTTTGCCCAATTCAATATCTGTTTACACACAGATAGGTAGAAATACAAGAAAAATCATACCTACTGCACAACCTGATTCTTAAAACAAATTCTTATTGTTACTTTCAAATGCCACAGTGAAAAGAAACATATCTGTGCTCTTGTCTCATGTTGCTTTCCCATAATATAAAATTCAAGCCCCAGCTTTTCTGGTAAGCAATTAACCATGATTTTAATTAGTTCTGCTTATTTATACTATAATATACAGTTTAGTAATAATTATGCAAGTTTAGGAACATTGAAAAACATACTACACACACACAATCCCTAGGGAAAAAAAATCTGTATTTCTTTGACAATTGCAGTTTAAGGCCAGGTAAAATGAATAAAATCTCAACTTCTGTATTCTTTTAGTTACACTGATGCTACCTCATAAAAACTTACAGTGTAATTCAAACTCAACCATTTACTACAAATTCATATGTCAAATACTAGCAGAGTACTTTGGCCTGCATGTAGCAAAATGACCACAGTCTCCATGTATTCAGAACTTGTCATGTATAATGTGAATGCAAAAATTACAGCCTGCATCTAAGAAAAAAAAAAAGTCTGTGTATAAATTTATATCTGTAAGCACAAAAAGGTAGGCTTTCAGAAAAACACTAATGCATTGCTTTAATAGACATACAGAATCTCATTCATGCAATCACTGACTGTCTTGAAGTGCTGTCTAGGCAAACCATATTGGTATTAACCACACAAAAATTTATGACCTTGAGGAAATGAACTCATTCTCTAGCATATTTTGCATTCACTTTTTGAGCATGGATTTTGGCAAATTCTCCTGAAAAAAAAGAGAGATATGAAAGGGCTAGCACATGTTCACCTTGTATCCTATGGTTTTTGAGCGACACCAGTCTAACAGAATTTGTTTAATGCTGCTAGCGCTGGCAACCCCAAAACTCAGCGACCTCTTCAGCTTAGCTCTGGATTCTCCTTTTCCTCTGGAAAATTAACAGACACCAGATTAAATTTCATTCTAGAAAAACTTAAACCTACTTGTCAGGAACATCTATGCAACTTTGCCCAGGTCAGCCCCTGTCCAGGTGATATTTGAGAAAAATGTTACTGAAACTTCGACTTGTTGGTCCTGCAAGAAAAGCTAACTTTTATTAAACTAAAGCCAGAATTCCAAGCCCTCTTTTATTTAAATCAAACTCCCATCAAGAAGCACCCATACTTTTGATCCTCAATGAATGGCAACAGAAAGTCACTATATTCACAGTCTTCTATAATGATGGAGAAGACAGCTTTCTCACAGAACTCTTTCCCGATAAAAGACACCAGCTGCTTCAGCTGAACAACTCCAAAATCAGAGGAGTCTGTAGCTGTGAATTTCCAAGGCTTGGACTGTAAAGTCAGTGAACCTTAAAGTTACCTCATATTGTCCCTCAGCTCTGAGGACACTGAGAGAGTTCTCCCACCCAGCTGTACTTTGCCGGTAATAACTGACAAATTAGTTTCCCATTAACAAACCATTCTAGAGACAAGGACTGTGACGTACTTTCCATCATCACGTTCAAGTTTCTCAAATAGCATTTTCCTGGCCTGCGTTCCTGTGATCCGTGGGAGCGTCTGAGACCGCACCAATTCTCGTCTCCTTTCAACTTGGTGATGGACAGCAGGAGGAGGCGAGTGGGAGCTGGGGCTCACATCACAGTAACTGTCAATGGCACTGGGGAACCATAAGACGAAAAGTATGTGGTAAACAAAAGAGTAACTCTCTGCAGTGACAAGAGACAGCATAAAGGTTCAACTGTTGTCTCTAAACCTTCTGAAAGATCCATTTCAAGAGGACCTGCATTAGTCAAAAGCAATGTTAATAAAAGTAAAATTATTATTGGCACACAACAGCACTTAAGTATAGAAGCCCCTAAGGCACTGTTACAAATAAGACACAGGAGGACAAGCCACAAGCAGTTCGTAGCATTGAGCAGAGCAACAATTAAAAACCTTCAAGAAAAGAAATATGACCAAAAAAACCTGTTGTGGCCACCCAGGAGCACTAAATCCCTTCGATTTCCAGCTTTAGGGTTCCTGGAGGCTGTGATATTTTTTAAATGAAATTTGAAGAGTAATTCAGGAAGTACTTTTGAAATTTTTATTTACAGTGCACAGAATTCTGAGCTTCTGTCAGTGTTGCTTTACTGACTGCAAGCTGGAAATCTGATTGAGAAATATAGGATTATATTCTAATTTGTGTTTGTTTGAGCCATATACTGCTTCATCAGCATTAATGAAGTAAGACAAACAATGCATTTGGAAATATTTGGACCTGATAACTTCCTCCTCTTAACAAAAATCCACCACTATCAGGCACTGAAAGTCTTACTGATTAATGCTACAAAAATGCAAAATCCACAGTTAGTTCTACTTGAAACTGCTCTATAAAATGTTGTCCTTTCTCATCTCTGTTCCACTTAGCCCAGAGGAAAGCTCACAGCCTTTAGCAGGCTTAAAATATTGCACCAGTGACTCATTTGCTTTTCGGTGCACTGGTGGGACAGCCTGAAGAAGCCTCTCCCCAAAAAAGAGCCAAATGTGTTAAGGCTATCCAAAGCTAAAATTACAGGTGTGATGTTGATGTACAGCCTACTGGATGTCTCATGAAAAGAAAGGTGTGAGGATTAACAAGGATAGTGCCCTGATACAGGAATCAGAGGCATAAAAGAGCAAGTTCTGCAGAGGGTTTAGGGGGAATGAATGGTCCTCAAACTAGACATATAGCATGATACATACAGCAGGTTGCTGATTTCCCACGAGAAGTAAAATCAATAAATAACCTGGTAGGTTTCACCTGAGAACATTCAGGGTATGTATATAAGCACTGCTGTGTTGAATGAAAATTACTAAGTACAGTACATAACTGGGGTGGTTTTAGTACAGATAGTGTGATTATTCCAGTAGTCATTGCTTGGTTATTCCCCAAAAGTAGAAGTGTGGGTAAGAGGAATATGCCCATTTACTTGTTGATGGACATAGTACATACATTAAATGAACTGCCTACATTAATGTAAGAGATTATGGGGCAAGTAGATTAATGTACAATTATACATACAGTGCTTAAAATACAGCATCTGAGACTCACCTGTTTTCCAAGTCAGCAGAACACCTGTCCCTTGAGACTATATTTACTACAATGGCCCAACAAAATGTCATGAAAAATGCATACCTTTCACCAGTTTTGGCTCCACTACGCAGCCCGTAGTTCACAGTTGAAACAGACTTGGTGACAGAAGTAGCATTCTCTATATAAAAACAGAAAATGTACATTAGTGCAGAAACTTTCCTCATGTGCTTTCCTGATGGATAGGTATGCACTGATTTTTAGCCACCACACTGTAAAGCTTCAGGTCTCTAACTTCCATATGAGCTAACAAGCTGGAGAAGGATTTTCCCCAGCAGTTCAATTCCTCTGTAAAATGGTTGCACTGCAGCAGGAATAGTGTAAGCATACCAGAAAGGACTCAGAGGAGGTCTTTGATAAAACTGCATTCAGAAGGGCAGATCACTTCAGACCCTTGTGCAGACCTTACAGGAGGGCACATTGCCACTGTAATTTCAGTTAAAGGAAAAAGGGGTGCTTGCAGAAGTCATTCTAGCAGATGAGCCCTGGGGAGTTAAATGTAATAGAGTGCATAATTTAAATTATCTAATTTCTACCAGGAAGACATTTTAGTTTGTAAAGCAGAACAGACTCTAAGTTGCAAATGTGGCTTAAAACCAACTTTGCATCTTCCTCTCTCCACTCTTGAGGTTCTACCTTTTGTGCTTTGCCTCTTAGGGCTCAGGTCTGGACTCCAGCTATGCTCTATAAATGCAAAACAGTGGAGTGTCTTGCCCAGTTTTAACGTACCAAAATCAAAACTTGTTGCATAAACACTCCTTCTATACACGAAGGACTGGAATCTTAGAAGCAATCCAACCTGATCACTGCCTAAGTCACACTCTGAAAATGCAGGATTCTTCCCTCTTCTTATAGAAGTGATCCAGATCAACTACACTTCTCATGTAAAGCACACTGGTAGATGCCAGCATACAGGTGTAACAAATTTGTGATCACTAACAATAGCCAGATATTGATGCAAAACTCAGATGTTTTCAGATGAAGAAGAGTGTGATTCTTATTCTGGAAGGGCTATATATTGAGACCCCTGTAAAATGCCAGTACATTGTGCAGACAGCAACAATTTGGTGACAGCAATCAGAGGTACTTTTGGAGAAAGCTCAACTCGTCTATTTCAACTGAAATCAGAAATCCTTAAAGCATTTTGCCCTTTGCCACATTCATATTACAAAGGAGACCCCTTACTTCTATCTTGCTCAAAGTAATTAGCTTCAATATACATGGGTAAGCACACCACCTTCCACCTTGTGTCCAGTCACAGTTTTCACTTGATCAGCTGAAATCTTCACTGCTCAAGCTGCCTGCCACATTTTCATAGCACCCATGGTTTCCACTGCAGAGACTGCCTAACAGTACACACATACATCACCATGCCAATAAGGGTAAGTACCCCTCGCTTTGAACTGATTGAGAATCTGATGGAGTAGAACAAGTGTTCGTGATTCTATGAGTCTGCATACAGACTTGTTAGCAATATTAATATTATTGTGTACCTACAAATCAAAACTACACGCTCAGATCTGAGTCCCCCAAAGAGCATGGAATCACTTTTAATTTTTGTTGCATGAGGGCATGCGGATAGGAACATCTGCCTCCAGTGACAGATGAATCCATTGTTCTCATTGTAATTTAATTCCAGTCCTTCACTGTATCAGCACAAAAAAAGCCAAAGGAAGCGTTTGCTACACTCTCAGCTTTAAAATAAAGCTGAGTAAGTAAGATAAAAGTAAAAAAAAAGAGTAAAAAGATAAAAGTAAGATAAAAATTGAAAGACTAATCTGCAAATAATCCCTATCTCTTGCTAGTAGTCCCATCTGGTCTCCTTCTGTAATTTCTCACCCATATATATAGTCCAATTTGTAAGTGTCACAGCCAAGGATGAATGACTTGAATATGATTTTTTTTTTTAAACTCAGTTTCAATAGAACTAAGATTCTGCTATCACTGAGGTGTGTATACGTGTCAGACTGCTGTCAGTCATTCTTTCCTCCAAATGACTATTGGAACCTGTTAGCCAAATATCTGCCTAACTTCTCACAGGGCATCTAGTCTCAAAGCACAAAAAAATGTGAACAAATTTCATGAAAATATCTGGGCATGTTTAAGATACTCAGTAATTTATTGAATTCAGTAACTGTGCTGTAAGATATGCTTCACTAGGCACAGAAACTCTCCTCAGATATGACATTACAGCCAAAAGCTCCAGCTAATATTCCAAATTGGAGTGTCCCAAAATGAGATATATAGCCACAGAAGCAAGGTTTCATAATTACCACTAGGTCACAGGACAATACTCATAGCACCAGTTGAAGAAAGGAAACAGGATGCAGTTTCAGCAAGTTATTTTTCTGTCTTTTACCTGGCTGGTTGGAAGATTTTACTCCCATCATATTCGTGCTCTTGCCTTGCCCCAGCAGGCAAGAAGATGTATTAGTTGTTCCTGTTGGACAGACGTTCTCTCCTGAAAACTTCTCAGATGTCCTGGTTACTGCAGTAACAGGAAGGTGGGGCATTTGTAAGGTGACTGCAGGGGCATGGGCTTCAGGGGAAGATGATTCTGACATCTGAAAACAGGTCAGTTCATGGACATCTTTTGCCTGACCTGAATAAAAAATGGGAGAGAGGAAGTAAATTTGTTTGCAGGTTTGTAATTTTGTTACAAACCAATGTCCATGCAACAACTCTATTTTACAAATCATTGGACTTATTCTCCTGTGAAACATTGTACCATTGTACCATTTATTTACCAGCAGAAACAACCCTAGCTCAAGTGATCCTTGCAGCGATCACACTTACTCTATGTGAATCTCAGCAGGAACAATGTCTTCAGATCATTAATATACTAGCACTTGCATTTGGTAAGCTGCTCTTCCTCTGCACAGCCGTCATCCCCAATCTCCTGCCCTGGTTAAGGAAGCAACATTTCTGTTCTTTTCATGGTTTTATGAAGGACTGTGTGACTTTCTCTGAAGTGGAGATGGTAAGTCCTTCCTCCAGTGAAGGATGATGGAAGCAGATGGGTGACTTGTAAGATTTTTGGGATGCTAGACTACAACGGCACCCAGCACAGCAGCTTCTCGCTTGTGTCTCAAGTTAACGCAGCAGTAATAGACTCTAATTTATGAAACACCATAGTACATGCTTAACAGTAAAGCCAAAGTTTGAAAGTTAAACTCCTAATTATGAAATAAAGTATTGGACAATATCCATCTGGAAACTATAGCAGATTCTATCCCTTCCAAAGTGTGAGACCTGCTCTATGACTGCCAAGATCAGGTATTTTACAAGCAGTGCTACTTCATTTCATGCCCTGTTCCTACCTGATGATGAAGATCGATGCCCATTTTCAATGTTGGAAGAACTAAAAACTCTTCTAAACTCAGGTTTCTGGTGGGCATCCAGGTCTACGCTCTGTCAGAACAGACAACAGACATGACAACTAAATCTAAAACAGCAGCAAAAGTGAGAAGATTATCCAGAAACACCTGCCAAGAACAGGTCTTCCTTGTGCAAATGACCACAAAATAAGGAGTTGAGCCTGGAAATGAAGCATTGGCAATGCATAACTTAAATCAATCTTCACACACTTGTCCCTAACGGACTCCAAACACCTAAGAGTTTATGTTTTGTTAGATAAAGGTATCACCATCCACTGTGATGGCGATAAACAGAAGACTTCACATAACAGCAGAGAAACTGATTGTGTGGAATAATGCTCTGCATTATTTTTTTTCTATTTGCTGCAGAAAGAAATTACACTATGAAAACATACCGTACAAGCATTACAAAGGACATTACAGCTATATTATAATCTGTAACTTCTGTAAGGATAGCTTTTCTCCTGGGAAAAGCATAAATTCTCCTCATAACATCTATCGATATAATTCCAGAAAAATCAGCAAGGAATTTTTTCGTGGGTTTAGTAGGAGGTTGTGGTTTTGTTTTTTTGGTTTTGTTTGTTTGATTGATTGGGTTTTTGGGCTGGTTGGGCTGGAGTTTTTTGGGGGGTGAAGGGGCATGTTAAACCATGAAGAATTATGTGATTTTTTGGCTGCATAACTAAAGGAAGAAGGAACTGCTTCACGCATACACGATTACTGCAGTTCAGTTTCCAAGAAACAGCAGCTACAACTAGGAGAGAGAAATCACCCAACACACAGGCCACAAAAAGTTTCATCAATTGCGTAGTTGTGTCCAGGTGTTTTAATTTCTAAAACCCCCAAGCTGTTTTGAAACTTTTGTATTTATGTGCATGAATAAACCCAAAAGCTGCCAGGATAGAGAAAACGACAAACAAATACTAATTATAGAAACCACGCAGAATCAGGGATTTAGAATTTTTATTGCTGCGTTTAGTGCAATTGAGATCCCAGACAACAATTACTGCCCATATCCAGAACTGAAATGTAAAGCATAGCTAATGCAGCTCCCTAGAATGTACCCACGATATGCAGTTGGAACTGTTTAGCCATTCATGTCAGCCATTATTACCTGCATATGAAGAATGCCTATATGCAGGCTGTAAACGTGAATCTACTTTTATAAGGTGGGGAGGTGTGGATGAGTAAAATTGTCAAATGACATGGTCATTGCAAAGGTCATGTGTAAGAGCCAAAAACGAGGGATGCCAAGCTCCAGGGCTCCTTAAAATGCTGTTTATTGTATCCAAATGATATAGCAATTCACGGGTGGTGGGTGACAAGAGCCCAGCTCACAGCCTTTTCAGCCTCAGCTGTGGGTTCGTCTGAAGTGGCTCTAGTTATGGTTACAATGCATTATATACTTTTCATTACAGAGCATCTTAATACATGAAAACCAATCAATACCTTTACTATTACCTATAGCCTATCCTAACTACTAACATTACCATATTCATGTCACTATTTCCAATCACAAAAGGTTAGTATGTAACAGTTTAAGCTAAAAGTCGTTTTTCAGTTTTCTTGCAGTGGAAAATTTTGAGATCTTTTCTCTACTTGCAACATTGACTTTTTTGTTTGTCTGTGAAAATCCTTTTGTTTGGTAGAAACATCTTTTGTTTGAGGTGGATTTATACTTTGCTCTTTGCCTTCTAGTTACCCAGTGAGGCTGGCTCAGTAATACTTTTTTTTCTATATCAAAACTTGCTATCATTTCTATTCCTTCTTCAGCTTCTACATTCAAAGATCTTTCTGTTATACATACGTATCTGTGTCAAATCCTTATCCTTCCCAAGAGTCATGTAGCATTCTACACACTGAACTGGCTTTCTAATGCAATGACAAGTGCTGCATTACTTATTTCATGCAAATCCTTATTTCATGAAAACCTGACTGCTACAGTTTGGCTAACAGTGCCAAAGAAGAAACTGATACCAGACTGGAGGATGGGGAAGAAGCCCCATGTGCTGACAGAACAGTGGGAAGATTTGGGATCAGATTCTGATGTGCTTTTAGTAGTGTCAGGCTGAAGTACTTTCAAAATCTGCTTTGGATAAGCCAAGCTTCTGACAAACCCCTGTGTTTAGCATTAGTACTTCCGTCAGTGCTGGTTATGTAGACTATAAATAGCAGAGGGATAACTACATATATCTGTAGTAAATGAGAAGAAGTACTCATTTGTACAACTCATATGACAACATGGTGAAGAACTGTTGTAGGGCTGCTGGAATTCCTCCTTTGCTGCAAAGCAGTTTCACTTTGGAGAGCCACAATCAGAAGCTGCAATTATCGCAAGCCAGTAGTGAAAATTCAACGCATTCAGAACAAGTAAGCACCAGATCACGAGATTAGAAAAAAAAGAAATACAATTCTTATTTCCTCCCTGAACCTCTAAGATGCATGTCTGTTACGTCTTCAGGATTTTGTCTGCAACATGGTCAAATTCTGGAAGAATGACAGACACAAATGATATTACTCTCTGTCAAATGAGAGATCTCAGTCCTCCAGTGTCTTTCATAAAACCACCAGCTACCACAAGGGTCACAATACAAATAACTGGCTCTAGAAATGCTATTTATCTAGGAGAAGTACATCCCCTTCTTCTTACATATGACAGGTGAAATTGATGCTTCACTTTGATGAACAGCAATATCGCCACTGACTGCCACAAAGGCAAGATTTCACACTCTATTCCTTGCATATATAGAGATCATTGATACATCAGATACTGGGAACGATGAAATTTTGAGGAGATGCAAACAAGCCTTCTAGACACCAGCAAGAAGTGCACCAAATTTAACCCTTAATTCTACTACTAGAAAGCCATTGTCCATCAGACAATACAAGTATTCTCTATCTGTAACTAAACCTGCAACTTGAAGAAAAAGCCTTGAACACTATGAACAAGCTAGAAAAGCTATTGCACTGAAGAAAAACAATAGGAGTACTTCTCATAGAACCTTTTTTGAAGTAAGCTTGGATATAAATGGGTAGGAGGGAACAATTCTCCCGTAGCAGCTTCAGCAGGTACCTGTGGCTATATCACAGTGAATTAAAACAAAACAAACAACAACAAAAATAATCTAGATAAGGATAAAGGCAATCTTGAAATGTCACCATTCTAAAAGGATACTAGCAGGAAGTATAAGAGAATAATAAAAAAGTTAAACCAACAGACTTCCTTTATCAAACATAAGAGTTGAGATAGTTTAGAAATAGAGTATGTAATGCCAGGTGATTGCTGGAAAGGAATCTCCCTGTCATTATAGAATCACAGAATGGTTTGTGTCGAAAGGAATAGTAAAGATCAACTTGTTTCAACCCCTTGCCACGTTCAGAGATTCCACGCATTAGATCAGGTTGCTCAGGAGTCCATCCAACCTGGCCTCAAACACTGACAGTGTTGGGGCATCCACAACTTCCCTGGGCAACGTGTGCTTCACTACCCTCTGAGTGAACAGTTTCTTCCTAACATCTAATCTAAACCTGCCCTCTTTCTGTTTAAAACCATTGCCCTTGTCCTGTTGCTATCTGCCCATACAAAAACAAGCCACTAACCCCCCATTTTGTAAGCCCCCTAAAGTATTCAAAGGTTGCAACGAGGTCTCCCTGAAGCCTTCTGTTCTCCAGAAGAGAACTGAACAACCACTGGGGCTGAACAACCCTAGCTCTCTCAGCCCATCTTTGCTGGAAATACGTAGGTCATTTACATATGCTCAAGGCATGTCTTATGCAGTTACTCACAGGCTGACTCACTGCTGGGTGTCACCAGGTCACCAGAGAGAGATCCCCATGTGTAGTACTTATTTAGGCCTTCATAGGTGTTCATAGCCAGCTATCTATCTCTCTGCAGCTTTGACCACTGCAGGCAGATTCTCTGCAGCCATCTGTCCAAGTTATACAGAAACTCTTCTGACAGTTTTAAAACAGAACACTCTTAAAGTACTCATAGTCCTCCCTCTTAACAAAGGCATCATGCTCAATCACAAAACCTACGGAAAAACCAGAAGTTATAAAGCTCCTGCCAAAATGTAAAATCAGATCAACAAAAAAAAAAGATCAAAGCTCTTCCTTTGTAAATGCTCAGTAGCACAGGTATGGCTCCAGGATCCAGATCTTTGAAACTAACTCTTCAAATAGCTCCTATTTCCCACCTTTGTGAAAGCAGCTCTCAAGATTCTGGCCTGGTTAAGAGGGCTGAGTTGAAGTCTGGTATCAGAATAACAGAAAGACTCACCTTCGAATCAGAGCGGCAAATGGCCATTTAAGATTCCACCTAAACCAGCATTTGGACCTGCTGTATAACAGCTTCCAAGAACATCACAGCAGAAATTGCCCAGATTATAATTAAGAGGAGATTTGTGTCTTTACTTCTGAACTATGCTTGGAACTCCCTGGATTAATTTTTTTTTCCCCAATGAAATTACCATGAAAAATAATCTAGCAATATTAGAAAATAATGGTTCAGATAAGAAAGATGCTCAGAATCTCCGGTATCCAATTAACGCTGCATCGACTGCACAGTAAAAAGGAACTCAAGCGATAAGTCTTTTCAGAAGCAAAAGAGCACATCTTGATTTGCTACTATTTCCAGGTCAGTATTACTTGCTTGTTGTATCTCACACTTATAGAAGTATTTACTAAGACTAAAAGTATCACCAGTTTTATCACAGGTACGCTGAAAACATACACCGTGCCATTTATGGTATTCTGTTTCAAATGCTTCAGTCATATAACCAGAAATTGGAATCAACTGAAGAAGCAGTGTTCATTACAGAAAATCTGGGTGACTGACACAGCAACCAAGGCTCGCTCTTTTGCCATTTGTGAACCTGACCCAGAAATTCATGTTTTCACCGCACAGATTTGATGTGTATAGCTGCAGCTGCATCTCCCATAGTTCTCAGTACTGAAATTCCTTTTCGGTCAGCTCTGCTAACTTGGGAACTTCCCCAACCTAAATTGTTGCGAGGGCACTGAAGAACGATCAGCACTTAAGTGATCTTCCCTGAACCCTCAGAGCAAAGCAGGAAGGTTCCCACCCAAACAAAAGCTCATACTGTGCTTGAACTCGACCGACACCTCAAGCTGGATATTGCCATAACATTGATGCAAGACTTCATAGACTGTGAAGTACACACCACAATGCAGACAGTGGTGATGGAGAGGCTGAAACGGAGGGAGGGACCACAATCCCTTGTCCCTTCCATATCACTCAGCTTACTTCTATTCCTTACAAGCAAGTGCGGATAGCTCTGCAGAACAAAAAGGAACCAGTCTGCAAGTTGTATGCGTGCTGCTTACCTTTGTCACATGGGGGAAAAGGCAGCAGTTGCTACAATGTATCCAACAACAGATTTATCTTTTCATTTACCCAGAGGTAGGAAGGTCAATGCCTCCATTCACAGGTCAGTAGGAATGAAGAGAGCTAGAATTCAATACAGAATCTGCTCATTCCCACCAATTCTATTGAATTTCATTTCCAAACTTTTCTTCTTTAACCTCAAGCCTGGATAGATCACAGACCAGTTTTTTAAGCTTCAACAATCTTAAAACCTCCTCAAGACATGCTTAACCAAGAGGATGTTGAAACAGACTGTCATCTGTGAAAGCCAAGTCTCTGGCACCCCAGTTTTATGTGACCGAAACACAGTGTACTGTCAGGTTGCGCTCTCCTGGCGTCAAGGATTGCACAGGAGCTCTCAACTCTTCTCACAGACAGACACAGAAAAAGGATTACACAAAACATCTCACTACCAGAAGAGCTTTACACTAACTGGGGTTTCTATGCACCGAGTTACAATGCTCGATTACACCGCAGGAAGTTTTATCACCGGGAGGAATGACTACGTTTATGCAAGTTTAGGACACGGACATCACGACAGCTTGCGTCAGCCTCTCAAGGACAAGAGGCAGCAGTGAGGGACAGCGGCTGGACAGCAAAACTGTCTCACTGCGGCATGTTATCTTAGGAAAACCTTATTGCCTGCTACATGCTAAGCTATTCCTCTTTGTGAGCTTGCCAACTGGCAAACAAGCATTGCTGGCACACAGATCCGCCAGAATAGACTCTAGAAAAGATACAAAAATATTTGCCTAGATACGTACATCGATAGCCAACGCTGCCCCATTTCCTCCTATTTCTAACCACAGGGAACCCACAAGTTGATACCACTCTAACCAAGATCCCAATCTGACCAAACAGAGCCATAATCAGGTAGATCTCCAGGTGGTATCACAGCCAAGATAATTTCTCAGAGCACATCCCAAAATACCACTGGACCCCACGCCGCAAAAGAGGAACGCAGTGTCCCTAAACGTTACACCATGCCAATGCAGTACGGCAACACCCATGAAGCATGCGTTCATGCATGCCCTTGGCCCTCCCTCCAGCCGTCTCCCTGGCAGCTTACTTGGCTCCGGCCAGTGACCGCTAGCTTGGCACGACTGGAGAATGCGCCGTCGGCCGAATCTTGCCCCGGCGAGCGGGGCTCCACGGCCCGAGGGCTCTCCGCCGCCTCGTTCACCCACTCGTGCGGCAGCCCCGCCGAGCGGCCCAGGGCCTCCACCTGCCGAGACAGGCGCTCCAGCTGTACCCGCAGGCGCCGATTCTCCTGCTGCAGCTCAGAGACGGCGTGTGCCAGGGGGCTGGCGAGGCGTAGCACCTCCTCCACCTGGCGGCCTACTCCTTGCTTGAACAACTGGATGTCCACATGGATCTCCCGGACGGCGCCCCGCAGCGTGTCCTCGTAGCGTCCCAGGCCGTCGCAGACAGTCTGCGCCTCCCGACCGTTCAGATCCTCGATCTCGCCGGCCATGGTGTCCGCGGACCGCAGGCTACGCGAGCAGGGACGCAGGGGGCTCGAGAGCGGCTAGCGGCCGACGCCCGATCGTCTCCCCGCTCGCTGCCGCCTCTCCTTCTCTTCGAGAATTCCCTGTGCGTCCCGGGGGGCCGTAGCCCGGCTCCCGGCGCTGCCGGGCACGGTCCGTTCTCCCGGGGCAGCCGCCGCACAGAATCGGCGCGGGTGGTGCGGCCGCTCGGTCTGCCCCGCTCGGCGTACACTCCTTCAAACGGGGAGATGGAATTTCGGCAATGGTGGAACAAGCAGCGGGAAGGGGCGGGGCCACGAGCTCTTTCGCAGCTGCCCGGGGACTTCGGGGCCCGAGAGCGCCGGGCGCGATGGGCCGCGGGCGGGGCCGCGGGCGGGGCCGCGGGAGAGAGACGACACGAAATGGGCCGGTGTCAGGGAAGGAAGAAATGAGAGATGTGGATCGGGAAGGAATAAGAGAGAGACAGAACGAGGGGAGGAGGGGTTACTACCAAATCTTTCCCGGGTTGCTTGGACGATGACGATGTCAAAATACGTATAGATTGTCTCTTTCACAGGGAACACGGAGGCAAAGGGAAAAGGCAAAGAGAAAGGTCTTTGAGGGCATAGAGACAGAGATGCACGCACATACACCCTTGGACCAACTGCCAAGTTTCTGCACTTTCACGGGCAGGAACTTATAACCAGCATGATCACACTTAAAACGTTTCCCACAGTAGGCTGCAATTCGATGGGCATTAGTATTAAGCTGATAAGTCGTCCAGCAGATCCAATCTGTGTGCATGGGGGAAGAGACACACATTTCTGTCAAACTAGCCAGAGCCACGATGCAGAACGCTTTCAGACATATTCTTTACTGCAGCACAAGACAAAAAAGTCTCACAAAAAAAGAAATGTTTTAAGCAAATTTCCATTATCAGACAGCCTGTATATGTCAGCACTTTATGTCAGGTAGCTACAACTTCTTTAACAGTTGTAATTTAACATTTAACAGTTGTCAATAGTAGCTCTCTGGCAGCAGCAAGTAGCTATGCCTGTAAATCTAGAATGTGCAGGGAAAGTTGGAGTTCTGCCTCAGTCCGCAATACTAACAGAATTCAATTACCATTAGCTCACAAGCAATTTCTCAATATATGAAACCTTATCTAAAAATAATACGTGCATGTATGTGTGTGGTTATTAAAGCTGTCAGCTCATAGCTATTAGCTAATGGTGCTAATAGTGTAATTCTTTGGAAAATACTCTTCCCTGGATAGTAAATATTTCAATTTTTACAATATTTTTAATTATGAAAGAAAGCTACTTTTTCACAGAATAATTATCTAGCAAAAATTTCAGTTTTCTGACAAAAGGTATTTTGAAAGAAAATTTCCAACCTATTCTCAGCTAGGTCTAGCAGAGGCAAGCAAATCAAATTATTTTGCTACTTACAGACTCAGTAACCATAGAGTAATCACAAACCCCCAGTATTTTTTAAAACTGCCTCTCATTCATGCATTTAGAACAATTTACAGTGCAGGTTAAGATACCAGTGGTTAACTATTTCCTAATCTCACCAAACAAAAATTAAATACAACTTTCTGTGTCTTTCTGTTCTGTCACAAACGAGGAATTAACTTTACACTTCAATAGTCTAAAACCACACCCACCTTTCTGTTCCCCTTGAAATCTCCTTTTGATCTCTTGCAGGTGGGACAGAGTATGGTAATATGTCATTTTTCCAAAAGCCTCTCAAAGCAGTTATTGGATGTAAACAGCATAGGTGAAGTCCAAAACAGTGTTTCAAAGATGGAAAGATGATGCTCGTTCTCAGAGCTTAAACTGAGGGATTAAAAATATTTTGATGCCCAAAATCACACTGGGCTTTTTGTCTCAATATCTGATGTTTTTTCTTTTTCAGTAAAACTCTATTGGAAAATAAGATTTCTTTTGAAGTACAGACAATTAAGGAGCTGTTTTCACAACAACCACAACCCAAAGACCAAGGTCAATGGGTGCATTTCTGTTCATGGTGTTTCAATAGTTCTCTAAGCACCTGTGGTTATCACTTTTTAGAATCAATCTGGAGTGCTAGAAAGAAAATAAAAACTGTCCTAGAACAACCGCAATGTGTCATTTAATTAAAACAAACTCTGTTTGCTTCCCCACATTTCCCCATGCGAAGACACACACATATAACATAGGTAGGCGTGCTCATGTGCATTCAGAAGCCAAAGCATGAGCTGGGAGGTCTCCTCACCCCGTAAGTTCTTTCTAGACTTGTGTTAAAGCATACTCATTCCAGACCTTGAGATAACGCAACCTACTGAAACGGACTTATCTAAAAGCAAAGCAATCCACCGGAACTTATGCTATAAGGATTTAAAGAGGTGTCTTAGGCGTAGAAAGATTTTGGATAGTTTAAATATCAGAAGCCCATTCTGAAATGGGATCAGTTGAGTACATGGGTACAATCACTGCTCAGATGAAGTTTCACAGCCTGACTCTACATATGAAATCACAATTTTTTAGCAAGTGAGGAAGGATAAACCTTCTAAATATAAAAGATGGGTTATGTTCTTAGTGACTTATCTCGGTCACTAGTTCTAATTTTAAAGTTATTGAAAATAGCTGAAGACAGCAATCACTCCAAGCAGGCTAACAGCCAAGAGACCTCAGTTGTTTCTTATAGCTGACAGGCAACTTTTCTGTGTCATTCTTGCTTGTACCAGGAATCATCATAACACTGAAATCACGGTGGCAGAAGATAACAGAGCATACGCATGAGGCATGTGTCTGCAGATGTATGTGCAATCGCATACACCCAAAGGCAGCAATAGGAGCAGCCGTTCCCTGATTTGTGCAAGGTATTCAGCTCCTTTGGCCCTGTTCACTCACCACATGAAGGACTAACAGTCTCCGTTGCACCTAAGGGTGCCAAGCCCTGTAAAGGTTAACATGTAAGAGACAACAGTCGCTGCCATGGTTGCAAACTTTGTTTTCTCAACACTGATCTCGGGTATCTGAGACACGGTCATCTTCTCCTTAGCAATCACTATCCGATCGGGTGTCTGACAGCATTCCACAGGCAGTTCCAATTCTTTCCAGATCAGAGTTCTAGCTTTTGACGGCACAAAGCAACCTGATACTCTGGGCTAGCTCCAGCTTACACAAGACTGCCAGCCAAGGGGAAGGCCTCAGCAAGGGGACATTTTTTGTCAGCACCTGTTTCAAAGTGCTCTATTACAGAAGAAGTGGAAAATATCTACAGTCACCCAAATCAGTTCCTTATTCACATCTCCTCTTTAGCACCTGCTTCACCATCAAGAACAGCATCTTACAATGTGGCTTATTATTTTCCACAGCACTCAGCTTACCCCCCCATCTGGTAAGAGGAGACAACGCTTGAAATTATGAGACCAGGGCAGAGGTGGGCAAAAAGGAGAAGCAACCAAAAGACTTACGGGGATCTGATGCACTGTGAGAGTGATTCAGGCTGAGTATCTCACAAGTAAATCTTTTATTTGGAGGATGAAAATCTGCTATTGTATTAAGTCATCTTTGGGTTTTGCATTTGAAAGGAGGATTGCCCAACACCGTGGGAAGGCAACAGCACCCTGGCATTGTTCAGCTGGGGTACTGCTGCATGCCTTCATGGCTGGAGTGCTTCCCCTGTGGACTTGCCAAAAGACATACAGAATTCCAGCTAAAATGTCCTCGAATCAGCTAATTACAATCTTCATTCTAAGAAACACCTTTACGGAGCACCTGGAGATTTTCAGGAATGTCAAAAGACCAGTAGCAGGCTGCTTTTGCTCATTCCTCTGGTGTAATCTTCTGCTAGGTACCCCGTTAGCTCACTTTGCATTATGTTATGGAATGGTCAGAGCTATTTGACCATTTATCAGGCCAGGGCTTGATAATGGTTTTCCTTAGCTTATGAGCTCCTCAAGCAGCCTTCCTAAATCCTTCAACACATTCCTGCGTACCAGTAAAATTTCCGCAGTTTGAATAGCAGCCTGACCGGTGTGTCTGCCTCTTTTCCTGTCTGGGATTCACTTTTTCCTGAATGCTCTGTTTTTACAACTTGTTTTTCTTCCCGGCTTGCTACAATCTGTCCCTCTCTTTCTTGTTCTACAGCAAACTGATTCCATTATGCCTCCTTTTAGGAGGGAGATCCCAAGTGTTAAAGCACGCTTACAGTTTGTCACAAACCTGTACAAAATTGATTCTGCACCAAACAGAGAGCAGTGAGCGTGCTTCCTTAAACAGGAGAGCTTTGGCCCTTGGCTGCTGCTGTGGCATTTTGGCCTGTGTGACACAGCTAACGCAGTTAATGTTCATTGTTTTGCTGACCGTACTTAGCAATTGACAATAGAGTCAGACATTTGCCAAGGGCAGCCATGTAATGATCGCAGTGTGGTTTCTAAAGGGCAGGGAAAGACTTCTGCTACAAATAGAACCCAGACCTTGCATTAAGCTTAATGGAAGGAATGAGCTGAAGCTCCTAATCGAGATAAATATGCACATGCTATGCTGGCAATTTAAAAGTTAACAGGGCAAATTCCAGTCTCAGCTGTAATATTATCATTAATGTGGAACTATTCTTTAAATTCCTGAAGTTGCTGGGACATTTACTGCAATCTCTCTAACATCAGAATGCAGGCCTTGGTCTTGATTTTGAAGATTGCCCCTACCAAGATTTTTTTCCTCCCTTAAATGCCAAAAATGAGCAACAAAAGAAGGTGATCTATATCTAGGCTTACAAGAATGTTCACATAAAGAGGAAGAGGAAAACATTTGTGTTTTGCTTAATCAAAAATATTTTATCCCAACTATTATTCATTATCAGAGAAATGAACACAGATGTGGAGTGTGGCAGCATGCTCAACAATGACCTTGCTTCAACTCTTTTAATATAGAGCCAAACTCGTAACTGATTTCTTAGATGCATATACTTTTTATTGCGAGCAGAAGGCATCACTAAGTTCCTTAGGAAAGCTAAGACCTTTTCCCTCTTTTTATAGGCAGGATAGAAACAGGTATTTTTGAGGTGATGTGTCTACAGCACCAGCGGTTAAACTGCTGAATGAGAACTTAGCTTTGTACAGTTCCCATCTGGCTTTCTAGCAGCAGGCCTAAGCTTTGCCTCTCTGCTGTTTCAGCGAGTGTCCCGACAGCCGTGCAAGGAGGAAACTGGGGCAGTGCACTTAGCCAACTGTGTCTCTCAGTGCTCTAAGCTGTGTCTGTTAGGGAAGAAATATTTAGAAGTGATATGATAGAAGTGAACCAACACAACTTCCTCATACTGCATCCTAAAATCAGAAAAAATATGGGGAACTTTCATAAACTTATTGTTTAAAACTTTCCCATGAACATCAGCATCAAATCCTTCCAGAATCCCCCTGTCCCCATTCCTCATGAGCAGTTTAGAAAGGTGGTGTTTTCTTCCCTGATTTGCACAGTTGTGGCAGTTCCTTTATCTGTACCTGCACTGCTTGGTACAGCTTGGAAGTTTTGCTGCAAAATAACTTTGAAAGTAATACCCAGAAGTGTTGCGATGCACAGCAGAATAGCAGGTATTTGACAAGTGTTGTCCTGAAACCTGCAGAATATACAACACCTAGGTTCCCACTCTGCTACTGTGTTCCTAATGAGCTTCATTACGGCATAGACCAGCACTAAGCTGCCCACACCAACAGCGGGCAGTCTGTGTCACGGGCAACAGCAGTATGCCTCTTTCTGCATGGGAGCTTGCTTTCCTGTTGTCTGCAAACCAGAAGCTGTGTCCATGGGATTAACCAGTAGTATTTAGTACCAGTAGTCAGGATCTGAAGCTTACCTTTCTTTAGAGTACACACCGAGTAAACTAGGCTCTCCTTTGAGAGATCTTCAAAGATTTGCAAAGATTCAGAAAGCTCACAGGTAGTTAAAGAGCCTGGCTGACACAAGCAATCAACACACAATTTTCCTCCGAATGTTTTTAGCAGTCAACAGAAATAGCACTCGGCAAAGGTCAGCAACTCATCTTTCTAGACCTAATAACAATAACAGGGCCAGGAGGGTTGTTCCGTGATGACACCCACGGTGATTTATGACCTGCAGAGGGCTGTCTTACAGCAGGAGCACATAAAACGTGGTAATGTTAGTTGCAGCTTGGAGGGGTTAACAAAACCTGCGTCTGAGGGTAGGGAAGGCTGTTCTGCCCTTGCTAGCTAATGTTTCTGTGTAGCTTTTAATAGGCTCCTTCTTCCACAGAGAGCTGAGATCCACTGAAGCCAAAGAGTTTGGCAAGAAAGCTGTAAAAAGACCAGGAAGCTCAGCTTTCAATCATTACTTGCATCTACACTTTTATGGCCTGCAGGCAGTTCTTTTTTCACATGTATGTTGTTGGCTGGGAAGAAGAGAAGACGACAAAATTGACAACTTGTGGACTGAATAACTCGGCCGGGGGAAATGCAGGGCAGAGTTGCATGCTGGAAGGACCGCTTTCTAATTTTGTGCCACAGATGGACAGATGGGAATACTCCTGACAGCTGAATGCAATGTACAGTCATTACTTGCAGCTTTACCTAGTAAGCATGACACTGTAGCATCAGGAGTGAAGACTGAGTTCAAGAATTACCTCCTATCAATCAAATTACAAAAGGATGAGGGAGGGAGAAAAAAAGACAAAACCCCCAATCAAACTCTCCTACTGCCTACGCCAGGTAGACCCATTAACGGGACTAGAATCTATGAGAGACTGAAATAACAAGTGAGCAAATTCATCCTCTGCACTTCACCAGCACAGCTGCAGAACTGACATGCATAGAAACAGAATTAAAGGAAGAACAGCAGCATTGACAGCCTTGAGGATAAAAGGATAAACTTGCCAGCTATCACCAGCTGTCTTCCTATAACCCAAGAAACTGTCACTGAATCCTTTCTGGAGATGGCACATGCTCCACAGATAGCCTTGTCAGTCACGCTGTGTTTCTCAGGACAAGTTCAGCCTTTGACCATGTCACAACTCTACTAAGAAAAGCAGTAACTGGCTCCAGATGAAGGTTCCCTCCAGAGTGGAGACACCAACTAAATATGCGATGCAGACAAGCCTCTGTGGGAAGGATCCTTTGCTCATGCAACGAATTTGAGTAGGTGTCTCTTGTGGAAATCTGGCAGTCAAGACAGATACATTGAAGATACACTGAAAAAGCTCTTGGAAAAACTGGATTTAACAGCCCCATCAAGACCGTCCCATACCAAAATAGGCACTGACAGCTAAAGGGACAGCAAGCAAGAGCCTCCAAACCTCCTCCAGTGTCCAAGAGACGGCACAAGCTAAATACTACTGAACCTAGATTCCATGGACTCTGTCCGAAGCCAAGGCACAGCACAGAGGGTAGTCCAGAAGGGTACGTCAAGGATCAGAATGAGCAGTACTTCCTTCTGCAGCAGCTCCTAAGGCCACTTCCACACTGGCATCACCTACTTTTGCTCTCAGCAAAGGTAACCATAGCCACAGCAGCTGTGTGGAAATGACAGTTATTTGGTTTTAAAAGAAAAATCTCCTCCCCAAGTATTTTGTTTTACACCTCAATTGCTTTATATAGCCCCAAAGAACTATGGACGTTAAGATCTCTCAAAGAGGGTCAGAACCTCTTAATCCAGACCTATAATCCATAAAATAACAGTAATCATTATGTGCAGTGCAATGCAAGACAAAGGAAGCCGCTGAGGAACACAGTCCACTGTGCCCACCACCCCCACTCACCCTGTGCAGCTACTGCAGCTGAACACCACCCCTAGAGCCTGTCCCGTGGCCCCAGAGCATACTGCCCCAAACAGAGAGCAATCAACTTTCTTCCTTCAATGGGACTGTCCCCAGCAAGGAGCCTCCAAGCAGTGAGGAAGCGAGTCATCTTGTCAATGGGGAAGCTGCCCTCCTGCTTTGGGGATTAAATCCATGCCACTTGCCTTTATGTGCAAAAACATTTGTGAATTCAAGGACACTACTAAAATTCCACATCAAACCCGGCACTCGATTGTTAATGCCTGTCAATCGATCACACACACCTTCCACACTCATTGCACACTCCTTACACACTCATTTACACACTCATTTGCAAACCTCTTGCACACCCATTTGCACACTTCTTGCACACTCAAAAAGTGTTGACAGGCTGGCAGGGCTGGAACCCGTTGGTTTTGGTTGCTCAAACACCAAAGCTTCTGGCAGAGATGGGACGAGTTAAGAGGGATAAAAATAAAAAATAAAAAATATTTCATTTGATTTAAATTTTGGGGGGATTTGGGGAATTTTGGGGGAATTTTGGGGGGGATTTTTTTTTTTTGGGGGGGGGTTTAAATTTTTGTGAATTTGGGGGGATTTTTCTGGGGGTTTTGGGGGGAGTTTGGGGATTTTTTGGGGCGATTTGGGGGATTTTTTTTTTGTAATTTAGGAGATTTTAGACGGTTTATTTGGGGGTGATTTGGGAGATTTTTTGGGGTTTTTTGGGGGACGATTTTGGGATTTTTTGGGGGTGATTTTGGTTTTTATTTCCCCTCCCCACGCGCCCCTCGCCGTTGGCCGCAGCGCCGCTCGCGCCGGGCGCCGTTGGCGACATCGCGGCAGGGCCTGGCGACTATCGCGACATCCGCGGCCACCATGGCGACATCTCGCGACAGCCTGCCCGGCCCGGGGTCTCAAAATCGCCCTGGGGACATTTCGGGGTCCCAAAACCCTTCAGGGGACAAGCGGGTCCCCCAGAACCGGCCCGGTGCCACGGAACCGGGCACGGGGAACACCGGGAGGGACCGGGGGGTACCGGGAGGGGCACCGGGGGTACAAGGGACGGAACCGGGTACGGGACCGGCCGGGGGGAACCGGGGGTTCACTGGGAACACTGGGAATACTGGGAATACTGGGAATACTGGGAATACTGAGAACAAGTCCGGGGAATGCAGGCCAGGATAGAGAGTGATATATACTGGGAATACTGGGAACCCTTGGGATGAAATCTTTTTCTCTGGGAAACGTAATTCATCCTATCAGGTGTCACTGAGTCCAGTTTTGAGGAGGCCTTTGGCATTCAAACTGCTGCCAGGTTTCTAAGTGGTGGTTGGTTTTTTCTACTAGGTTTCCTGCATTATTAGGAGAAAAGAATTCTATGTTCAGGGTAAACATATAAAGAATAGAAAAATAAAAATATAAAAATATAGCTATATTTGTATCGATATAAAACATCTCCAGATTAATCTATATGAAATATAGATTCTATAATATAAATAATGCAAATAAAAGAATATGTATAAATATTATAAATTATAAATATGAAAATAGAAATATGAAAATAGTATGTGTTACAAACAAGCTCCTCTTTGTTCTGTTAATGTTCTCTTAGCTGTGGAAAGCTCCCCGTTTTGATGTTAATTGTTGCCGTTGTTCTGGTCTGACTCCCACTCCCTGGAATTGCCTTGCCCTGAATGGTGCCTGGCAAATCAGAAAACCGCAAGTGCTCATGGGACACAACTCAGTGACAAAAACCCCTAAAACCAACGAGCCAGTGTAACACGGAAAACTAAAAATGGCCCTGCCAAGTAAGAAAAGCAGTGCCGGAGATGCCATCAGCAAACAGGACTCTGCTGCCTTGTCACCGTGACCTAACAGCACCCGATGGCCATGACAGCCCTGGAGCAGGGGCCGGGCGCTGCGTGGGGCGGTGCTCGGGTGAGGGGAGCACCTGCCCCGCCCCGCAGAACCGAATGTGCCGGGCTGGGCCTCGGTCAGCGGGGGGAGCGGGAGACGCTTCGGGTCCCAGCCCAGAGCTGCTTTAACCAGTAAAGGCGCTGAAACGGGAACTGCTCTCCTTTGGCTTTCTTTACTTTGGGGGAGTCTCAAATAAATGGAAGTGGTATGTTTGGTTTTTGTTTGATGTCAGGCTGGGTTTTATAGAGAGAAAAGAAACAAAAAGATAGACAAAAATGCAATAAACATATACGGACATCAAATTATAAATATATATGCATAAAGATAGGTACATATATAGTGTTTAATATAAATATTATTGTACATATATTGTTATAGTATAGTTTAAGATACAATATACATAGTATAGATATATGAATATAAAGTACAGATATCAATATGAAAACTGTAAGTAGAAAAATATATTTAAATAGAGTTCAAAATAAAGGGAGTTTTTCTTTCTATTTGGTTAGAGGTAGGGTTTTTAAATAAGACTAAAAATATAAACATAAAAATACATAAAAATTTACACATAAAATAAAAATATTAGGAATATAAAGATATATATATATAATGAGTAATAATATTGTATATGTGGTACATCATAATGGAAATTAAATTGAATCTATAAAATACGTATAGGTTATGAACTGGAATATAAATTAAATATTTTTAAAAGATAGAATTTTTTTATATCTAGAGTTGTTTTCTTATAGTTTTAATTTGGGATTTTTTTTTTTTTATTCCCATGGACACCTCCCTAAATAAAATCCCTCATTTCCCAAGGAATTGTTCCATTAATGCTGGTCCATGAAGAGGAGCCACGTGTAATTGGTTCAGAAAAGAGCTGTATTCTGTCAGAAATCCATAGAGGCAGTTCCAGCATCCCATGGATTTTTGTAGGCACAGGACATTCCCAAATAATCAATATGGTAACTACAACAAAAATAGAAGGAATGTTTCTTGTTTACCATGCAAACACAGGGTACAAATGTAGAAGTAACAGAAGTCCAAGGCCCTTGTACTTTATAAAAATGCTTCAGCTCTTTGGATTTTTATACTGGAGTCCAGCCCCACTTACTAGGGAACAGAACCATAGAACATGAATTTAGAAATAAAGTTTTAGTTATGCATTACTTTTTGTAGTCATAAATCATGAAGGCTTGCATGGTAATCAGAATCTGTACCTGAAAGTGGCTGGTAATTCTTTCCAAGAGCTCTGCTGTGGAAAAATTAACTTTATTTCAAGACATACTGGTTTAATAATGTAAAGGTTCCCACACTAACTCCTCAGTGTTTTGCATCTTTTTTTTTTCCCATTTAGTTCATCCAGAATTTACCAATACTTTAGCAATCAAGCAGGGATGGCATCCCATTCTGGAAAAGATAACTATGGAAAAACCTGTGTCTAACAACAAGTACCTGACAGAGGGCCACAGTTTTGTCATTATTACAGGACCAAACATGATCCATAGAAAATTGACATGCCTGAAAACAATTGTAAAGCCCAACAGACTCATTCCTATATTCAGGAATTCCTCGTGACTTTTTTCTGAAAAGCCTGACAGCACAAGTCAAAGACCTAACTCTATAGCGTGAAGCTGTTTAGAAGTGGAGAATAAAATACATTCATCATGTATTTGTGGGTTCAGTCCCCAATAACTGCAAGTTATTGAGGAATTTCTCTCGAAGACATTAGTTTAATATGAATTAAGCAGAAATTAATTAAGTGAAGTTTTTGACAAATGGTTCCTGTTCTTTCCTCTTGGGTAAAACTACTATGTTTTGAAATCTGATAAAGGCAACATAATCTTGATTTTGGGAAACAAATGTTTTTTTGGGATTAGTAAATCAGTGTCCACAGAAATGTAAAACAATCCTAGAGTTCATTGTTTTTTCTGCATCCCTTTAGACTTGCAAACAGCTTCAGTCATATGATTTCTTCAAAGTTTCAGTGATAAGCTTCTTTAATTATCCTATCTATACCATAACTATTTCCTCAGAAATTAATGGTAGAACATAATCTTAAAGACTTTATCAAATAAGATGCATTCTCTGCTGTGCACAAAAGCCAAGTGTAAAATTTTTTTTTTTCCCCAGTGATGTATTTAGGCAAATGTCACAGTGATGAGAGAAACTTGTATTTTACTTGCTTTGTAGGTTCTTATGTCCCAGCAGAGTATTGGTGTTTTTGAATTGCAGAGTAGATTTTTACCAACATTCATGAAGGAAATGAGAGAGATATGAAATATAGTTATCCAGGTCCAAGGCCCATTTTTCCTGTTAAACAAATAGAAATTGTATATTGGATATTTCCACTGAAATACAGTCAAAACTTCAGCCTTCAACTCTTTTATGATAAACCACAGGAAACCAAGCATCTCTTAAATAGAAAGATATTCCAGTGTGAGTAAAAAGTTTGTTGGATAGTACTTTCAACATTTCTGGGTTTGCTTAGACTTTAAATGATCATTTGTAGGGGCCTAAGCTCTCTCAATTTCCTCTCACAAACTGATGCCATTCTGAGGGTAAGTGATATGGTCAGTGGAACAGAGAGTGTGCAAGTTTTTTTGATTAGAATAGACAGATGTTTGAAAGCTTTGAAAAGGCAAAATTGCTGCATCTCAAGAGATTTTTTTAAAAATTTATGCTTTATGTTCCATCTGAATAACATAAAAAAATCCTTTTTAAACTTTTGGAGTGTGCAGGTGTTTGTTTCCCCTCAGAGTTTATTCAGAGTACTTTTGTGGGTTTTTTTGGTTTGAAAAGCTCAGAGACCTTCTGTCACTTGTGCTTTTGATCAGGAGTTCCTTGAGAGAATTAAGCAACCATTTGAGAGTCATTCCTGACACTGGTGAGATTTTGTAAGCATCTGGATTTTCTTTTGTTTCTGATATTGTTTTCCTTCTATTGAGAAATGAGCAGGAACATCCCCAGTTGGAGAAGATGTACTTGCAAACGGTAGAAGGCATCCTTTAAGGATTTTCATTTGCTTTAGTAATGTAAAGACAGCTTTTCAGTGTTTTGGTGGAAAGCCTGGACATCTGTGACATGATTTAATTTTTCTTCTTTATTATTATTTCTTTCTGGATTATTGCCAAAATCAATTTGCTTTCTTGCAATTTTATATCCCAACCATTCCAAAGTGCAACATGTGAGAAGCAGTGCTGGAAATAAGGAGGAAATTGCTTACACTGACACTTTCTAAAGAATACACAGAGGAAAAGAGCTCTGGTAATGGATTCCACTGGGACTTAGCTGGCAAAAGTGGCACAAGATATTATTTCTGTCATTAGGCATCTAACAGTATTTTTTCTGATGACAGGTTTCTCTTGAGTTTGTGCCTCTCTCAAAGAGAGAGATGCAGAGATCTGCAGATGTAGAATTTGTTCCAATCAGTGTGAGTTTTCAGCAGCTATGTAGAGAGAGGGTAGTTTCAGGTAGTATGAATAATTTGCATTATATTTCACAGTGAAAAAACAATCTTCCTGATGTGGGTATATCCTTGATTTGTGTCTGTTTGAAAGAGCTGAGTCATTCTGAGCACAGGCCACTGGAGTTCATTTAATCTGAGCTTACAGAAGTCACTGTAAGCTCTGGAGAGACTTCCAGATGTGTCTGCCATAAGCAGTGCTATGGCTGCTTACCAGCAGGTTGGCCCTTTCTCATCAGCAAAAAGGCATCAAGTTTAATTAAAAATGGAGAGGAATTTTACAGTACATTAGGCTAAGACAATTAAAAAGAAGCTGAAAAATGACATCCATCTGCACTGGATGTCTGGATATAATTGAGAGTGCAGTTAGCAAAACCTCTGTATTTTCTGCCAAATTAAAAACCTGAGCTGAGAAAGCTGTTGACACCATGGTGCCATTTTTTTTCCTTTTAGCCCCCCAGTATGTCTCATTCTCCCCATTGACAGTATTGCCAGCAGTAACTTGATGTCGAGGTGTATTTTGGAGATAGCATTGAAACAAAGTAGACATTTTCTTCTGTCACTCTCTGAACCTTACTGTTTATTAACAAAAAAAATCCAAAACAAACAAAAAAAACCCCAAACATTAAAAACCCCAACAAACAACAAAAACACACAAAGAGGAAAATATACGAAAATTATTTTAATAAAAATTAAACCTTTACCCCTTAGAATACTGGTTACTACTGGAAGACATAAAATGGAAGGTAGGGATAAAAATTACATAAAAAATCCTGATTTGTGTTTAGGACTAGAAGCTGCAGAAGTGTCTTCCCTACCATCATGCATAATGTTGGATGCAAAGGAAATCACGAATCACATTGCAAAACGAATGTTGGTATGTAGTAGAAAATTATAATGCTGTATTTCACAGTTTTTATGTAACTCCAATGTATTTTCAGTTTCTGAAAGGATGCAGGATGAGCACTGCCTGTGTTTTAATGAAAACAGATTTCATGGCACTCTGTATTTCTGAAAGCAGTTGTGAAAGATTATACTGAAGGTCACTGTTAGCTGACACCACGAAATGTCCCTTAGGGCAAATGAACATTGGATGTAATGTTTGTGTGCAAACCAAGAATTCTGAGATCAAAACCAGCCTGAAAAATAGCTAATACTAGTATTTTTATCATCGAATATAGTTCATTTCATGTTTTAATGCATGCATATTTTGAAGAACAGCACAGGCACAAAAGCATTCCTGAGATGATGAAGCACAGAGCTCACAGAACTTAGCAATGAGATTGGTTCAGACGGCCAGAAATTCCCCACTGGACCCTGGCAGTTTGTGGGTACATTGGAAAGCCCTGAAGAAAATGTAGGAAGCCACTTGTCCCACACCCAGCAGGAATGATGAGCAACAGTGATGTGGAACAGAGGCCGTTGCTCTAATTTTTATGACTGCAAAATGATTCTGTTTTTTTCCCTCAGTATTAGTACTGTCTTTTCACGTGGTGTTATATTTTTAATTCATAATGTAAATTACACTCAGTAATGGAAGACCATATCCTTCATGGGTTTCCCTCCTTCCCCAGCCTACCTGGAATAAAAGCATTTGCCTTCTATGTAGAACACAATTCTTTTTGATGATAAATTGTATAATTTTCATCATTTAAGACCAGCAGTGAGAGGAGAGGAAAGGACTGGGGCAGAGTACTAAGGAACTGAGAATTTCAGGAGTGACACAAAAGAAAGCTCAGATTGCTGGAAGGGAAACGTGTGCCCAGATTGTCTCGAAGCAGTGCTGCTGTCGGTTCTCGTTCAGTTGTGTCTTCTGAAAATGAGACTGTTGTATTCATTGCGCTGTGCTAAACACTTGTCATTCTCCCAATGCCAGGAAACAGATGAAGCTTGAAGAAAGAGGAAGGAATTTGGAAGCGTACAAACAAGCTGAGAAGAGGTTCAGAGATCAGGGTGCTCACTGGCAGCAGGGGCTGGGGTTAGGGCTGAGCAGGAGCAAAGCCGGAGCACATCAACCTCACCTCGTGTTTTCTCGGGGGCTTTATGGCCCTGGCAAGAGAGAGATGTTCACTGACGAGTCCCAGGCCGAGCCGTGAACACAGCATGTTGTGTTGGAGCTGGGGTTTTTTTTTGAGACGTTCAGCAGCCACACTCTCTAGTCAAGAGTCCTGAGGTTTGTTGCTGCTCCACTTTCATCCTCATATCCAGCTTCCAGCCCTTTTCTTCTCTCTGTCCAGTGTGTCTTTTGTGTTCCTTTCTTGTCCTGTGTGCTCCCCATCCCATTCCCGTTCCCTACGGAGGGGGAGGGTGTGGAGACTGGGGGCTCCGACGTGGTTTGGGGCACCCCAAGGTCCCTGGGAAAGGGAGCCGGGCTGCGCTGGAGGAGCAGGTGAGTCGGGCATGGGGGGGGGGGGGGTGTGTGTCATGCTGGGTGCCAGAACATTGAGAGGGAGGGGTGGGTGTAGAATGCATGAAAAACAGAACCATAAAAAATACCTAAATATAGTCTAAAAGGAATGTTTAAATGCTTTTTATTTGGGTAGAGGCACGGTTTTTATAGCTAATATAAAAATAAAATATAAAGAATAGAAATAGATTGGTATACATGTAAAATATCATGAAATATAAGTAGCAAATATCTATGAAAAATCTAGTGTATAACAGAAATAATGCAAATATAAGAATATGTATAAATATAAAATAGAGCTATGAGAATGGTAATAAGAATGGGGTAAAACATCAGTGAGAAATGGAAAAAAACCACATGAAAAATGGTGGGAAAATCAGTGAGAAATGGAGAAAAATCAGTGAAAAACGGGGGGGGAATCTTTGAAAAATGGGGAAAAAAATCAGTGAGAAATGGGGGAAAAAAAATCCATGAAAAATGGGGGAATAAATCAGTGAGAAACGGGGAAAATTGGGGGAAAAAATAATTGAGAAATGGGGAAAAAATCAGTGAGAAATGGGGGAAAAAATCCGTGACGAATGGCGGGAAAAGTCATTAAGAAATGGGGGAAAAATCAGTGAGAAACAGGGAAAAAAATCAATGAGAAATGGGGGAAAATTTGGGACAAAATCAGCGAGAAATGGGGGAAAAATCCATGGAAAACAGGCAAACAATCCATGGGCAATGGCGGGAACAGAGCGAGCTGTTGTCGCTCGTGCTGTGGTGGCCGATGCTGTGGGGAAAAAATAAGTGAAAAATGGGGGCAATAATCAGTGATAAATGGGGAGAAAATCAGTGATTAATGGGCGGAAAAATGCATGAAAAATGGAAGGAAAAATTCAGAGAGAAATGGGGGCAAATATCAGTGATAAATGGGGAAAAAAATCAGTGATTAATGGGGGGAAAAATGCATGGAAAATGGGGGGAAAATTCAGAGAGAAATGGGGGCAAAAATCAGTGAGCAATGGGGGGGAAAATCGGGAAATATCCATGGAAAAATGGGGGGAAAAAATCAGTGAGAAATGGGGGAAAAAATCAGTGAGAAATGGGGGAAACATCATGGTGAAATGGGGAAAAAAAATCTTTGATAAATTGGGGAAACAAATCATTGAGAAATGGGGGAAAAAAATCAGTGAGAAATGGGGAAAATATGGGAAAAAATCCACGAAAATTGCGGGGAAAAAATGCATGAAAAATTGGGGAAAAATCAGTAAGAAATGGGGGAAAAAATCCATGAAAAATGGCGGGAAAAATCAGATCGGCGATCGATAGCTAATGCGTGCCTATGGATTAGATCGGCGATCGATTGATCACGACTACCGATCGATTATATCGGCGATCGATTGCTAATGCCTGCCGATCGATTAGATCGGCGATCGATTCATCACGACTACCGATCGATTATATCGGCGTTCGATTGCTAATGCCTGCCGATCGATTAGATCGGCGATCGATTGATCGCGCCTGCCGATCGATTAGATCGGCGTTCGATTGCTAATGCCTGCCGATCGATTACATCGGCGTTCGATTGCTAATGCCTGCCGATCGATTAGATCGGCGATCGATTGGTAATGCCTGCCGATCGATTAGATCGGCGATCGATTGATCGCGCCTGCCGATCGATTAGATCGGCGATCGATTGCTAATGCCTGCCGATCGATTAGATCAGCGATCGATTGATCGCGCCTGCCGATCGATTAGATCGGCGATCGATTGCTAATGCCTGCCGATCGATTAGATCGGCGATCGATTGATCACGACAACCGATCGATTATATCGGCGTTCGATTGCTAATGCCTGCCGATCGATTAGATCGGCGATCGATTGATCGCGCCTGCCGATCGATTAGATCGGCGTTCGATTGCTAATGCCTGCCGATCGATTATATCGGCGTTCGATTGCTAATGCCTGCCGATCGATTAGATCGGCGATCGATTGATCGCGCCTGCCAATCGATTAGATCGGCGATCGATTGCTAATGCCTGCCGATCGATTAGATCGGCGATCGATTGATCGCGCCTGCCGATCGATTAGATCGGCGATCGATTGCTAATGCCTGCCGATCGATTAGATCGGCGATCGATTGATCGCGCCTGCCGATCGATTAGATCGGCGATCGCTTTCCAATGCCTGCCGATCGATTGCTAATGCACACTATTTGCACACTCCTTGCACACCCTTTGCACTCATACAGAGGGAGGAGGTTTCTCAGTTCTGGTCGGGGTTTTTTGGGGCGTTCATTCCGGGGGATTTCCTCAAGGATTGGGACACTCCTTGATTCCATCCCTTGCCTGTCTCCCAAGCGCCACCCTGTGGGCAGAGCGCGGTACTGCGCGCCTGCCTCTCCCAAGATGGCGGCTCGGGTGTCGCTCCCCGACCTTCTAACTCTGGCTGCAAAAGGAGGGGGGCACAGCAAGGAGCCCGCTCGCTCTAGTGGGATGCCTGCGCACGACGCCGACACCGATCCCACGGGTGCGATTTTCGGCGGCGTTTCCAATCGTGCGGACATCTCCTTCAGCCCGCTTCGGCCCGGGGGAGAGGGGCGGGGCCGCCAGCGATGGTGCCGGCGCAGCCCGGGCAGGCTCGGGGCGGAGCCGGGGCTTGGCGAGGCGGGGCACGGAGGTCCCGGGGACGGGACCGGGCGGGGCCGGGGCGGTGCTTTAGGGGCGGTCCCCAGTGGTCCCGGGCGGCACCGGGGGCGGGGCCGGGTGATCCCGGAGCGGTACCGAGCTGTGCTGGGGACGGTGCTGCAGGGGCGGTGCCGGGCCCGCCTCAGGGTGATTGAATGCCCAGAAATCGCCTCCTCTGCCCCGTGCTCACACTGAGCTGCGGGCTGCAGCGTGCTGTCGGAGCTCCGCACACAGCACGGATTTGGGCTTCCCCTCCTCTCAAACCCTCTCCCCCTTCTTCCTCCTCCTCATCTTCCTCTTTGTCCTCTGTCACTGCTGAGGCTCTGGAAAGAACTGAAATTCTGCAGGGAGAGATGTCCTCTCGTGGCCCCAGGGACTGCCTCGGCACGGGCCACGAGCGCCTCCGGCCCCTGCCTTCTCCTGCTTGAAAAGATCACCTGGAGCCCGAGCTCGGGGGGGTGAAATCAGCTGAAATCCAGGTAACTCTGTCAAGTGCCCCCCAGGGACATCGGCGGGGCTGGGGGATGAGGGTTTGAAACAGCAAATTCTTTGGAATATACACCTGTCCCTGTGCCGATGCTGCTGAGCTTCCTGCCACAGTATATCCCCACTCCATGAGGCGCTGTGAGGTTATGGCAGTGGGAATTGAGCAGGGAATTCGGGGCTATGGGCATAATTCACGGGAGCTAGCAAAGCTGACAGCCAACCCCAAATCGGGGCACAGCACAGAGAACAATCTGTGTGCTGCCCTGTCAGCTCAAGCTCCTGGGCTGGGAAGTATTGGGAGTTAAATGTATGGAATTACACAAATCACAGCAACTGGCATCACCCAGAGGGACAATCCAAGGCCCAAACAATTCCTCCACAGTCCACTCTGGGAAAAACACCCTGTGCCTGCCAGGAGCTCTGACCCTGCTTTTCCTACCAGCTCCTGAGCAGTGTCAGGGCCACCACGACGCCTTTAAAATCCAGATAAACCCCAAATCCTACACAGTGAATAATCCAAAGAAAGTACTGAATTGTTGTCATTAAAAGCTCAAAACTCATTAAGAATTCTATGACAACAGTGTAATGGACTCCCAGGAACCTCATGAATGCTCTCGGTTTCATTTTTGTGTATTTTTACTCCCTCATTTGGCAGCTTGTAAAACTTATCCTGGAATTCAGAGGTCAAGCAGGATCGACTTTGGATTGACCTTCACCTCTGTTCCCACTTTGTGCAAACACAACTCGTGCCCAGGTGGGTGAACTCATCACCTCAGCTTTTCACTCCAGAGTATCCCCTCCTTATTTCCCTGTAGATGAACTCAGATCCACTCCTCACCTCCACTGGTCATCCAAGCGTCCATTCTGTTCCCCACAGGCCCTGGTGGCCCCAGGGAGCTCCCTTGGCCTTTCTCCTGCCCCTCTGCAGCCCGAGGTCGCTACACAAACAGTTCTTGTGTCCCCTCTAAATGACCCCGGGTTTTCTGCTCAATGAATGGCATGACCCGTGCCCACTGCTCATGATTCACCCAACCAAAATCAAGAGCAAATGTTGCTTGGGCTTTAAGAACTTGAAATAACTCTGAAGCAAAAGAAATCACCTTTTTCTTCTGGTTTTTATTTTTATTTTTTCATTTAAGATGCTGGACTTGCCTCTGTGGATGTGTGCTGAGCTCTCACTGCAGGGGACTGTCAGGCCTGAATGGCTGTGAGTTCGTGTTCTTCTCAGTAGGGAATCAGAAATTATTCTTAGACCATAGAATTGTTTTCTGAAACCTTTCCCCTTTCCTCTTTGTGCCTTTGAATTTTTCAGCTGTTCCCTGTTGTCACTTCCCCTGCCTGACTTCTGTGCAGCTCCTAGCTGGGAAAAACTGGGAAAACTTAGGGGGTACAGAGGTGGAATTTTTGGCTGGATTTTTCTAACATTTCTAATTTTGCTGAACTTATTTCCCCAGTGAGAAGAGCACGAACTCACAGCCATGCAGGCCTGACAGTCACTGCGGGAAATCTGACACAGTATTAATAAGTAACCTTTCCTGAGAGCAGTCACCACCCCAGTCCTCCAGCCTTGTCAAATGTTTGCAATGAATGGAGCCAAGTTCTAATCCTTAATCTAAATTTATGTCAGCTTTTGTTAGAAAGATACCGGACAGTAAATCATACAAGAGAATTTAAAAATTGCACAAAGAATAACAGGCCCAGACCAAACCCAACCACCCCCATCACCGCTCCACCCCAATTTTGGGAGAAACAGTGATACAGTTTATAAATACTCTCCTTCCACACTATTCAGTCCTTCACCGCACATCCCCAGAGAGGAGTCCCTCAGACCTTGCTCCCCTGAACACCAGGAGAGCTGGAGTTTCACCCAGATCCCACATTCCCATGGCAGTTAATCCCAGCAGGGAGGCAAAGAGGAACCCTGCATCCTCTGACATAGCCCACAGCACGGGCAGCACCAGGAGCCCTCCAGGCTCAGACCTCTGGTGCTGAAGCCTCTGGGCTTTGGCTGATCAAACACCACAGCTCTTGGCAAAGATGGCAGGAGAGTCGTGATTCTTCCTGTCCTGAAAGAGAGGAGGAAAAGAAAATTAAGTCGACTGCAGAAGGATTCCAGCTCTCAACTTCTGCTCTGATTCCTCACTCTGGGGTTTTATCCATGACAAGTGACACCAATTCAGAGTGCCCTTTTCCAGCATTTTTATTCCTAACTATTTCAGACATTAAAAGGATGCTCATTTCTCTTATTGTATTCTTTGCTTAATTTTATTAGAGGCATTTTCATCCCAGACCCCACTTGTCAGTTCTTCAATCCTTTAGCACTGGACTTGGCACAAAGGGATACCCGTGGTGCTGCATCACAAGAAATCCCAAAGAGAAACCCCTTCCAAACCTGACGGAGAAAGCTTTCAAGGCACTCCAGAACACAGACAGCTTTTCCTGCCTTGTCAGGCCACACCAATTCTGTCCCATCCACCTGAACTGTGCAGGTGAGGAAAAGGCTTTCCTTGCTCCTCGGGAATCACTGTCTGAGACCACAGATGTCCATCCTGGGCAGCACCTGGAAACAACGTGGGAAAGGCAAAATGAGAGTGTTTTCTATCAGAAAATTACTACTACTAATAAAAATAACAATCAGAACTTCTGGACAAATTTAGTAACATCACTTTGATATGAGAAATACAGGCCATGCCCATCCTTGTAGCCCAGGTGAAAACAGGAAGGAGAACTAGAGGAAAAGCAGAGTCCCTTATTTGATCTCTGGACACAAACTGAGGCCTTTTCCCTGTGAAACCAAACTCACCCTTCCAGGGTTCCTGAGATCAGCTACGAGGAGGCTTTTGGCACTCCAAGAGCAGCTGGGTCACAGCTGGATGCGGCTTGGGTCTGGGAGACACCGTGCTCCTTCTGGAATTATAGCACGCAAATGCCTGCTCCTGGCCCCAGGCCCGGAGATAAAATCTGTGGGGTTTTTCCCTGTGCAACATTGTTCACCCCTCCCAGGTTCCTGAGATCTGCACAGAGGAGGCTTTGGGCACCCCAAAGGCAGCCAGGGTTACAGGTGGGGGCAGCTTGGGGCTGGGAGAAATCCTCATCCATTTGGAATTTTATCAGGCAGAAACCTGGCTGGGTGCACAGGTCTCTGGACACGACCAGTGGCCCTTTCCCCTGTGAAACAAAACTCACCCTGCCAGGCTCCTGAGACCACTTAGGAGGAGGGGTTTGACTCTCCAAGAGCAGTCGCAACGAGAGATGCTCACACAGAAGGCCATGCAGAAGAGGAAACGAGCGCACCCGCAGCCCCCCAAGGCGCGCCCCAACGCCCCAGACCCGGCACCGCCAGCTCGGGCAGTCCCATAAAGCATCCCCCGCCTCCGCAGCGGCGGGACAGGCGGGGCCCGGGGTCCCGAGGAAACCGAGCGTGCCCGGAGGCGCGGCAGGACGGCAGCGCAGCGCCGCCTGGCGGCGGAGCAGGAGAGCAGCGCCGGGCCCCATGGCAGTATCGGTACCCGTGCGCCCCCTGCTGTCCGCGGCGATGCAGCGCCCGATGCCGAGTTCCACGCCCGTGTCGCCGAGGGAGAGGGGCACCGCTGGCTGGGGCCTCCCCGCCGACACGGACAGAAGCCGAAGCAGAAGCCCCGGTGCCATTGGCGGCCCCTACCCAGCGGGCCGGGCTCCGCCGGGCCCGCGGCCCCGCGCGGTATCGGGTCGGCCCGCTCCCGTCTTCGTCGCACCCGGCCCTGCTCCTGGCATGAAGCGCGTCACCGCCCCGCGCCGTCCCGCCCCCCGCGCGTCATCGCGTGCGTTCGGCGGCCCGCCCCGGGGGCGGTGCCGGGGGCGCTACCCGGGGCGGTGCCGGGGCAGTGCCGGGGGCGGCACCGGGGGCGGTGCCGGGGCGGTGCCGGGGGCGTTCCCGGTCGCCGTGCCGGGGTAGCCCGGGGAGCGGTTCCGGGAGCGGTTCGGGGGGCGGTGCCGATTGCAGTCCCGGTCACTGTCCCCAGTCCCCGTCCCCAGTCCTGGTCCCGGTCCCAGTCCCCGGTTCCTGTCCCCGATCCTGGTCCCAGTCCCAGTTCCCCGTCCCGGAACCCGATCACGGTCCTGGTCCCAGTCCCCAATCCCGGTCCCGGTCCCTGTCTCCAGTCCCCGTCCCCGATCCCGGTTCCGGTCCCTGTCCCAGGTCCCCGTCCGCGATCCCGGTCCCTGTCCCATTTCCCCGTCCCGGTCCCCGATCCCAGTCCCGGTCCACGTCCCCGATCCCGATTTTTCCCCCCCTTTCACACTGATTTTTCCCCCGATTTATCAATGATTTTTTTCCCCATTTTTTCCCATTTCTCACTGATATTTTCCCCCATTTTTCAGGGATTTTTTTCCCCATTTCTCACTGATTTTTTTCCCCATTCTTCATGGAGTTTTCCCCCCGTTTTTCACTGACTTTTCCCCATTTCTCACTGACTTTTTCCCCATTTTCCCCCATTTCTCACTGATATCTTCCCCCATTTTTCATGGATTTTTTCCAGATTTATCCCCATTTCCCACTGTTTTTTCCCCATTTTTCATGGACTTTTCCCCCCCGTTTCTTACTTATGTTTTTCCCCGATTTCTCATTGATTCCCCCCCCCCATTTCGCACTGATTTTTTACCCATTTTTCCCCATTTCTCACTGATTTCTTTCGCCATTTTTCATGGAATTTCCCCACCCATTTCTAACGGATTTTTTCCCCACTTTTCCCCATTTCTCACTGATTTTTCCCCCCATTCTTCAGGGATTTTTTTCCCCATTTCTCACTGATTTTTCCCCCCATTCTTCATGATTTACAGGATACTCTATCGTGAATGGAAAGCAATTAAAGGAAGGGGGGAGGTTACCAGCCACCTGGTCAGCTCAGACAGCAGAGCTGCACACGCTTGTGAGAGCCTGTGAATTATAGCAGGACAAGACATTAAATATATTTACTGATTCTAAATATGCATATGCGGTAATACATGCATTTGGAAAACTATGGGGAAAAAAAGAGGTTTATTAAGCTGCAGAAGAAAGAAGAAAAAAATTGGTTTACAAGGGATGGCAAGCAGTGGATACCAAAAGCTCTAGCCTTACAATTGTTAAAACAGCTTCATTAAAGGAGTCGTTCTGTGCCTTCTTTGGGGTGAGGAAAAAAGGCTGAGGGGGGCTCCGACGTGGTTTGGGGCACCCCAAGGTCCCTGGGAGAGGGAGCCGGGCTGCGCTGGAGGAGCAGGTGAGTCGGGCATGGGGGGGGGTCATGGTGGGTGCCAGAACATTGAGAGGGAGGGGTGGGTGTAGAATGCATGAAAAACAGAACCTTAAAAAATAGCTAAATATAGTCTAAAAGGAATGTTTTATTGGCTTGTGTTTGGATAGAGGTAGGGTTTTTTTATAGATACTGTAAATAGAAAAGATAAAGAATAAAAATATAGAAGCAAATATAAGAAACCAATATATAAATATATTACATTACATTATATTATGTTATGAAAATAGAAATATATAAATATATAAATACTCAGACTTTAAAAGGAATGTTTTATTGGTTTTTATTTGGTTAGAGGAGGGTTTTTTGAAAATAATATAGGCAAAAATATACAAATATGCAAAAATAGATACTGACATAAAATTATTATAACTATATATGCATATATATATGTAAGTATAAATATATAGAAATAAATATAAATATAAAATACATGTATGTAGTAGGTAATAGAAATAATTTATCGATTTTAATATGTTATATTAAATAGTATGTTATAATAGAATGTAAATAGCATCTAGTATATTAATATACTAGTAAAAACTACATTAAATAGTATATAAATATAGAATACACAATATAGACATATAAATCTACAGATATAAATATGAAAACTAAATAGAAAAATATATTCAAATAGAATTTAAAATAATCGAGTTTTTTGTTTCTATTTGGTTAGAGGCAGAGCTTTTAAAGAAATAATATTAAAAACTATGAACCTCCAAATATAGATGGATATAGATAAAATAGAAATAACATTAGTAATATAAATCTATGTATATAATGAATAATAAAATAATATTGTATATATGATAAATAGAATAGCAATTAAATTGAATATATGAAATATGTCTAGATTATGACTAGAAATTAAATATTAAAAAATAGATGATTTATATATATAAAAGGTTTTTTTTTTTCATTTGGTCAGAGGCAGGGCATTTTTAGTTTGGGTCGGGGTTTTTTTGGGGCGTTCATTGAGAGGATTTTATGACGGGTGGGGACTCTGGTGCTTGGAACTCTCTCCCTTCTCTGTCTGTCCCTGACAGGGCGGCAGTGCCGGGCTGAGTTGGGCGGCAGTGCTGCCGCCGTGTGGACACAGGCGGGTACTGCACCGTGCCCCTCTCAGGATGGCGGAAGGGCCCGCGGGCCGGGACCCAGCCGTGCGGCAGCGCTCAAGATGGCGGCCTCTCTAGGACCCCGGCGGATAGGCGTTTACATAAAACGCCTGTCCGCGCTCGCCGGCGCCCTCACGCCCGCGGCACCGCGGACCGCGCGGCCGTTGTCGGCACGCTCTGACACGTCCGGGAAAATTGTCGGCGAGCGGATCGGCGTCGGCGATGTAATCAGGCATCTTATGCCTACACACAGGGGTCCTGATTTTTTCCCGCCCTTTCTGCCGCCATTTTTGGCAGGTCAGCCGGAGTGCCTCCCGAGCCGCCATTTTGAGAGTGCGGACACACTCAAGATGGCGGCCTCTCTAGGACCCCGGCGGATAGGCGTTTACATAAAACGCCTGTCCGCGCCCGCCGGCGCCCTCACGCCCGCGGCACCGGGGACCACGCGGCCGTTGTCGGCACGCTCTGACACATCCGGGAAAATTGTCGGCGAGCGGATCGGCGTCGGCGATTTAATCAGGCATCTTATGCCTACACACCGGGGTCCTGATTTTTTCCCGCCCTTTCTGCCGCCATTTTTGGCAGGTCAGGCGGGGTGCCGCCCGAGGCGCCATTTTGAGAGTCCCGACACACTCAAGATGGCGGCCTCTCTAGGACCCCGGCGGATAGGCGTTTACATAAAACGCCTGTCCGCGCTCGCCGGCGCCCTCACGCCCGCGGCACCGGGGACCGCGCGGCCGTTGTCGGCACGCTCTGAAACATTCGGGAAAATTGTTGGCGAGCGGATCGGCGTCGGCGATGTAATCAGGCATCTTATGCCTACACACCGGGGTCCTGATTTTTTCCCGCCCTTTCTGCCGCCATTTTTGGCAGGTCAGCCGGGGTGCCGCCCGAGGCGCCATTTTGAGAGTCCCGACACGCTCAAGATGGCGGCCTCTCTAGGACCCCGGCGGATAGGCGTTTACATAAAACGCCTGCCCGCGTTCGCCGGCATAAAAATAAATATGCATAAATATAAACATAGACATAAACATGCACAAACGTTAACCTGCATAGATATAAACATAAACATAAACATAAACATAAACATAAACATAAACATGCAAAACAATAATAATAAATATAAACATAAATAGAAATAGAAATACAAACATTAATAAAATCAGTGAGAAAGGGGGTAAAATCAGTGAGAAATGGGGGGGAAAAACCATGAAAAATGATGGAAAAATCAGAGAGAAATGGGGGAAAAATCGGTGAGGAATGGGGAAAAAGATCAACGAAAAATTGGGAAAAATCAGTCAGAAGTGGGGGATAAAAATCAGTGAGAAATGGGGGGAAAAGTCGGTGGGAAATGGGGAAAAAATCAGTGATTAATGGGCGGGAAAATGCATGAAAAATGGGGGGAATAATTCAGAGAGAAATGGGGGCAAATATCAGTGAGAAATGGGGGGGAAAATCAGGAAATATCCATGAAAATTGGGGGAAACATCCATGAAAAATGGCGGAAAAAATCAATGAAAAATGGCGGAAAAAATCAGTGAGAAATGGGGAAAAATGGGGAAAAAAATCAGTGAGAAATGGGGAAAAATGGGGGAAAAATCCACGAAAAATGGGTGGAAAAATCCATGAAAAATCAACGGAAAAATCAGTGAGAAATGGGGAAAACATCATGGTGAAATGGGGCAAAAATCAGAGAGAAATGGGGAAAAATCATTGAAAAATGGGGGATAAAAATCAGTGAGAAATGGGGGGAAAATGGGGAAAAACATCAGTGAGAAATGGGGAAAAAAAATCTTTGATAAATTGGGGCAAAAATCATTGAGAAATGGGGAAAATAATCAGTGAGAAATGGGGAAAATTTGGGAAAAATCCAGGAAAATTGCGGGGAAAAATGCTTGAGAAATTGGGAAAAAAATCCGAGAGAAAATCCCCGGGAATCCCCGGGAAAAACCCCCCGGAATCCCCGAGAAAATCCCCCGGAATTCCCCGGGAAAATCCCCCCGGAATCCCCTGGAAAATCCCCCTGAATTCCCCGAGAAACTCATCCCGGAATCACCGTGATAATCCGTCCGCTATCCCCGAGAAAATCCCCCAGGAATCCCCCAGAAAATCTCCCCGAAATCCCCGGGATAATCTCCCCGGAATCCCCGAGAAAATCCGCCCCGAATCCCCTGGAAGATTCCCCCGGAATCCCCGAGAAAATCCCTCGGAATTCCCCGGGAAAATCAACCCGGAATCCCCGAGAAAATCCCCCGGAATCCCCGGGAAAATCCCCCAGGAAAATCCCCGGGATAATCACCCCGGAATCCCCTGGAAAATCCCCTAGGAATCCCCGAGAAAATCCCCCGGAATTCGCCGGGAAAATCCCCCCGGAATCCCCCAGAAAATCCCCCCGGAATACTCTGCAATATCCCCCCGGAATCCCCTGGATAATCCCCCCGGAATCCCCAGGAAAATGCCCCGGGAATACGTGAGAAAATCTCCCCGGAATCCCCGAGAAAATCCCCCCGGAATCCCGTGGAAAATCCCCCCTGAATCCCCGAGAAAATCCCCCCGGAATCCCCGAGAAAATCCCCCCGGATTCCCCTGAAAATCCCTCGGAATTCCCCGGGAAAATCCTCCCGGAATCCAAGAGAAAATCCGCCCGGAATCCCCGGGAAAATCCTCCAGAAATCCCCGAGAAAATCCCCCGGAGTCCCCGGGAAAATCAACCCGGAATCGCCGGGAAAATCCCCCCAGAATCCCCGAGAAAATTCCCCGGAATTCCCCTAGAAAATCCCCCCGGACTCCCCGAGAAATTTCCCCCGGAATCCCCGGGAAAATAGCCCCCGGAATCCGCGAGAAAATCCCCCCGGAATCCACGCGAAAATTCGCCCGTAATACTCGGGAAAATATGCCCGGAATCCCCTGGAAAAACCCCCCGGAATCCCCTGGATAATCCCCCCGGAATCCCCGATAAAATCCCCCTGGAATCTCCAGGAAAATGCCCCGGGAATACGCGAGAAAATCTCCCCGGAATCCCCGAGAAAATCCCCCCGGAATCCCCTGGAAAAACCCCCCTGAATCCCCGAGAAAATCCCTCGGAATCCCCGGGCAAATCTCCCCGGACTCCCCGAGAAAATCCTCCCGGAATTCCCCGGGAAAATCCCCCCGGAATCCCCGAGAAAATCCCCCCGCAATCGCCGAGAAAATCCCCCCGGAATCGCCGGAATAATCCCCTGGAATTCCCCGGGAAAATCATCCCGGAATCCCCGAGAATATCCCCCCGGTATCGCCGAGAAAACCCCCCCGGAATTCCTCGTAAAATCCCCCCGGAATCCCCGGGAAAATCCCTCCGGACTCCCCGAAAAAATCCCCCGGAATACTCGGGAAAATCCCCCGGGAATCCCCGAGAAAATCCCCCGGAATTTCCCGGGAAAATCACCCCGGAATCCCCGAGAAAATTCTCCCGAAATACTCGGCAAAATCCCCCAAGAATCCACGGAAAATTCCCCGGAATCCAGGAGAAAATACCCCGGAATCCCCATGAAAATCCCCCCGGAATCTCCGAGAAAATCCCCCGGAATCCCCGCGAATATCCCCCCGGAATCCCCGGGAAAATCCCCATGAATTCCCCGGGAAAATAATCTCGGAATCCCCGAGAAAATCTCCCCGGAATCACCGAGAACATCCCCCGGAATTGCCCGAGAAAATCATCCCGTAATCCCCGAGGAAATCCCCCCGGAACACTCGGGAAAATCCCCCCGGAATTCCTCGTCAAATCACCCCGGATACCCCGGGAAAATCCCTCCGGACTCCCCGAAAAATTCCCCCCGGAATACTCGGGAAAATCCCCCCGGAATCCCCGAGAAAATCCACCCGGAATCCCCTGGAAAATCCACCGGGAATTCCCCGGGAAATTCCTCGCTGAAACCCCTGGAAAATCCCCCCGGAATCCCGGAGAAAATCCCCCCGGAATTCCCCGGGAATATCCCCTCGGAATCCCCGGGAAAATCCCCCCGGACTCCCCGAAAAAATCCCCCCGGAATACTCGGGAAAATCCCCCCGGAATACTCGGGAAAATCCTCCCGGAATTCCCGAGAAAATCCCCCGGAATTCCCTGAGAAAATCGCCCCGGAATCCCAGTGAAAATCCCCCCGGAATCCCCGGGAAAATCCCCCCGGAATCCCCGTGAAAATCCCCCAGGAATCCCCTGGAAAATCCCCCAGGTATCCCCGATAAAATCCCCCTGGAATCCCCTGGAAAATCCCCCTGGAATCGCGGGGAAAAAGCCCCCCGCATTTCCCGGGAAAAATCCCCCCGGAATCCCCGATAAAATCTCCCCGGAATCCCTGAGAAAATCCCCCCGGAATCCGCGAGAAAATATGCCCAGAATCCCCGATAAAATCCCCCCGGAATCCTCGGGAATATCCCCCAGGAATCCCCGATAAAATCCCCCCGGAATCCCCCAGAAATTCCCCCCGGAATCCCCGACAAAATCCCCCCGGAATTCCCGACAAAATCCTCCCGGAATCCCCAGAAAATCCCCCCGGAATCCCCGGAAAATCCCCGCGGAATTCCGGTCCATTTCTGTAGGAGAATAGTTTGTAAGGATAGTGCAGAAGGCACTAGTTGCCAACGAGTTACAGCTGTACTGATTAGCAAGGAGTGGAAACAGCCTTGCCTGCCCAGTGAGGCTGGTTGTTATAAAAGCGTGGGTCAGCTGGCTGCCAGTTTCACTAAGCACAGCTCCAGCTGGAGGTGCAGAGCCTGCTGCAGTGTGGGCTGGAGCCTGCTGGCTGTGCTGCGAGGAGGAAGGGACACGTGGCCGTGCAAGGGATGGACAAGGTGAGAGGATGCTGTGTGTGGGACAGACAGGCTCAGGTGGCTGGGGAAGGGACAGGCTGGGGTTTAGCCAGTCGTACAGAGGAGAGCAGGAGTCGGTGCTGTGTGGAGCTGCCTGTGAGAAAAGGAGTCAGAGTTGCCTCAAAGAAATCTGTGGAGAGAAGGCGTGAAAAGTGTGTAATGAAAGACTAATGTTGGTGCCTGTCATGTCTGTCTTGATATAATTGCTACACGTTTTCTCGGAATGCTTGAATTTAGACATAAAATGAAAACTTTATTGTAAGAAAGGAATGCATTTCTCACCAAAGTGGTGTAGGGTGGGGGATCACAACTCCCAGATGGCCTGGAAGCGGAACGGCCACAGGGGTTACTGTAACTGGGCCTCCAGTACCAAAGCCCCAGTGGGTTTAAAGGCTAGAGCTGGGCTGGGATTAGCACGGGCTATGCAGCTGGGCTCATGCACAGGTCTGTCAGCACTCCTACCCGAGGACAGTCCCTCACCTAGGGAGAGGTTCTAGGCCTGGAGATGAGGCTGAGTTTGGGAAGGGTGATGAGGACATGGTTAGGGAGGGATGTAAATGCATATCAAAAGACTTAATTTTGAGGGGTGGCAAGCATTAGCTATAAAACAGTAAGTATTTACAGCTAAAGGCTGGAGGTGGGGGCTGTCTGAGGAGGACAGGACTGTTTAAGGCTGAAGTTGGAAGAGAAACCTTGGTGAAGCTTTTGCGTTAGAAACGGCCTCACCTGCCAAATCAGATTTTTGTCTTCAGGATTGCATGAGTGAGGATGCCACAGCCAAGGAAAAGGTTCAGGTTTGGGAGGCAAAGGCGAGTTAGGCAGGGCTGCAGGGCTGGGGCTTGGCTGTTTCCATACTGCTCAGGGCAGCAAAGGGTAGCTGGCTCACTGGGCCTTGGATCTAGAACTCTTTCTGGAACAAGGTGGAGAGCTGAGGTTCATGCAAGGAAGGGGCCAGGAATTCTTTATCTGACTGGAAAATGCCAGAGGGGCAGTGTGTGACTCGGATAGGATGATATGTTCGTCTGGCGAGAGTCACAAAAGAATATTTTGGTTTACTGATAACTGGGCAGCTCAGAAGTTACTACTTGACTTAGTTGCTGCTCCCATCTGTTGCACACATAAACAGAGCAAAGCAGACGAATTCTCTCGGAGCCTGAGGTCTTTGACTGGCCCTCCAAAAATGCTGCCCGCTAAAAAACAGACGTGGGGGAGGAAAGTTGTCAGATACAATAGAGCAAGAAAAGGACACGGGCTTCAAAGTGCCCTCCAGCAGACCATGGAAGTGACGTGTCTGGAAGTGAAACCAGCAGTCTGCTTCCCCAGCCTCCTGGAAGCCTCTAACAGCTACACAGGCAGTGAGGGGAGAGAACAATTCAACCTAAAAATAATTTTCAGTAGCGTTCTGCACTGCTGTTAAAAATACTGCAACCAGGGAATGTGGTGTGGTGATAACTATTAGGCCTGTAAGTCTGGTAACTGGGGCTTTTAGCTCAAACATCTCGGTATGGCTACTTTGAGCCTTGTAAAAACTGCGTTAAGTCCAATTTCTTGGGTAGTTCTACTAGCTCTAGCCTTGCTTTTCATCCCCTCAGTAACAAAGCAACTCCCTCTCGAGAATGTTATTTACTTTCCATATGATGTGCCTACCAATTTCTGGAATTGCAAATGTCTTTGGATACATGCGTAAATTTAAGTTTCAAGAAAGCTGTCAAGCTAAAACAAAGGCTTGCCATAATGCAGAAGAAAATGTTTTATGGAAGAACTGAGAGGTCCCTACCTGGGCATAGAATTTGCTATACGAAGGTGTGTTCCAAACGGATCTGCCATCTAAACAAGCAGAAAAATAGTTGGAATGTAGTGAGTTCAATTTAACTATTGCTAGAAATAGGAATTATTAGCAGAGCTTGGAGCATGATATCACTAGCAGCAGTAAGACGCTTTTAGCTTGCTTCTCATCAATTACTTGTAAAAAGCATTTGTACCTAGTGTGTAGCAATTAATATTTCCCCATTTTCTTCCCCCCCCGCCCCCCAGTCTCAGGTACTCCTTTTATTTTACCCTTTTCTGTCTTGTAACATCACCTTCCTTTATTTTATTCTATCTTCTGTTCTCAGAACATCGCAGCATCCTCTGTCAATGTGAAAGCATTTGTTCATCCTGTCTTGGAATGGCTGTCAATGTTGCCCTCTTCTGGATCACTTTTTTTTTTTTTTTTTTTTTTTTTTTTTTTTTTTTTTTGACAATATGTTGCTAAATGTCAGGAAAATTAATCCACAAACACCAGCGGTTTATGTCCAAAAAGGAAACAGAGGAGTCCTTTTTGCTTTATTCGAATAAAGGGAGAGGCCATGGGACATTCCCCTGGGATCTCTCAAATTTTTGGAGGACGCAGCCTCCTTTTTATCCTATTTTCCCGGCCGCATTTCCCTCTCTCTTTTCCCATTGGCTGAGGTACTTGAGAGGCACAGACTTCCCGGAACGCCTGATACCTGAAATTCCCCTCTAATGTATAACCCTCCCTTTTAATTTTTAATTCTTATAGAATTCATAGTTTCCCCCTGTTGCTTCTTTCATCTTTCGATATCCAATTTCATTTATCAGCAGCCCTGCAGTTTGTTTGTAAAGGCAACTATCTCTTTCCATTCATCAATCAGTGGAATCCATCCCATTGTTTCTTTTATCTCTCAGTGCTAGCCTTATCTACAGGCTGATCCACAGCTCATTTGTAAAGACAAATTCAACATTCCTCTCAGCTAATAAATGAGAAGTTAGCTGAAAAAAGTAAAAACTGGATTTTTTTTCCGGTGTGTGTCGGACAATACAGTGGAGAGAATTTGCGGGAGGATGATCGAGGATATCCTATTATAATATCGTTCTCGGACATTTTACTATTTTAGATCATCAGTTGTATTCTGAAAGAAATCTATTTTAATGATATGTGTACGTTTGCACGAAGTTATAGTTAAATATAGCTTGCGGCTGGGCTCTTTAATGAATAGGGGTATTTTTGGTTTTAATTCAATATTTTATGCTTGTGGTGTGTAGTGTGCTGATTTATTTTTTAATGTTATTTACTACGTGCGCTTTTGTTTTTGAGTGAAGGTAACTTTCTGGATGGCTTTGTATTTGAGGCAGAATGAATTGAAGTAGGTTTTTAAAACTGATTTTTCATATGTACGATGGGGAGTTTAGTAGGGGCAGCTCTGATGGTGGGGGCTTGGTTGTTAATTTTATCAGACGGCTTTTGTTAGATACAGCTTTTAATTCTGGAAAGTTTTTTTTTCTAATGTCGTGCTTTGAAGGTGGTTTTCGAGGATGTATGGTATAGCTTTATTTTGTTTGTAGATGGTGTATGCTAAGGGCTATGGTCTATTTATCTAATGCCATGTTTTTTCATTCAGGTGTTGATAAGGGAGTTCTTGAATGGCGTTTTGTGTTGTTTTTGTTTTTGGTGGGGCGTTGTTTTTAAAGGATACCTTGATAAGGTTTGCCGATGGCGTTCTAGCCTGTAGCATAAGGCATAGGGTAGTTTTTGAATTATTTTGTGGTGGCTTTGATTCTTGCCAGTATGTAGTGTTTGTTTGAGGTAATGCTGTGTAGCTAATTTCTGTTTTCTTATTAATATTAGAATTGGAGTGTTGTAGTATATGGGCTGTTATTATATCCTAGGGGTTCTATTTATTTGGTTTGATTGTTTTCTAGTTATGGATAATTTTTCTCAAAAAACCATTTTCAGGATTTCAGGCGTGACACAAAAGAACGCTCAGATTGCTGGAAGGGAAACGTGTGCCCAGATTGTCTCGAAGCAGTGCTGCTGTCGGTTCTCGTTCAGTTGTGTCTTCTGAAAATGAGACTGTTGTATTCATTGCGCTGTGCTAAACACTTGTCATTCTCCCAATGCCAGGAAACAGATGAAGCTTGAAGAAAGAGGAAGGAATTTGGAAGCGTACAAACAAGCTGAGAAGAGGTTCAGAGATCAGGGTGCTCACTGGCAGCAGGGGCTGGGGTTAGGGCTGAGCAGGAGCAAAGCCGGAGCACATCAACCTCACCTCGTGTTTTCTCGGGGGCTTTATGGCCCTGGCAAGAGAGAGATGTTCACTGACGAGTCCCAGGCCGAGCCGTGAACACAGCATGTTGTGTTGGAGCTGGGGGTTTTTTTTGAGACGTTCAGCAGCCACACTCTCTAGTCAAGAGTCCTGAGGTTTGTTGCTGCTCCACTTTCATCCTCATATCCAGCTTCCAGCCCTTTTCTTCTCTCTGTCCAGTGTGTCTTTTGTGTTCCTTTCTTGTCCTGTGTGCTCCCCATCCCATTCCCGTTCCCTACGGAGGGGGAGGGTGTGGAGACTGGGGGCTCCGACGTGGTTTGGGGCACCCCAAGGTCCCTGGGAAAGGGAGCCGGGCTGCGCTGGAGGAGCAGGTGAGTCGGGCATGGGGGGGGGGGGGGGTGTGTGTCATGCTGGGTGCCAGAACATTGAGAGGGAGGGGTGGGTGTAGAATGCATGAAAAACAGAACCATAAAAAATACCTAAATATAGTCTAAAAGGAATGTTTAAATGCTTTTTATTTGGGTAGAGGCACGGTTTTTATAGCTAATATAAAAATAAAATATAAAGAATAGAAATAGATTGGTATACATGTAAAATATAATGAAATATAAGTAGCAAATATCTATGAAAAATCTAGTGTATAACAGAAATAATGCAAATATAAGAATATGTATAAATATAAAATAGAGCTATGAGAATGGTAATAAGAATGGGGTAAAACATCAGTGAGAAATGGAAAAAAACCACATGAAAAATGGTGGGAAAATCAGTGAGAAATGGAGAAAAATCAGTGAAAAACGGGGGGGGAATCTTTGAAAAATGGGGAAAAAAATCAGTGAGAAATGGGGGAAAAAAAATCCATGAAAAATGGGGGAATAAATCAGTGAGAAACGGGGAAAAGTGGGGGAAAAAATAATTGAGAAATGGGGGAAAAAATCCGTGACGAATGGCGGGAAAAGTCATTAAGAAATGGGGGAAAAATCAGTGGTAAATGGGGGAAAAGTCGATGAAAAATGGGGGAATATTCAGTGAGAAATGGGGGGGGGGAAATCAGTGAGAAATGGGGAAAAAATCCATGGAAAACAGGCAAACAATCCATGGGCAATGGCGGGAACAGAGCGAGCTGTTGTTGCTCGTGCTGTGGTGGCCGATGCTGTAGGGAAAAAATAAGTGAAAAATGGGGGCAATAATCAGTGATAAATGGGGAGAAAATCAGTGATTAATGGGCGGAAAAATGCATGAAAAATGGAAGGAAAAATTCAGAGAGAAATGGGGGCAAATATCAGTGATAAATGGGGAAAAAAAAATCAGTGATTAATGGGGGGAAAAATGCATGGAAAATGGGGGGAAAATTCAGAGAGAAATGGGGGCAAAAATCAGTGAGCAATGGGGGGGAAAATCGGGAAATATCCATGGAAAAATGGGGGGAAAAATCAGTGAGAAATGGGGGAAAAAATCAGTGAGAAATGGGGGAAACATCATGGTGAAATGGGGAAAAAAAATCTTTGATAAATTGGGGAAACAAATCATTGAGAAATGGGGGAAAAAAATCAGTGAGAAATGGGGAAAATATGGGAAAAAATCCACGAAAATTGCGGGGAAAAATGCATGAAAAATTGGGGAAAAATCAGTAAGAAATGGGGGAAAAAATCCATGAAAAATGGCGGGAAAAATCAGATCGGCGATCGATAGCTAATGCGTGCCGATCGATTAGATCGGCGATCGATTGATCACGACTACCGATCGATTATATCGGCGATCGATTGCTAATGCCTGCAGATCGATTATATCGGCGTTCGATTGCTAATGCCTGCCGATCGATTAGATCGGCGATCGATTGCTAATGCCTGCCGATCGATTAGATCGGCGATCGATTGCTAATGCCTGCCGATCGATTAGATCGGCGATCGATTGATCGCGCCTGCCGATCGATCAAATCGGCGATCGATTGCTAATGCCTGCCGATCGATTAGCTCGGCGATCGATTGATCGCGCCTGCCGATCGATTAGATCGGCGATCGATTGATCGCGCCTGCCGATCGATTGCTAATGCACACTATTTGCACACTCCTTGCACACCCTTTGCACTCATACAGAGGCAGGAGGTTTGTCAGTTCTGGTCGGGGTTTTTTGGGGCGTTCATTCAGGGGGATTTCCTCAAGGATTGGGACACTCCTTGATTCCATCCCTTGCCTGTCTCCCAAGCGCCACCCTGTGGGCAGAGCGCGGTACTGCGCGCGTGCCTCTCCCAAGATGGCGGCTCGGGTGTCGCTCCCCGACCTTCTAACTCTGGCTGCAAAAGGAGGGGGGCACAGCAAGGAGCCCGCTCGCTCTAGTGGGATGCCTGCGCACGACGCCGACACCGATCCCACGGGTGCGATTTTCGGCGGCGTTTCCAATCGTGCGGACATCTCCTTCAGCCCGCTTCGGCCCGGGGGAGAGGGGCGGGGCCGCCAGCGATGGTCCCGGCGCAGCCCGGGCAGGCTCGGGGCGGAGCCGGGGCTTGGCGAGGCGGGGCACGGAGGTCCCGGGGACGGGACCGGGCGGGGCCGGGGCGGTGCTTTAGGGGCGGTCCCCAGTGGTCCCGGGCGGCACCGGGGGCGGGGCCGGGTGATCCCGGAGCGGTACCGAGCTGTGCTGGGGACGGTGCTGCAGGGGCGGTGCCGGGCCCGCCTCAGGGTGATTGAATGCCCAGAAATCGCCTCCTCTGCCCCGTGCTCACACTGAGCTGCGGGCTGCAGCGTGCTGTCGGAGCTCCGCACACAGCACGGATTTGGGCTTCCCCTCCTCTCAAACCCTCTCCCCCTTCTTCCTCCTCCTCATCTTCCTCTTTGTCCTCTGTCACTGCTGAGGCTCTGGAAAGAACTGAAATTCTGCAGGGAGAGATGTCCTCTCGTGGCCCCAGGGACTGCCTCGGCACGGGCCACGAGCGCCTCCGGCCCCTGCCTTCTCCTGCTTGAAAAGATCACCTGGAGCCCGAGCTCGGGGGGGTGAAATCAGCTGAAATCCAGGTAACTCTGTCAAGTGCCCCCCAGGGACATCGGCGGGGCTGGGGGATGAGGGTTTGAAACAGCAAATTCTTTGGAATATACACCTGTCCCTGTGCCGATGCTGCTGAGCTTCCTGCCACAGTATATCCCCACTCCATGAGGCGCTGTGAGGTTATGGCAGTGGGAATTGAGCAGGGAATTCGGGGCTATGGGCATAATTCACGGGAGCTAGCAAAGCTGACAGCCAACCCCAAATCGGGGCACAGCACAGAGAACAATCTGTGTGCTGCCCTGTCAGCTCAAGCTCCTGGGCTGGGAAGTATTGGGAGTTAAATGTATGGAATTACACAAATCACAGCAACTGGCATCACCCAGAGGGACAATCCAAGGCCCAAACAATTCCTCCACAGTCCACTCTGGGAAAAACACCCTGTGCCTGCCAGGAGCTCTGACCCTGCTTTTCCTACCAGCTCCTGAGCAGTGTCAGGGCCACCACGACGCCTTTAAAATCCAGATAAACCCCAAATCCTACACAGTGAATAATCCAAAGAAAGTACTGAATTGTTGTCATTAAAAGCTCAAAACTCATTAAGAATTCTATGACAACAGTGTAATGGACTCCCAGGAACCTCATGAATGCTCTCGGTTTAATTTTTGTGTATTTTTACTCCCTCATTTGGCAGCTTGTAAAACTTATCCTGGAATTCAGAGGTCAAGCAGGATCGACTTTGGATTGACCTTCACCTCTGTTCCCACTTTGTGCAAACACAACTCGTGCCCAGGTGGGTGAACTCATCACCTCAGCTTTTCACTCCAGAGTATCCCCTCCTTATTTCCCTGTAGATGAACTCAGATCCACTCCTCACCTCCACTGGTCATCCAAGCGTCCATTCTGTTCCCCACAGGCCCTGGTGGCCCCAGGGAGCTCCCTTGGCCTTTCTCCTGCCCCTCTGCAGCCCGAGGTCGCTACACAAACAGTTCTTGTGTCCCCTCTAAATGACCCCGGGTTTTCTGCTCAATGAATGGCATGACCCGTGCCCACTGCTCATGATTCACCCAACCAAAATCAAGAGCAAATGTTGCTTGGGCTTTAAGAACTTGAAATAACTCTGAAGCAAAAGAAATCACCTTTTTCTTCTGGTTTTTATTTTTATTTTTTCATTTAAGATGCTGGACTTGCCTCTGTGGATGTGTGCTGAGCTCTCACTGCAGGGGACTGTCAGGCCTGAATGGCTGTGAGTTCGTGTTCTTCTCAGTAGGGAATCAGAAATTATTCTTAGACCATAGAATTGTTTTCTGAAACCTTTCCCCTTTCCTCTTTGTGCCTTTGAATTTTTCAGCTGTTCCCTGTTGTCACTTCCTCTGCCTGACTTCTGTGCAGCTCCTAGCTGGGAAAAACTGGGAAAACTTAGGGGGTACAGAGGTGGAATTTTTGGCTGGATTTTTCTAACATTTCTAATTTTGCTGAACTTATTTCCCCAGTGAGAAGAGCACGAACTCACAGCCATGCAGGCCTGACAGTCACTGCGGGAAATCTGACACAGTATTAATAAGTAACCTTTCCTGAGAGCAGTCACCACCCCAGTCCTCCAGCCTTGTCAAATGTTTGCAATGAATGGAGCCAAGTTCTAATCCTTAATCTAAATTTATGTCAGCTTTTGTTAGAAAGATACCGGACAGTAAATCATACAAGAGAATTTAAAAATTGCACAAAGAATAACCGGCCCAGACCAAACCCAACCGCCCCCATCAGTGCTCCACCCCAATTTTGGGAGAAACAGTGATACAGTTTATAAATACTCTCCTTCCACACTATTCAGTCCTTCACCGCACATCCCCAGAGAGGAGTCCCTCAGACCTTGCTCCCCTGAACACCAGGAGAGCTGGAGTTTCACCCAGATCCCACATTCCCATGGCAGTTAATCCCAGCAGGGAGGCAAAGAGGAACCCTGCATCCTCTGACATAGCCCACAGCACGGGCAGCACCAGGAGCCCTCCAGGCTCAGACCTCTGGTGCTGAAGCCTCTGGGCTTTGGCTGATCAAACACCACAGCTCTTGGCAAAGATGGCAGGAGAGTCGTGATTCTTCCTGTCCTGAAAGAGAGGAGGAAAAGAAAATTAAGTCGACTGCAGAAGGATTCCAGCTCTCAACTTCTGCTCTGATTCCTCACTCTGGGGTTTTATCCATGACAAGTGACACCAATTCAGAGTGCCCTTTTCCAGCATTTTTATTCCTAACTATTTCAGACATTAAAAGGATGCTCATTTCTCTTATTGTATTCTTTGCTTAATTTTATTAGAGGCATTTTCATCCCAGACCCCACTTGTCAGTTCTTCAATCCTTTAGCACTGGACTTGGCACAAAGGGATACCCATGGTGCTGCATCACAAGAAATCCCAAAGAGAAACCCCTTCCAAACCTGACGGAGAAAGCTTTCAAGGCACTCCAGAACACAGACAGCTTTTCCTGCCTTGTCAGGCCACACCAATTCTGTCCCATCCACCTGAACTGTGCAGGTGAGGAAAAGGCTTTCCTTGCTCCTCGGGAATCACTGTCTGAGACCACAGATGTCCATCCTGGGCAGCACCTGGAAACAACGTGGGAAAGGCAAAATGAGAGTGTTTTCTATCAGAAAATTACTACTACTAATAAAAATAACAATCAGAACTTCTGGACAAATTTAGTAACATCACTTTGATATGAGAAATACAGGCCATGCCCATCCTTGTAGCCCAGGTGAAAACAGGAAGGAGAACTAGAGGAAAAGCAGAGTCCCTTATTTGATCTCTGGACACAAACTGAGGCCTTTTCCCTGTGAAACCAAACTCACCCTTCCAGGGTTCCTGAGATCAGCTACGAGGAGGCTTTTGGCACTCCAAGAGCAGCTGGGTCACAGCTGGATGCGGCTTGGGTCTGGGAGACACCGTGCTCCTTCTGGAATTATAGCACGCAAATGCCTGCTCCTGGCCCCAGGCCCGGAGATAAAATCTGTGGGGTTTTTCCCTGTGCAACATTGTTCACCCCTCCCAGGTTCCTGAGATCTGCACAGAGGAGGCTTTGGGCACCCCAAAGGCAGCCAGGGTTACAGGTGGGGGCAGCTTGGGGCTGGGAGAAATCCTCATCCATTTGGAATTTTATCAGGCAGAAACCTGGCTGGGTGCACAGGTCTCTGGACACGACCAGTGGCCCTTTCCCCTGTGAAACAAAACTCACCCTGCCAGGCTCCTGAGACCACTTAGGAGGAGGGGTTTGACTCTCCAAGAGCAGTCGCAACGAGAGATGCTCACACAGAAGGCCATGCAGAAGAGGAAACGAGCGCACCCGCAGCCCCCCAAGGCGCGCCCCAACGCCCCAGACCCGGCACCGCCAGCTCGGGCAGTCCCATAAAGCATCCCCCGCCTCCGCAGCGGCGGGACAGGCGGGGCCCGGGGTCCCGAGGAAACCGAGCGTGCCCGGAGGCGCGGCAGGACGGCAGCGCAGCGCCGCCTGGCGGCGGAGCAGGAGAGCAGCGCCGGGCCCCATGGCAGTATCGGTACCCGTGCGCCCCCTGCTGTCCGCGGCGATGCAGCGCCCGATGCCGAGTTCCACGCCCGTGTCGCCGAGGGAGAGGGGCACCGCTGGCTGGGGCCTCCCCGCCGACACGGACAGAAGCCGAAGCAGAAGCCCCGGTGCCATTGGCGGCCCCTACCCAGCGGGCCGGGCTCCGCCGGGCCCGCGGCCCCGCGCGGTATCGGGTCGGCCCGCTCCCGTCTTCGTCGCACCCGGCCCTGCTCCTGGCATGAAGCGCGTCACCGCCCCGCGCCGTCCCGCCCCCCGCGCGTCATCGCGTGCGTTCGGCGGCCCGCCCCGGGGGCGGTGCCGGGGGCGCTACCCGGGGCGGTGCCGGGGCAGTGCCGGGGGCGGCACCGGGGGCGGTGCCGGGGCGGTGCCGGGGGCGTTCCCGGTCGCCGTGCCGGGGTAGCCCGGGGAGCGGTTCCGGGAGCGGTTCGGGGGGCGGTGCCGATTGCAGTCCCGGTCACTGTCCCCAGTCCCCGTCCCCAGTCCTGGTCCCGGTCCCAGTCCCCGGTTCCTGTCCCCGATCCTGGTCCCAGTCCCAGTTCCCCGTCCCGGAACCCGATCACGGTCCTGGTCCCAGTCCCCAATCCCGGTCCCGGTCCCTGTCTCCAGTCCCCGTCCCCGATCCCGGTTCCGGTCCCTGTCCCAGGTCCCCGTCCGCGATCCCGGTCCCTGTCCCATTTCCCCGTCCCGGTCCCCGATCCCAGTCCCGGTCCACGTCCCCGATCCCGATTTTTCCCCCCCTTTCACACTGATTTTTCCCCCGATTTATCAATGATTTTTTTCCCCATTTTTTCCCATTTCTCACTGATATTTTCCCCCATTTTTCAGGGATTTTTTTCCCCATTTCTCACTGATTTTTTTCCCCATTCTTCATGGAGTTTTCCCCCCGTTTTTCACTGACTTTTCCCCATTTCTCACTGACTTTTTCCCCATTTTCCCCCATTTCTCACTGATATCTTCCCCCATTTTTCATGGATTTTTTCCAGATTTATCCCCATTTCCCACTGATTTTTCCCCATTTTTCATGGACTTTTCCCCCCCGTTTCTTACTTACGTTTTTCCCCGATTTCTCATTGATTCCCCCCCCCCATTTCGCACTGATTTTTTACCCATTTTTCCCCATTTCTCACTGATTTCTTTCGCCATTTTTCATGGAATTTCCCCACCCATTTCTAACGGATTTTTTCCCCACTTTTCCCCATTTCTCACTGATTTTTCCCCCCATTCTTCAGGGATTTTTTTCCCCATTTCTCACTGATTTTTCCCCCCATTCTTCATGATTTACAGGATACTCTATCGTGAATGGAAAGCAATTAAAGGAAGGGGGGAGGTTACCAGCCACCTGGTCAGCTCAGACAGCAGAGCTGCACACGCTTGTGAGAGCCTGTGAATTATAGCAGGACAAGACATTAAATATATTTACTGATTCTAAATATGCATATGCGGTAATACATGCATTTGGAAAACTATGGGGAAAAAAAGAGGTTTATTAAGCTGCAGAAGAAAGAAGAAAAAAATTGGTTTACAAGGGATGGCAAGCAGTGGATACCAAAAGCTCTAGCCTTACAATTGTTAAAACAGCTTCATTAAAGGAGTCGTTCTGTGCCTTCTTTGGGGTGAGGAAAAAAGGCTGAGGGGGGCTCCGACGTGGTTTGGGGCACCCCAAGGTCCCTGGGAGAGGGAGCCGGGCTGCGCTGGAGGAGCAGGTGAGTCGGGCATGGGGGGGGGTCATGGTGGGTGCCAGAACATTGAGAGGGAGGGGTGGGTGTAGAATGCATGAAAAACAGAACCTTAAAAAATAGCTAAATATAGTCTAAAAGGAATGTTTTATTGGCTTGTGTTTGGATAGAGGTAGGGTTTTTTTATAGATACTGTAAATAGAAAAGATAAAGAATAAAAATATAGAAGCAAATATAAGAAACCAATATATAAATATATTACATTACATTATATTATGTTATGAAAATAGAAATATATAAATATATAAATACTCAGACTTTAAAAGGAATGTTTTATTGGTTTTTATTTGGTTAGAGGAGGGTTTTTTGAAAATAATATAGGCAAAAATATACAAATATGCAAAAATAGATACTGACATAAAATTATTATAACTATATATGCATATATATATGTAAGTATAAATATATAGAAATAAATATAAATATAAAATACATGTATGTAGTAGGTAATAGAAATAATTTATCGATTTTAATATGTTATATTAAATAGTATGTTATAATAGAATGTAAATAGCATCTAGTATATTAATATACTAGTAAAAACTACATTAAATAGTATATAAATATAGAATACACAATATAGACATATAAATCTACAGATATAAATATGAAAACTAAATAGAAAAATATATTCAAATATAATTTAAAATAATCGAGTTTTTTGTTTCTATTTGGTTAGAGGCAGAGCTTTTAAAGAAATAATATTAAAAACTATGAACCTCCAAATATAGATGGATATAGATAAAATAGAAATAACATTAGTAATATAAATCTATGTATATAATGAATAATAAAAGAATATTGTATATATGATAAATAGAATAGCAATTAAATTGAATATATGAAATATGTCTAGATTATGACTAGAAATTAAATATTAAAAAATAGATGATTTATATATATAAAAGGTTTTTTTTTTTCATTTGGTCAGAGGCAGGGCATTTTTAGTTTGGGTCGGGGTTTTTTTGGGGCGTTCATTGAGAGGATTTTATGACGGGTGGGGACTCTGGTGCTTGGAACTCTCTCCCTTCTCTGTCTGTCCCTGACAGGGCGGCAGTGCCGGGCTGAGTTGGGCGGCAGTGCTGCCGCCGTGTGGACACAGGCGGGTACTGCACCGTGCCCCTCTCAGGATGGCGGAAGGGCCCGCGGGCCGGGACCCAGCCGTGCGGCAGCGCTCAAGATGGCGGCCTCTCTAGGACCCCGGCGGATAGGCGTTTACATAAAACGCCTGTCCGCGCTCGCCGGCGCCCTCACGCCCGCGGCACCGCGGACCGCGCGGCCGTTGTCGGCACGCTCTGACACGTCCGGGAAAATTGTCGGCGAGCGGATCGGCGTCGGCGATGTAATCAGGCATCTTATGCCTACACACAGGGGTCCTGATTTTTTCCCGCCCTTTTCTGCCGCCATTTTTGGCAGGTCAGCCGGAGTGCCTCCCGAGCCGCCATTTTGAGAGTGCGGACACACTCAAGATGGCGGCCTCTCTAGGACCCCGGCGGATAGGCGTTTACATAAAACGCCTGTCCGCGCCCGCCGGCGCCCTCACCGCCCGCGGCACCGGGGACCACGCGGCCGTTGTCGGCACGCTCTGACACATCCGGGAAAATTGTCGGCGAGCGGATCGGCGTCGGCGATTTAATCAGGCATCTTATGCCTACACACCGGGGTCCTGATTTTTTCCCGCCCTTTCTGCCGCCATTTTTGGCAGGTCAGGCGGGGTGCCGCCCGAGCCGCCATTTTGAGAGTGCGGACACACTCAAGATGGCGGCCTCTCTAGGACCCCGGCGGATAGGCGTTTACATAAAACGCCTGTCCGCGCTCGCCGGCGCCCTCACGCCCGCGGCACCGGGGACCGCGCGGCCGTTGTCGGCACGCTCTGAAACATTCGGGAAAATTGTTGGCGAGCGGATCGGCGTCGGCGATGTAATCAGGCATCTTATGCCTACACACCGGGGTCCTGATTTTTTCCCGCCCTTTCTGCCGCCATTTTTGGCAGGTCAGCCGGGGTGCCGCCCGAGGCGCCATTTTGAGAGTCCCGACACGCTCAAGATGGCGGCCTCTCTAGGACCCCGGCGGATAGGCGTTTACATAAAACGCCTGCCCGCGTTCGCCGGCATAAAAATAAATATGCATAAATATAAACATAGACATAAACATGCACAAACGTTAACCTGCATAGATATAAACATAAACATAAACATAAACATGCAAAACAATAATAATAAATATAAACATAAATAGAAATAGAAATACAAACATTAATAAAATCAGTGAGAAAGGGGGTAAAATCAGTGAGAAATGGGGGGGAAAAACCATGAAAAATGATGGAAAAATCAGAGAGAAATGGGGGAAAAATCGGTGAGGAATGGGGAAAAAGATCAACGAAAAATTGGGAAAAATCAGTCAGAAGTGGGGGATAAAAATCAGTGAGAAATGGGGGGAAAAGTCGGTGAGAAATGGGGAAAAAATCAGTGATTAATGGGCGGGAAAATGCATGAAAAATGGGGGGAATAATTCAGAGAGAAATGGGGGCAAATATCAGTGAGAAATGGGGGGGAAAATCAGGAAATATCCATGAAAATTGGGGGAAACATCCATGAAAAATGGCGGAAAAAATCAATGAAAAATGGCGGAAAAAATCAGTGAGAAATGGGGGAAAAATGGGGAAAAAAATCAGTGAGAAATGGGGAAAAATGGGGAAAAAATCCACGAAAAATGGGTGGAAAAATCCATGAAAAATCAACGGAAAAATCAGTGAGAAATGGGGAAAACATCATGGTGAAATGGGGCAAAAATCAGAGAGAAATGGGGAAAAATCATTGAAAAATGGGGGATAAAAATCAGTGAGAAATGGGGGGAAAATGGGGAAAAACATCAGTGAGAAATGGGGAAAAAAATCTTTGATAAATTGGGGCAAAAATCATTGAGAAATGGGGAAAATAATCAGTGAGAATGGGGAAAATTTGGGAAAAATCCAGGAAAATTGCGGGGAAAAATGCTTGAGAAATTGGGGAAAAAATCCGAGAGAAAATCCCCGGGAATCCCCGGGAAAAACCCCCCGGAATCCCCGAGAAAATCCCCCGAATTCCCCGGAAAATCCCCCCGGAATCCCCTGGAAAATCCCCCTGAATTCCCCGAGAAACTCATCCCGGAATCACCGTGATAATCCGTCCGCTATCCCCGAGAAAATCCCCCAGGAATCCCCCAGAAAATCTCCCCGAAATCCCCGGATAATCTCCCCGGAATCCCCGAGAAAATCCGCCCCGAATCCCCTGGAAGATTCCCCCGGAATCCCCGAGAAAATCCCTCGGAATTCCCCGGGAAAATCAACCCGGAATCCCCGAGAAAATCCCCCGGAATCCCCGGGAAAATCCCCCAGGAAAATCCCCGGGATAATCACCCCGGAATCCCCTGGAAAATCCCCTAGGAATCCCCGAGAAAATCCCCCCGGAATTCGCCGGGAAAATCCCCCCGGAATCCCCCAGAAAATCCCCCCGGAATACTCTGCAATATCCCCCCGGAATCCCTGGATAATCCCCCCGGAATCCCCAGGAAAATGCCCCGGGAATACGTGAGAAAATCTCCCCGGAATCCCCGAGAAAATCCCCCCGGAATCCCGTGGAAAATCCCCCCTGAATCCCCGAGAAAATCCCCCCGGAATCCCCGAGAAAATCCCCCCGGATTCCCCTGAAAATCCCTCGGAATTCCCCGGGAAAATCCTCCGGAATCCAAGAGAAAATCCGCCCGAATCCCCGGGAAAATCCTCCAGAAATCCCCGAGAAAATCCCCCGGAGTCCCCGGGAAAATCAACCCGGAATCGCCGGGAAAATCCCCCCAGAATCCCCGAGAAAATTCCCCGGAATTCCCTAGAAAATCCCCCCGGACTCCCCGAGAAATTTCCCCCGGAATCCCCGGGAAAATAGCCCCCGGAATCCGCGAGAAAATCCCCCCGGAATCCACCGAAAATCCCCCAGAAATCCCTGTGAAAGCCCCCCCGGAATCCCAAGAAAATCTCCCGGAATCCCCGAGAAAATTCGCCCGTAATACTCGGGAAAATATGCCCGGAATCCCCTGGAAAAACCCCCCGGAATCCCTGGATAATCCCCCCCGGAATCCCCGATAAAATCCCCCTGGAATCTCCAGGAAAATGCCCGGGAATACGCGAGAAAATCTCCCCGGAATCCCCGAGAAAATCCCCCGGAATCCCCTGGAAAAACCCCCCTGAATCCCCGAGAAAATCCCCCGGATTCCCCTGAAAATCCCTCGGAATCCCGGGCAAATCTCCCCGGACTCCCCGAGAAAATCCTCCCGGAATTCCCCGGGAAAATCCCCCGGAATCCCCGAGAAAATCCCCCCGCAATCGCCGAGAAAATCCCCCGGAATCGCCGGAATAATCCCCTGAATTCCCCGGAAAATCATCCCGGAATCCCCGAGAATATCCCCCCGTATCGCCGAGAAAACCCCCCCGGAATTCCTCGTAAAATCCCCCCGGAATCCCCGGGAAAATCCCTCCGGACTCCCCGAAAAAATTCCCCGGAATACTCGGAAAATCCCCCGGAATCCCCGAGAAAATCCCCCGGAATTTCCCGGGAAAATCACCCCGGAATCCCGAGAAAATTCTCCCGAAATACTCGGCAAAATCCCCCAAGAATCCACGGAAAATTCCCCGGAATCCAGGAGAAAATACCCCGAATCCCCATGAAAATCCCCCGGAATCTCCGAGAAAATCCCCCGGAATCCCGCGAATATCCCCCCGGAATCCCCGGAAAATCCCCATGAATTCCCCGGGAAAATAATCTCGGAATCCCGAGAAAATCTCCCGGAATCACCGAGAACATCCCCCGGAATTGCCCGAGAAAATCATCCCGTAATCCCCGAGGAAATCCCCCCGAACACTCGGGAAAATCCCCCCGGAATTCCTCGTCAAATCACCCCGGATACCCCGGGAAAATCCCTCCGACTCCCCGAAAAATTCCCCCCGGAATACTCGGGAAAATCCCCCCGGAATCCCCGAGAAAATCCACCCGGAATCCCCTGAAAATCCACCGGGAATTCCCCGGGAAATTCCTCGCTGAAACCCCTGGAAAATCCCCCCGGAATCCCGGAGAAAATCCCCCCCGGAATTCCCCGGGAATATCCCCTCGAATCCCCGGGAAAATCCCCCCGGACTCCCCGAAAAAATCCCCCCGGAATACTCGGGAAAATCCTCCCGGAATTCCCGAGAAAATCCCCCGGAATTCCCTGAGAAAATCGCCCCGGAATCCCAGTGAAAATCCCCCCGGAATCCCCGTGAAAATCCCCCCGGAATCCCGTGAAAATCCCCCAGGAATCCCTGGAAAATCCCCCAGGTATCCCCGATAAAATCCCCCTGGAATCCCCTGGAAAATCCCCCTGGAATCGCGGGGAAAAAGCCCCCCGCATTTCCCGGGAAAAATCCCCCCGGAATCCCCGATAAAATCTCCCCGGAATCCCTGAGAAAATCCCCCCGGAATCCGCGAGAAAATATGCCCAGAATCCCCGATAAAATCCCCCCGGAATCCCCGGGAATATCCCCCAGGAATCCCCGATAAAATCCCCCCGGAATCCCCCAGAAATTCCCCCCGGAATCCCCGACAAAATCCCCCGGAATTCCCGACAAAATCCTCCCGGAATCCCCAGAAAGTCCCCCCGGAATCCCCGGAAAATCCCCGCGGAATTCCGGTCCATTTCTGTAGGAGAATAGTTTGTAAGGATAGTGCAGAAGGCACTAGTTGCCAACGAGTTACAGCTGTACTGATTAGCAAGGAGTGGAAACAGCCTTGCCTGCCCAGTGAGGCTGGTTGTTATAAAAGCGTGGGTCAGCTGGCTGCCAGTTTCACTAAGCACAGCTCCAGCTGGAGTGCAGAGCCTGCTGCAGTGTGGGCTGGAGCCTGCTGGCTGTGCTGCGAGGAGGAAGGGACACGTGGCCGTGCAAGGGATGGACAAGGTGAGAGGATGCTGTGTGTGGGACAGACAGGCTCAGGTGGCTGGGGAAGGGACAGGCTGGGGTTTAGCCAGTCGTACAGAGGAGAGCAGGAGTCGGTGCTGTGTGGAGCTGCCTGTGAGAAAAGGAGTCAGAGTTGCCTCAAAGAAATCTGTGGAGAGAAGGCGTGAAAAGTGTGTAATGAAAGACTAATGTTGGTGCCTGTCAGTCTGTCTTGATATAATTGCTACAACGTTTTCTCGGAATGCTTGAATTTAGACATAAAATGAAAACTTTATTGTAAGAAAGGAATGCATTTCTCACCAAAGTGGTGTAGGTGGGGGATCACAACTCCCAGATGGCCTGGAAGCGGAACGGCCACAGGGGTTACTGTAACTGGGCCTCCAGTACCAAAGCCCCAGTGGGTTTAAAGGCTAGAGCTGGGCTGGGATTAGCACGGGCTATGCAGCTGGGCTCATGCACAGGTCTGTCAGCACTCCTACCCGAGGACAGTCCCTCACCTAGGGAGAGGTTCTAGGCCTGGAGATGAGGCTGAGTTTGGGAAGGGTGATGAGGACATGGTTAGGGAGGGATGTAAATGCATATCAAAAGACTTAATTTTGAGGGGTGGCAAGCATTAGCTATAAAACAGTAAGTATTTACAGCTAAAGGCTGGAGGTGGTGGCTGTCTGAGGAGGACAGGACTGTTTAAGGCTGAAGTTGGAAGAGAAACCTTGGTGAAGCTTTTGCGTTAGAAACGGCCTCACCTGCCAAATCAGATTTTTGTCTTCAGGATTGCATGAGTGAGGATGCCACAGCCAAGGAAAAGGTTCAGGTTGGGAGGCAAAGGCGAGTTAGGCAGGCTGCAGGGCTGGGGCTTGGCTGTTTCCATACTGCTCAGGGCAGCAAAGGGTAGCTGGCTCACTGGGCCTTGGATCTAGAACTCTTTCTGGAACAAGGTGGAGAGCTGAGGTTCATGCAAGGAAGGGGGCCAGGAATTCTTTGTCTGACTGGAAAATGCCAGAGGGGCAGTGTGTGACTCGGATAGGATGATATGTTCGTCTGGCGAGAGTCACAAAAGAATATTTTGGTTTACTGATAACTGGGCAGCTCAGAAGTTACTACTTGACTTAGTTGCTGCTCCATCTGTTGCACACATAAACAGAGCAAAGCAGACGAATTCTCTCGGAGCCTGAGGTCTTTGACTGGCCCTCCAAAAATGCTGCCCGCTAAAAAACAGACGTGGGGGAGGAAAGTTGTCAGATACAATAGAGCAGAAAAGGCCACGGGCTTCAAAGTGCCCTCCAGCAGACCATGGAAGTGAGTGTCTGGAAGTGAAACCAGCAGTCTGCTTCCCCAGCCTCCTGGAAGCCTCTAACAGCTACACAGGCAGTGAGGGGAGAGAACAATTCAACCTAAAAATAATTTTCAGTAGCGTTCTGCACTGCTGTTAAAAATACTGCAACCAGGGAATGTGGTGTGGTGATAACTATTAGGCCTGTAAGTCTGGTAACTGGGGCTTTTAGCTCAAACATCTCGGTATGGCTACTTTGAGCTTGTAAAAACTGCGTTAAGTCCAATTTCTTGGGTAGTTCTACTAGCTCTAGCCTTGCTTTTCATCCCCTCAGTAACAAAGCAACTCCCTCTCGAGAATGTTATTTACTTTCCATATGATGTGCCTACCAATTTCTGGAATTGCAAATGTCTTTGGATACATGCGTAAATTTAAGTTTCAAGAAAGCTGTCAAGCTAAAACAAAGGCTTGCCATAATGCAGAAGAAAATGTTTTATGGAAGAACTGAGAGGTCCCTACCTGGGCATAGAATTTGCTATACGAAGGTGTGTTCCAAACGGATCTGCCATCTAAACAAGCAGAAAAATAGTTGGAATGTAGTGAGTTCAATTTAACTATTGCTAGAAATAGGAATTATTAGCAGAGCTTGGAGCATGATATCACTAGCAGCAGTAAGACGCTTTTAGCTTGCTTCTCATAAATTACTTGTAAAAAGCATTTGTACCTAGTGTGTAGCAATTAATATTTCCCCATTTTCTTCCCCCCCCGCCCCCCAGTCTCAGGTACTCCTTTTATTTTACCCTTTTCTGTCTTGTAACATCACCTTCCTTTATTTTATTCTATCTTCTGTTCTCAGAACATCGCAGCATCCTCTGTCAATGTGAAAGCATTTGTTCATCCTGTCTTGAATGGCTGTCAATGTTGCCCTCTTCTGGATCACTTTTTTTTTTTTTTTTTTTTTTTAACAATATGTTGCTAAATGTCAGGAAAATTAATCCACAAACACCAGCGGTTTTATGTCCAAAAAGGAAACAGAGGAGTCCTTTTTGCTTTATTCGAATAAAGGGAGAGGCCATGGGACATTCCCCTGGGATCTCTCAAATTTTTGGAGGACGCAGCCTCCTTTTTATCCTATTTTCCCGGCCGCATTTCCCTCTCTCTTTTCCCATTGGCTGAGGTACTTGAGAGGCACAGACTTCCCGGAACGCCTGATACCTGAAATTCCCCTCTAATGTATAACCCTCCCTTTTAATTTTAATTCTTATAGAATTCATAGCTTCCCTCCGTTGCTTCTTTCATCTTTCGATATCCAATTTCATTTATCAGCAGCCCTGCAGTTTGTTTGTAAAGGCAACTATCTCTTTCCATTCATCAATCAGTGGAATCCATCCCATTGTTTCTTTTATCTCTCAGTGCTAGCCTTATCTACAGGCTGATCCACAGCTCATTTGTAAAGACAAATTCAACATTCCTCTCAGCTAATAAATGAGAAGTTAGCTGAAAAAAGTAAAAACTGGATTTTTTTTCCGGTGTGTGTCGGACAATACAGTGGAGAGAATTTGCGGAGGATGATCGAGATATCCTATTATAATATCGTTCTCGGACATTTTACTATTTTAGATCATCAGTTGTATTCTGAAAGAAATCTATTTTAATGATATGTGTACGTTTGCACGAAGTTATAGTTAAATATAGCTTGCGGCTGGGCTCTTTAATGAATAGGGGTATTTTTGGTTTTAATTCAATATTTTATGCTTGTGGTGTGTAGTGTGCTGATTTATTTTTTAATGTTATTTACTACGTGCGCTTTTGTTTTTGAGTGAAGGTAACTTTCTGGATGGCTTTGTATTTGAGGCAGAATGAATTGAAGTAGGTTTTTAAAACTGATTTTTCATATGTACGATGGGAGTTTAGTAGGGGCAGCTCTGATGGTGGGGGCTTGGTTGTTAATTTTATCAGACGGCTTTTGTTAGATACAGCTTTTAATTCTGGAAAGTTTTTTTTTCTAATGTCGTGCTTTGAAGGTGGTTTTCGAGGATGTATGGTATAGCTTTATTTTGTTTGTAGATGGTGTATGCTAAGGGCTATGGTCTATTTATCTAATGCCATGTTTTTTTCATTCAGGTGTTGATAAGGGAGTTCTTGAATGGCGTTTTGTGTTGTTTTTGTTTTTGGTGGGGCGTTGTTTTTAAAGGATACCTTGATAAGGTTTGCCGATGGCGTTCTAGCCTGTAGCATAAGGCATAGGGTAGTTTTTGAATTATTTTGTGGTGGCTTTGATTCTTGCCAGTATGTAGTGTTTGTTTGAGGTAATGCTGTGTAGCTAATTTCTGTTTTCTTATTAATATTAGAATTGGAGTGTTGTAGTATATGGGCTGTTATTATATCCTAGGGGTTCTATTTATTTGGTTGGATTGTTTTCTAGTTATGGATAATTTTTCTCAAAAAACCATTTTCAGGATTTCAGGCGTGACACAAAAGAACGCTCAGATTGCTGGAAGGGAAACGTGTGCCCAGATTGTCTCGAAGCAGTGCTGCTGTCGGTTCTCGTTCAGTTGTGTCTTCTGAAAATGAGACTGTTGTATTCATTGCGCTGTGCTAAACACTTGTCATTCTCCCAATGCCAGGAAACAGATGAAGCTTGAAGAAAGAGGAAGGAATTTGGAAGCGTACAAACAAGCTGAGAAGAGGTTCAGAGATCAGGGTGCTCACTGGCAGCAGGGGCTGGGGTTAGGGCTGAGCAGGAGCAAAGCCGGAGCACATCAACCTCACCTCGTGTTTTCTCGGGGGCTTTATGGCCCTGGCAAGAGAGAGATGTTCACTGACGAGTCCCAGGCCGAGCCGTGAGCACAGCATGTTGTGTTGGAGCTGGGGGTTTTTTTTGAGACGTTCAGCAGCCACACTCTCTAGTCAAGAGTCCTGAGGTTTGTTGCTGCTCCACTTTCATCCTCATATCCAGCTTCCAGCCCTTTTCTTCTCTCTGTCCAGTGTGTCTTTTGTGTTCCTTTCTTGTCCTGTGTGCTCCCCATCCCATTCCCGTTCCCTACGGAGGGGGAGGGTGTGGAGACTGGGGGCTCCGACGTGGTTTGGGGCACCCCAAGGTCCCTGGGAAAGGGAGCCGGGCTGCGCTGGAGGAGCAGGTGAGTCGGGCAGGGGGGGGGGGGGGGTCATGGTGGGTGCCAGAACATTGAGAGGGAGGGGTGGGTGTAGAATGCATGAAAAACAGAACCATAAAAAATACCTAAATATAGTCTAAAAGGAATGTTTAAATGCTTTTTATTTGGGTAGAGGCACGGTTTTTATAGCTAATATAAAAATAAAATATAAAGAATAGAAATAGATTGGTATACATGTAAAATATAATGAAATATAAGTAGCAAATATCTATGAAAAATCTAGTGTATAACAGAAATAATGCAAATATAAGAATATGTATAAATATAAAATAGAGCTATGAGAATGGTAATAAGAATGGGGTAAAACATCAGTGAGAAATGGAAAAAAACCACATGAAAAATGGTGGGAAAATCAGTGAGAAATGGAGAAAAATCAGTGAAAAACGGGGGGGGGAATCTTTGAAAAATGGGGAAAAAAATCCGTGAGAAATGGGGGAAAAAAAATCCATGAAAAATGGGGGAATAAATCAGTGAGAAACGGGGAAAAGTGGGGGAAAAAATAATTGAGAAATGGGGAAAAAATCAGTGAGAAATGGGGGAAAAAAATCCGTGACGAATGGCGGGAAAAGTCATTAAGAAATGGGGGAAAAATCAGTGAGAAACAGGGAAAAAAATCAATGAGAAATGGGGGAAAATTTGGGACAAAATCAGCGAGAAATGGGGGAAAAAGCAGTGGTAAATGGGGGAAAAGTCGATGAAAAATGGGGGAATATTCAGTGAGAAATGGGGGGGGCGGGGGGGGGAAATCAGTGAGAAATGGGGAAAAAATCCATGGAAAACAGGCAAACAATCCATGGGCAATGGCGGGAACAGAGCGAGCTGTTGTCGCTCGTGCTGTGGTGGCCGATGCTGTGGGGAAAAAATAAGTGAAAAATGGGGGCAATAATCAGTGATAAATGGGGAGAAAATCAGTGATTAATGGGCGGAAAAATGCATGAAAAATGGAAGGAAAAATTCAGAGAGAAATGGGGGCAAATATCAGTGATAAATGGGGAAAAAAATCAGTGATTAATGGGGGGAAAAATGCATGGAAAATGGGGGGAAAATTCAGAGAGAAATGGGGGCAAAAATCAGTGAGCAATGGGGGGGAAAATCGGGAAATATCCATGGAAAAATGGGGGGAAAAAATCAGTGAGAAATGGGGGAAACATCATGGTGAAATGGGGAAAAAAAATCTTTGATAATATGGGAAACAAATCATTGAGAAATGGGGGAAAAAAATCAGTTAGAAATGGGGAAAATATGGGAAAAAATCCACGAAAATTGCGGGAAAAAAATGCATGAAAAATTGGGGAAAAAACAGTAAGAAATGGGGGAAAAAATCCATGAAAAATGGCGGGAAAAATCAGATCGGCGATCGATAGCTAATGCGTGCCTATGGATTATATCGGCGATCGATTGATCACGACTACCGATCGATTATATCGGCGATCGATTGCTAATGCCTGCCGATCGATTAGATCGGCGATCGATTGATCGCGCCTGCCGATCGATTAGATCGGCGATCGATTGGTAATGCCTGCCGATCGATTAGATCGGCGATCGATTGATCGCGCCTGCCGATCGATTATATCGGCGATCGATTGATCGCGCCTGCCGATCGATTAGATCGGCGATCGATTGATCGCGCCTGCCGATCGATTAGATCGGCGATCGATTGCTAATGCCTGCCGATCGATTAGATCGGCGCTCGATTGCTAATGCCTGCCGATCGATTAGATCGGCGATCGATTGATGGCGCCTGCCGATCGATTAGATCGGCGATCGATTGCTAATGCCTGCCGATCGATTAGATCGGCGATCGATTGATCGCGCCTGCCGATCGATTAGATCGGCGATCGATTGCTAATGCCTGCCGATCGATTAGATCGGCGATCGATTGATCGCGCCTGCCGATCGATTAGATCGGCGATCGATTGGTAATGCCTGCCGATCGATTAGATCGGCGCTCGATTGCTAATGCCTGCCGATCGATTAGATCGGCGATCGATTGATCGCGCCTGCCGATCGATTAGATCGGCGATCGATTGCTAATGCCTGCCGATCGATTAGATCGGCGATCGATTGATGGCGCCTGCCGATCGATTAGATCGGCGATCGATTGCTAATGCCTGCCGATCGATTAGATCGGCGATCGATTGCTAATGCCTGCCGATCGATTAGATCGGCGATCGATTGATCGCGCCTGCCGATCGATTAGCTCGGCGATCGATTGATCGCGCCTGCCGATCGATTAGATCGGCAATCGCTTTCCAATGCCTGCCGATCGATTGCTAATGCACACTATTTGCACACTCCTTGCACACCCTTTGCACTCGTACAGAGGCAGGAGGTTTCTCAGTTCTGGTCGGGGTTTTTTGGGGCGTTCATTCAGGGGGATTTCCTCAAGGATTGGGACACTCCTTGATTCCATCCCTTGCCTGTCTCCCAAGCGCCACCCTGTGGGCAGAGCGCGGTACTGCGCGCCTGCCTCTCCCAAGATGGCGGCTCGGGTGTCGCTCCCCGACCTTCTAACTCTGGCTGCAAAAGGAGGGGGGCACAGCAAGGAGCCCGCTCGCTCTAGTGGGATGCCTGCGCACGACGCCGACACCGATCCCACGGGTGCGATTTTCGGCGGCGTTTCCAATCGTGCGGACATCTCCTTCAGCCCGCTTCGGCCCGGGGGAGAGGGGCGGGGCCGCCAGCGATGGTCCCGGCGCAGCCCGGGCAGGCTCGGGGCGGAGCCGGGGCTTGGCGAGGCGGGGCACGGAGGTCCCGGGGACGGGACCGGGCGGGGCCGGGGCGGTGCTTTAGGGGCGGTCCCCAGTGGTCCCGGGCGGCACCGGGGGCGGGGCCGGGTGATCCCGGAGCGGTACCGAGCTGTGCTGGGGACGGTGCTGCAGGGGCGGTGCCGCGCCCGCCTCAGGGTGATTGAATGCCCAGAAATCGCCTCCTCTGCCCCGTGCTCACAGTGAGCTGCGGGCTGCAGCGTGCTGTCGGAGCTCCGCACACAGCACGGATTTGGGCTTCCCCTCCTCTCAAACCCTCTCCCCCTTCTTCCTCCTCCTCCTCTTCCTCTTTGTCCTCTGTCACTGCTGAGGCTCTGGAAAGAACTGAAATTCTGCAGGGAGAGATGTCCTCTCGTGGCCCCAGGGACTGCCTCGGCACGGGCCACGAGCGCCTCCGGCCCCTGCCTTCTCCTGCTTGAAAAGATCACCTGGAGCCCGAGCTCGGGGGGGTGAAATCAGCTGAAATCCAGGTAACTCTGTCAAGTGCCCCCCAGGGACATCGGCGGGGCTGGGGGATGAGGGTTTGAAACAGCAAATTCTTTGGAATATACACCTGTCCCTGTGCCGATGCTGCTGAGCTTCCTGCCACAGTATATCCCCACTCCATGAGGCGCTGTGAGGTTATGGCAGTGGGAATTGAGCAGGGAATTCGGGGCTATGGGCATAATTCACGGGAGCTAGCAAAGCTGACAGCCAACCCCAAATCGGGGCACAGCACAGAGAACAATCTGTGTGCTGCCCTGTCAGCTCAAGCTCCTGGGCTGGCAAGTATTGGGAGTTAAATGTATGGAATTACACAAATCACAGCAACTGGCATCACCCAGAGGGACAATCCAAGGCCCAAACAATTCCTCCACAGTCCACTCTGGGAAAAACACCCTGTGCCTGCCAGGAGCTCTGACCCTGCTTTTCCTACCAGCTCCTGAGCAGTGTCAGGGCCACCACGACGCCTTTAAAATCCAGATAAACCCCAAATCCTACACAGTGAATAATCCAAAGAAAGTACTGAATTGTTGTCATTAAAAGCTCAAAACTCATTAAGAATTCTATGACAACAGTGTAATGGACTCCCAGGAACCTCATGAATGCTCTCGGTTTCATTTTTGTGTATTTTTACTCCCTCATTTGGCAGCTTGTAAAACTTATCCTGGAATTCAGAGGTCAAGCAGGATCGACTTTGGATTGACCTTCACCTCTGTTCCCACTTTGTGCAAACACAACTCGTGCCCAGGTGGGTGAACTCATCACCTCAGCTTTTCACTCCAGAGTATCCCCTCCTTATTTCCCTGTAGATGAACTCAGATCCACTCCTCACCTCCACTGGTCATCCAAGCGTCCATTCTGTTCCCCACAGGCCCTGGTGGCCCCAGGGAGCTCCCTTGGCCTTTCTCCTGCCCCTCTGCAGCCCGAGGTCGCTACACAAACAGTTCTTGTGTCCCCTCTAAATGACCCCGGGTTTTCTGCTCAATGAATGGCATGACCCGTGCCCACTGCTCATGATTCACCCAACCAAAATCAAGAGCAAATGTTGCTTGGGCTTTAAGAACTTGAAATAACTCTGAAGCAAAAGAAATCACCTTTTTCTCCTGGTTTTTATTTTTATTTTTTCATTTAAGATGCTGGACTTGCCTCTGTGGATGTGTGCTGAGCTCTCACTGCAGGGGACTGTCAGGCCTGAATGGCTGTGAGTTCGTGTTCTTCTCAGTAGGGAATCAGAAATTATTCTTAGACCATAGAATTGTTTTCTGAAACCTTTCCCCTTTCCTCTTTGTGCCTTTGAATTTTTCAGCTGTTCCCTGTTGTCACTTCCCCTGCCTGACTTCTGTGCAGCTCCTAGCTGGGAAAAACTGGGAAAACTTAGGGGGTACAGAGGTGGAATTTTTGGCTGGATTTTTCTAACATTTCTAATTTTGCTGAACTTATTTCCCCAGTGAGAAGAGCACGAACTCACAGCCATGCAGGCCTGACAGTCACTGCGGGAAATCTGACACAGTATTAATAAGTAACCTTTCCTGAGAGCAGTCACCACCCCAGTCCTCCAGCCTTGTCAAATGTTTGCAATGAATGGAGCCAAGTTCTAATCCTTAATCTAAATTTATGTCAGCTTTTGTTAGAAAGATACCGGACAGTAAATCATACAAGAGAATTTAAAAATTGCACAAAGAATAACAGGCCCAGACCAAACCCAACCGCCCCCATCAGTGCTCCACCCCAATTTTGGGAGAAACAGTGATACAGTTTATAAATACTCTCCTTCCACACTATTCAGTCCTTCACCGCACATCCCCAGAGAGGAGTCCCTCAGACCTTGCTCCCCTGAACACCAGGAGAGCTGGAGTTTCACCCAGATCCCACATTCCCATGGCAGTTAATCCCAGCAGGGAGGCAAAGAGGAACCCTGCATCCTCTGACATAGCCCACAGCACGGGCAGCACCAGGAGCCCTCCAGGCTCAGACCTCTGGTGCTGAAGCCTCTGGGCTTTGGCTGATCAAACACCACAGCTCTTGGCAAAGATGGCAGGAGAGTCGTGATTCTTCCTGTCCTGAAAGAGAGGAGGAAAAGAAAATTAAGTCGACTGCAGAAGGATTCCAGCTCTCAACTTCTGCTCTGATTCCTCACTCTGGGGTTTTATCCATGACAAGTGACACCAATTCAGAGTGCCCTTTTCCAGCATTTTTATTCCTAACTATTAAAAGGATGCTCATTTCTCTTATTGTATTCTTTGCTTAATTTTATTAGAGGCATTTTCATCCCAGACCCCACTTGTCAGTTCTTCAATCCTTTAGCACTGGACTTGGCACAAAGGGATACCCGTGGTGCTGCATCACAAGAAATCCCAAAGAGAAACCCCTTCCAAACCTGACGGAGAAAGCTTTCAAGGCACTCCAGAACACAGACAGCTTTTCCTGCCTTGTCAGGCCACACCAATTCTGTCCCATCCACCTGAACTGTGCAGGTGAGGAAAAGGCTTTCCTTGCTCCTCGGGAATCACTGTCTGAGACCACAGATGTCCATCCTGGGCAGCACCTGGAAACAACGTGGGAAAGGCAAAATGAGAGTGTTTTCTATCAGAAAATTACTACTACTAATAAAAATAACAATCAGAACTTCTGGACAAATTTAGTAACATCACTTTGATATGAGAAATACAGGCCATGCCCATCCTTGTAGCCCAGGTGAAAACAGGAAGGAGAACTAGAGGAAAAGCAGAGTCCCTTATTTGATCTCTGGACACAAACTGAGGCCTTTTCCCTGTGAAACCAAACTCACCCTTCCAGGGTTCCTGAGATCAGCTACGAGGAGGCTTTTGGCACTCCAAGAGCAGCTGGGTCACAGCTGGATGCGGCTTGGGTCTGGGAGACACCGTGCTCCTTCTGGAATTATAGCACGCAAATGCCTGCTCCTGGCCCCAGGCCCGGAGATAAAATCTGTGGGGTTTTTCCCTGTGCAACATTGTTCACCCCTCCCAGGTTCCTGAGATCTGCACAGAGGAGGCTTTGGGCACCCCAAAGGCAGCCAGGGTTACAGGTGGGGGCAGCTTGGGGCTGGGAGAAATCCTCATCCATTTGGAATTTTATCAGGCAGAAACCTGGCTGGGTGCACAGGTCTCTGGACACGACCAGTGGCCCTTTCCCCTGTGAAACAAAACTCACCCTGCCAGGCTCCTGAGACCACTTAGGAGGAGGGGTTTGACTCTCCAAGAGCAGTCGCAACGAGAGATGCTCACACAGAAGGCCATGCAGAAGAGGAAACGAGCGCACCCGCAGCCCCCCAAGGCGCGCCCCAACGCCCCAGACCCGGCACTGCCAGCTCGGGCAGTCCCATAAAGCATCCCCCGCCTCCGCAGCGGCGGGACAGGCGGGGCCCGGGGTCCCCGGGTCCGCACGGGCAGTCCCCGCGTCCCGGCCGGTCCCGAGGGTCCCGAGGAAACCGAGCGTGCCCGGAGGCGCGGCAGGACGGCAGCGCAGCGCCGCCTGGCGGCGGAGCAGGAGAGCAGCGCCGGGCCCCATGGCAGTATCGGTACCCGTGCGCCCCCTGCTGTCCGCGGCGATGCAGCGCCCGATGCCGAGTTCCACGCCCGTGTCGCCGAGGGAGAGGGGCACCGCTGGCTGGGGCCTCCCCGCCGACACGGACAGAAGCCGAAGCAGAAGCCCCGGTGCCATTGGCGGCCCCTACCCAGCGGGCCGGGCTCCGCACGGGCCCGCGGCCCCGCGCGGTATCGGGTCGTCCCGCTCCCGTCTTCGTCGCACCCGGGCCCTGCTCCTGGCATGAAGCGCGTCACCGCCCCGCGCCGTCCCGCCCCCCGCGCGTCATCGCGTGCGTTCGGCGGCCCGCCCCGGGGGCGGTGCCGGGGGCGCTACCCGGGGCGGTGCCGGGGCAGTGCCGGGGGCGGCACCGGGGGCGGTGCCGGGGGCGTTCCCGGTCGCCGTGCCGGGGTAGCCCGGGGAGCGGTTCCGGGAGCGGTTCGGGGGGCGGTGCCGATTGCAGTCCCGGTCACTGTCCCCAGTCCCCGTCCCCAGTCCTGGTCCCGGTCCCAGTCCCCGGTTCCGGTCCCCGATCCTGGTCCCAGTCCCAGTTCCCCGTCCCGGAACCCGATCACGGTCCTGGTCCCAGTCCCCAATCCCGGTCCCGGTCCCTGTCTCCAGTCCCCGTCCCCGATCCCGGTTCCGGTCCCTGTCCCAGGTCCCCGTCCGCGATCCCGGTCCCTGTCCCATTTCCCCGTCCCGGTCCCCGATCCCAGTCCCGGTCCACGTCCCCGATCCCGATTTTTCCCCCCCTTTCACACTGATTTTTCCCCCGATTTATCAATGATTTTTTTCCCCATTTTTTTCCCATTTCTCACTGATATTTCCCCCCATTTTTCAGGGATTTTTTTCCCCCATTTCTCACTGATTTTTTTTTCCCATTCTTCATGGAGTTTTCCCCCCGTTTTTCACTGATTTTTCCCCATTTCTCACTGACTTTTTCCCCATTTTCCCCCATTTCTCACTGATATTTTCCCCCATTTTTCATGGATTTTTTCCAGATTTATCCCCATTTCCCACTGATTTTTCCCCATTTTTCATGGATTTTTCCCCCCCCCGTTTCTTACTTATGTTTTTCCCCGATTTCTCATTGATTCCCCCCCCCCCCCCCCCCCCCCATTTCGCACTGATTTTTTACCCATTTTTCCCCATTTCTCACTGATTTCTTTCGCCATTTTTCATGGAATTTCCCCACCCATTTCTCACTGATTTTTCCCCCATTTCTCACGGATTTTTTCCCCACTTTCCCCCATTTCTCACTGATTTTTTCCCCCATTCTTCAGGGATTTTTTTCCCCATTTCTCACTGATTTTTTCCCCATTTCTCAATTAACTTTTCCCCACTTTTCCCCGTTGCTCACTGATTTGTTCCCCCATTTTTCATGGATATTTTTCCCCATTTCTCACTGATTTTTCCCCCCCATTCTTCATGATTTACAGGATACTCTATCGTGAATGGAAAGCAATTAAAGGAAGGGGGGAGGTTACCAGCCACCTGGTCAGCTCAGACAGCAGAGCTGCACACGCTTGTGAGAGCCTGTGAATTATAGCAGGACAAGACATTAAATATATTTACTGATTCTAAATATGCATATGCGGTAATACATGCATTTGGAAAACTATGGGGAAAAAAAGAGGTTTATTAAGCTGCAGAAGAAAGAAGAAAATAATTGGTTTACAAGGGATGGCAAGCAGTGGATACCAAAAGCTCTAGCCTTACAATTGTTAAAACAACTTCATTAAAGGAGTCGTTCTGTGCCTTCTTTGGGGTGAGGAAAAAAGGCTGAGGGGGGCTCCGACGTGGTTTGGGGCACCCCAAGGTCCCTGGGAGAGGGAGCCGGGCTGCGCTGGAGGAGCAGGTGAGTCGGGCATGGCGGGGGGTCATGGTGGGTGCCAGAACATTGAGAGGGAGGGGTGGGTGTAGAATGCATGAAAAACAGAACCTTAAAAAATAGCTAAATATAGTCTAAAAGGAATGTTTTATTGGCTTGTGTTTGGATAGAGGTAGGGTTTTTTTATAGATACTGTAAATAGAAAAGATAAAGAATAAAAATATAGAAGCAAATATAAGAAACCAATATATAAATATATTACATTACATTATATTATGTTATGAAAATAGAAATATATAAATATTCAGACTTTAAAAGGAATGTTTTATTGGTTTTTATTTGGTTAGAGGAGGGTTTTTTGAAAATAATATAGGCAAAAATATACAAATATGCAAAAATAGATACTGACATAAAATTATTATAACTATATATGCATATATATATGTAAGTATAAATATATAGAAAAAATATAAATATAAAATACATGTATGTAGTATGTAATAGAAATAATTTATCGATTTTAATATGTTATATTAAATAGTATGTTATAATAGAATGTAAATAGCATCTAGTATATTAATATACTAGTTAAAACTACATTAAATAGTATATAAATATAGAATACACAATATAGACATATAAATCTACAGATATAAATATGAAAACTAAATAGAAAAATATATTCAAATAGAATTTAAAATAATCGAGTTTTTTGTTTCTATTTGGTTAGAGGCAGAGCTTTTAAAGAAATAATATTAAAAACTATGAACCTCCAAATATAGATGGATATAGATAAAATAGAAATAACATTAGTAATATAAATCTATGTATATAATGAATAATAAAATAATATTGTATATATGATAAATAGAATAGCAATTAAATTGAATATATGAAATATGTCTAGATTATGACTAGAAATTAAATATTAAAAAATAGATGATTTATATATATAAAAGGTTTTTTTTTTCATTTGGTCAGAGGCAGGGCATTTTTAGTTTGGGTCGGGGTTTTTTTGGGGCGTTCATTGAGAGGATTTTATGACGGGTGGGGACTCTGGTGCTTGGAACTCTCTCCCTTCTCTGTCTGTCCCTGACAGGGCGGCAGTGCCGGGCTGAGTTGGGCGGCAGTGCTGCCGCCGTGTGGACACAGGCGGGTACTGCACCGTGCCCCTCTCAGGATGGCGGAAGGGCCCGCGGGCCGGGACCCAGCCGTGCGGCAGCGCTCAAGATGGCGGCCTCTCTAGGACCCCGGCGGATAGGCGTTTACATAAAACGCCTGTCCGCGCTCGCCGGCGCCCTCACGCCCGCGGCACCGGGGACCGCGCGGCCGTTGTCGGCACGCTCTGACACGTCCGGGAAAATTGTCGGCGAGCGGATCGGCGTCGGCGATTTAATCAGGCATCTTATGCCTACACACCGGGGTCCTGATTTTTTCCCGCCCTTTCTGCCGCCATTTTTGGCAGGTCAGCCGGGGTGCCGCCCGAGCCGCCATTTTGAGAGTGCGGACACACTCAAGATGGCGGCCTCTCTAGGACCCCGGCGGATAGGCGTTTACATAAAACGCCTGTCCGCGCCCGCCGGCGCCCTCACGCCCGCGGCACCGCGGACCGCGCGGCCGTTGTCGGCACGCTCTGAAACATCCGGGAAAATTGTCGGCGAGCGGATCGGCGTCGGCGATGTAATCAGGCATCTTATGCCTACACACCGGGGTCCTGATTTTTTCCCGCCCTTTCTGCCGCCATTTTTGGCAGGTCAGCCGGGGTGCCGCCCGAGCCGCCATTTTGAGAGTGCGGACACACTCAAGATGGCGGCCTCTCTAGGACCCCGGCGGATAGGCGTTTACATAAAACGCCTGTCCGCGCCCGCCGGCGCCCTCACGCCCGCGGCACCGCGGACCGCGCGGCCGTTGTCGGCACGCTCTGAAACATCCGGGAAAATTGTCGGCGAGCGGATCGGCGTCGGCGATGTAATCAGGCATCTTATGCCTACACACCGGGGTCCTGATTTTTTCCCGCCCTTTCTGCCGCCATTTTTGGCAGGTCAGCCGGGGTGCCGCCCGAGGCGCCATTTTGAGAGTCCCGACACGCTCAAGATGGCGGCCTCTCTAGGACCCCGGCGGATAGGCGTTTACATAAAACGCCTGCCCGCGTTCGCCGGCATAAAAATAAATATGCATAAATATAAACATAGACATAAACATGCACAAACGTTAACCTGCATAGATATAAACATAAACATAAACATAAACATAAACATAAACATAAACATAAACATGCAAAACAATAATAATAAATAGAAATAGAAATAGAAATACAAACATTAATAAAATCAGTGAGAAAGGGGGTAAAATCAGTGAGAAATGGGGGGGAAAAACCATGAAAAATGATGGAAAAATCAGAGAGAAATGGGGGAAAAATCGGTGAGGAATGGGGAAAAAGATCAACGAAAAATTGGGAAAAATCAGTCAGAAGTGGGGGATAAAAATCAGTGAGAAATGGGGGGAAAAGTCGGTGAGAAATGGGGAAAAAATCAGTGATTAATGGGCGGGAAAATGCATGAAAAATGGGGGGAATAATTCAGAGAGAAATGGGGGCAAATATCAGTGAGAAATGGGGGGGAAAATCAGGAAATATCCATGAAAATTGGGGGAAACATCCATGAAAAATGGCGGAAAAAATCAATGAAAAATGGCGGAAAAAATCAGTGAGAAATGGGGAAAAATGGGGAAAAAGGAGTGATAAATGGGGGAAAAAAATCAGTGAGAAATGGGGAAAAATGGGGAAAAAATCCACGAAAAATGGGGGGGAAAATCCATGAAAAATCAACGGAAAAATCAGTGAGAAATGGGGAAAACATCATGGTGAAATGGGGCAAAAATCAGAGAGAAATGGGGAAAAATCATTGAAAAATGGGGGATAAAAATCAGTGAGAAATGGGGGGAAAATGGGGAAAAACATCAGTGAGAAATGGGGAAAAAAAATCTTTGATAAATTGGGGCAAAAATCATTGAGAATTGGGGAAAATAATCAGTGAGAAATGGGGAAAATTTGGGAAAAATCCAGGAAAATTGCGGGAAAAAATGCTTGAAAAATTGGGGAAAAAATCCGAGAGAAAATCCCCGGGAATCCCCGGGAAAAACCCCCCGGAATCCCCTGGAAAATCCCCCTGAATTCCCCGAGAAACTCATCCCGGAATCCCCGTGATAATCCGTCCGCTATCCCCGAGAAAATCCCCCAGGAATCCCCCAGAAAATCTCCCCGAAATCCCCGGGATAATCTCCCCGGAATCCCCGAGAAAATCCCTCGGAATTCCCCGGGAAAATCCTCCCGGAATCCAAGAGAAAATCCTCCCGGAATCCACGAGAAAATCCGCCCGGAATCCCCGGGAAAATCCTCCAGAAATCCCCGAGAAAATCCCCCGGAGTCCCCGGGAAAATCAACCCGGAATCGCCGGGAAAATCCCCCCAGAATCCCCGAGAAAATCCCCCGGAATTCCCCTAGAAAATCCCCCCGGACTCCCCGAGAAATTTCCCCCGGAATCCCCGGGAAAATAGCCCCCGGAATCCGCGAGAAAATCCCCCGGAATCCACGCGAAAATCCCCCAGAAATCCCTGTGAAAGCCCCCCCGGAATCCCCAAGAAAATCTCCCCGGAATCCCCGAGAAAATTCGCCCGTAATACTCGGGAAAATATGCCCGGAATCCCCTGGAAAAACCCCCCGGAATCCCCTGGATAATCCCCCCGGAATCCCCGATAAAATCCCCCTGGAATCTCCAGGAAAATGCCCCGGGAATACGCGAGAAAATCCCCCCGGAATCCCCTGGAAAATCCCCCCTGAATCCCCGAGAAAAACCCCCCTGAATCCCCGAGAAAATCCCCCCGGATTCCCCTGAAAATCCCTCGGAATCCCCGGGCAAATCTCCCCGGACTCCCCGAGAAAATCCCCCCGGAATTCCCCGGGAAAATCCCCCCGGAATCCCCGAGAAAATCCCCTAGAATTCCCCGGGATAATCCCCCCGGAATCCCCGAGAAAATCCCCCCGCAATCGCCGAGAAAATCCCCCCGGAATCATCCCCTGGAATTCCCCGGGAAAATCATCCCGGAATCCCCGAGAATATCCCCCCGGTATCGCCGAGAAAACCCCCCCGGAATCCCCGGGAAAATCCCTCCGGACTCCCCGAAAAAATCCCCGGAATCCCCGAGAAAATCCCCCGGAATTTCCCGGGAAAATCACCCCGGAATCCCCGAGAAAATTCTCCCGAAATACTCGGCAAAATCCCCCAGGAATCCACGGAAAATTCCCCGGAATCCAGGAGAAAATACCCCGGAATCCCCATGAAAATCCCCCCGGAATCTCCGAGAAAATCCCCCGGAATCCCCGCGAATATCCCCCCGGAATCCCCGGGAAAATCCCATGAATTCCCCGGGAAAATAATCTCGGAATCCCCGAGAAAATCTCCCCGGAATCACCGAGATAATGGCCCCGGAATACCCGAGAACATCCCCCGGAATTGCCCGAGAAAATCATCCCGTAATCCCCGAGGAAATCCCCCCGGAACACTCGGGAAAATCCCCCCGGAATTCCTCGTAAAATCACCCCGGATACCCCGGGAAAATCCCTCCGGACTCCCCGAAAAATTCCCCCCGGAATACTCGGGAAAATCCCCCCGGAATCCCCGAGAAAATCCACCCGGAATCCCCTGGAAAATCCACCGGGAATTCCCCGGGAAATTCCTCGCTGAAACCCCTGGAAAATCCCCCCGGAATCCCGGAGAAAATCCCCCCGGAATTCCCCGGGAATATCCCCTCGGAATCCCCGGGAAAATCCCCCCGGACTCCCCGAAAAAATCCCCCCGGAATACTCGGGAAAATCCCCCCGGAATACTCGGGAAAATCCTCCCGGAATTCCCGAGAAAATCCCCCGGAATTCCCTGAGAAAATCGCCCCGGAATCCCAGTGAAAATCCCCCCGGAATCCCCGGGAAAATCCCCCAGGAATCCCCTGGAAAATCCCCCAGGTATCCCCGATAAAATCCCCCTGGAATCCCCTGGAAAATCCCCCTGGAATCGCGGGGAAAAAGCCCCCCGCATTTCCCGGGAAAAATCCCCCCGGAATCCCCGATAAAATCTCCCCGGAATCCCTGAGAAAATCCCCCCGGAATCCGCGAGAAAATATGCCCAGAATCCCCGATAAAATCCCCCCGGAATCCCCGGGAATATCCCCCAGGAATCCCCGATAAAATCCCCCCGGAATCCCCCAGAAATTCCCCCCGGAATCCCCGACAAAATCCCCCCGGAATTCCCGACAAAATCCTCCCGGAATCCCCGATAAAATCCCCCCGGAATCCCCGGGAATATCCCCCAGGAATCCCCGATAAAATCCCCCCGGAATCCCCCAGAAATTCCCCCCGGAATCCCCGACAAAATCCCCCCGGAATTCCCGACAAAATCCTCCCGGAATCCCCGGAAAATCCCCCCGGAATCCCCGGAAAATCCCCGCGGAATTCCGGTCCATTTCTGTAGGAGAATAGTTTGTAAGGATAGTGCAGAAGGCACTAGTTGCCAACGAGTTACAGCTGTACTGATTAGCAAGGAGTGGAAACAGCCTTGCCTGCCCAGTGAGGCTGGTTGTTATAAAAGCGTGGGTCAGCTGGCTGCCAGTTTCACTAAGCACAGCTCCAGCTGGAGGTGCAGAGCCTGCTGCAGTGTGGGCTGGAGCCTGCTGGCTGTGCTGTGAGGAGGAAGGGACACGTGGCCGTGCAAGGGATGGACAAGGTGAGAGGATGCTGTGTGTGGGACAGACAGGCTCAGGTGGCTGGGGAAGGGACAGGCTGGGGTTTAGCCAGTCGTACAGAGGAGAGGAGGAGTCGGTGCTGTGTGGAGCTGCCTGTGAGAAAAGGAGTCAGAGTTGCCTCAAAGAAATCTGTGGAGAGAAGGCATGAAAAGTGTGTAATGAAAGACTAATGTTGGTGCCTGTCATGTCTGTCTTGATATAATTGCTACACGTTTTCTCGGAATGCTTGAATTTAGACATAAAATGAAAACTTTCTTGTAAGAAAGGAATGCATTTCTCACCAAAGTGGTGTAGGGTGGGGGATCACAACTCCCAGATGGCCTGGAAGCGGAACGGCCACAGGGGTTACTGTAACTGGGCCTCCAGTACCAAAGCCCCAGTGGGTTTAAAGGCTAGAGCTGGGCTGGGATTAGCACGGGCTCTGCAGCTGGGCTCATGCACAGGTCTGTCAGCACTCCTACCCGAGGACAGTCCCTCACCTAGGGAGAGGTTCTAGGCCTGGAGATGAGGCTGAGTTTGGGAAGGGTGCTGAGGACATGGTTAGGGAGGGATGTAAATGCATATCAAAAGACTTAATTTTGAGGGGTGGCAAGCATTAGCTATAAAACAGTAAGTATTTACAGCTAAAGGCTGGAGGTGGGGGCTGTCTGAGGAGGACAGGACTGTTTAAGGCTGAAGTTGGAAGAGAAACCTTGGTGAAGCTTTTGCGTTAGAAACGGCCTCACCTGCCAAATCAGATTTTTGTCTTCAGGATTGCATGAGTGAGGATGCCACAGCCAAGGAAAAGGTTCAGGTTTGGGAGGCAAAGGCGAGTTAGGCAGGGCTGCAGGGCTGGGGCTTGGCTGTTTCCATACTGCTCAGGGCAGCAAAGGGTAGCTGGCTCACTGGGCCTTGGATCTAGAACTCTTTCTGGAACAAGGTGGAGAGCTGAGGTTCATGCAAGGAAGGGGCCAGGAATTCTTTGTCTGACTGGAAAATGCCAGAGGGGCAGTGTGTGACTCGGATAGGATGATATGTTCGTCTGGCGAGAGTCACAAAAGAATATTTTGGTTTACTGATAACTGGGCAGCTCAGAAGTTACTACTTGACTTAGTTGCTGCTCCCATCTGTTGCACACATAAACAGAGCAAAGCAGATGAATTCTCTTGGAGCCTGAGGTCTTTGACTGGCCCTCCAAAAATGCTGCCCGCTAAAAAACAGACGTGGGGGAGGAAAGTTGTCAGATACAATAGAGCAAGAAAAGGCCACGGGCTTCAAAGTGCCCTCCAGCAGACCATGGAAGTGACCTGTCTGGAAGTGAAACCAGCAGTCTGCTTCCCCAGCCTCCTGGAAGCCTCTAACAGCTACACAGGCAGTGAGGGGAGAGAACAATTCAACCTAAAAATAATTTTCAGTAGCGTTCTGCACTGCTGTTAAAAATACTGCAACCAGGGAATGTGGTGTGGTGATAACTATTAGGCCTGTAAGTCTGGTAACTGGGGCTTTTAGCTCAAACATCTCGGTATGGCTACTTTGAGCCTTGTAAAAGCTGCGTTAAGTCCAATTTCTTGGGTAGTTCTACTAGCTCTAGCCTTGCTTTTCATCCCCTCAGTAACAAAGCAACTCCCTCTCGAGAATGTTATTTACTTTCCATATGATGTGCCTACCAATTTCTGGAATTGCAAATGTCTTTGGATACATGCGTAAATTTAAGTTTCAAGAAAGCTGTCAAGCTAAAACAAAGGCTTGCCATAATGCAGAAGAAAATGTTTTATGGAAGAACTGAGAGGTCCCTACCTGGGCATAGAATTTGCTATACGAAGGTGTGTTCCAAACGGATCTGCCATCTAAACAAGCAGAAAAATAGTTGGAATGTAGTGAGTTCAATTTAACTATTGCTAGAAATAGGAATTATTAGCAGAGCTTGGAGCATGATATCACTAGCAGCAGTAAGACGCTTTTAGCTTGCTTCTCATAAATTACTTGTAAAAAGCATTTGTACCTAGTGTGTAGCAATTAATATTTCCCCATTTTCTTCCCCCCCGCCCCCCAGTCTCAGGTACTCCTTTTATTTTACCCTTTTCTGTCTTGTAACATCACCTTCCTTTATTTTATTCTATCTTCTGTTCTCAGAACATCGCAGCATCCTCTGTCAATGTGAAAGCATTTGTTCATCCTGTCTTGGAATGGCTGTCAATGTTGCCCTCTTCTGGATCACTTTTTTTTTTTTTTTTTTTTTTTAACAATATGTTGCTAAATGTCAGGAAAATTAATCCACAAACACCAGCGGTTTATGTCCAAAAAGGAAACAGAGGAGTCCTTTTTGCTTTATTCGAATAAAGGGAGAGGCCATGGGACATTCCCCTGGGATCTCTCCAATTTTTGGAGGACGCAGCCTCCTTTTTATCCTATTTTCCCGGCCGCATTTCCCTCTCTCTTTTCCCATTGGCTGAGGTACTTGAGAGGCACAGACTTCCCGGAACGCCTGATACCTGAAATTCCCCTCTAATGTATAACCCTCCCTTTTAATTTTTAATTCTTATAGAATTCATAGTTTCCCCCCGTTGCTTCTTTCATCTTTCGATATCCAATTTCATTTATCAGCAGCCCTGCAGTTTGTTTGTAAAGGCAACTATCTCTTTCCATTCATCAATCAGTGGAATCCATCCCATTGTTTCTTTTATCTCTCAGTGCTAGCCTTATCTACAGGCTGATCCACAGCTCATTTGTAAAGACAAATTCAACATTCCTCTCAGCTAATAAATGAGAAGTTAGCTGAAAAAAGTAAAAACTGGATTTTTTTTCCGGTGTGTGTCGGACAATACAGTGGAGAGAATTTGCGGGAGGATGATCGAGGATATCCTATTATAATATCGTTCTCGGACATTTTACTATTTTAGATCATCAGTTGTATTCTGAAAGAAATCTATTTTAATGATATGTGTACGTTTGCACGAAGTTATAGTTAAATATAGCTTGCGGCTGGGCTCTTTAATGAATAGGGGTATTTTTGGTTTTAATTCAATATTTTATGCTTGTGGTGTGTAGTGTGCTGATTTATTTTTTAATGTTATTTACTACGTGCGCTTTTGTTTTTGAGTGAAGGTAACTTTCTGGATGGCTTTGTATTTGAGGCAGAATGAATTGAAGTAGGTTTTTAAAACTGATTTTTCATATGTACGATGGGGAGTTTAGTAGGGGCAGCTCTGATGGTGGGGGCTTGGTTGTTAATTTTATCAGACGGCTTTTGTTAGATACAGCTTTTAATTCTGGAAAGTTTTTTTTTCTAATGTCGTGCTTTGAAGGTGGTTTTCGAGGATGTATGGTATAGCTTTATTTTGTTTGTAGATGGTGTATGATAAGGGCTATGGTCTATTTATCTAATGCCATGTTTTTTCATTCAGGTGTTGATAAGGGAGTTCTTGAATGGCGTTTTGTGTTGTTTTTGTTTTTGGTGGGGCGTTGTTTTTAAAGGATACCTTGATAAGGTTTGCCGATGGCGTTCTAGCCTGTAGCATAAGGCATAGGGTAGTTTTTGAATTATTTTGTGGTGGCTTTGATTCTTGCCAGTATGTAGTGTTTTGTTTGAGGTAATGCTGTGTAGCTAATTTCTGTTTTCTTATTAATATTAGAATTGGAGTGTTGTAGTATATGGGCTGTTATTATATCCTAGGGGTTCTATTTATTTGGTTGGATTGTTTTCTAGTTATGGATAATTTTTCTCAAAAACCATTTCAGGATTTCAGGCGTGACACAAAAGAACGCTCAGATTGCTGGAAGGGAAACGTGTGCCCAGATTGTCTCGAAGCAGTGCTGCTGTCGGTTCTCGTTCAGTTGTGTCTTCTGAAAATGAGACTGTTGTATTCATTGCGCTGTGCTAAACACTTGTCATTCTCCCAATGCCAGGAAACAGATGAAGCTTGAAGAAAGAGGAAGGAATTTGGAAGCGTACAAACAAGCTGAGAAGAGGTTCAGAGATCAGGGTGCTCACTGGCAGCAGGGGCTGGGGTTAGGGCTGAGCAGGAGCAAAGCCGGAGCACATCAACCTCACCTCGTGTTTTCTCGGGGCTTTATGGCCCTGGCAAGAGAGAGATGTTCACTGATGAGTCCCAGGCCGAGCCGGTGAGCACAGCATGTTGTGTTGGAGCTGGGGGTTTTTTTTGAGACGTTCAGCAGCCACACTCTCTAGTCAAGAGTCCTGAGGTTTGTTGCTGCTCCACTTTCATCCTCATATCCAGCTTCCAGCCCTTTTCTTCTCTCTGTCCAGTGTGTCTTTTGTGTTCCTTTCTTGTCCTGTGTGCTCCCCATCCCATTCCCGTTCCCTACGGAGGGGGAGGGTGTGGAGACTGGGGGCTCCGACGTGGTTTGGGGCACCCCAAGGTCCCTGGGAAAGGGAGCCGGGCTGCGCTGGAGGAGCAGGTGAGTCGGGCATGGGGGGGGGGGGGGGGGGGGGGGGGGTCATGCTGGGTGCCAGAACATTGAGAGGGAGGGGTGGGTGTAGAATGCATGAAAAACAGAACCATAAAAAATACCTAAATATAGTCTAAAAGGAATGTTTAAATGCTTTTTATTTGGGTAGAGGCACGGTTTTTATAGCTAATATAAAAATAAAATATAAAGAATAGAAATAGATTGGTATACATGTAAAATATAATGAAATATAAGTAGCAAATATCTATGAAAAATCTAGTGTATAACAGAAATAATGCAAATATAAGAATATGTATAAATATAAAATAGAGCTATGAGAATGGGAATAAGAATGGGGTAAAACATCAGTGAGAAATGGAAAAAAACCACATGAAAAATGGTGGGAAAATCAGTGAGAAATGGAGAAAAATCAGTGAAAAACGGGGGGGGAATCTTTGAAAAATGGGGAAAAAAATCCGTGAGAAATGGGGGAAAAAAAATCCATGAAAAATGGGGAATAAATCAGTGAGAAACGGGGAAAAGTGGGGGAAAAAATAATTGAGAAATGGGGAAAAAATAATTGAGAAATGGGGGAAAAAATCCGTGACGAATGGCGGGAAAAGTCATTAAGAAATGGGGGAAAAATCAGTGAGAAACAGGGAAAAAAATCAATGAGAAATGGGGGGAAAATTTGGGACAAAATCAGCGAGAAATGGGGGAAAAAGCAGTGGTAAATGGGGGAAAAGTCGATGAAAAATGGGGGAATATTCAGTGAGAAATGGGGGGGCGGGGGGGGGAAATCAGTGAGAAATGGGGAAAAAATCCATGGAAAACAGGCAAACAATCCATGGGCAATGGCGGGAACAGAGCGAGCTGTTGTCGCTCGTGCTGTGGTGGCCGATGCTGTGGGGAAAAAATAAGTGAAAAATGGGGGCAATAATCAGTGATAAATGGGGAGAAAATCAGTGATTAATGGGCGGAAAAATGCATGAAAAATGGAAGGAAAAATTCAGAGAGAAATGGGGGCAAATATCAGTGATAAATGGGGAAAAAAATCAGTGATTAATGGGGGGAAAAATGCATGGAAAATGGGGGGAAAATTCAGAGAGAAATGGGGGCAAAAATCAGTGAGCAATGGGGGGGAAAATCGGGAAATATCCATGGAAAAATGGGGGGAAAAAATCAGTAGAAATGGGGGAAAAAATCAGTGAGAAATGGGGGAAACATCATGGTGAAATGGGGAAAAAAAATCTTTGATAATATGGGAAACAAATCATTGAGAAATGGGGGAAAAAAATCAGTTAGAAATGGGGAAAATATGGGAAAAAATCCACGAAAATTGCGGGAAAAAAATGCATGAAAAATTGGGGAAAAAACAGTAAGAAATGGGGGAAAAAATCCATGAAAAATGGCGGGAAAAATCAGATCGGCGATCGATAGCTAATGCGTGCCTATGGATTATATCGGCGATCGATTGATCACGACTACCGATCGATTATATCGGCGATCGATTGCTAATGCCTGCCGATCGATTAGATCGGCGATCGATTGATCGCGCCTGCCGATCGATTAGATCGGCGATCGATTGGTAATGCCTGCCGATCGATTAGATCGGCGATCGATTGATCGCGCCTGCCGATCGATTATATCGGCGATCGATTGATCGCGCCTGCCGATCGATTAGATCGGCGATCGATTGATCGCGCCTGCCGATCGATTAGATCGGCGATCGATTGATCGCGCCTGCCGATCGATTAGATCGGCGCTCGATTGCTAATGCCTGCCGATCGATTAGATCGGCGATCGATTGATGGCGCCTGCCGATCGATTAGATCGGCGATCGATTGCTAATGCCTGCCGATCGATTAGATCGGCGATCGATTGATCGCGCCTGCCGATCGATTAGATCGGCGATCGATTGCTAATGCCTGCCGATCGATTAGATCGGCGATCGATTGATCGCGCCTGCCGATCGATTAGATCGGCGATCGATTGGTAATGCCTGCCGATCGATTAGATCGGCGCTCGATTGCTAATGCCTGCCGATCGATTAGATCGGCGATCGATTGATCGCGCCTGCCGATCGATTAGATCGGCGATCGATTGCTAATGCCTGCCGATCGATTAGATCGGCGATCGATTGATGGCGCCTGCCGATCGATTAGATCGGCGATCGATTGCTAATGCCTGCCGATCGATTAGATCGGCGATCGATTGATCGCGCCTGCCGATCGATTAGATCGGCGTTCGATTGCTAATGCCTGCCGATCGATTAGATCGGCGATCGATTGATCGCGCCTGCCGATCGATTAGATCGGCGATCGATTGATCGCGCCTGCCGATCGATTAGCTCGGCGATCGATTGATCGCGCCTGCCGATCGATTAGATCGGCAATCGCTTTCCAATGCCTGCCGATCGATTGCTAATGCACACTATTTGCACACTCCTTGCACACCCTTTGCACTCGTACAGAGGCAGGAGGTTTCTCAGTTCTGGTCGGGGTTTTTTGGGGCGTTCATTCAGGGGGATTTCCTCAAGGATTGGGACACTCCTTGATTCCATCCCTTGCCTGTCTCCCAAGCGCCACCCTGTGGGCAGAGCGCGGTACTGCGCGCCCTGCCTCTCCCAAGATGGCGGCTCGGGTGTCGCTCCCCGACCTTCTAACTCTGGCTGCAAAAGGAGGGGGGCACAGCAAGGAGCCCGCTCGCTCTAGTGGGATGCCTGCGCACGACGCCGACACCGATCCCACGGGTGCGATTTTCGGCGGCGTTTCCAATCGTGCGGACATCTCCTTCAGCCCGCTTCGGCCCGGGGGAGAGGGGCGGGGCCGCCAGCGATGGTCCCGGCGCAGCCCGGGCAGGCTCGGGGCGGAGCCGGGGCTTGGCGAGGCGGGGCACGGAGGTCCCGGGGACGGGACCGGGCGGGGCCGGGGCGGTGCTTTAGGGGCGGTCCCCAGTGGTCCCGGGCGGCACCGGGGGCGGGGCCGGGTTGATCCCGGAGCGGTACCGAGCTGTGCTGGGGACGGTGCTGCAGGGGCGGTGCCGCGCCCGCCTCAGGGTGATTGAATGCCCAGAAATCGCCTCCTCTGCCCCGTGCTCACAGTGAGCTGCGGGCTGCAGCGTGCTGTCGGAGCTCCGCACACAGCACGGATTTGGGCTTCCCCTCCTCTCAAACCCTCTCCCCCTTCTTCCTCCTCCTCCTCTTCCTCTTTGTCCTCTGTCACTGCTGAGGCTCTGGAAAGAACTGAAATTCTGCAGGGAGAGATGTCCTCTCGTGGCCCCAGGGACTGCCTCGGCACGGGCCACGAGCGCCTCCGGCCCCTGCCTTCTCCTGCTTGAAAAGATCACCTGGAGCCCGAGCTCGGGGGGGTGAAATCAGCTGAAATCCAGGTAACTCTGTCAAGTGCCCCCCAGGGACATCGGCGGGGCTGGGGGATGAGGGTTTGAAACAGCAAATTCTTTGGAATATACACCTGTCCCTGTGCCGATGCTGCTGAGCTTCCTGCCACAGTATATCCCCACTCCATGAGGCGCTGTGAGGTTATGGCAGTGGGAATTGAGCAGGGAATTCGGGGCTATGGGCATAATTCACGGGAGCTAGCAAAGCTGACAGCCAACCCCAAATCGGGGCACAGCACAGAGAACAATCTGTGTGTGCTGCCCTGTCAGCTCAAGCTCCTGGGCTGGCAAGTATTGGGAGTTAAATGTATGGAATTACACAAATCACAGCAACTGGCATCACCCAGAGGGACAATCCAAGGCCCAAACAATTCCTCCACAGTCCACTCTGGGAAAAACACCCCTGTGCCTGCCAGGAGCTCTGACCCTGCTTTTCCTACCAGCTCCTGAGCAGTGTCAGGGCCACCACGACGCCTTTAAAATCCAGATAAACCCCAAATCCTACACAGTGAATAATCCAAAGAAAGTACTGAATTGTTGTCATTAAAAGCTCAAAACTCATTAAGAATTCTATGACAACAGTGTAATGGACTCCCAGGAACCTCATGAATGCTCTCGGTTTCATTTTTGTGTATTTTTACTCCCTCATTTGGCAGCTTGTAAAACTTATCCTGGAATTCAGAGAGTCAAGCAGGATCGACTTTGGATGACCTTCACCTCTGTTCCCACTTTGTGCAAACACAACTCGTGCCCAGGTGGGTGAACTCATCACCTCAGCTTTTCACTCCAGAGTATCCCCTCCTTATTTCCCTGTAGATGAACTCAGATCCACTCCTCACCTCCACTGGTCATCCAAGCGTCCATTCTGTTCCCCACAGGCCCTGGTGGCCCCAGGGAGCTCCCTTGGCCTTTCTCCTGCCCCTCTGCAGCCCGAGGTCGCTACACAAACAGTTCTTGTGTCCCCTCTAAATGACCCCGGGTTTTCTGCTCAATGAATGGCATGACCCGTGCCCACTGCTCATGATTCACCCAACCAAAATCAAGAGCAAATGTTGCTTGGGCTTTAAGAACTTGAAATAACTCTGAAGCAAAGAAATCACCTTTTTCTCCTGGTTTTTATTTTTATTTTTTCATTTAAGATGCTGGACTTGCCTCTGTGGATGTGTGCTGAGCTCTCACTGCAGGGGACTGTCAGGCCTGAATGGCTGTGAGTTCGTGTTCTTCTCAGTAGGGAATCAGAAATTATTCTTAGACCATAGAATTGTTTTCTGAAACCTTTCCCTTTCCTCTTTGTGCCTTTGAATTTTTCAGCTGTTCCCTGTTGTCACTTCCCCTGCCTGACTTCTGTGCAGCTCCTAGCTGGGAAAAACTGGGAAAACTTAGGGGGTACAGAGGTGGAATTTTTGGCTGGATTTTTCTAACATTTCTAATTTTGCTGAACTTATTTCCCCAGTGAGAAGAGCACGAACTCACAGCCATGCAGGCCTGACAGTCACTGCGGGAAATCTGACACAGTATTAATAAGTAACCTTTCCTGAGAGCAGTCACCACCCAGTCCTCCAGCCTTGTCAAATGTTTGCAATGAATGGAGCCAAGTTCTAATCCTTAATCTAAATTTATGTCAGCTTTTGTTAGAAAGATACCCGGACAGTAAATCATACAAGAGAATTTAAAAATTGCACAAAGAATAACAGGCCCAGACCAAACCCAACCGCCCCCATCAGTGCTCCACCCCAATTTTGTGGAGAAACAGTGATACAGTTTATAAATACTCTCCTTCCACACTATTCAGTCCTTCACCGCACATCCCCAGAGAGGAGTCCCTCAGACCTTGCTCCCCTGAACACCAGGAGAGCTGGAGTTTCACCCAGATCCCACATTCCCATGGCAGTTAATCCCAGCAGGGAGGCAAAGAGGAACCCTGCATCCTCTGACATAGCCCACAGCACGGGCAGCACCAGGAGCCCTCCAGGCTCAGACCTCTGGTGCTGAAGCCTCTGGCTTTGGCTGATCAAACACCACAGCTCTTGGCAAAGATGGCAGGAGAGTCGTGATTCTTCCTGTCCTGAAAGAGAGGAGGAAAGAAAATTAAGTCGACTGCAGAAGGATTCCAGCTCTCAACTTCTGCTCTGATTCCTCACTCTGGGGTTTTATCCATGACAAGTGACACAATTCAGAGTGCCCTTTTCCAGCATTTTTATTCCTAACTATTAAAAGGATGCTCATTTCTCTTATTGTATTCTTTGCTTAATTTTATTAGAGGCATTTTCATCCCAGACCCCACTTGTCAGTTCTTCAATCCTTTAGCACTGGACTTGGCACAAAGGGATACCCGTGGTGCTGCATCACAAGAAATCCCAAAGAGAAACCCCTTCCAAACCTGACGGAGAAAGCTTTCAAGGCACTCCAGAACACAGACAGCTTTTCCTGCCTTGTCAGGCCACACCAATTCTGTCCCATCCACCTGAACTGTGCAGGTGAGGAAAAGGCTTTCCTTGCTCCTCGGAATCACTGTCTGAGACCACAGCATGTCCATCCTGGGCAGCACCTGGAAACAACGTGGGAAAGGCAAAATGAGAGTGTTTTCTATCAGAAAATTACTACTACTAATAAAAATAACAATCAGAACTTCTGGACAAATTTAGTAACATCACTTTGATATGAGAAATACAGGCCATGCCCATCCTTGTAGCCAGGTGAAAACAGGAAGGAGAACTAGAGGAAAAGCAGAGTCCCTTATTTGATCTCTGGACACAAACTGAGGCCTTTTCCCTGTGAAACCAAACTCACCCTTCCAGGGTTCCTGAGATCAGCTACGAGGAGGCTTTTGGCACTCCCAAGAGCAGCTGGGTCACAGCTGGATGCGGCTTGGGTCTGGGAGACACCGTGCTCCTTCTGGAATTATAGCACGCAAATGCCTGCTCCTGGCCCCAGGCCCGGAGATAAAATCTGTGGGGTTTTTCCCTGTGCAACATTGTTCACCCCTCCCAGGTTCCTGAGATCTGCACAGAGGAGGCTTTGGGCACCCAAAGGCAGCCAGGGTTACAGGTGGGGGCAGCTTGGGGCTGGGAGAAATCCTCATCCATTTGGAATTTTATCAGGCAGAAACCTGGCTGGGTGCACAGGTCTCTGGACACGACCAGTGGCCCTTTCCCCTGTGAAACAAAACTCACCCTGCCAGGCTCCTGAGACCACTTAGGAGGAGGGGTTTGACTCTCCAAGAGCAGTCGCAACGAGAGATGCTCACACAGAAGGCCATGCAGAAGAGGAAACGAGCGCACCCGCAGCCCCCCAAGGCGCGCCCCAACGCCCCCAGACCCGGCACCGCCAGCTCGGGCAGTCCCATAAAGCATCCCCCGCCTCCGCAGCGGCGGGACAGGCGGGGCCCGGGGTCCCGAGGAAACCGAGCGTGCCCGGAGGCGCGGCAGGACGGCAGCGCAGCGCCGCCTGGCGGCGGAGCAGGAGAGCAGCGCCGGGCCCCATGGCAGTATCGGTACCCGTGCGCCCCCTGCTGTCCGCGGCGATGCAGCGCCGATGCCGAGTTCCACGCCCGTGCCGCCGAGGGAGAGGGGCACCGCTGGCTGGGGCCTCCCCGCCGACACGGACAGAAGCCGAAGCAGAAGCCCCGGTGCCATTGGCGGCCCCTACCCAGCGGGCCGGGCTCCGCACGGGCCCGCGGCCCCGCCGCAGGTATCGGGTCGTCCCGCTCCCGTCTTCGTCGCACCCGGGCCCTGCTTCTGGCATGAAGCGCGTCACCGCCCCCGCGCCGTCCCGCCCCCCGCGCGTCATCGCGGTGCGTTCGGCGGCCCGCCCCCGGGGGCGGTGCCGGGGGCGCTACCCGGGGCGGTGCCGGGGCAGTGCCGGGGGCGGCACCGGGGGCGGTGCCGGGGGCGTTCCCGGTCGCCGTGCCGGGGGTAGCCCGGGGAGCGGTTCCGGGAGCGGTTCGGGGGCGGCGATTGCAGTCCCGGTCACTGTCCCCAGTCCCCGTCCCCAGTCCTGGTCCCGGTCCCAGTCCCCGGTTCCGGTCCCGATCCTGGTCCCAGTCCCAGTTCCCCGTCCCGGAACCCGATCACGGTCCTGGTCCCAGTCCCCAATCCCGGTCCCGGTCCCTGTCTCCAGTCCCCGTCCCCGATCCGGTTCCGGTCCCTGTCCAGGTCCCCGTCCGCGATCCCGGTCCCTGTCCCATTTCCCCGTCCCGGTCCCCGATCCCAGTCCCGGTCCACGTCCCCGATCCCGATTTTTCCCCCCCTTTCACACTGATTTTTCCCCCGATTTATCAATGATTTTTTTCCCCATTTTTTCTCCATTTCTCACTGATATTTCCCCCATTTTTCAGGGATTTTTTTCCCCCATTTCTCACTGATTTTTTTTTCCCATTCTTCATGGAGTTTTCCCCCCGTTTTCACTGATTTTTCCCCATTTCTCACTGACTTTTTCCCCATTTTCCCCCATTTCTCACTGATATTTTCCCCCATTTTTCATGGATTTTTTCCAGATTTATCCCCATTTCCCACTGATTTTTCCCCATTTTTCATGGATTTTCCCCCCCCCGTTTCTTACTTATGTTTTTCCCGATTTCTCATTGATTCCCCCCCCCCCCCCCCCCCGATTTCGCACTGATTTTTTACCCATTTTTTCCCCATTTCTCACTGATTTCTTTCGCCATTTTTCATGGAATTTCCCCACCCATTTCTCACTGATTTTTCCCCCCATTTCTCACGGATTTTTTCCCCACTTTCCCCCATTTCTCACTGATTTTTTCCCCCATTCTTCAGGGATTTTTTTCCCCATTTCTCACTGATTTTTCCCCATTTCTCAATTAACTTTTCCCCACTTTTCCCCGTTGCTCACTGATTTGTTCCCCCATTTTTCATGGATTTTTTTCCCCATTTCTCACTGATTTTTCCCCCCCATTCTTCATGATTTACAGGATACTCTATCGTGAATGGAAAGCAATTAAAGGAAGGGGGGAGGTTACCAGCCACCTGGTCAGCTCAGACAGCAGAGCTGCACACGCTTGTGAGAGCCTGTGAATTATAGCAGGACAAGACATTAAATATATTTACTGATTCTAAATATGCATATGCGGTAATACATGCATTTGGAAAACTATGGGGAAAAAAGAGGTTTATTAAGCTGCAGAAGAAAGAAGAAAAAATTGGTTTACAAGGGATGGCAAGCAGTGGATACCAAAAGCTCTAGCCTTACAATTGTTAAAACAACTTCATTAAAGGAGTCGTTCTGTGCCTTCTTTGGGGTGAGGAAAAAGGCTGAGGGGGCTCCGACGTGTTTGGGGCACCCCAAGGTCCCTGGGAGAGGGAGCCGGGCTGCGCTGGAGGAGCAGGTGAGTCGGGCATGGCGGGGGGTCATAGGTGGGTGCCAGAACATTGAGAGGGAGGGTGGGTGTAGAATGCATGAAAAACAGAACCTTAAAAAATAGCTAAATATAGTCTAAAAGGAATGTTTTATTGGCTTGTGTTTGGATAGAGGTAGGGTTTTTTTATAGATACTGTAAATAGAAAAGATAAAGAATAAAAATATAGAAGCAAATATAAGAAACCAATATATAAATATATTACATTACATTATATTATGTTATGAAAATAGAAATATATAAATATTCAGACTTTAAAAGGAATGTTTTATTGGTTTTTATTTGGTTAGAGGAGGGTTTTTTGAAAATAATATAGGCAAAAATATACAAATATGCAAAAATAGATACTGACATAAAATTAATTATAACTATATATGCATATATATATGTAAGTATAAATATATAGAAAAAAATATAAATATAAAATACATGTATGTAGTATGTAATAGGAAATAATTTATCGATTTAATATGTTCTATTAAATAGTATGTTATAATAGAATGTAAATAGCATCTAGTATATTAATATACTAGTAAAAACTACATTAAATAGTATATAAATATAGAATACACAATATAGACATATAAATCTACAGATATAAATATGAAAACTAAATAGAAAAATATATTCAAATAGAATTTAAAATAATCGAGTTTTTTGTTTCTATTTGGTTAGAGGCAGAGCTTTTAAAGAAATAATATTAAAAACTATGAACCTCCAAATATAGATGGATATAGATAAAATAGAAATAACATTAGTAATATAAATCTATGTATATAATGAATAATAAAATAATATTGTATATATATGATAAATAGAATAGCAATTAAATTGAATATATGAAATATGTCTAGATTATGACTAGAAATTAAATATTAAAAATAGATGATTTATATATATAAAAGGTTTTTTTTTCATTTGGTCAGAGGCAGGGCATTTTTAGTTTGGGTCGGGGTTTTTTTGGGGCGTTCATTGAGAGGATTTTATGACGGGGTGGGGACTCTGGTGCTTGGAACTCTCTCCCTTCTCTGTCTGTCCCTGACAGGGCGGCAGTGCCGGGCTGAGTTGGGCGGCAGTGCTGCCGCCGTGTGGACACAGGCGGGTACTGCACCGTGCCCCTCTCAGGATGGCGGAAGGGCCCGCGGGCCGGGACCCAGCCGTGCGGCAGCGCTCAAGATGGCGGCCTCTCTAGGACCCCGGCGGATAGGCGTTTACATAAAACGCCTGTCCGCGCTCGCCGGCGCCCTCACGCCCGCGGCACCGGGGACCGCGCGGCCGTTGTCGGCACGCTCTGACACGTCCGGGAAAATTGTCGGCGAGCGGATCGGCGTCGGCGATTTAATCAGGCATCTTATGCCTACACACCGGGGTCCTGATTTTTTCCCGCCCTTTCTGCCGCCATTTTTGGCAGGTCAGCCGGAGTGCCTCCCGAGGCGCCATTTTGAGAGTGCGGACACACTCAAGATGGCGGCCTCTCTAGGACCCCGGCGGATAGGCGTTTACATAAAACGCCTGTCCGCGCGCCCGCCGGCGCCCTCACGCCCGCGGACACCGCGGACCGCGCGGCCGTTGTCGGCACGCTCTGACACGTCCGGGAAAATTGTCGGCGAGCGGATCGGCGTCGGCGATGTAATCAGGCATCTTATGCCTACACACCGGGGTCCTGATTTTTTCCCCGCCCTTTCTGCCGCCATTTTTGGCAGGTCAGGCGGGGTGCCGCCCGAGCCGCCATTTTGAGAGTCCCGACACACTCAAGATGGCGGCCTCTCTAGGACCCCGGCGGATAGGCGTTTACATAAAACGCCTGCCCGCGCCCGCCGGCGCCCTCACGCCCGCGGCACCGCGGACCGCGCGGCCGTTGTCGGCACGCTCTGAAAACATCCGGGAAAATTGTCGCGAGAGCGGATCGGCGTCGGCGATGTAATCAGGCATCTTATGCCTACACACCGGGGTCCTGATTTTTTCCGCCCTTTCTGCCGCCATTTTTGGCAGGTCAGCCGGGGTGCCGCCCGAGGCGCCATTTTGAGAGTCCCGACACGCTCAAGATGGCGGCCTCTCTAGGACCCCGGCGGATAGGCGTTTACATAAAACGCTGCCCGCGTTCGCCGGCCATAAAAATAAATATGCATAAATATAAACATAGACATAAACATGCACAAACGTTTAACCTGCATAGATATAAACATAAACATAAACATAAACATAAACATAAACATAAACATAACATAAACATAAACATAAACATAAACATGCAAAACAATAATAATAAATAGAAATAGAAATAGAAATACAAACATTAATAAAATCAGTGAGAAAGGGGGTAAAATCAGTGAGAAAATGGGGGGGAAAAACCATGAAAAATGATGGAAAAATCAGAGAGAAATGGGGGAAAAATCGGTGAGGAATGGGGAAAAAGATCAACGAAAAATTGGGAAAAATCAGTCAGAAGTGGGGGATAAAAATCAGTGAGAAATGGGGGGAAAAGTCGGTGAGAAATGGGGAAAAAATCAGTGATTAATGGGCGGGAAAATGCATGAAAAATGGGGGAATAATTCAGAGAGAAATGGGGGCAAATATCAGTGAGAAATGGGGGGGAAAATCAGGAAATATCCATGAAAATTGGGGGAAACATCCATGAAAAATGGCGGAAAAAATCAATGAAAAATGGCGGAAAAAATCAGTGAGAAATGGGGAAAAATGGGGAAAAAGGAGTGATAAATGGGGGAAAAAATCAGTGAGAAATGGGGAAAAATGGGGAAAAAATCCACGAAAATGGGGGGAAAAATCCATGAAAAATCAACGGAAAAATCAGTGAGAAATGGGGAAAACATCATGGTGAAATGGGGCAAAAATCAGAGAGAAATGGGGAAAAATCATTGAAAAATGGGGGATAAAAATCAGTGAGAAATGGGGGGAAAATGGGGAAAAACATCAGTGAGAAATGGGGAAAAAAAATCTTTGATAAATTGGTGGCAAAAATCATTGAGAAATGGGGAAAATAATCAGTGAGAAATGGGGAAAATTGGGAAAAATCCAGGAAAATTGCGGGAAAAAATGCTTGAAAAATTGGGGAAAAAATCCGAGAGAAAATCCCCGGGAATCCCCGGGAAAAACCCCCGGAATCCCCGAGAAATCCCCCGGAATCCCCGGGAAAATCCCCCCGGAATCCCCTGGAAAATCCCCTGAATTCCCCGAGAAACTCATCCCGGAATCCCCGTGATAATCCGTCCGCTATCCCCGAGAAAATCCCCAGGAATCCCCCAGAAAATCTCCCCGAAATCCCCGGGATAATCTCCCCGGAATCCCCGAGAAAATCCCTCGGAATTCCCCGGGAAAATCCTCCCGGAATTCAAGAGAAATCCTCCCGGAATCACGAGAAATCCGCCCGGAATCCCCGGGAAAATCCTCCAGAAATCCCCGAGAAAATCCCCCGAGTCCCGGGAAAATCAACCCGGAATCGCCGGGAAAATCCCCCAGAATCCCCGAGAAAATCCCCGGAATTCCCCTAGAAAATCCCCCGGACTCCCCGAGAAATTTCCCCCGGAATCCCGGGAAAATAGCCCCCGGAATCCGCGAGAAAATCCCCCGGAATCCACGCGAAAATCCCCCAGAAATCCCTGTGAAGCCCCCCCGGAATCCCCAAGAAAATCTCCCCGGAATCCCCGAGAAAATTCGCCCGTAATACTCGGGAAAATATGCCCGGAATCCCCTGGAAAAACCCCCCGGAATCCCCTGGATAATCCCCCCGGAATCCCCGATAAATCCCCCTGGAATCTCCAGGAAAATGCCCCGGGAATACGCGAGAAATCCCCCGGAATCCCCTGGAAAATCCCCCCTGAATCCCCCGAGAAAAACCCCCCTGAATCCCCGAGAAAATCCCCCCGGATTTCCCCTGAAAATCCCTCGGAATCCCCGGGCAAATCTCCCCGGACTCCCCGAGAAAATCCCCCCGGAATTCCCCGGGAAAATCCCCCCGGAATCCCCGAGAAAAATCCCCTAGAATTCCCCGGGATAATCCCCCCGGAATCCCCGAGAAAATCCCCCCGCAATCGCCGAGAAAATCCCCCGGAATCGCCGGAATAATCCCCTGGAATTCCCCGGGAAAATCATCCCGGAATCCCCGAGAATATCCCCCGGTATCGCCGAGAAACCCCCCCGGAATCCCCGGGAAAATCCCTCCGGACTCCCCGAAAAAATCCCCCGGAATCCCCGAGAAAATCCCCGGAATTTCCCGGGAAAATCACCCCGGAATCCCCGAGAAAATTCTCCCGAAATACTCGGCAAATCCCCCAGGAATCCACGGAAAATTCCCCGGAATCCAGGAGAAAATACCCCGGAATCCCCATGAAAATCCCCCGGAATCTCCGAGAAAATCCCCCGGAATCCCCGCGAATATCCCCCCGGAATCCCCGGGAAAATCCCCATA